>NC_092343.1:351950903-352691736 GCF_046630445.1 Rutidosis leptorrhynchoides
AATGGATCCTTGGATGGCTCGAAGTTCTTGAAGCAGAATCATGACACGAAAACAAGTTCAAGTAAGATCATCACTTGAAATAAGATTGTTATAGTTATAGAAATTGAACCAAAGTTTGAATATGATTATTACCTTGTATTAGAATGATAACCTACTGTAAGAAACAAAGATTTCTTGAGGTTGGATGATCACCTTACAAGATTGGAAGTGAGCTAGCAAACTTGAAAGTATTCTTGATTTTATGAAACTAGAACTTTTGGAATTTATGAAGAACACTTAGAACTTGAAGATAGAACTTGAGAGAGATCAATTAGATGAATAAAATTGAAGAATGAAAGTGTTTGTAGGTGTTTTTGGTCGTTGGTGTATGGATTAGATATAAAGGATATGTAATTTTGTTTTCATGTAAATAAGTCATGAATGATTACTCATATTTTTGTAATTTTATGAGATATTTCATGCTAGTTGCCAAATGATGGTTCCCACATGTGTTAGGTGACTCACATGGGCTGCTAAGAGCTGATCATTGGAGTGTATATACCAATAGTGCATACATCTAAAAGCTGTGTATTGTACGAGTACGAATACGGGTGCATACGAGTAGAATTGTTGATGAAACTGAACGAGGATGTAATTGTAAGCATTTTTGTTAAGTAGAAGTATTTTGATAAGTGTCTTGAAGTCTTTCAAAAGTGTATGAATACATATTAAAACACTACATGTATATACATTTTAACTGAGTCGTTAAGTCATCGTTAGTCGTTACATGTAAATGTTGTTTTGAAACCTTTAGGTTAACGATCTTGTTAAATGTTGTTAACCCAATGTTTATAATATCAAAAGAGATTTTAAATTATTATATTATCATGATATTATGATGTACGAATATCTCTTAATATGATATATATACATTAAATGTCGTTACAACGATAATCGTTACATATATGTCTCGTTTCAAAATCATTAAGTTAGTAGTCTTGTTTTTACATATGTAGTTCATTGTTAATATACTTAATGATATGTTTACTTATCATAATATCATGTTAACTATATATATAACCATATATATGTCATCATATAGTTTTTACAAGTTTTAACGTTCGTGAATCACCGGTCAACTTGGGTGGTCAATTGTCTATATGAAACCTATTTCAATTAATCAAGTCTTAACAAGTTTGATTGCTTAACATGTTGGAAACATTTAATCATGTAAATATCAATCTCAATTAATATATATAAACATGGAAAAGTTCGGGTCACTACAGTACCTACCCGTTAAATAAATTTCGTCCCGAAATTTTAAGCTGTTGAAGGTGTTGACGAATCTTCTGGAAATAGATGCGGGTATTTCTTCTTCATCTGATCTTCACGCTCCCAGGTGAACTCGGGTCCTCTACGAGCATTCCATCGAACCTTAACAATTGGTATCTTGTTTTGCTTAAGTCTTTTAACCTCACGATCCATTATTTCGACGGGTTCTTCGATGAATTGAAGTTTTTCGTTGATTTGGATTTCATCTAACGGAATAGTGAGATCTTCTTTAGCAAAACATTTCTTCAAATTCGAGACGTGGAAAGTGTTATGTACAGCCGCGAGTTGTTGAGGTAACTCAAGTCGGTAAGCTACTGGTCCGACACGATCAATAATCTTGAATGGTCCAATATACCTTGGATTTAATTTCCCTCGTTTACCAAATCGAACAACGCCTTTCCAAGGTGCAACTTTAAGCATGACCATCTCTCCAATTTCAAATTCTATATCTTTTCTTTTAATGTCAGCGTAACTCTTTTGTCGACTTTGGGCAGTTTTCAACCGTTGTTGAATTTGGATGATCTTCTCGGTAGTTTCTTGTATAATCTCCGGACCCGTAATCTGTCTATCCCCCACTTCACTCCAACAAATAGGAGACCTGCACTTTCTACCATAAAGTGCTTCAAACGGCGCCATCTCAATGCTTGAATGGTAGCTGTTGTTGTAGGAAAATTCTGCTAACGGTAGATGTCGATCCCAACTGTTTCCGAAATCAATAACACATGCTCGTAGCATGTCTTCAAGCGTTTGTATCGTCCTTTCGCTCTGCCCATCAGTTTGTGGATGATAGGCAGTACTCATGTCTAGACGAGTTCCTAATGCTTGCTGTAATGTCTGCCAGAATCTTGAAATAAATCTGCCATCCCTATCAGAGATAATAGAGATTGGTATTCCATGTCTGGAGACGACTTCCTTCAAATACAGTCGTGCTAACTTCTCCATCTTGTCATCTTCTCTTATTGGCAGGAAGTGTGCTGATTTGGTGAGACGATCAACTATTACCCAAATAGTATCAAAACCACTTGCAGTCCTTGGCAATTTAGTGATGAAATCCATGGTAATGTTTTCCCATTTCCATTCCGGGATTTCGGGTTGTTGAAGTAGACCTGATGGTTTCTGATGCTCAGCTTTGACCTTAGAACACGTCAAACATTCTCCTACGTATTTAGCAACATCGGCTTTCATACCCGGCCACCAAAAATGTTTCTTGAGATCCTTGTACATCTTCCCCGTTCCAGGATGTATTGAGTATCTGGTTTTATGAGCTTCTCTAAGTACCATTTCTCTCATATCTCCAAATTTTGGTACCCAAATCCTTTCAGCCCTATACCGGGTTCCGTCTTCCCGAATATTAAGATGCTTCTCCGATCCTTTGGGTATTTCATCCTTTAAATTTCCCTCTTTTAAAACTCCTTGTTGCGCCTCCTTTATTTGAGTAGTAAGGTTATTATGAATCATTATATTCATAGATTTTACTCGAATGGGTTCTCTGTCCTTCCTGCTCAAGGCATCGGCTACCACATTTGCCTTCCCCGGGTGGTAACGAATCTCAAAGTCGTAATCATTCAATAATTCAATCCACCTACGCTGCCTCATATTCAGTTGTTTCTGATTAAATATGTGTTGAAGACTTTTGTGGTCGGTATATATAATACTTTTGACCCCATATAAGTAGTGCCTCCAAGTCTTTAATGCAAAAAACAACCGCGCCTAATTCCAAATCATGCGTCGTATAATTTTGTTCGTGAATCTTCAATTGTCTAGACGCATAAGCAATCACCTTCGTTCGTTGCATTAATACACAACCGAGACCTTGCTTTGATGCATCACAATAAATCACAAAATCATCATTCCCTTCAGGCAATGACAATATAGGTGCCGTAGTTAGCTTTTTCTTCAATAACTGAAACGCTTTCTCTTGTTCATCATTCCATTCAAATTTCTTCCCTTTATGCGTTAATGCAGTCAAGGGTTTTGCTATTCTGGAAAAGTCTTGGATGAACCTTCTGTAGTAACCAGCTAGTCCTAAAAACTGGCGTATGTGTTTCGGAGTTTTTGGGGTTTCCCACTTTTCAACAGTTTCTATCTTTGCCGGATCCACCTTAATACCTTCTTTGTTCACTATGTGACCGAGGAATTGAACTTCTTCCAACCAAAATGCACACTTTGAAAACTTAGCGTACAATTCTTCCTTCCTCAATACTTCTAACACCTTTCTCAAATGTTCACCGTGTTCTTGGTCATTCTTTGAGTAAATAAGTATGTCATCAATGAAAACAATGACAAACTTGTCAAGGTATGGTCCACACACTCGGTTCATAAGGTCCATGAACACAGCTGGTGCATTAGTTAAACCAAACGGCATGACCATAAACTCGTAATGACCGTAACGTGTTCTGAAAGCAGTCTTTGGAATATCATCTTCTTTCACCCGCATTTGATGATACCCGGAACGTAAGTCAATCTTTGAATAAACAGACGAGCCTTGTAGTTGATCAAATAAGTCGTCGATTCTCGGTAGTGGGTAGCGGTTCTTGATGGTAAGTTTGTTCAACTCTCGGTAGTCGATACACAACCTGAATGTACCATCTTTCTTCTTGACAAACAAAACAGGAGCTCCCCACGGTGATGTGCTTGGTCGAATGAAACCACGCTCTAAAAGTTCTTGTAATTGGCTTTGCAGTTCTTTCATCTCGCTGGGTGCGAGTCTGTAAGGAGCACGAGCTATTGGTGCAGCTCCTGGTACAAGATCTATTTGAAATTCAACGGATCGATGTGGGGGTAATCCCGGTAATTCTTTCGGAAATACATCGGGAAATTCTTTTGCAATGGGAACATCATTGATGCTCTTTTCTTCAGTTTGTACTTTCTCGACGTGTGCTAGAACAGCATAGCAACCTTTTCTTATTAGTTTTTGTGCCTTCAAATTACTAATAAGATGTAGCTTCGTGTTGCCCTTTTCTCCGTACACCATTAAGGGTTTTCCTTTTTCTCGTATAATGCGAATTGCATTTTTGTAACAAACGATCTCCGCTTTCACTTCTTTCAACCAGTCCATACCGATTATCACATCAAAACTCCCTAACTCTACTGGTATCAAATCAATCTTAAATGTTTCGCTAACCAGTTTAATTTCTCGATTCCGACATATATTATCTGCTGAAATTAATTTACCATTTGCTAATTCGAGTAAAAATTTACTATCCAAAGGCGTCAATGGACAACTTAATTTAGCACAAAAATCTCTACTCATATAGCTTCTATCCGCACCCGAATCAAATAAAACGTAAGCAGATTTATTGTCAATAAGAAACGTACCCGTAACAAGCTCCGGGTCTTCCTGTGCCTCTATCGCATTAATATTGAAAACTCTTCCACGGCCTTGTCCATTCGTGTTCTCCTGGTTCGGGCAATTTCTAATAATGTGGCCTGGTTTTCCACATTTATAACAAACTACATTGCCATAACTTGCTCCGACACTACTTGCTCCGCCATTACTCGTTCCGACACCATTTGTTCCTTTCGTTCTATTAGCCCCTGGTCCGTAGACCTCACACTTCGCCGCGCTATGACCATTTCTTTTACACTTGTTGCAAAATTTGGTGCAGAACCCCGAGTGATTCTTTTCACACCTTTGGCATAGCTGCTTCTGATTGTTGTTGTTGTTGCGGTTATTATTGTTGTTGGGATGATTGTTGTAGTTGCTGTTGTTGTTGTTGTTGTTGTTGTTGTTGTTGGGCCGTTTGTTGTAGTTGCGATTGATGTTGCGATTGTTGGGATAATTGTTGCAATTATTGTTGTAATTACTGTTGTTGTTGTATTGGTGATTCTTATCACCATTTTCCTCCCACTTTCTTTTGACTTGCTTCACATTGGCCTCTTCAGCAGTCTGTTCTTTAATTCTTTCTTCAATCTGGTTCACTAGTTTGTGAGCCATTCTACATGCCTGTTGTATGGAGGCGGGCTCGTGTGAAC
Source organism: Rutidosis leptorrhynchoides (assembly GCF_046630445.1). Lineage (NCBI taxonomy): Eukaryota > Viridiplantae > Streptophyta > Magnoliopsida > Asterales > Asteraceae > Rutidosis > Rutidosis leptorrhynchoides. Next base: position 351,956,190 of record NC_092343.1, read on the forward strand.
TTATATCTTCTTGGATTCTTTCCGGTAATCCTTTCACAAACGCGTCGATCTTCTCTTCCTCATCTTCGAATGCTCCCGGACACAATAGGCACAATTCTGTGAATCGTCTTTCGTACGTGGTAATATCAAATCCTTGGGTTCGTAACCCTCTAAGTTCTGTCTTGAGCTTATTGACCTCGGTTCTGGACGGTACTTCTCGTTCATCAAGTGCTTGAATGCTGACCACGGTAGTGCGTACGCATCGTCTTGTCCCACTTGCTCTAGATAGGTATTCCACCATGTTAACGCAGAACCTGTGAAGGTATACGTAGCGTACTTCACTTTGTCCTCTTCAGTACACTTACTTATGGCAAACACCGATTCGACCTTCTCGGTCCACCGTTTCAATCCGATCGGTCCTTCGGTTCCATCAAATTCCAAAGGTTTGCAGGCAGTGAATTCTTTGTAGGTGCATCCTACACGATTTCCTGTACTGCTAGATCCAAGGTTATTGTTGGTATGTAGCGCAGCCTGTACTGCGGCTATGTTTGAAGCTAGAAAAGTACGGAATTCCTCTTCATTCATATTCACGGTGTGTCGAGTAGTCGGTGCCATTTCCTTCAAAATAGTTAAATGGAACAAGTTAATCATACAGAATATTAAGAGTAGTTAATAGTATTTCGTAGCATAATATGAACTCATTTATAAAAGCTTTTTCTTCATATTAGCGTTTTATAAGTTTAAATTCGGGTAGTACCTACCCGTTAAGTTCATACTTAGTAGCTAATATACAATTCAACTACTACAATTCTATATGAAAAACTGATTATAATAATATTTCGCGTTCAAACTTTTATACAATATTTTACAAACTTACAATACCGCTTATTTTACATAAAGCATGAAATATAGCACACAATAACTTTGATACAAGATAGTTGTGAAGATAATTCTAGCTAGTACACAAGTCGTTCAGCAAAGGCAATAAAGACACGTAATTCATACGTCCAGAAACAAGTCATGCATTCTGGTTTTACTAGGACTACTTCCCATCCTTGGTCTTGTGCAACATAACCGTTATGGCCGTTGATAAGACAGCGTGTTGTAACGTCGTCAAAGGGACGAGGGTTACGTAATGTCCAACAGTCCCGTAATAATCTAAAAACCTCATTTCTTACCCCAATTACCGACTCCGTCACTTGTGGAAACGTTTTGTTTAATAGTTGTAGCCCGATGTTCTTGTTCTCACTTTGGTGAGAAGCGAACATTACTAATCCGTAAGCATAACATGCTTCTTTATGTTGCATGTTAGCCGCTTTTTCTAAATCACGAAGTCCAATATTCGGATATATTGAGTCAAAATAATTTCTTAACCCGTTGCGTAAAATAGCATTTGGGTTCCCCGCAATATATGCGTCAAAGTAAACACATCGTAACTTATGGGTTTCCCAATGTGATATCCCCCATCTTTCAAACGAAAGTCTCTTATAAACCAAGACATTCTTGGAACGTTCTTCGAATGTCTTACAAACTGATCTCGCCTTAAATAGTTGTGCCGAGGAATTCTGGCCGACTCTAGACAAGATTTCATCAATCATGTCTCCGGGTAGGTCTCTTAAAATATTGGGTTGTCTATCCATTTTGTGTTTTTAAACTGTAAAATAGACAAGAGTTAGTTTCATAAAAAAATACTTATTAATACAAGCAATTTTTTACATATATCATAAAGCATAAGAACACTATATTACATATATTACACCACACGAATACAACTATCTTATTCCGACTCGCTCGTTTCTTCTTCTTCGGTTTTGGTTCGTTTTGCCAAGTTTCTAGGGATATATGATGTTCCCCTAATACGAGCCGTCATTGTCCACATTGGTTTAGAAAAACCTGGTGGTTTAGAGGTTCCCGGGTCATTGTTACAACTTAAGGACTTCGGGGGTTGACGATACATATAAAGTTCATCGGGGTTGGAATTAGATTTCTCTATTTTTATGCCCTTTCCCTTATTATTTTCTTTTGCCTTTTTAAATTCAGTTGGGGTAATTTCTATAACATCATCGGAATTCTCGTCGGAATCCGATTCATCGGAGAATTGGTAATCCTCCCAATATTTTGCTTCCTTGGCGGAAACACCATTGACCATAATTAACTTTGGTCGGTTGGTTGAGGATTTTCTTTTACTTAACCGTTTTATTATTTCCCCCACCGGTTCTATTTCTTCATCCGGTTCCGATTCTTCTTCCGGTTCCGATTCTTCTTCCGGTTCCGACTCTTCTTCCGGTTCCTCTTCGGGAACTTGTGAATCAGTCCACAAATCATTCCAATTTACATTTGACTCTTCATTATTATTAGGTGAGTCAATGGGACTTGTTCTAGAGGTAGACATCTATCACATAATATCAAACACGTTAAGAGATTAATATATCACATAATATTCATATGTTAAAAATATATAGTTTCCAACAAAAATGTTAAGCAATCATTTTTAAAGAAAACACGGTCGAAGTCCAGACTCACTAATGCATCCTAACAAACTCGATAAGACACACTAATGCAAATTTTCTGGTTCTCTAAGACCAACGCTCGGATACCAACTGAAATGTCCCGTTCTTATTGATTAAAAACGTTCCATATTAATTGATTTCGTTGCGAGGTTTTGACCTCTATATGAGACGTTTTTCAAAGACTGCATTCATTTTTAAAACAAACCATAACCTTTATTTCATAGATAAAGGTTTTAAAAAGCTTTACGTAGATTATCAAATAATGATAATCTAAAATATCCTGTTTACACACGACCATTACATAATGGTTTACAATACAAATATGTTACAACAAAATAAGTTTCTTGAATGCAGTTTTTACACAATATCATACAAGCATGGACTCCAAATCTCGTCCTTATTTAACTATGCGACAGCGGAAGCTCTTAATAATCACCTGAGAATAAACATGCTTAAAACGTCAACAAAAATGTTGGTGAGTTATAGGTTTAACCTATATATATCAAATCATAATAATAGACCACAAGATTTCATATTTCAATACACATCCCATACATAGAGATAAAAATCATTCATATGGTGAACACCTGGTAACCGACATTAACAAGATGCATATATAAGAATATCCCCATCATTCCGGGACACCCTTCGGATATGATATAAATTTCGAAGTACTAAAGCATCCGGTACTTTGGATGGGGTTTGTTAGGCCCAATAGATCTATCTTTAGGATTCGCGTCAATTAGGGTGTCTGTTCCCTAATTCTTAGATTACCAGACTTAATAAAAAGGGGCATATTCGATTTTGATAATTCAACCATAGAATGTAATTTCACGTACTTGTGTCTATTTTGTAAATCATTTATAAAACCTGCATGTATTCTCATCCCAAAAATATTAGATTTTAAAAGTGGGACTATAACTCACTTTCACAGATTTTTACTTCGTCGGGAAGTAAGACTTGGCCACTGGTTGATTCACGAACCTATAACAATATATACATATATATCAAAGTATGTTCAAAATATATTTACAACACTTTTAATATATTTTGATGTTTTAAGTTTATTAAGTCAGCTGTCCTCGTTAGTAACCTACAACTAGTTGTCCACAGTTAGATGTACAGAAATAAATCGATAAATATTATCTTGAATCAATCCACGACCCAGTGTATACGTATCTCAGTATTGATCACAACTCAAACTATATATATTTTGGAATCAACCTCAACCCTGTATAGCTAACTCCAACATTCACATATAGAGTGTCTATGGTTGTTCCGAAATATATATAGATGTGTCGACATGATAGGTCGAAACATTGTATACGTGTCTATGGTATCTCAAGATTACATAATATACAATACAAGTTGATTAAGTTATGGTTGGAATAGATTTGTTACCAATTTTCACGTAGCTAAAATGAGAAAAATTATCCAATCTTGTTTTACCCATAACTTCTTCATTTTAAATCCGTTTTGAGTGAATTAAATTGCTATGGTTTCATATTGAACTCTATTTTATGAATCTAAACAGAAAAGTATAGGTTTATAGTCGGAAAAATAAGTTACAAGTCGTTTTTGTAAAGGTAGTCATTTCAGTCGAAAGAACGACGTCTAGATGACCATTTTAGAAAACATACTTCCACTTTGAGTTTAACCATAATATTTGGATATAGTTTCATGTTCATAATAAAAATCATTTTCTCTGAATAACAACTTTTAAATCAAAGTTTATCATAGTTTTTAATTAACTAACCCAAAACAGCCCGCGGTGTTACTACGACGGCGTAAATCCGGTTTTACGGTGTTTTTCGTGTTTCCAGGTTTTAAATCATTAAGTTAGCATATCATATAGATATAGAACATGTGTTTAGTTGATTTTAAAAGTCAAGTTAGAAGGATTAACTTTTGTTTGCGAACAAGTTTAGAATTAACTAAACTATGTTCTAGTGATTACAAGTTTAAACCTTCGAATAAGATAGCTTTATATGTATGAATCGAATGATGTTATGAACATCATTACTACCTTAAGTTCCTTGGATAAACCTACTGGAAAAGAGAAAAATGGATCTAGCTTCAATGGATCCTTGGATGGCTCGAAGTTCTTGAAGCAGAATCATGACACGAAAACAAGTTCAAGTAAGATCATCACTTGAAATAAGATTGTTATAGTTATAGAAATTGAACCAAAGTTTGAATATGATTATTACCTTGTATTAGAATGATAACCTACTGTAAGAAACAAAGATTTCTTGAGGTTGGATGATCACCTTACAAGATTGGAAGTGAGCTAGCAAACTTGAAAGTATTCTTGATTTTATGAAACTAGAACTTTTGGAATTTATGAAGAACACTTAGAACTTGAAGATAGAACTTGAGAGAGATCAATTAGATGAATAAAATTGAAGAATGAAAGTGTTTGTAGGTGTTTTTGGTCGTTGGTGTATGGATTAGATATAAAGGATATGTAATTTTGTTTTCATGTAAATAAGTCATGAATGATTACTCATATTTTTGTAATTTTATGAGATATTTCATGCTAGTTGCCAAATGATGGTTCCCACATGTGTTAGGTGACTCACATGGGCTGCTAAGAGCTGATCATTGGAGTGTATATACCAATAGTGCATACATCTAAAAGCTGTGTATTGTACGAGTACGAATACGGGTGCATACGAGTAGAATTGTTGATGAAACTGAACGAGGATGTAATTGTAAGCATTTTTGTTAAGTAGAAGTATTTTGATAAGTGTCTTGAAGTCTTTCAAAAGTGTATGAATACATATTAAAACACTACATGTATATACATTTTAACTGAGTCGTTAAGTCATCGTTAGTCGTTACATGTAAATGTTGTTTTGAAACCTTTAGGTTAACGATCTTGTTAAATGTTGTTAACCCAATGTTTATAATATCAAAAGAGATTTTAAATTATTATATTATCATGATATTATGATGTACGAATATCTCTTAATATGATATATATACATTAAATGTCGTTACAACGATAATCGTTACATATATGTCTCGTTTCAAAATCATTAAGTTAGTAGTCTTGTTTTTACATATGTAGTTCATTGTTAATATACTTAATGATATGTTTACTTATCATAATATCATGTTAACTATATATATAACCATATATATGTCATCATATAGTTTTTACAAGTTTTAACGTTCGTGAATCACCGGTCAACTTGGGTGGTCAATTGTCTATATGAAACCTATTTCAATTAATCAAGTCTTAACAAGTTTGATTGCTTAACATGTTGGAAACATTTAATCATGTAAATATCAATCTCAATTAATATATATAAACATGGAAAAGTTCGGGTCACTACAAAACACAACTCCATTTGGTATCTGGGATGACTTCGCCGAATCCTAGTTCAATTTAATTTAACCGTCTTTTGCGGCTTTCAGGCAGCTGCAACGGTTACTTAATTGGAACCACTGTTGAAATGGATGCAGCTGTCAAAAAATGATTAAGAATATTTAAATTCTAATCTTTAGTTACTAGTCAATAAGACCGATTAACCAAATGGACCCCCTACACGAACTCTCAGCTAATAATTCAAAAAGGCACCAAATAATAAAACTTAATGCCTTTAAAAGTTTTTGGCCAATATTTAATATTATGCTTTTATCTTGTTCTTTTCAACTATAAGGATGTGTGTAAAAGTTTTCATATATAGAGCCAAGCAAGTGCACATTTTGTCCAAAATGTGGCATGAACAAAACATAACACTTGAAAACTAGTAACCAAAAGAATGCATATAATTCAATTTTGATGGTCTTTGATAAAAGTTTGACTATCTATAGCTATAGAGGATCATTCTTATGAAACTACATATATATGTTAACCTTCAATGGATTCTGAATAGGATCAAACATTGTGCATCGAGAAATAGGATTAAATGTTCACTTACTTTGGAGGAATGGAATTAAGAAGCATAGAATCCATATAAAGTTTGAAATTTTATTATAAGTATATATCTTGTTCTTCCACCTCAAATGTAGCGCCATTTTAAATCAATTTTGCAAAGAAATATAATTACGCGATCAGTATACAATTTTACTACCGACGAAACCTCTTGACAGTCAATCATGGACACGGAATATCAAACGGAAAAGACTAGTGATGATGTAATGAAGGCTCAAATTATGTCTAATATAGAATGTGTAACCAGTTTGCAGCTGCACAAGCACAAGTATACAAAACAAAATATTCAGTCGAAGATTAATAACCAATAAAAAATAAATAAATCTATGAAATTAAATAATCATGAAAAAATTTCTGAATTAATAATTGACTTTTATGAAATCAAAAAAAAAAAAAAAAGAAACTCAGAGCAGACAGAGATGATCAGAAAGAACAATATGTTTAGTGCATTAGCAATATGCTGCATGGCTTACAGATGAAGCCAGAAGGCAAACTTTGAGATTTTGAGGTGCATATATTCCATCCCATGTGCTTGTGAAAATATGTTCAGATCCTTTGACTTTATTTGACACGCATACAGGAATCACCTCCAAGTGTCGTTTGGAGTTTTCTCGGGTTTTGAAAGGTGCTCTTGATAAGGTGATCTCTAAGCCTGATGACATTTCTAGTTGGGTCTCTTTGTTGGTGTTACCCCTCTGTACCCTTAAAACCTTTCGGCCACGGAGTAGTCGTGAGTCTAGGTCTTCGATAAAGCGTCGGCATCAGGAAGAGAATATTTCCCGTGCTATTTGCTCTTGGGGGACAGCGGGTGGGAGTTTACAGCTTGTGAGGGAGTATTTGGCAGAGGATTCTCCTATGTTGTCAGTGGTTGATGATGAGGTCCTTGATTTGGAAGAGCGTAATATTAAGCAGTGTCGTAGGAAGATTTGTGATGGCCATTACATCGCTGCAGCTCGTGTTCTTTCTTCATCAGGCGTTGCTCCTTATAATGACGCCACACTGGCAGACTTGCTGTCTAAGCACCCTTCTTCTATCGCTCCATCCTTGCCTGATATGACGGTTGATCACCTTCACCTCGTTACGACTTCTGCTGTTGTTTTGGGCCAGATTAAAAGTTTTCCTCGGGGCACTTCATGTGGTAGGGATGGTTTACGTGCACAACACCTTATGGATTGCTTGAGTGGTGCTGCTGTGGCAGTCTCGGATGAGTTGGTTGGCTCTATTACTGGAGTCGTTAATCTCTTTCTAGCTGGAAGGTGCCCTATGGAATTAGGAGAGTATATTGCTAGTGCTCCCCTCACACCGCTTGTCAAGCCCGGCGGTGGTCTTCGTCCTATAGCTATGGGTACTGTTTGGCGACGTCTTGTTTCGAAGGTTGGCGCTGCTATGGTTGGCCAGTCTTTGGAAAGTTACTTCGATGGTCTTCAGTTTGGTGTTGGTGTTTCTTCAGGTGGTGAGGCTATTCTTCATGCTGTGAATCGGCTGATTGAGGATTGTGGCTCTGATGTTGGCCTCTCTATTGTAACGACCCGGATTTTTCCGATCATTTTATACTTATAAGATTAATATTTACATAAATTAAACCTTACCAACATGATAAGCAATCCAAATTGTTGAGATTTATGTTTTCGAAAAGAGTTTTACACAACGTTTGACCGTCTAGTTGACCGATGATATCACGAACTATATAACATATGATAATTAAACGTTTGTGTATATATATGTATATATACATATTTAACATGATTTATGGATGTTTTATTATCTCATTTTGTATTAATAACAATAAGTTATAAGTATATTTTGAAAATAGTAACCTAAGTTTTCAAAACGATAACCATACGTAACGTTATTTGACATAAATACTTATAACCTATAATGTTTATACATATATCGTATATGTAATGTATTTAATCACTTTTTAAGGACTTAAATACATAAAACAATATAAGTGTATTCACAAAAGATAGCTATATTTGAATTCTCATTCCATTTTTCACAAGATTTCTATACGTATATCTAGAGTATATGTACTCGTATCATACCTAGCTTCTATACGTATTTACTATTGGTATATACACATCAAATCACCACCAACCAGCCCTTGTTCATGCCTTATGTATAAGGTAACTACTTTTGTTATCTAGTATGATAATTTCACATGATTAAAAGATCTTTTCACAAAATTACAAACTTATACACCTTTTACACCACCATTTATACTCCATCCATTTTCAATTTTTGATTCATTTTTACCTCAAACCTCTAGCTAAAAACACACACACTTTTAAGAGCCTTAAACTCCATAACCATTCAGCTAATATCCATGAAGATCTAGCCATAAAAACATCACTTAAACACCATAAGAAAAACCTTACAAAAACACTTCAAGAATCCTTCCCAAGAACACAAGTTTACTTCCAATCTTTCATCCAATTCCATCACCCTTTTGGTTCTAGGTTTTTACTCCTCTTTTACAGCAACCTTGTCCAAGTAACTTGAGTTCATATTCTTAGAGAGGGACTCGATCCAAGGAAGTGGCAAGTTGAATCAACGAAAACGGAGTTGTAACGAAGAAACTATGACCAAAACGAGATCGGATATCCAAAACTAGTTTAGCTACGAAAATAATTGGAGAAAATTAAATAAATCACATCTTTCTAAAATAACATGATATTTTATATATATGTACTCATAATTTAATTTTATATGGTTCAGGATCACCCGTAAACAATACGAGAAGATTAATCATAAGATCCCATGATTGTACGCAACACGTCATTTGACAACACCGGTACTTTATGTACGCAACACGTCATTTGACAACACCGGTACCGTGGGTCAAGATTAATCTCGACCAATACATATACGATGGGGGTTTTATTTATTTCATTGGGGGTTTATTAAACACCTAAAAACGAACCATTAAAATTGAATTACTAACATCGGACTGCTAACTACGGACTAAGGAATTATTAAAAGTATTAAAAGTATTATAAGTATATATATGTGACGTTTGTTTAAAATGAAAATATATTGATAAATTATATATGGATAGGTTCGTGATATCAATCGGAGACCAAGTCGAAATTACATATCTTCAAGACAAAAGTGAGTATATAGTCCCACTTTTAAACTCTAAATATTTCGGGATAAGAATACATGTATTTTATGTTTTACGTTATGGACACAAGTAACTGAAAAATATTTTCTACGTTGAGTTGTACCACTGGCATACTTCCCTGTAGCTTGGTAACTAATTTTTACAGCGGTATTGTAAACGCGAATCCTGTTGATAGATCTATCGGGCCTGCCAACCCCAACCGGACTGGACGACCAGTATTCAACGGTTGCACAGTACTTCGTTTCGTGACTACACTTGGTACAGTGTAGTAAGATTTCATATTAAAGGGAATATGCGACGTGATTAATTGTTAAGTATGGTTACCAAGTGCTCAACCACTTAGAATATTTTTATTAAAATGTTTATATATGAAATCTTGTGGTCTATATATATATATTGCTGCCGGCATTAAACCTATATCTCACCAACTTTATGTTGACGTTTTAAAGCATGTTATTCTCAGGTATGTATTAAGTCTTCCGCTGTGCATTAGCTCATATTAAGGATACTATTTGGGACCATTTAAGCCAGGATTCAAGAACGTTGCATTCGAGTCATTGAAGATCATTAGAGACTATTATTAAGTAAATGACAGATTAGGTCATTTGGATATTATAAAATGTTAGGCGAACATGTCAACTTTTGATGTAATGATAGATTGTCTTTTAAGAATAAATGCAACGTTTGTAAAATGTATCATATAGAGGTCACGTACCTCGCAATGTTATCATATGTTATTGTATTCGTCCCTATGGATTGGGTCGGGTCGTCTCATGTGGTATCAGAGCGTTGGTCTTAGCGAACCAGGCCTTGCATTAGTGTGTCTAACTGGTAGTTGTTAGGATGCATTATTGAGTCTGGACTTTGACCGTATCTACATGTCAAAAGTTTTGCTTATCATTTCTAGTCGGAAATCATCTGTTTATCATCCTTAAGAAACTGCCTGCTTATCATTCTTAAGTCTAGACACGTCTTACTGCATTTAGTGCATCGATAGTGTATAGACAAAATTCATATCTTAGCGTATCTGTTACTATAGACATTGCTTGACGTATTTCAAAAATTCTCCGTAATTCACGGGATTTTGGTATTATATATACATATGTAAATTATGTATTGAAGAGTACCAAACCCAATTTCTATAATCTATTCCATACCAAAAATTCATTTCTTCGACTATACAAGATGGATTCTTCATCCAGTTCGAATTCCTCCGACTTCGATAGCTACGCCGATATGGATTTCCATTCGAGCCCTGAGAACAGCGTCACCGGAATGGATCAACCAATTTCCCATCATCTATTCTGGATGAATTGGGGATGGGTTCGTAATATACTAAATCTCTGGAGGCAAGAAGAAGGTGATCCATTCCATCCACCAGATTGTCCTCTTAACGATGAACCTGAAGCACTTACCGGCGAACCTATTCGAAACACCATTTTCTCGCTCATTTCTAGAGTATCTCGTCATGACTACATACTATCCCATATTTCGAATCTTGTTCATTCGCTCGTTCCAACCGTCAATCATCCCGGTATAATAGAAGAAGTCAACGAGCTTCACGCTCGGGTAGTGGCTTTAGAAAATACGGTGCGAAGGTTACAAACACCAGCAGCAGCACCAGCAGCATAATCTGTACCACCATCATCAACGCCGACAGTACTCTTGTCACCCCCAAAATCTCAACCTCACAAACTGTATCTCGGATATCAACATCACATACCTCAAAAACCTCATCGGAACTTCGAGTATGATCTTTGTTCTATATATTGTTCTACATTGATTATCATCGTTCTACGTATTGTTCTACATCATTTGTTTTCGTTCTACATAGCGATTATGTAATCTTTAATGTTTTAAAGATTATGTACTCCAATTCTAACCGAAAAATCAAATGAGTTTAATCTCTTATTGACTCATTAAATTCATAATTACATCCGAAGAAAATATATATGCAAGTATATTTTCATAAAGATTGTAATTAAAAATTCTTTCGTACAAACTGTTAATGATGAAAAATATTTTAACGGGTAGGTAGTACCCGTGGAATATTTGGATTTTATATTAATAAGTTACACTGTACATTCTTCGAATCTGATTCAACGGTCATTTGTTATTCTACTTACAACCATCGATATACGTATCCATTCACCCCAGAATAACCATTTTCATTTAAATTTCATATTTGGATTTTTACCTATCCGAATCCAACAAGTGGCATAAAGAAGAAACATTGGACAATTAAAATGAAATAAAATGTTGATTATAACATATAAAACTAAACAATTCTTCAAGTTTGCCACTTGATTTCATCCTAAACCTCATTTGTACTTCGACAACTATAATCCTCGTTCAAATCTTTTCATGATTCTTGAAAACACCTCGATCGAGAAGTTGAACCAGCCGCACCTCGTCTACGGAAGAAAGATTTATGCATACAGTTATACACCTAAAACTTTCGAAACCGAAGTTATCGTTAAAACTTATCCGCGTCAAATTCCTTATCGTTCATTGGCAAAAACAACCTTACATTTCTCTTTTCAATATAAGTCGATTTTGTCAAAGCTCCACTTTGATTTCTCAGTAGGACTACTCTTATTATAACCTCGATATATATACCTTGTCCTTTCACCGTTGTTACCGGAGAACCTTTCATATTCCACGACATCATGTACCAGCAGCTTGTCATCTTTTTGGCGGAATCCGCAATTAGTATTTTAAAAATCTCGCAAAACTTCTCAGTCATACCTATAACGTCTATTCCTAAGGATTTCATACTCCGAAGGTGAAGTTTCTGAAAAACACCCTGAATTATGAAGTAGTTCTTTAAATGCTGATGAAGCAGCGAAAATTGTAAACGATTTTAAACAGTCAAAAGTTTGATGATGAAGCACAGTGTGTTGATAAAACTCAGAAAAAGAGAAGAGTTGGAACCGGAAAATGGTTTGAGCAAAGTATGAAAGAGGTTGTGGATAAATCACAAGAACTGAATCTGCTTTCAAAGGATTCAAACGATTCAGTGCCTGCTGAAACCATTAGTAAAAAACCCCACCCCTTATTCTAAACCTTTCCCGATGATATTCTTCATCATCATCTTATCTTAGATATTATAAGATATCTTCATATCTTCCGTTATTATATTCTCCATATTTCTGGAGATATTTTCACAACTATTCTTATCTGAGAATATTTATTTCTCCGTAATATCTGCGTTACAACATAAAAGAAACTGTGTTAGTTTCTAAGTTCTAAAACCTTCAAGTTTAAAATAGGAATGTTCTGAAGCAGTGTTGGGAACTGATGCATGAATTAGTATAATATAATGAAACTTGATCAACTTCATTATATTACAGTAAGTCATGTTAAGTTTCTAATGAAATGTGATGATTCACAGTACCATCATCATGTGCCATGTTACACGGCTCTTACATTCTATCCAATTCTCAAACATAATAGGAACATGTCATCCTGATAGTTCTATCTTTTCCGGGGTATTCTGGTAATTTGACAAATCAAAATTGTTCTATTACCATTTCTTTCTTAGAGCATTAGCTATACTCATTTCGAATCTCATATCTACAAATTCCGGACCATTACTCGCTTGACTCGAAGTCGGGAAGAGAAAACGAAAGTATGAAGCTTTGAAAAATAATGAAGAATACAAAGGTCGAAAATCACCCAGGATTTACAAACCGTGTATATCAATACGTATTGCAACGTAAAGACACGGGAGAATTAAAAACATTATAATTCCGAGGAAAGGATAGAAGTAAATAGATTCTTCTGGCGATAAATGAAAGAGAAGAATGAAAGATATGAAAGTTAGAAGTGTAACAAGAATTAGAACGGGATGGAGCATTTAAAATAATACTTTAAGGTATGAGTTGAAGGAGAAAGGATAGAAGATGTGAGTTGTGGAAATAAGGAAGAGAAGGAAGTGGATTTATAGCAAAATATTCGACAAAGAAATCGAAACAGATCACCGCACTAAATCAAAGAAGATCTTGATCGCCAAAGAATCAAATCTTATTACGTAAGATTTTCCATAAATTCCGGAAATCAATTCTAATCACGTTATCGGTTAAAACAATTCCATATTCACCCATTTCATTCTTTTGTGATAGCTTCACTCGTGCGCTTCACATGATCGAATCGTTTTATCCGTATCTTCCAATAATGATAAAACTCTATTATTACCTCATATTCGTCATGAAAACATTCCTATTGTTAATTATGACAACCTCTACCAAATTTCGGGACAAAATTTATTTAACGGGTAGGTAATGTAACGACCCGGATTTTTCCGATCATTTTATACTTATAAGATTAATATTTACATAAATTAAACCTTACCAACATGATAAGCAATCCAAATTGTTGAGATTTATGTTTTCGAAAAGAGTTTTACACAACGTTTGACCGTCTAGTTGACCGATGATATCACGAACTATATAACATATGATAATTATACGTTTGTGTATATATATGTATATATACATATTTAACATGATTTATGGATGTTTTATTATCTCATTTTGTATTAATAACAATAAGTTATAAGTATATTTTGAAAATAGTAACCTAAGTTTTCAAAACGATAACCATACGTAACGTTATTTGACATAAATACTTATAACCTATAATGTTTATACATATATCGTATATGTAATGTATTTAATCACTTTTTAAGGACTTAAATACATAAAACAATATAAGTGTATTCACAAAAGATAGCTATATTTGAATTCTCATTCCATTTTTCACAAGATTTCTATACGTATATCTAGAGTATATGTACTCGTATCATACATAGCTTCTATACGTATTTACTATTGGTATATACACATCAAATCACCACCAACCAGCCCTTGTTCATGCCTTATGTATAAGGTAACTACTTTTGTTATCTAGTATGATAATTTCACATGATTAAAAGATCTTTTCACAAAATTACAAACTTATACACCTTTTACACCACCATTTATACTCCATCCATTTTCAATTTTTGATTCATTTTTACCTCAAACCTCTAGCTAAAAACACACACACTTTTAAGAGCCTTAAACTCCATAACCATTCAGCTAATATCCATGAAGATCTAGCCATAAAAACATCACTTAAACACCATAAGAAAAACCTTACAAAAACACTTCAAGAATCCTTCCCAAGAACACAAGTTTACTTCCAATCTTTCATCCAATTCCATCACCCTTTTGGTTCTAGGTTTTTACTCCTCTTTTACAGCAACCTTGTCCAAGTAACTTGAGTTCATATTCTTAGAGAGGGACTCGATCCAAGGAAGTGGCAAGTTGAATCAACGAAAACGGAGTTGTAACGAAGAAACTATGACCAAAACGAGATCGGATATCCAAAACTAGTTTAGCTACGAAAATAATTGGAGAAAATTAAATAAATCACATCTTTCTAAAATAACATGATATTTTATATATATGTACTCATAATTTAATTTTATATGGTTCAGGATCACCCGTAAACAATACGAGAAGATTAATCATAAGATCCCATGATTGTACGCAACACGTCATTTGACAACACCGGTACTTTATGTACGCAACATGTCATTTGACAACACCGGTACCGTGGGTCAAGATTAATCTCGACCAATACATATACGATGGGGGTTTTATTTATTTCATTGGGGGTTTATTAAACACCTAAAAATGAACCATTAAAATTGAATTACTAACATCGGACTGCTAACTACAGACTAAGGAATTATTAAAAGTATTAAAAGTATTATAAGTATATATATGTGACGTTTGTTTAAAATGAAAATATATTGATAAATTATATATGGATAGGTTCGTGATATCAATCGGAGACCAAGTCGAAATTACATATCTTCAAGACAAAAGTGAGTATATAGTCCCACTTTTAAACTCTAAATATTTCGGGATAAGAATACATGTATTTTATGTTTTACGTTATGGACACAAGTAACTGAAAAATATATTCTACGTTGAGTTGTACCACTGGCATACTTCCCTGTAGCTTGGTAACTAATATTTACAGCGGTATTGTAAACGCGAATCCTGTTGATAGATCTATCGGGCCTGACAACCCCAACCGGACTGGACGACCAGTATTCAACGGTTGTACAGTACTTCGTTTCGTGACTACACTTGGTACAGTGTAGTAAGATTTCATATTAAAGGGAATATGCGACGTGATTAATTGTTAAGTATGGTTACCAAGTGCTCAACCACTTAGAATATTTTTATTAGAATGTTTATATATGAAATCTTGTGGTCTATATATATATATATATATTGCTGCCGGCATTAAACCTATATCTCACCAACTTTATGTTGACGTTTTAAAGCATGTTATTCTCAGGTATGTATTAAGTCTTCCGCTGTGCATTAGCTCATATTAAGGATACTATTTGGGACCATTTAAGCCAGGATTCAAGAACGTTGCATTCGAGTCATTGAAGATCATTAGAGACTATTATTAAGTAAATGACAGATTAGGTCATTTGGATATTATAAAATGTTAGGCGAACATGTCAACTTTTGATGTAATGATAGATTGTCTTTTAAGAATAAATGCAACGTTTGTAAAATGTATCATATAGAGGTCAAGTACCTCGCAATGTTATCATATGTTATTGTATTCGTCCCTATGGATTGGGTCGGGTCGTCTCATCTATGTTATTAGTTGATTTTCAAAATGCCTTCAATCTAGTTGATCGTACGGTCATGTTACGTGAAGTTCGCCGCCTTTGTCCGAGCATTTCTCGGTGGGTTGAATTTTGCTACTCTAATCCAGCCAGATTGTATTATGGGAACCACACATTATGGTCTTCTCAGGGGGTGCAACAGGGTGATCCCCTTGGTCCGCTGCTTTTTGCTTTGGTCCTACAACCCTTGGTTTCTAAAATCAGAGATAATTTTGAGGTTTGTCTTCAGGCGTGGTATTTGGATGATGGTACTATTATTGGGGACACTTTGGTGGTGGGGAAGGTTTTGCATTTGATTATGGAGGATGGGCCTCGTTTTGGGCTGCATCTCAACGTTGAAAAAACAGAAATTTTCTGGCCTACGGAGGACCCTCGCAGCAGGCAAGTAGGTGTCTTTCCTCCTAATATTGCTCGGCCTTTAAATGGTGTTAAGTTGCTTGGGGCCCCCGCAAGTTCCGATCCTGGTTTTAGTAGTGAACTGGTGATGCAAAGGGTGACCAAGTCCATTGCGCTTATGGATAAGGTTGCTAAGCTTGATGATCCTCAGTGTGAGTTGTTGTTGCTTAGGGCATGTACGGGAGTTTCTAAACTCTACTTTTCCTTGCGTACTTGTCCTCCTAGTATATTTGAGGCGGCTCAACGCGCTTTCGATGGAGCCCTTCGATCTTCCTTGGAGCGTATTGTTACTGCTTCAGGGCCTGGGTTTGGTGATTGGCAGTGGCGGCTTGCCACCTTGCCATTTGCATTTGGAGGGCTTGGTGTTTATTCTGCGGGAGATGTTCGTCATTATGCTTTTCTGGCTTCTCGATTACAGTCTGCTGGATTGCAGACCAAGCTCCTACGTCATGCGGGTATTGTTGGTCTTGGTCGTGCTTTTGAAGATGCATTGGGTCTGTTTAATGAAACGGTTGGGTTTGATATTTTAGGTAATCCGAGTGAGTCGCTGCCCCAATACTCATGAAGAAATTGGCAGATGCTTATTTCACAAAGGTTACCGCTTCTGCAGAATCCACTTTTTCGTTATCTCCCCGACAATCGGCCTTATGGAAATCACAGCAGAGTGATCACACCTCTGCTTGGCTAAGGGCAGTCCCTATTTTGGGGTTGGGTCAGACGATGAACGCAAAGACTTACCGATGTGTGTTGTGCTACCGGTTAGGTGTTCCATTGTTCTCTATCTCGACGGCATGCTCTGCCTGTTCAAGGGTTTTTACTGGGGATATTTTCGGGGATCACGCGGTGTCTTGTGCTGGTATGGTGGGTATTAAGCATCGACATAATATTGTCCGGGATTCCCTTGTTGATGTTTGTTATCGATCTGGGATTTCAGCGAGAAAGGAGGTTGACATTGGGTTGTCTGGAGGGAACGACAGGGCCCTCAGACCTGCAGATGTGTTACTTTATTCCTGGGATTGTGGTCGCGATGTTTGTGTTGACTTGACAGGGTCTTCTCCTTTGACACAGTCTGGGCTTTCTGACTTTGTCCCTGGACGTGCTGTGATTAATGCGGCTCGTCGGAAGCGGGTCAAGTACGAATCTAGTTGTATGGCGATTGGTTATGGTTTCATTCCTTTCTCATTTTCTTCCCTTGGGGAATTAGAGAAGGAGGCTGTTTCTTTGCTAAAACGGGTTCAGAAGAGTTCGATGGCGCAAGATATTGGTGCCGGTGCTGCTGCTCATATTTTTACTAGGATAGGTTTTGCTATTGCTAGAGGTGTGGGGGCCCAGATTGTCTCTAGGCTTCCCACTAATTTTTTGTAAGTTTTAAAACTTTTAAGTTTATTATAATAATAATAATAATAATAATAATAATAAGGATGAGAACATTCTTAAGGATAATCAGCCAGCGTTGAACTTTATTAAAATAATGATAATACTAATATAATAATAATAATAATAATAATAATAATAATAATAATAATAATAATAATAATAATAATAATAATAATAATAATAATAATAATAATAATAATAATAATAATAATAATAATAATAAAATGTAGTACGTGTCATGTTTCATATCAAATGTTGTCTCCATTAGTCCATTACGAGTGATGTGCTTTATAACCTTTAACTAATAGCCAACATAGGTCTGCATGAATGATTGAAGGATCAAAGATATGAAAAACAAATACATGTGGGCTTAACATAAATAGTATTGTAGTAAACAAAACCTAATAATAATAATAATAATTATAATAATAATAATTTGGGTTCCCTGGGTTTTGTGTGAAAGAGATGTTTTGATGGAATGAGGGTTGTAGCAGCTAGCAGGAAGATTTTGGGAGAAGATAGAGTCTGTATCATTTTTCAATTGAATTTGTGCCCACAAGGTGTTTGTTAAAAGTCCCCTATGAGTTTTATCTTGGCTTCATGGTTATAATTTTATTGGTGTATGGGGATTTTGTCTCTGTCAACAACTAAAGGTTGTGTGCAGTTATGTCGCATGTCACAGTGAAGTTTCATTGTCCCTTTGTGGGTCTTAGTGGCTGTCAAAATGGGAGTGAAAATGGGCTTGTTAGAAGTTCTCTTATCAAGCATCTTAGTGATCGTCATTGTGGTATCGATGCGCGGGATATCACTCGACAGTCTCTTACTTCTAATTTGGGTGTTTATACTGAGGCTGATGTTACTTTTAGGCGTATGGGGATTTGGTTATGTGGTGTTTGCTTCAAAATACACACGGTACGTGCTAAGTGCCGTCATGGTAGGGGCCCGGATGTGCCGCCCCCCGATGAGGGAAATGGTGTTGTTCGTTTTGTGCTTCATAATTTTTCCAAGCCACTAGCTCTCTCTTCTCCTGCTCGAATTTGTATTGAGGATGGTTCGGTGCGTGATCATAACGATGGTTTTGACGTGGCTCTCCTTGATCGGTTGTTCTCTAAGGGGTTTCGCACGGTTAAGTCTATCCCTCCCAAGTGTCGTTTGGGATTTTCTCGGATTTTGAAAGGTGCTCTTGATAAGGTGATCTCTAAGCCTGATGACATTTCTAGTTGGGTCTCTTTGTTGGTGTTACCCCTTTGTACCCTTAAAACCTTTCGGTCACGGAGTAGTCGTGAGTCTAGGTCTTCGATAAAGCGTCGGCATCAGGAAGAGAATATTTCCCGTGCTATTTGCTCTTGGGGGACAGCGGGTGGGAGTTTACAGCTTGTGAGGGAGTATTTGGCAGAGGATTCTCCTATGTTGTCAGTGGTTGATGATGAGGTCCTTGATTTGGAAGAGCGTAATATTAAGCAGTGTCGTAGGAAGATTTGTGATGGTCATTACACCGCTGCAGCTCGTGTTCTTTCTTCATCAGGCGTTGCTCCTTATAATGACGCCACACTGGCGGACTTGCTGTCTAAGCACCCTTCTTCTGTAGCTCCATCCTTGCCTGATATGACGGTTGATCACCTTCACCTCGTTACGACTTCTGCTGTTGTTTTGGGCCAGATTAAAAGTTTTCCTTTGGGCACTTCATGTGGTAGGGATGGTTTACGTGCACAACACCTTATGGATTGCTTGAGTGGTGCTTCTGTGGCAGTCTCGGATGAGTTGGTTGGCTCTATTACAGGGGTCGTTAATCTCTTTCTAGCTGGAAGGTGCCCTATGGAATTAGGAGAGTATATTGCTAGTGCTCCCCTCACACCGCTTGTCAAGCCCGGCGGTGGTCTTCGTCCTATAGCTGTGGGTACTGTTTGGCGACGTCTTGTTTCGAAGGTTGGCGCTGCTATTGTGATGCCCCGTACAAAACCATCGTGTACGAATCATCAACAACAGGATCATTACAAGGTTAAGTACTATATGCTGTAATTAAAGAAGTTGCATTCACGATAAAAAGGTGATGTCATAACCGACATCAAATGTTTTACATTTCAAAAGCATGCTTCACTAAGTAGAAGCAAATAAATAAGTGTACGTGACCCCAAAGGTCGTTACATAACATAGTTTCAAAAGTAAATAAGTTTGAATGCAAGATAAGTAGTCATGCGATAACAACTCTAAGCAGCGGGTTCTACAGCACGACAAGTAAGACAGCGGAAGCAACCTCAAGCACCTGAGAAATACATGCTTAAAAACGTCAACACAACGGTTGGTGAGCTATAGTTTAAGTATAACAGTATGTAAGGTAGGCCACGAGATTTCAGTGCTACAAAGAGCGTTTCAAAACAGTATGATAAAGTATATGTTAACCGTGGGCACTTGGTAACTAACTTAACGTTTAAAATACCCCCTGAAAGTACACTTGGCGAGTGCGTAGTTTTACGAAGTATTAAACACTCGTTGACTGCTAGCGTGACTAGCCCGAGTGGGGATGTCAAACCCTATGGATCCATATCTAAGATTCGCGTTCATCGGTTCAAAAACCAATGACTAAACGTTACCGAGCTAAAGGGAATGTTTCTGCCATTATATAACCCACACATATATTAGTTTAAGTACTCGTGCCTAGTATGTAAAATATAAAATCCGCATGTATTCTCAGTTCCCAAAATAAGTTTAAAGTAAAAAGGGAATGCTATAACTCACAATGATATGTAGCGGTAAAGTAGTAGTCGGGAAAAGGTGTGCAAGTAAATGGTCCGAAGTCCTCAACCTAAGTCAAATAGTACTAAGTCAGTAAATCGTCTTAATAGGTTTAAAAGTATGTATTTAAGGTCTTAAGGGTCATCTTCATTCATCATCAAACAAAAGGCGTAAAGTAAGTTTCGTTTATGAAAGTAGTTTTCAACAAAGTCTGACTTCAGTCAGTCACCACGGCCTCTACCCTTACTGAATTAAGGTGAGACCAGTGGCCATGGCTCCGTATATGAGTCCCTTAAGTGTGGTAAAATTTACAGAAGCAAACTCGTCTTGGTTTGACCGTGGCGACGGTCTAAGTGCGAGTAGGTCAGAAATTTCTGCACAACGTTAAAGGACATAGTGACGATCGGAGGGCCATAAATCCTAAACCGTAACTCGGATTAAGACGAGTCCTATATGAAAAGTTATATAAACGAACTGAGCTATCTGAAAATCAAGGTTACAGTAGCCCAGGTGTACTGGTCTGTTACAGAAACCAGAAAAACAGAAACTGTACACAGAAAACAGAAAAGTAAATGGACATAGTGACGCTCGGAGGGCCGTAGACTCTAAACCGTAACTCGGATTAAGACGAGTCTTATATGAAAAGTTATCTACTCGAAAAGTTATATCTAAAAATAAAGGTTAGAACAGCCCAGGTCTACTGGTCTGTTCCAGAATCATCAGGTCAGTAGGTTTTGGACAGAACAGTGAGTTTAAAAGGGGTTCCGGTGGTCTTGGTGCTTGATGTTCATCATGGTTCTCATCCTTGATGCATATAGCTTCAAGTGTACAACTCATTGATGTATATACATCATCTTAACCAAGTCTTGACCATCATAACCCTAGTGCAAGTCTAAGACATGAAGCACAACTCACTTAAGAGTTGCATGTAGTTTGATGAACCAAAGTTACATCAAAGTCTTAGGTTTGACACTTACATGAACTATAATAGAAATATTGAACTCTAAACTTGAAAATAAACTAACTACATGAAATTAAAGTGCAATAAATGAAGAAGTAACTAAGTAAACATGTAGTTTGTTCATGGTTGTTCATACTTTAAAGATTCAAACCAAAGTTTGATCTTTAGAAAGTAAACTTTAAAGTTTACTTCATGAACTTCAAGTATGAGTTTAATCAACACATGAACTTGCAATCTTTTAAGAAAGTATATGTAGAATCATAACTAGTAAGCTATGTTCTTGAGTGTTCTTGCAATTACAAGATAAAAGAAGAATCTAACTAGAAAGTTGATTCTTGTAACAAGTATGTAACAACAACAAGTAAACAACTATAACTAACAAGTAATCAAACAACAAAGATGATGATGATTTAAGGTGTATAAATTCAGTTTTGTAAGAAAAGAAAAGGAAGAAAAGAAGTTCATAATGCTTACAATCTAGAGAGAAAAAGAGAGGAAAAGTTGAGAGGATTTTGTGTGTGTTTTTGAGAGGATTTGTGAGTGAAGTAGTAAACAAGAAAATGAAACAAAACACTCCTAAAGGGAGCTTAGGGGCTGCAGTTTTTCAGCAGAAAATGGGGGGAAAGGAGAAGTTTTGTGGTCACTAGAATGTAAAGCTTCATAAAGGTGGTTAATGAATGGTCATGCATGGGGATAACAAGCTAACTAGATTCTTTCAAGTATTAAACTAAGTAGTCTCAATCTAATTGATACTTACAAGTGTAGGACATGGGCTAACTAAGTCCATTAATAATGTAGGGTGGGCTTGGAAGTCCAATAACATGAGTCCATTACACTAACAAAGCCCAAGTTCAAATAAATCACAAGTTAAACCAATTAAAGCCCAAGTAACTAACTAATAGCCTTAGTTAATTAAAATGATTAATAAATTTAATCATGAATGTAAATAATATCTAAAAATATTATTCGTGAAAGTTCCGGGTGTCACAAAGACGTTTCGGGCTCTTAAAAGTCAAGTACGGGCAATCAAGGCAACATGTAAATGTAATAACATACATTCGTTTAATCATACGTATTAATAATAGTAATTATTAATAAATAAATGTTGGAAATTCTAGGGTCGTTACATTACCCAGTGTTAAAGAAAATTTCGTCCCGAAATTTAAGCTGAGGTAGATGGAGGAGTCGGGAAAAGATGAGGATACTTCCGCATCATTTGATCCTCTCGTTCCCAAGTAAACTCAGGTCCTCGTTTGGCATTCCATCGTACTCGAACTATCGGAATCTTGTTGCGTTTCAAAGTTTTGATCTCACGATCCATAATCTCAACTGGTTCTTCCACAAAGTGGAGTTTGTCGTCAATCGTAAGTTCCTCAAGTGGTATGATAAGTTCGGGTGCAGCAAGACACTTCTTCAAGTTCGATACATGAAAGGTAGGATGAACTGAGCTCAATTGTGCTGGTAGATCTAATCGGTAAGCAACGGGTCCAACACGTTCCAAGATCTCGAAAGGACCAATGTATCGTGGGTTCAACTTTCCACGTTTTCCAAAACGGATCACACCTTTCCAAGGTGCAACCTTCAACATTACACGATCACCAACATTAAATTCAAAGTCCTTACGTTTAAGATCGGCATAACTCTTTTGGCGATCACGGGCAGTCTTAAGTCTAGCTTGGATCTGAGCAATCTTCTCCGTCGTTTCGTGCACTACCTCGGGTCCGGTGATTTGCTTTTCACCTACTTCGGCCCAACAAATAGGAGATCGGCACTTGCAGCCATACAATGCTTCAAAAGGTGCAGCATTAATGCTAGAGTGATAACTGTTGTTGTACGAGAATTTGGCAAGTGGCAAATGTCTTTCCCAGGCCTTTCCAAAATCAATGACACATGCACGCAGCATTTCCTCTAAGGTCTGAATCGTTCGTTCACTTTGCCCGTCAGTCTGAGGGTGATATGCAGTGCTCATGTCGAGACGAGTTCCCATGGCTTCTTGCAAAGTACGCTAAAATCTAGAAGCAAAACGGGGATCGCGATCGGAGATAATCGATAAAGGTACACCGTGTCATGATACAACCTCTTTGATGTACAGCTGAGCAAGTCTTTCCATTGTATCAGTTTCCTTCATCGCCAGGAAGTGTGCAGATTTGGTAAGGCGGTCAACAATAACCCAAATAGTATCGTATCCGCCCACCGTCTTCGGCAGCTTAGTAATGAAATCCATTGTGATCCTTTCCCACTTCCATTGTGGGATTTCCGGCTGTTGAAGTAACCCAGAAGGCCTCTGATGTTCGGCCTTAACTTTCAAACAAGTCAAACACTTCCCAACATAAGTTGCAACGTCCTTCTTAAGATTCGGCCACCAATACTGTTCTTTAAGGTCGTGGTACATCTTGCCCGCATCGGGGTGAATCGAATATCTCGATTTGTGTGCTTCATCAAGTATCAGGTTTCGTAGATCTCCATAATAAGGTACCCAAATTCTTCCGGCATAACATCGGAGTCCAGACTCCCTAACCTCGAATCGAGAAACAAGTATGTTCAAATGTTCGTGAGATATGTTCTCCTCCTTGAGAGCCTCAACTTGGGCTACTCTGATCTGGTTGTTGAGGTTCGAATGGATGGTGATGTTCAGAGCCCTAACACGAAGAGGTGCCGTCCTCTCCTTTCGGCTTAAAGCGTCAGCTACAACATTGGCCTTGCCAGGGTGATAACGGAGTTCACAATCGTAGTCGTTGAGCGTCTCGATCCATCGACGCTGTCTCATATTCAGTTGCTTCTGATCAAAGATGTGCTGGAGACTCTTGTGGTCGGTGAAGATAGTGCTCTTAGTTCCATACAAATAATGTCTCCACAATTTGAGTGCAAAGACAACGGCTCCAAGTTCAAGATCATGTGTAGTGTAGTTCCGCTCGTGAATCTTCAATTGGCGGGAGGCATAGGCAATAACCTTTGATCGTTGCATCAGTACACAACCAAAACCACTCTTCGATGCATCACAATAAACAACGAAATCATCACTGCCTTCGGGAAGTGATAGAATAGGTGCGGAGGTTAACTTCTTCTTCAAAGTTTGGAATGCTGATTCGTGTGCGGGTTCCCAAATGAACTTCTTCCCTTTGTGAGTCAGCGCGGTCAAAGGACGCGCAATCAGAGAAAATCCTTCGATAAACCTTCGATAATAACCGGCAAGACCTAGGAATTGGCGAATATGCGTTGGAGTAGTGGGGGTCTCCCACTTGCTGATGGCTTCAATCTTGGCGGGATCAACTTTGATACCCTGGTCGCTCACAACATGACCCAAAAACTGTACTTCCTTCAACCAAAATTCACACTTGGAGAATTTGGCATAAAGTTGTTCTTGTCTCAAGAGTTCAAGTACTAGTCGGAGGTGTTGCTCATGTTCTTCTTCGCTCTTAGAGTAGATGAGGATATCATCTATGAAGACGATAACAAACTTGTCCAAGTAAGGCTTGCAGACACGATTCATGAGGTCCATGAACACGGCAGGTGCATTTGTCAAACCGAATGGCATCACGAGGAACTCATAATGACCATAATGGGTTCTGAATGCAGTCTTCATCATGTCACTTTCCTTCACCCTCAACTGGTGATAACCAGATCGCAAATCGATCTTTGAGTAGACACTCGATCCTTGTAGTTGATCAAAAAGATCATCAATTCTCGGAAGAGGATACCGATTCTTGATAGTCAATTTGTTGAGTTCACGGTAGTCGATACACATACGAAAGGATCCATCCTTCTTCTTCACAAACAACACAGGTGCGCCCCAAGGCGAGAAACTTGGTTGGATAAACCCTCGATCTAACAGCTCTTGTAGTTGACTCTGTAATTCTTGCATCTCGGAAGGTGCGAGTCTATAAGGTGCGCGAGCTACAGGTGCAGCTCCTGGCACTAAATCAATCTGAAATTCTACGGCTCTCGGCGGCGATAATCTAGGCAATTCCTCTGGGAAGACATCGGAAAATTCGTTCACAATTCGAACGTCGTTCACGCTCTTCACCTCAGTTTCTACTGCTTTCACATGTGCTAGGACAGCAAAGCGTCCCTTCTTCATAATCTTTTGCGCTTTCACGCAACTAATGAGGTTCAACTTCGAGGCACATCTCTCTCCATAGATAACCAGTGGTTCACCATCTCCTTGTGGTATACGAAGTGCTTTATCTCCACAGATAATATCGGCCTTTATCTTGCTCAACCAATCCATACCAACGATCACGTCAAAACTTCCCAGTTTGATAGGTATCAAATCAATTTCAAAATCTGCACCAGCTATGTTGATAATAGCTCCACGACTAATATGGTCAACCTTTTCAAGTTTTCCATTGGCGACCTCGACAAGCATACTTTCTTTTAACGGGACTAATGACCAATTAATCTTATCGCAAAAATGTCTACATACATAACTTCTATCCGCACCAGTATCAAACAAGACAGAAGCTAAAAGATTGTTGATTGTGAATATACCTGTCACCAAGTCGGGGTTATCGCGTGCATCCCTTGCATTAACATTAAAAGCTCTAGCACGCGGTGGTCCGCCATCCTTTCGTTTGTTCGGGCACTCGTTTCTGAAATGGCCCGTCTGCCCGCATTCGTAACACTTTTTCGGCCCGTTGGTGTTCGGCCTCCCTGTCATCGTGGTAGTCTTGCAGTCTCTACCGATGTGCCCGCTCTTCTTGCACTTCTCACAAACAGCATTACAATACCCGGTGTGGTGCTTGTAGCACCTCTTGCATTGTGGTAGCGTGCCCTTGTAGTTCGGGTTGGAGTTGTTGTTGTTGGGGTTGGGGTTGTTGTTGTTTTGCCTGAACCCTTCATGTCGCTTCGCCGGGTTTTGATCATAGTTTCTACCCCTGTTGTTGTTATTATTGTTGTGGTTGTTGTGGTTGTTATCCCATTTCCTCTTTTCGCTACTACCAGCTTCAAACTTAGCCTTCTCCGGCTCATCAATAAGGATCTGATTCATGAGAGTATGCGTCATACGCATTGCTTCGGGAACATTCGGTGGTTTGGATGAGGTGACATTTCCTTTGATGGACTTAGGGAGTCCCGAGAAGTATTTCTCCATGCACTTGAATTCGGGATTGACCATGGTCGGACACATAAGTGCCAACTCCAAAAACCTACGGTTGTAACTGTTAAGGTCGTTCCCTACGGCCTTTAACTGCATAAATTCGATTTCCATCTTCTGAATTTCGGTTCTTGGACAATACTCATCAATCATAGCACACTTAAACTCTTCCCAAGGCGTAGCATACGCCTCATCAATCCCTTTTGCTTGAGCTAACGTGTTCCACCACGTTAGCGCGCCGTCTGATAGCGTGCAAGATGCAAACTTCGTATTATTGTCCTCCGAACAGTTGCTAACTCGGAATACTGATTCAAGTTTTTTGAACCATCTGGTGAGACCAACTGGTCCCTCGGTGCCGCTGAAGTTATGCGGTTTGCAGCTCTGGAATTCCTTGTATGTACACCCATTTCGAATGGGTGGAATAACCGGTGGTGGTGGCGGTGGAGCTTCGAGATTTCTTTCTGCTAGGGCTGCAGCGACCCGTTCGTTGATCATGTCCTCAATCTGGGCGGCGGTAGGTGTGGATCTTCCGTTAGCCATGATATTCTAAACAAAAATTTTGACCCAAGTCAAAATCCAGCATTCGATATGTAGTAATATAGTACATTGTAACCAACATGGAATCAAAACATCACATGTTATTAAATAATGCATCTAGGTATAAATACCACAGAATCATCGTACAGCAATGTAAATAGAACACCGTGCAAGAATTAAATAATGCAAAGTTCCATTCATTAATAATAATAAGTTTCATACATCTGAATAAGTTCGTACAATACATGTGAAATACATGAAACTATATCTAGATTACATCATGAAATCTAAATACAAGGTCCTATGGTGAAGGCGGGTGAACTGCTCCTCGAGCCAACTGCTCCTCGAGCTCAGTGACTCGAGCTCGGAGAGTCTCAGTCTCCCTCATCAGTTCCTCGTTAGAGGGAGCTGGTGGGGCAGGCGGTGCAGGTGGGGCGGGTGGTGCCGGTGGTGCTTGAAATGTCCCGTTCTTATTGATTAAAAACGTTCCATATTAATTGATTTCGTTGCGAGGTTTTGACCTCTATATGAGACGTTTTTCAAAGACTGCATTCATTTTTAAAACAAACCATAACCTTTATTTCATAGATAAAGGTTTTAAAAAGCTTTACGTAGATTATCAAATAATGATAATCTAAAATATCCTGTTTACACACGACCATTACATAATGGTTTACAATACAAATATGTTACAACAAAATAAGTTTCTTGAATGCAGTTTTTACACAATATCATACAAGCATGGACTCCAAATCTCGTCCTTATTTAACTATGCGACAGCGGAAGCTCTTAATAATCACCTGAGAATAAACATGCTTAAAACGTCAACAAAAATGTTGGTGAGTTATAGGTTTAACCTATATATATCAAATCATAATAATAGACCACAAGATTTCATATTTCAATACACATCCCATACATAGAGATAAAAATCATTCATATGGTGAACACCTGGTAACCGACATTAACAAGATGCATATATAAGAATATCCCCATCATTCCGGGACACCCTTCGGATATGATATAAATTTCGAAGTACTAAAGCATCCGGTACTTTGGATGGGGTTTGTTAGGCCCAATAGATCTATCTTTAGGATTCGCGTCAATTAGGGTGTCTGTTCCCCAATTCTTAGATTACCAGACTTAATAAAAAGGGGCATATTCGATTTCGATAATTCAACCATAGAATGTAGTTTCACGTACTTGTGTCTATTTTGTAAATCATTTATAAAACCTGCATGTATTCTCATCCCAAAAATATTAGATTTTAAAAGTGGGACTATAACTCACTTTCACAGATTTTTACTTCGTCGGGAAGTAAGACTTGGCCACTGGTTGATTCACGAACCTATAACAATATATACATATATATCAAAGTATGTTCAAAATATATTTACAACACTTTTAATATATTTTGATGTTTTAAGTTTATTAAGTCAGCTGTCCTCGTTAGTAACCTACAACTAGTTGTCCACAGTTAGATGTACAGAAATAAATCGATAAATATTATCTTGAATCAATCCACGACCCAGTGTATACGTATCTCAGTATTGATCACAACTCAAACTATATATATTTTGGAATCAACCTCAACCCTGTATAGCTAACTCCAACATTCACATATAGAGTGTCTATGGTTGTTCCGAAATATATATAGATGTGTCGACATGATAGGTCGAAACATTGTATACGTGTCTATGGTATCTCAAGATTACATAATATACAATACAAGTTGATTAAGTTATGGTTGGAATAGATTTGTTACCAATTTTCACGTAGCTAAAATGAGAAAAATTATCCAATCTTGTTTTACCCATAACTTCTTCATTTTAAATCCGTTTTGAGTGAATCAAATTGCTATGGTTTCATATTGAACTCTATTTTATGAATCTAAACAGAAAAGTATAGGTTTATAGTTGGAAAAATAAGTTACAAGTCGTTTTTGTAAAGGTAGTCATTTCAGTCGAAAGAACGACGTCTAGATGACCATTTTAGAAAACATACTTCCACTTTGAGTTTAACCATAATTTTTGGATATAGTTTCATGTTCATAATAAAAATCATTTTCTCTGAATAACAACTTTTAAATCAAAGTTTATCATAGTTTTTAATTAACTAACCCAAAACAGCCCGCGGTGTTACTACGACGGCGTAAATCCGGTTTTACGGTGTTTTTCGTGTTTCCAGGTTTTAAATCATTAAGTTAGCATATCATATAGATATAGAACATGTGTTTAGTTGATTTTAAAAGTCAAGTTAGAAGGATTAACTTTTGTTTGCGAACAAGTTTAGAATTAACTAAACTATGTTCTAGTGATTACAAGTTTAAACCTTCGAATAAGATAGCTTTATATGTATGAATCGAATGATGTTATGAACATCATTACTACCTTAAGTTCCTTGGATAAACCTACTGGAAAAGAGAAAAATGGATCTAGCTTCAATGGATCCTTGGATGGCTCGAAGTTCTTGAAGCAGAATCATGACACGAAAACAAGTTCAAGTAAGATCATCACTTGAAATAAGATTGTTATAGTTATAGAAATTGAACCAAAGTTTGAATATGATTATTACCTTGTATTAGAATGATAACCTACTGTAAGAAACAATAATTTCTTGAGGTTGGATGATCACCTTACAAGATTGGAAGTGAGCTAGCAAACTTGAAAGTATTCTTGATTTTATGAAACTAGAACTTTTGGAATTTATGAAGAACACTTAGAACTTGAAGATAGAACTTGAGAGAGATCAATTAGATGAAGAAAATTGAAGAATGAAAGTGTTTGTAGGTGTTTTTGGTCGTTGGTGTATGGATTAGATATAAAGGATATGTTATTTTGTTTTCATGTAAATAAGTCATGAATGATTACTCATATTTTTGTAATTTTATGAGATATTTCATGCTAGTTGCCAAATGATGGTTCCCACATGTGTTAGGTGACTCACATGGCCTGCTAAGAGCTGATCATTGGAGTGTATATACTAATAGTACATACATCTAAAAGCTGTGTATTGTACGAGTACGAATACGGGTGCATACGAGTAGAATTGTTGATGAAACTGAACGAGGATGTAATTGTAAGCATTTTTGTTAAGTAGAAGTATTTTGATAAGTGTCTTGAAGTCTTTCAAAAGTGTATGAATACATATTAAAACACTACATGTGAAAGGATCCGAAACTAATCATCCGGACGATGTCCATATTGATTACAAACGAATTACAACAGTTGATAACATCGCGAGGTACTTGACCTCTATATGATACATTTTACAAACGTTGCATTTATTCTTAAAAGGCAATCTATCTTTACATAAAAAAATTAATAAACTCGTCAAACATTTCTCGATATCCAAATGACCTAAACTGTCATTTACTTAATAAATGTCTTTAATGATCTTCAATGACTCGAATGCAACGTTCTTGTATCATGGCTTAAATGGTCCCAACTAGTATCCTTAATATGAGCTAACGCACAGCGGAAGTCTTAATTCATACCTGAGAATAACATGCTTTAAAACGTCAACATAAAGTTGGTGAGATATATAGGTTTGATGCTAGCAGCGATATAACGATGGACCACAAGATTTCATATATAAACATTTTAATAAAAATATTCTAAGTGGTTGAGCACTTGGTAACCATACTTAACAATTAATCACGTCGCATATTCCCTTTAATATGAAATCTTACTACACTGTACCAAGTGTAGTCACGAAACGAAGTACTGTGCAACCGTTGAATACTGGTCGTCCAGTCCGGTTGGGGTTGTCAGGCCCGATAGATCTATCAACAGGATTCGCGTTTACAATACCGCTGTAAATATTAGTTACCAAGCTACAGGGAAGTATGCCAGTGGTACAACTCAACGTAGAATATATTTTTGATCACTTGTGTCCATAACGTAAATCATTTATAAAACAGCGCATGTATTCTCAGCCCAAAAATATTTAAAGTTTAAAAGGGACTATATACTCACTTTCGTCTTGAAGATATATATATAATTTGACTTGGTCTCCGGTTGATATCACGAACCTATCCATATATAATATATCAATACCTTTTCTTTTTTAAACAAACGTCACATATATATACTTGTTATACTTTTAATACTTTGAATAATTCCTTAGTCCGTAGTTAGCAGTTCGTTGTTAGTAATTCAATTTTAATGGTTCATATTTAGATGTTTAATAAACCCCCAATGAAATAAATAAAACCCTCATCGTATATGTATTGGTCGAGATTAATCTTGACCCACGGTACCGGTGTTGTCAAATGACGTGTTGCGTACATAAAGTACCGGTGTTGTCAAATGACGTGTTGCGTACAATCATGGGATCTTATGATTAATCTTCTCGTATTGTTTACGGGTGATCCTGAACCATATAAAATTGAATTATGAGTACATATATATAAAATATCATGTTATTTTAGAAAGATGTGATTTTATTTAATTTTTCCCAATTAATCCCGAAGTTAAACAAGTCTTGGATAACCAATTTTGTTTCGGTCATAGTTTCTTCGTTACAAATCCGTTTTCGTTGATTCAACTTGCCATCTCCTTGGATCGAGTCCCTCTTTAAGACTATGAACTGAAAATACCTTGGTTTGTATTCAAAATCACACGGCATAGGTGAAACTTTAGTGAAACTTATGAAGTTAAACATTTTCCTTTATTTAAACAACCTTAAATGATTATTTTTCTAAAAATACTTATACTTTGAATTAAATCATGAAATTTTTATGTGTTATCATATTCATAGTAAAAATCATTTTTCCAGAACATAAACCTCCAACTCAAAGTTTAAGATAGTTTTTAATTATCCAACCCAAAACAGTCCCCGGTGGCACTCCGACGTCGTAAAAACAGTTTTTAAGATATTCTTTGAAAAACCAAATTATACCTTGTTAAATTAGCATATATTTAAGTTATATTACAGGTCTTGAAGTATTTTAAAAGTTAAGTTAGAAGGATCTATTTAGTTTGCAAACAAGTTTGAAAACATTCAAACTATGTTCTTGTTGTTAAACTTTTATACCACAAAATAAGATAGCTATATATATATGAATCGAATAAGGTTATGAACATAGATACTACCTCAAGTTCCTTGGACAAGGTTGCTGTAAAAGAGGAGTAAGAAGCTAGAATCAAAAGGGTGATGGAAGTGGATGAAAGATTGGAAGTAAGTTTGTGTTCTTGGAAGGATTTCTTGAAGTGTTTTTGTATGGTTTTCTTATGGTGTTTAAGTAAGGTTTTTGAAGCTAGATCTTCATGGAACTTTGCTGAATGTTTATGGAGTTTAATGTTCTTGAGAGTGTGGGTGTTTTTAGCTAGAGAATGGAAGTAAAAATGAAACAAAATGAGGATACATATATACTCCTAAAAAAATGTTTATGTAGTAGACATGGACAAATTTTTAGTTTGTATTTTTGTAATTAGTCTTACAATCATTCAAAAGTAATTACCTTATACATAAGGCATGAACAAGGGCTGGTTAGGTGGTGATTTGATGTGTATATACCAATAGTAAATACGTATAGAAGCTAGGTATGATACGAGTACAAATACTCTAGATATACGTATAGAAATTTTGTGAAAAATGGAATGAGGATTCAAATATAGCTATCTTTTGTGAATACACTTATATGATTTTATGTATTTAAGTCTTTAAAAGTGATTAAATACATTACTTATACGATATATGTATAAACATTATAAGTCTTAAGTATTTATGTCAAATAACGTTACGTATAGTTATCGTTTTGAAAACTTAAGTTAGTAGTTTCAAAATATACTTATAACTTATTGTTATTAATACAAAATGACATATTAAAAAATTCATTAATCATGTTAAATATGTATATATACATATATATACACAAACGTATAATTATCATATATTGTATAGTTCGTGATATCATCGGTCAAACTAGACGGTCAAACGTTGTGTAAAACTCTTTTCGGAAACATAAATCTCAACAATTTGGATTGCTTATCATGTTGGTAAGGTTTAATTTATGTAAATATTAATCTTATAAGTATAGAATGATCGAAAAGTGCGGGTCAACTTTAGGGTTTTTGCTTATCGTGTCGGAACCATATAGAGATTAGAGTTTAAATTTGGTCGGAAATTTCCGGGTCGTTACAGTACCCATCCGTTAAAGAAATTTCGTCCTCGAAATTTGGTAGAGGTTGTCATAAACAACAATAGGAATGTTTTCATGACGAATATGAGGTAATAATGAAATTTTATCATTATTGAAAGATTTAGATAAAACGATTTGGTTATGTGAGACGCACGAGCGAAGCTATCACAAAAGAGTGAAATGAGTAAATATAGAATTGTTGTAACCGATGACATGATTATGATCGATTTCCGGGATTTAAGGGTTTTAAAGAAAATCTTATGTAATAAGATTTAGTTTTGCGGCGATCAGGATCTTCTTTGATTTAACGCAGCAATCTGTTTTGATTTCTTTGTCGAATATTTCACTATAAATTTACCTCATTCCCTTTCTTTCTTCCCACATCTTCTATTCTTTCTCTTTAGTTCCTACTTTAAGACATTCGCTAATATGCTCCATCCCATTCTAACCCTTGTTATATTTCTAACTTTCATATCTTTCATTCTTCTTTTTCATCTATCACCAGAAGAATCTATTCTCTTTTATCCTTTCCTTGGAATTATAATGTTTTTAATTCTCCCGTGCCTTTACGTTGCAATACGTATTGATATGCACGGTTTGTAGTTTCGGGGTTGTTGTTAGGTTTTATACCTTCCCTTATATTTCGATGTTCCTACTCCCGTCCCTTAAAATCATTGTCATCCACAGTTAATGCTCTCTCTTATTTGCTGTGGTTTATGTTCCTATTTCTATTCTGAAGTTTTGTCCCTTCATTTCTTCTTCCCGTCCTCGAGCCAAGCGAACAATGGTCCGAAATTCGTAGGTAGGAAATTTGGAATGAACCTTGCTATTGGTTTTAGAATGAAATTGTAATGGCACGATCTTGATTCGTTAAATTACTCGAATATTCCGAAAAAAAAAATAGAACTATCAAGGTGATACGTTCTAATATGTTTGAAGACTTGATAGAATGTAAGAGCCGTGTAACATGGCACATGATGACGGTACTGTGAATCATCACATTCCATTAGAAACTTAACATGAATTACTGTAATATAATGAAGTTGATCAAGTTTCATTATATTATACTAATTCATGTATCAGTTCCCAACACTACTTCAAAACATTCATATTTTTAAACTTAGAGATTTCAGAATTTAGAAACTAACACAGTTTCTTTTATATTGTAGCGCAGATGTTACGGAGAGTTAAATGATCGCAGATAGGAATAGTTGTAAAAATATCTCCAGAAATATGAAAAATATGTATAACGAATGAAGATATCTTATAATATCTAAGATAAAATGATGGTGAAGAATATCATCTTGAAAAGTTTAGAATAAGGAGCAGTGTTCTTACTAACGGTTTCAGCAGGCACTGGATCATTTGGATCCTTTGAAGGCAGGTTCTGTTTTCATGATTTGTTCACGGCCTCCTTCATACTTTGCTCAATCCGTTTTCCAGTTCCAAACCTTCTCTTTTTCTCAGCTTTACCACCATACCATTCTTTATCATCAATCTTTTGATTGTTAAAGTCGTTTACAGTTTTTGCTGCTTCATCAGCATTTCAAGAGCTACTTCATAGTTCAGGGTGTTTTCAGAAATCATGAAAGGATTTGAATGCGAATTGTAATCGTCAAGTTACGAATGAGGTTTAAGATAAAATCAAGTGGCAAACTTGAAGAATTGTTTAGTTTCATATGTTACAATCAACATTTTAATTCATTTTAATTGTCCAATGTTTTCTTCTTTATGCCACTTGTTGGATTCTGGTAGGTCAAAATCCGAATATGAAATTTGATTGAAAATGGTTATTCTGGGGTGAGCGGATACGAATATCGGTGGTTGTAAGTAAGATAATAGATAACCGTTGAATCAGATTCAAGAATGTACAATATAACTTATTAATGTGAATTCTAAATATTCCTCGGGTACTACCCACCCGTTAAAATATTTTCATCATTAATAGTTTGTACGAAGGAATTTTTAATTACTATCTTTATGAAAATATACTTGCATATATATTTTCTTCAGAGATAATCATAGATTTAATGAGTCAATAAGATATTAAACTCATTTGATTTATCGTTAATTCTAGATTACATAATCTCTAAGACTTTAGAAATTACATAATCGTCATACGATACGTAAAGCGAAGATAATCGATGTAGAACGATATATAGAACGAAGATCATACTCGAAGTACAGATATTGAGTCGTGTGATGTTGATATTCGAGATACAGATTGTGATGTTGAGATTGTGATTGGGGTGATAAAGGTACTGTCGGCGTTGACGATGGTAGTACGGATTATGCTGCTGGTGCTGCTGTTGGTGTTTGTAACCTTCGCACCATATTCTCCAAAACCACTACCCGAGCACGGAGTTCGTTGACTTCTTCTATTATACCGGGATGATTGACGGTTGGAACGAGCGAATGAACAAGATTTGAAATATGGGATAGTATGTAATCATGACGAGATACTCTAGAAATGAGCGAGAAAATGGTGTTTCGAATGGGTTCGCCGGTAAGTGCTTCAGGTTCATCGTTAAGAGGGCAATTTGGTGGATGAAATGGATCACCTTCTTCTTGCCTCCAGAAATTTAGTATATTACGAACCCATCCCCAGTTCATCCAGAATAGATGATGGGAAATTGGTTGATCCATTCCGGTGACGCTGTTCTCGGAGCTCGAATGGAAATCCATGTCGGCGTGGCTATCGAAGTCGGAGGAATTCGAACTGGATGAAGAATTCATCTTGTATAGTTGGAGAAATGAATTTTTTTGGTTTGGAATAGATTATAGGAGTTGGGTTTGGTACTCTTCAATACATAATTTTCATATGTATATATAATACCGAAATCCCGTGAATTACGGAGAATCTTTGAAATTCGTCGGGAAATGTTTATAGTAATAGATACGCTAGGATATGAATTTTGTCTATACACTATCGATGCACTAGATGCAGTAAGACGTGTCTAGACTAAAGAATGATAAGCAGGCAACTCCCTAAGGATGATAAGCAGATGGTTTCCGACTAGAAATGATAAGCAAAACTTTTTAGCAGGTAGATACGGTCAAAGTCCAGACTCACTAATGTATCCTAACAACTACCAGTTAGACACACTAATGCAAGGCCTGGTTCGCTAAGACCAACGCTCTGATACCAACTGAAAGGATCCGAAACTAATCATCCGGACGATGTCCATATTGATTACAAACGAATTACAACAGTTGATAACATCGCGAGGTACTTGACCTCTATATGATACATTTTACAAACGTTGCATTTATTCTTAAAAGGCAATCTATCTTTACATAAAAAAATTAATAAACTCGTCAAACATTTCTCGATATCCAAATGACCTAAACTGTCATTTACTTAATAAATGTCTTTAATGATCTTCAATGACTCGAATGCAACGTTCTTGTATCATGGCTTAAATGGTCCCAACTAGTATCCTTAATATGAGCTAACGCACAGCGGAAGTCTTAATTCATACCTGAGAATAACATGCTTTAAAACGTCAACATAAAGTTGGTGAGATATATAGGTTTGATGCTAGCAGCGATATAACGATGGACCACAAGATTTCATATATAAACATTTTAATAAAAATATTCTAAGTGGTTGAGCACTTGGTAACCATACTTAACAATTAATCACGTCGCATATTCCCTTTAATATGAAATCTTACTACACTGTACCAAGTGTAGTCACGAAACGAAGTACTGTGCAACCGTTGAATACTGGTCGTCCAGTCCGGTTGGGGTTGTCAGGCCCGATAGATCTATCAACAGGATTCGCGTTTACAATACCGCTGTAAATATTAGTTACCAAGCTACAGGGAAGTATGCCAGTGGTACAACTCAACGTAGAATATATTTTTGATCACTTGTGTCCATAACGTAAATCATTTATAAAACAGCGCATGTATTCTCAGCCCAAAAATATTTAAAGTTTAAAAGGGACTATATACTCACTTTCGTCTTGAAGATATATATATAATTTGACTTGGTCTCCGGTTGATATCACGAACCTATCCATATATAATATATCAATACCTTTTCTTTTTTAAACAAACGTCACATATATATACTTGTTATACTTTTAATACTTTGAATAATTCCTTAGTCCGTAGTTAGCAGTTCGTTGTTAGTAATTCAATTTTAATGGTTCATATTTAGATGTTTAATAAACCCCCAATGAAATAAATAAAACCCTCATCGTATATGTATTGGTCGAGATTAATCTTGACCCACGGTACCGGTGTTGTCAAATGACGTGTTGCGTACATAAAGTACCGGTGTTGTCAAATGACGTGTTGCGTACAATCATGGGATCTTATGATTAATCTTCTCGTATTGTTTACGGGTGATCCTGAACCATATAAAATTGAATTATGAGTACATATATATAAAATATCATGTTATTTTAGAAAGATGTGATTTTATTTAATTTTTCCCAATTAATCCCGAAGTTAAACAAGTCTTGGATAACCAATTTTGTTTCGGTCATAGTTTCTTCGTTACAAATCCGTTTTCGTTGATTCAACTTGCCATCTCCTTGGATCGAGTCCCTCTTTAAGACTATGAACTGAAAATACCTTGGTTTGTATTCAAAATCACACGGCATAGGTGAAACTTTAGTGAAACTTATGAAGTTAAACATTTTCCTTTATTTAAACAACCTTAAATGATTATTTTTCTAAAAATACTTATACTTTGAATTAAATCATGAAATTTTTATGTGTTATCATATTCATAGTAAAAATCATTTTTCCAGAACATAAACCTCCAACTCAAAGTTTAAGATAGTTTTTAATTATCCAACCCAAAACAGTCCCCGGTGGCACTCCGACGTCGTAAAAACAGTTTTTAAGATATTCTTTGAAAAACCAAATTATACCTTGTTAAATTAGCATATATTTAAGTTATATTACAGGTCTTGAAGTATTTTAAAAGTTAAGTTAGAAGGATCTATTTAGTTTGCAAACAAGTTTGAAAACATTCAAACTATGTTCTTGTTGTTAAACTTTTATACCACAAAATAAGATAGCTATATATATATGAATCGAATAAGGTTATGAACATAGATACTACCTCAAGTTCCTTGGACAAGGTTGCTGTAAAAGAGGAGTAAGAAGCTAGAATCAAAAGGGTGATGGAAGTGGATGAAAGATTGGAAGTAAGTTTGTGTTCTTGGAAGGATTTCTTGAAGTGTTTTTGTATGGTTTTCTTATGGTGTTTAAGTAAGGTTTTTGAAGCTAGATCTTCATGGAACTTTGCTGAATGTTTATGGAGTTTAATGTTCTTGAGAGTGTGGGTGTTTTTAGCTAGAGAATGGAAGTAAAAATGAAACAAAATGAGGATACATATATACTCCTAAAAAAATGTTTATGTAGTAGACATGGACAAATTTTTAGTTTGTATTTTTGTAATTAGTCTTACAATCATTCAAAAGTAATTACCTTATACATAAGGCATGAACAAGGGCTGGTTAGGTGGTGATTTGATGTGTATATACCAATAGTAAATACGTATAGAAGCTAGGTATGATACGAGTACAAATACTCTAGATATACGTATAGAAATTTTGTGAAAAATGGAATGAGGATTCAAATATAGCTATCTTTTGTGAATACACTTATATGATTTTATGTATTTAAGTCTTTAAAAGTGATTAAATACATTACTTATACGATATATGTATAAACATTATAAGTCTTAAGTATTTATGTCAAATAACGTTACGTATAGTTATCGTTTTGAAAACTTAAGTTAGTAGTTTCAAAATATACTTATAACTTATTGTTATTAATACAAAATGACATATTAAAAAATTCATTAATCATGTTAAATATGTATATATACATATATATACACAAACGTATAATTATCATATATTGTATAGTTCGTGATATCATCGGTCAAACTAGACGGTCAAACGTTGTGTAAAACTCTTTTCGGAAACATAAATCTCAACAATTTGGATTGCTTATCATGTTGGTAAGGTTTAATTTATGTAAATATTAATCTTATAAGTATAGAATGATCGAAAAGTGCGGGTCAACTTTAGGGTTTTTGCTTATCGTGTCGGAACCATATAGAGATTAGAGTTTAAATTTGGTCGGAAATTTCCGGGTCGTTACAACATGTATATACATTTTAACTGAGTCGTTAAGTCATCGTTAGTCGTTACATGTAAATGTTGTTTTGAAACCTTTAAGTTAACGATCTTGTTAAATGTTGTTAACCCAATGTTTATAATATCAAAAGAGATTTTAAATTATTATATTATCATGATATTATGATGTACGAATATCTCTTAATATGATATATATACATTAAATGTCGTTACAACGATAATCGTTATATATATGTCTCGTTTCAAAATCATTAAGTTAGTAGTCTTGTTTTTACATATGTAGTTCATTGTTAATATAATTAATGATATGTTTAATTATCATAATATCATGTTAACTATATATATAACCATATATATGTCATCATATAGTTTTTACAAGTTTTAACGTTCGTGAATCACCGGTCAACTTGGGTGGTCAATTGTCTATA
This sequence comes from Rutidosis leptorrhynchoides, assembly GCF_046630445.1. Taxonomy (NCBI): domain Eukaryota; kingdom Viridiplantae; phylum Streptophyta; class Magnoliopsida; order Asterales; family Asteraceae; genus Rutidosis; species Rutidosis leptorrhynchoides. The sequence continues at coordinate 351,996,245 of NC_092343.1, forward strand.
TGAAACCTATTTCAATTAATCAAGTGTTAACAAGTTTGATTGCTTAACATGTTGGAAACATTTAATCATGTAAATATCAATCTCAATTAATATATATAAACATGGAAAAGTTCGGGTCACTACAGTACCTACCCGTTAAATAAATTTCGTCCCGAAATTTTAAGCTGTTGAAGGTGTTGACGAATCTTCTGGAAATAGATGCGGGTATTTCTTCTTCATCTGATCTTCACGCTCCCAGGTGAACTCGGGTCCTCTACGAGCATTCCATCGAACCTTAACAATTGGTATTTTGTTTTGCTTAAGTCTTTTAACCTCACGATCCATTATTTCGACGGGTTCTTCGATGAATTGAAGTTTTTCGTTGATTTGGATTTCATCTAACGGAATAGTGAGATCTTCTTTAGCAAAACATTTCTTCAAATTCGAGACGTGGAAAGTGTTATGTACAGCCGCGAGTTGTTGAGGTAACTCAAGTCGGTAAGCTACTGGTCCAACACGATCAATAATCTTGAATGGTCCAATATATCTTGGATTTAATTTCCCTCGTTTACCAAATCGAACAACGCCTTTCCAAGGTGCAACTTTAAGCATGACCATCTCTCCAATTTCAAATTCTATATCTTTTCTTTTAATGTCAGCGTAGCTCTTTTGTCGACTTTGGGCGGTTTTCAACCGTTGTTGAATTTGGATGATCTTCTCGGTAGTTTCTTGTATAATCTCCGGACCCGTAATCTGTCTATCCCCCACTTCACTCCAACAAATCGGAGACCTGCACTTTCTACCATAAAGTGCTTCAAACGGCGCCATCTCAATGCTTGAATGGTAGCTGTTGTTGTAGGAAAATTCTGCTAACGGTAGATGTCGATCCCAACTGTTTCCGAAATCAATAACACATGCTCGTAGCATGTCTTCAAGCGTTTGTATCATCCTTTCGCTCTGCCCATCAGTTTGTGGATGATAGGCAGTACTCATGTCTAGACGAGTTCCTAATGCTTGCTGTAATGTCTGCCAGAATCTTGAAATAAATCTGCCATCCCTATCAGAGATAATAGAGATTGGTATTCCATGTCTGGATATGACTTCCTTCAAATACAGTCGTGCTAACTTCTCCATCTTGTCATCTTCTCTTATTGGCAGGAAGTGTGCTGATTTGGTGAGACGATCAACTATTACCCAAATAGTATCAAAACCACTTGCAGTCCTTGGCAATTTAGTGATGAAATCCATGGTAATGTTTTCCCATTTCCATTCTGGGATTTCGGGTTGTTGAAGTAGACCTGATGGTTTCTGATGCTCAGCTTTGACCTTAGAACACGTCAAACATTCTCCTACGTATTTAGCAACATCGGCTTTCATACCCGGCCACCAAAAATGTTTCTTGAGATCCTTGTACATCTTTCCCGTTCCAGGATGTATTGAGTATCTGGTTTTATGAGCTTCTCTAAGTACCATTTCTCTCATATCTCCAAATTTTGGTACCCAAATCCTTTCAGCCCTATACCGGGTTCCGTCTTCCCGAATATTAAGATGCTTCTCCGATCCTTTGGGTATTTCATCCTTTAAATTTCCCTCTTTTAAAACTCCTTGTTGCGCCTCCTTTATTTGAGTAGTAAGGTTATTATGAATCATTATATTCATAGATTTTACTCGAATGGGTTCTCTGTCCTTCCTGCTCAAGGCATTGGCTACCACATTTGCCTTCCCCGGGTGGTAACGAATCTCAAAGTCGTAATCATTCAATAATTCAATCCACCTACGCTGCCTCATATTCAGTTGTTTCTGATTAAATATGTGTTGAAGACTTTTGTGGTCGGTATATATAATACTTTTAACCCCATATAAGTAGTGCCTCCAAGTCTTTAATGCAAAAACAACTGCGCCTAATTCCAAATCATGCGTCGTATAATTTTGTTCGTGAATCTTCAATTGTCTAGACGCATAAGCAATCACCTTCGTTCGTTGCATTAATACACAACCGAGACCTTGCTTTGATGCGTCACAATAAATCACAAAATCATCATTCCCTTCAGGCAATGACAATATAGGTGCCGTAGTTAGCTTTTTCTTCAATAACTGAAACGCTTTCTCTTGTTCATCATTCCATTCAAATTTCTTCCCTTTATGCGTTAATGCAGTCAAGGGTTTTGCTATTCTGGAAAAGTCTTGGATGAACCTTCTGTAGTAACCAGCTAGTCCTAAAAACTGGCGTATGTGTTTCAGAGTTTTCGGGGTTTCCCACTTTTCAACAGTTTCTATCTTTGCCGGATCCACCTTAATACCTTCTTTGTTCACTATGTGACCGAGGAATTGAACTTCTTCCAACCAAAAATGCACACTTTGAAAACTTAGCGTACAATTCTTCCTTCCTCAATACTTCTAACACCTTTCTCAAATGTTCACCGTGTTCTTGGTCATTCTTTGAGTAAATAAGTATGTCATCAATGAAAACAATGACAAACTTGTCAAGGTATGGTCCACACACTCGGTTCATAAGGTCCATGAACACAGCTGGTGCATTAGTTAAACCAAACGGCATGACCATAAACTCGTAATGACCGTAACGTGTTCTGAAAGCAGTCTTTGGAATATCATCTTCTTTCACCCGCATTTGATGATACCCGGAACGTAAGTCAATCTTTGAATAAACAGACGAGCCTTGTAGTTGATCAAATAAGTCATCGATTCTCGGTAGTGGGTAGCGGTTCTTGATGGTAAGTTTGTTCAACTCTCGGTAGTCGATACACAACCTGAATGTACCATCTTTCTTCTTGACAAACAAAACAGGAGCTCCCCATGGTGATGTGCTTGGTTGAATGAAACCACGCTCTAAAAGTTCTTGTAATTGGCTTTGCAGTTCTTTCATCTCACTGGGTGCGAGTCTGTAAGGAGCACGAGCTATTGGTGCAGCTCCTGGTACAAGATCTATTTGAAATTCAACGGATCGATGTGGGGGTAATCCCGGTAATTCTTTCGGAAATACATCGGGAAATTCTTTTGCAATGGGAACATCATTGATGCTCTTTTCTTCAGTTTGTACTTTCTCGACGTGTGCTAGAACAGCATAGCAACCTTTTCTTATTAGTTTTTATGCCTTCAAATTACTAATAAGATGTAGCTTCGTGTTGCCCTTTTCTCCGTACACCATTAAGGGTTTTCCTTTTTTTCGTATAATGTGAATTGCATTTTTGTAACAAACGATCTCTGCTTTCACTTCTTTCAACCAGTCCATACCGATTATCACATCAAAACTCCCTAACTCTACTGGTATCAAATCAATCTTAAATGTTTCGCTAACCAGTTTAATTTCTCGATTCCGACATATATTATCTGCTGAAATTAATTTACCATTTGCTAATTCGAGTAAAAATTTACTATCCAAAGGCGTCAATGGACAACTTAATTTAGCACAAAAATCTCTACTCATATAGCTTCTATCCGCACCCGAATCAAATAAAACGTAAGCAGATTTATTGTCAATAAGAAACGTACCCGTAACAAGCTCCGGGTCTTCTTGTGCCTCTGCCGCATTAATATTGAAAACTCTTCCGCGGCCTTGTCCATTCGTGTTCTCCTGGTTCGGGCAATTTCTAATAATGTGGCCCGGTTTTCCACATTTATAACAAACTACATTGGCATAACTTGCTCCGACACTACTTGCTCCTCCATTACTCGTTCCGACACCATTTGTTCCTTTCGTTCTATTAACCCCTGGTCCGTAGACCTCACACTTCGCCGCGCTATGACCATTTCTTTTACACTTGTTGCAAAATTTGGTGCAGAACCCCGAGTGATTCTTTTCACACCTTTGGCATAGCTGCTTCTGATTGTTGTTGTTGTTGCGGTTATTATTGTTGTTGGGATGATTGTTGTAGTTGCTGTTGTTGTTGTTGTTGTTGTTGTTGTTGGGCCGTTTGTTGTAGTTGCGATTGATGTTGCGATTGTTGGGATAATTGCTGCGATTATTGTTGTAATTGCTGTTGTTGTTGTATTGGTGATTCTTATCACCGTTTTCCTCCCACTTTCTTTTGACTTGCTTCACATTGGCCTCTTCAGCAGTCTGTTCTTTAATTCTTTCTTCAATCTGGTTCACTAGTTTGTGAGCCATTCTACATGCCTGTTGTATGGAGGCGGGCTCGTGTGAACTTATATCTTCTTGGATTCTTTCCGGTAATCCTTTCACAAACGCGTCGATCTTCTCTTCCTCATCTTCGAATGCTCCCGGACACAATAGGCACAATTCTGTGAATCGTCTTTCGTACGTGGTAATATCAAATCCTTGGGTTCGTAACCCTCTAAGTTCTGTCTTGAGCTTATTGACCTCGGTTCTGGGACGGTACTTCTCGTTCATCAAGTGCTTGAATGCTGACCACGGTAGTGCGTACGCATCGTCTTGTCCCACTTGCTCTAGATAGGTATTCCACCATGTTAACGCAGAACCTGTGAAGGTATGCGTAGCGTACTTCACTTTGTCCTCTTCAGTACACTTACTTATGGCAAACACCTATTCGACCTTCTCGGTCCACCGTTTCAATCCGATCGGTCCTTCGGTTCCATCAAATTCCAAAGGTTTGCAGGCAGTGAATTCTTTGTAGGTGCATCCTACACGATTTCCTGTACTGCTAGATCCAAGGTTATTGTTGGTATGTAGCGCAGCCTGTACTGCGGCTATGTTTGAAGCTAGAAAAGTACGGAATTCCTCTTCATTCATATTCACGGTGTGTCGAGTAGTCGGTGCCATTTCCTTCAAAATAGTCAAATTGAACAAGTTAATCATACATAATATTAAGAGTAGTTAATAGTATTTCGTAGCATAATATGAACTCATTTATAAAAGCTTTTTCTTCATATTAGCGTTTTATAAGTTTAAATTCGGGTAGTACCTACCCGTTAAGTTCATACTTAGTAGCTAATATACAATTCAACTACTACAATTCTATATGAAAAACTGATTATAATAATATTTCGCGTTCAAACTTTTATACAATATTTTACAAACTTACAATACCGCTTATTTTACATAAAGCATGAAATATAGCACACAATAACTTTGATACAAGATAGATGTGAAGATAATTCTAGCTAGTACACAAGTCGTTCAGCAAAGGCAATAAAGACACGTAATTCATATGTCCAGAAACAAGTCATGCATTCTGGTTTTACTAGGACTACTTCCCATCCTTGGTCTTGTGCAACATAACCGTTATGGCCGTTGATAAGACAGCGTGTTGTAACGTCGTCAAAGGGACGAGGGTTACGTAATGTCCAACAGTCCCGTAATAATCTAAAAACCTCATTTCTTACCCCAATTACCGACTCCGTCACTTGTGGAAACGTTTTGTTTAATAGTTGTAGCCCGATGTTCTTGTTCTCACTTTGGTGAGAAGCGAACATTACTAATCCGTAAGCATAACATGCTTCTTTATGTTGCATGCTAGCCGCTTTTTCTAAATCACGAAGTCCAATATTCGGATATATTGAGTCAAAATAATTTCTTAACCCGTTGCGTAAAATAGCATTTGGGTTCCCCGCAATATATGCGTCAAAGTAAACACATCGTAACTTATGGGTTTCCCAATGTGATATCCCCCATCTTTCAAACGAAAGTCTCTTATAAACCAAGACATTCTTGGAACGTTCTTCGAATGTCTTACAAACTGATCTCGCCTTAAATAGTTGTGCCGAGGAATTCTGGCCGACTCTAGACAAGATTTCATCAATCATGTCTCCGGGTAGGTCTCTTAAAATATTGGGTTGTCTATCCATTTTGTGTTTTTAAACTGTAAAATAGACAAGAGTTAGATTCATAAAAAAATACTTATTAATACAAGCAATTTTTACATATATCATAAAGCATAAGAACACTATATTACATATATTACACCACACGAATACAACTATCTTATTCCGACTCGCTCGTTTCTTCTTCTTCGGTTTTGGTTCGTTTTGCCAAGTTTCTAGGGATATATGATGTTCCCCTAATACGAGCCGTCGTTGTCCACATTGGTTTAGAAAAACCTGGTGGTTTAGAGGTTCCCGGGTCATTGTTACAACTTAAGAACTTCGGGGGTTGACGATACATATAAAGTTCATCGGGGTTGAAATTAGATTTCTCTATTTTTATGCCCTTTCCCTTATTATTTTCTTTTGCCTTTTTAAATTCAGTTGGGGTAATTTCTATAACATCATTGGAATTCTCGTCGGGATCCGATTCATCGGAGAATTGGTAATCCTCCCAATATTTTGCTTCCTTGGCGGAAACACCATTGACCATAATTAACCTTGGTCGGTTGGTTGAGGATTCTCTTTTACTTAACCGTTTTATTATTTCCCCCACCGGTTCCGATTCTTCTTTCGGTTCCGATTCTTCGTCCGGTTCCGATTCTTCTTCCGGTTCCGACTCTTCTTCCGGTTCCTCTTCGGGAACTTGTGAATCAGTCCATGAATCATTCCAATTTACATTTGACTCTTCATTATTATTAGGTGAGTCAATGGGACTTGTTCTAGAGGTAGACATCTATCACATAATATCAAACACGTTAAGAGATTAATATATCACATAATATTCATATGTTAAAAATATATAGTTTCCAACAAAAATGTTAAGCAATTATTTTTAAAGAAAACACGGTCGAAGTCCAGAATCACTAATGCATCCTAACAAACTCGATAAGACACACTAATGCAAATTTTCTGGTTCTCTAAGACCAACGCTCTGATACCAACTGAAATGTCCCGTTCTTATTGATTAAAAACGTTCCATATTAATTGATTTCGTTGCGAGGTTTTGACCTCTATATGAGACGTTTTTCAAAGACTGCATTCATTTTTAAAACAAACCATAACCTTTATTTCATAGATAAAGGTTTTAAAAAGCTTTACGTAGATTATCAAATAATGATAATCTAAAATATCCTGTTTACACACGACCATTACATAATGGTTTACAATACAAATATGTTACAACAAAATAAGTTTCTTGAATGCAGTTTTTACACAATATCATACAAGCATGGACTCCAAATCTCGTCCTTATTTAACTATGCGACAGCGGAAGCTCTTAATAATCACCTGAGAATAAACATGCTTAAAACGTCAACAAAAATGTTGGTGAGTTATAGGTTTAACCTATATATATCAAATCATAATAATAGACCACAAGATTTCATATTTCAATACACATCCCATACATAGAGATAAAAATCATTCATATGGTGAACACCTGGTAACCGACATTAACAAGATGCATATATAAGAATATCCCCATCATTCCGGGACACCCTTCGGATATGATATAAATTTCGAAGTACTAAAGCATCCGGTACTTTGGATGGGGTTTGTTAGGCCCAATAGATCTATCTTTAGGATTCGCGTCAATTAGGGTGTCTGTTCCCCAATTCTTAGATTACCAGACTTAATAAAAAGGGGCATATTCGATTTCGATAATTCAACCATAGAATGTAGTTTCACGTACTTGTGTCTATTTTGTAAATCATTTATAAAACCTGCATGTATTCTCATCCCAAAAATATTAGATTTTAAAAGTGGGACTATAACTCACTTTCATAGATTTTTACTTCGTCGGGAAGTAAGACTTGGCCACTAGTTGATTCACGAACCTATAACAATATATACATATATATCAAAGTATGTTCAAAATATATTTACAACACTTTTAATATATTTTGATGTTTTAAGTTTATTAAGTCAGCTGTCCTCGTTAGTAACCTACAACTAGTTGTCCACAGTTAGATGTACAGAAATAAATCGATAAATATTATCTTGAATCAATCCACGACCCAGTGTATACGTATCTCAGTATTGATCACAACTCAAACTATATATATTTTGGAATCAACCTCAACCCTGTATAGCTAACTCCAACATTCACATATAGAGTGTCTATGGTTGTTCCGAAATATATATAGATGTGTCGACATGATAGGTCGAAACATTGTATACGTGTCTATGGTATCTCAAGATTACATAATATACAATACAAGTTGATTAAGTTATGGTTGGAATAGATTTGTTACCAATTTTCACGTAGCTAAAATGAGAAAAATTATCCAATCTTGTTTTACCCATAACTTCTTCATTTTAAATCCGTTTTGAGTGAATCAAATTGCTATGGTTTCATATTGAACTCTATTTTATGAATCTAAACAGAAAAGTATAGGTTTATAGTCGGAAAAATAAGTTACAAGTCGTTTTTGTAAAGGTAGTCATTTCAGTCGAAAGAACGACGTCTAGATGACCATTTTAGAAAACATACTTCCACTTTGAGTTTAACCATAATTTTTGGATATAGTTTCATGTTCATAATAAAAATCATTTTCTCTGAATAACAACTTTTAAATCAAAGTTTATCATAGTTTTTAATTAACTAACCCAAAACAGCCCGCGGTGTTACTACGACGGCGTAAATCCGGTTTTACGGTGTTTTTCGTGTTTCCAGGTTTTAAATCATTAAGTTAGCATATCATATAGATATAGAACATGTGTTTAGTTGATTTTAAAAGTCAAGTTAGAAGGATTAACTTTTGTTTGCGAACAAGTTTAGAATTAACTAAACTATGTTCTAGTGATTACAAGTTTAAACCTTCGAATAAGATAGCTTTATATGTATGAATCGAATGATGTTATGAACATCATTACTACCTTAAGTTCCTTGGATAAACCTACTGGAAAAGAGAAAAATGGATCTAGCTTCAATGGATCCTTGGATGGCTCGAAGTTCTTGAAGCAGAATCATGACACGAAAACAAGTTCAAGTAAGATCATCACTTGAAATAAGATTGTTATAGTTATAGAAATTGAACCAAAGTTTGAATATGATTATTACCTTGTATTAGAATGATAACCTACTGTAAGAAACAATAATTTCTTGAGGTTGGATGATCACCTTACAAGATTGGAAGTGAGCTAGCAAACTTGAAAGTATTCTTGATTTTATGAAACTAGAACTTTTGGAATTTATGAAGAACACTTAGAACTTGAAGATAGAACTTGAGAGAGATCAATTAGATGAAGAAAATTGAAGAATGAAAGTGTTTGTAGGTGTTTTTGGTCGTTGGTGTATGGATTAGATATAAAGGATATGTTATTTTGTTTTCATGTAAATAAGTCATGAATGATTACTCATATTTTTGTAATTTTATGAGATATTTCATGCTAGTTGCCAAATGATGGTTCCCACATGTGTTAGGTGACTCAAATGGCCTGCTAAGAGCTGATCATTGGAGTGTATATACTAATAGTACATACATCTAAAAGCTGTGTATTGTACGAGTACGAATACGGGTGCATACGAGTAGAATTGTTGATGAAACTGAACGAGGATGTAATTGTAAGCATTTTTGTTAAGTAGAAGTATTTTGATAAGTGTCTTGAAGTCTTTCAAAAGTGTATGAATACATATTAAAACACTACATGTATATACATTTTAACTGAGTCGTTAAGTCATCGTTAGTCGTTACATGTAAATGTTGTTTTGAAACCTTTAAGTTAACGATCTTGTTAAATGTTGTTAACCCAATGTTTATAATATCAAAAGAGATTTTAAATTATTATATTATCATGATATTATGATGTACGAATATCTCTTAATATGATATATATACATTAAATGTCGTTACAACGATAATCGTTATATATATGTCTCGTTTCAAAATCATTAAGTTAGTAGTCTTGTTTTTACATATGTAGTTCATTGTTAATATAATTAATGATATGTTTACTTATCATAATATCATGTTAACTATATATATAACCATATATATGTCATCATATAGTTTTTACAAGTTTTAACGTTCGTGAATCACCGGTCAACTTGGGTGGTCAATTGTCTATATGAAACCTATTTCAATTAATCAAGTGTTAACAAGTTTGATTGCTTAACATGTTGGAAACATTTAATCATGTAAATATCAATCTCAATTAATATATATAAACATGGAAAAGTTCGGGTCACTACAGTGCTGATGTAGATGGTCCGGCTCCGGATGTAGACGGTACGTCCCTAGATGTAAGTGGTCCGTATCTAAATCTAGGTGGTACGGTTCCAGGAATAGTCAATACGTAACGGGGAACCTTACGTATCTGTGGGTCGGCAGGGTATGGCACAACTCGTTTACGAGCAGTAACTCTACGACGATGGCCAAAAGCGTCAGTAAAAGCACGACCTCTATTCACCCCTGGAATGACGGTGCCGTCGAAATGGTACCGCTTCTTCGGCGGGGTGGAGGGTGCCTGAATAGGTCTATCAGCAGGATCCTCATCATCGCTGGAGTCGTCTGATGATGAAGAATCGGCGGATGATGAGTCATCCGAATCGTGTGGTGGTGACACTGGTGGCTGAGCTGGTAATCCGAAGCGTCCGAAGGCGGCCAACATCTGTCTGTGTCTGCCTGGGGGAATCACGACTAAACGTCCGTCGGGAGTGCGTCGGCAAGGCGTGCGCATGTGGTTACGAAAAGGCCCTTCCCCGAACTCTGCGGGGATCTCAATACCACCAATGCAGGGTTGTGACCTCGAGGGTCCGGGAGCAGAAACTGGGGCAGGTGCACTAGTACCATCTCCGAAAGTGGAAGCGCCGAGATCACTAATGGGTGTCAGGGCCGGTGTATCGGCAGTAGCAGCAGCAGGTGTAGCAGTAGGTACGGCGACGGGGTCTGAGTCTGTACTGCCCGAAATGCCAGCAGGTGGAACATCCGACATCTGAACAAGGAAAAATAAATTTTCCATGTCAGTATGTCATAAAGCAAGCAAATAATAGGCCAACAGTTTAAATCATGTATAACGGTAACCAGCATGGCAATAACAGTAATTCGTATGAAAGTAGCATGCAATCGAAAGCAAGTAGCATCATGCAGTAGTGAAATCATGTAGTAGCATACGGCATATAGCAGAAAAAGTAAGCATTAGCATGCAGTAAATTCAGCGGAAACAAGTAAACTAGCAAGTTGTAGATTAGTCCTATTAGTGAATCCTACTCGGGTCGGTCTTAGACTCACTAATGCAACCTAATTCCCTAAAACTAATGCTCTGATACCAAATGTGATGCCCCGTACAAAACCATCGTGTACGAATCATCAACAACAGGATCATTACAAGGTTAAGTACTATATGCTGTAATTAAAGAAGTTGCATTCACGATAAAAAGGTGATGTCATAACCAACATCAAATGTTTTACATTTCAAAAGCATGCTTCACTAAGTAGAAGCAAATAAATAAGTGTACGTGACCCCAAAGGTCGTTACATAACATAGTTTCAAAAGTAAATAAGTTTGAATGCAAGATAAGTAGTCATGCGATAACAACTCTAAGCAGCGGGTTCTACAGCACGACAAGTAAGACAGCGGAAGCAACCTCAAGCACCTGAGAAATACATGCTTAAAAACATCAACACAACGGTTGGTGAGCTATAGTTTAAGTATAACAGTATGTAAGGTAGGCCACGAGATTTCAGTGCTACAAAGAGCGTTTCAAAACAGTATGATAAAGTATATGTTAACCGTGGGCACTTGGTAACTAACTTAACGTTTAAAATACCCCCTGAAAGTACACTTGGCAAGTGCGTATGTTTACGAAGTATTAAACACTCGTTGACTGCTAGCGCGACTAGCCCGAGTGGGGATGTCAAACCCTATGGATCCATATCTAAGATTCGCGTTCATCGGTTCAAAAACCAATGACTAAACGTTACCGAGCTAAAGGGAATGTTTCTGCCGTTATATAACCCACACATATATTAGTTTAAGTACTCGTGCCTAGTATGTAAAATATAAAATCCGCATGTATTCTCAGTTCCCAAAATAAGTTTAAAGTAAAAAGGGAATGCTATAACTCACAATGATATGTAGCGGTAAAGTAGTAGTCGGGAAAAGGTGTGCAAGTAAATGGTCCGAAGTCCTCAACCTAAGTCAAATAGTACTAAGTCAGTAAATCGTCTTACTAGGTTTAAAAGTATGTATTTAAGGTCTTAAGGGTCATCATCATTCATCATCAAACAAAAGGCGTAAAGTAAGTTTCGTTTATGAAAGTAGTTTTCAACAAAGTCTGACTTCAGTCAGTCACCACGGCCTCTACCCTTACTGAATTAAGGTGAGACCAGTGGCCATGGCTCCGTATATGAGTCCCTTAAGTGTGGTAAAATTTACAGAAGCAAACTCGTCTTGGTTTGACCGTGGCGACGGTCTAAGTGCGAGTAGGTCAGAAATTTCTGCACAACGTTAAAGGACATAGTGACGATCGGAGGGCCATAAATCCTAAACCGTAACTCGGATTAAGACGAGTCCTATATGAAAAGTTATATACACGAACTGAGCTATCTGAAAATCAAGGTTACAGTAGCCCAGGTGTACTGGTCTGTTACAGAAACCAGAAAAACAGAAACTGTACACAGAAAACAGAAAAGTAAATGGACATAGTGACGCTCGGAGGGCCGTAGACTCTAAACCGTAACTCGGATTAAGACGAGTCTTATATGAAAAGTTATCTACTCGAAAAGTTCTATCTAAAAATAAAGGTTAGAACAGCCCAGGTCTACTGGTCTGTTCCAGAATCATCAGGTCAGTAGGTTTTGGACAGAACAGTGAGTTTAAAAGGGGTTCCAGTGGTCTTGGTGCTTGATGTTCATTATGGTTCTCATCCTTGATGCATATAGCTTCAAGTGTACAACTCATTGATGTATATACATCATCTTAACCAAGTCTTGACCATCATAACCCTAGTGCAAGTCTAAGACATGAAGCACAACTCACTTAAGAGTTGCATGTAGTTTGATGAACCAAAGTTACATCAAAGTCTTAGGTTTGACACTTACATGAACTATAATAGAAATATTGAACTCTAAACTTGAAAATAAACTAACTACATGAAATTAAAGTGCAATAAATGAAGAAGTAACTAAGTAAACATGTAGTTTGTTCATGGTTGTTCATACTTTAAAGATTCAAACCAAAGTTTGATCTTTAGAAAGTAAACTTTAAAGTTTACTTCATGAACTTCAAGTATGAGTTTAATCAACACATGAACTTGCAATCTTTTAAGAAAGTATATGTAGAATCATAACTAGTAAGCTATGTTCTTGAGTGTTCTTGCAATTACAATATAAAAGAAGAATCTAACTAGAAAGTTGATTCTTGTAACAAGTATGTAACAACAACAAGTAAACAACTATAACTAACAAGTAATCAAACAACAAAGATGATGATGATTTAAGGTGTATAAATTCAGTTTTGTAAGAAAAGAAAAGGAAGAAAAGAAGTTCATAATGCTTACATTCTAGAGAGAAAAAGAGAGGAAAAGTTGAGAGGATTTTGTGTGTATTTTTGAGAGGATTTGTGAGTGAAGTAGTAAACAAGAAAATGAAACAAAACACTCCTAAAGGGAGCTTAGGGGCTGCAGTTTTTCAGCAGAAAATGGGGGGAAAGGAGAAGTTTTGTGGTAACTAGAATGTAAAGCTTCATAAAGGTGGTTAATGAATGGTCATGCATGGGGATAACAAGCTAACTAGATTCTTTCAAGTATTAAACTAAGTAGTCTCCATCTAATTGATACTTACAAGTGTAGGACATGGGCTAACTAAGTCCATTAATAATGTAGGGTGGGCTTGGAAGTCCAATAACATGAGTCCATTACACTAACAAAGCCCAAGTTCAAATAAATCACAAGTTAAACCAATTAAAGCTCAAGTAACTAACTAATAGCCTTAGTTAATTAAAATGATTAATAAATTTAATCATGAATGTAAATAATATCTAAAAATATTATTCGTGAAAGTTCCGGGTGTCACAAAGACGTTTCGGGCTCTTAAAAGTCAAGTACGGGCAATCAAGGCAACATGTAAATGTAATAACATACATTCGTTTAATCATACGTATTAATAATAGTAATTATTAATAAATAAATGTTGGAAATTCTAGGGTCGTTACAGCTATGGTTGGCCAGTCTTTGGGAAGTTACTTCGATGGTCTTCAATTTGGTGTTGGTGTTTCTTCAGGTGGTGAGGCAATTCTTCATGCTGTGAATCGGTTGATTGAGGATCGTGGTTCTGATGTTGGCCTCTCTATGTTATTAGTTGATTTTCAAAATGCCTTCAATCTAGTTGATCGTACGGTCATGTTACGTGAAGTTCGCCGCCTTTGTCCGAGCATTTCTCGGTCGGTTGAATTTTGCTACTCTAATCCAGCCAGATTGTATTATGGAAACCACACATTATGGTCTTCTCAGGGGGTGCAACAGGGTGATCCCCTTGGTCCGCTGCTTTTTGCTTTGGTCTTATAACCCTTGGTTTCTAAAATCAGAGATAATTTTGAGGTTTGTCTTCAGGCGTGGTAATTGGATGATGGCACTATTATTGGGGACACTTTGGTGGTGGGGAAGGTTTTGCATTTGATTATGGAGGATGGGCCTCGTTTTGGGCTACATCTCAACGTTGAAAAAACAGAAATTTTCTGGCCTACGGAGGACCCTCGCTGCAGACAAGTAGGTGTCTTTCCTCCTAATATTGCTCGGCCTTTAAATGGTGTTAAGTTGCTTGGGGCCCCCGCAAGTTCCGATCCTGGTTTTAGTAGTGAACTGGTGATGCAAAGGGTGACCAAGTCCATTGCGCTTATGGATAAGGTGGCTAAGCTTGATGATCCTCAATGTGAGTTGTTGTTTCTTAGGGCATGTACGGGAGTTTCTAAACTCTACTTTACCTTGCGTACTTGTCCTCCTAGTATATTTGAGGAGGCTCAACGCGCTTTCGATGGAGCCCTTCGATCTTCCTTGGAGCGTATTGTTACTGCTTCAGGGCCTGGGTTTGGTGATTGGCAGTGGCGGCTTGCCACCTTGCCATTTGCATTTGGAGGGCTTGGTGTTTATTCTGCGGGAGATGTTCGTCTTTATGCTTTTCTGACTTCTCGATTACAGTCTGCTGGGTTGCAGACCAAGCTCCTACGTCATGCGAGTATTGTTGGTCTTGGTCGTGCTTTTGAAGATGCATTGGGTCTGTTTAATAAAACGGTTGGGTTTGATATTTTAGGTAATCCGAGTGAGGTCGCTGCCCCAATACTCATGAAGAAATTGGCAGATGTTTATTCACCGCTTCTGCAGAATCCACTTTTTCGTTATCTCCCCGACAATCGGCCTTATGGAAATCACAGTAGGGTGATCACACCTCTGCTTGGCTAAGGGCAGTCCCTATTTTGGGGTTGGGTCAGACGATGAACGCAAAGACTTACCGATGTGTGTTGTGCTACCGGTTAGGTGTTCCATTGTTCTCTATCTCGACGGCATGCTCTGCCTGTTCAAGGGTTTTTACTGGGGATATTTTCGGGGATCACGCGGTGTCTTGTGCTGATATGGTGGGTATTAAGCATCGACATAATATTGTCCGGGATTCCCTTGTTGATGTTTGTTATCGATCTGGGATTTCAGCGAGAAAGGAGGTTGACATTGGGTTGTCTGGAGGGAACGACAGGGCCCTCAGACCTGCAGATGTGTTACTTTATTCCTGGGATTGTGGTCGCGATGTTTGTGTTGACTTGACTGGGTCTTCTCCTTTGACACAGTCTGGGCTTTCTGACTTTGTCCCTGGACGTGCTGTGATTGATGCGGCTCGTCGGAAGCGGGTCAAGTACGAATCTAGTTGTCAGGCGATTGGTTATGGTTTCATTCCTTTCTCATTTTCTTCACTTGGGGAATTAGAGAAGGAGGCTGTTTCTTTGCTAAAGCGGGTTCAGAAGAGTTCGATGGCGCAAGATATTGGTGCCGGTGCTGCTGCTCATATTTTTACTAGGATAGGTTTTGCTATTGCTAGAGGTGTGGGGGCCCAGATTGTCTCTAGGCTTCCCACTAATTTTTTGTAAGTTTTAAACTTTTAAGTTTATTATAATAATAATAATAATAATAATAATAATAATAATAATAATAATAAATAATAATAAAAGTTTAGAAGTGTGTTTTGTTGGTTTTAAAAAATGTCAAATTAACTTCAGCAGGGAACATATGCTTATGCTTCCCAATGCCTTTTTCATATTTAGTAAGATATAGTTAGAGAAACTTAGCACTTTTAGACTGAACATAAAATGATCATATGTTGTGTCCGTTGCGATGTCCGTTATGACATTTTGGTGACTAGCTCGTCTCAACCCGTCCCGTCTAAAAAGTCGGGTCAAATGTAGGAAAGGTCCGGTCAACGCCGGTCAAAAGTAAAATATTCGGTTAAATGGGTCAAAAGTCGATCAAATCGATCAAGTTGACGTAGTTTATTGTTACTTTTTTGTATTATATTAATGATAATGGCAATTATAGGTACAAACTGGTCAACGAAGGTTTTTTTGTTTATTTTTGGCTTTAAAAATTAGTCAACGTCTGTCTCGACGTTTTAATTAAGTCCCGACCCCATTTCACGTCTTTTTCAACCTTGAGTATATGTACATAGATATAGATATAATGTAGTTCATATTATATATTAATGATATTATTTAAATACAGTGTATGCATATAAATATAATGTATTAATGATACTCTTTTTTAGTTTTTGTTGCATATCATATTATAATTCAGATGCTAACACTACGCATATCAAATTATCATATTATATAACCACATGTTATTTACACATTTTATATCAAGTGAGACTTCGAATTAACAGTATTAACATAACAAAATCACATCCCTAAACACGCTCCATTTACACATTTTGTATCAAGGTGAGTCTTTGAGCCCACAAATTCTTAGTTGTTATGTTGGGTTACTGTTAGATGATAGGATAGTGGTCCAACCCGATTGTGGGCTTGGGTCCGTTAGGGATTTTATGTATGTTTAGGGTTTTATGTGGTCTATAAACAATGTCTAATATCATAATAATATTTACGGGTTCTACTTCATAACATGGTATCGGAGCGGTCCGATCTTGTGACCTAGTCGGCCGACTTTTGCCGCTGTCTCTATGCCGCCCGTCAAATCTATATCCACCATCATCTCTTTCGTAATCGTTCATATTCTTTCTATCTATTTTCTTTTTATTAAACAAGTCATACAAACCTTAGTCTCCTTGCTGTTATTAAATTCTTGTTACAACATCATCGTTACAAAAAGAAAAAGAAAAAACATCGTTCATTGCATATCTCAACTAATCCTCTTTTCCTTGCCTATCTTGGTTCTTTATTATATTAGATAGTTTTTGTTTTAATTTCATCTATTCTACCGTCAAACTATAGCGTTGACAAAATTATACCTGCAAATCTGCAATCTCTCCTACGAAAAAAAAGTCTTTGTTTTGCTTTCGTCTTTACTATCTGTGTCTTACTCTTTCACCCATCTGTATTTTTTTTAAACCGAAAAAAAAACACCGTAAATAAAAAAATCAGCTCGGTGTTGTTTTGCAAACTATTGGTGTCATGAACATATTTGTTTTCGTTTCTATTCCTTTGTGTGTGTACTATTCAAAAACCACAACCACTCCTACAATTATCTTCTATATTAAGCTTATTCTTCAAATCTTTTAATTTCTAAATTTATCTTAACATCTATCAAAATTTATCTTGTCATCTATCACCATAATTTTTTAAGATATTTACAATATTCTATTTTCTTCGTAATCTTTTCTTTTTATATCCAATATTCTTCCGTGTCAAGTGTCATAATTCTATTAATCTTCCAAGTCACCTTTTGCAATAATCGGCGTGGGGATGAGCCGCCTAGCTTGACTAGGTTCCAAACCCCGAAAAAAAGAGGAATAAAAAAAAAAACTTATTTGCAGCATTGAAGAACATTGTTATTGTCGAAAAAGTTGTATGTCCAAGTCCTGCTCAATCCTTAGGCAAAGCAAGCCACGACGTAGAAAAAAAGACGTTACGGAAAAGGAAACGCAGTCAAGCCGCAACGTTATCAGCGAAATCAGTCTATTTGGTGCAACAAATGAGAAAAAAATTTATCTCTTTATTTAACATTTATTGTTTTGCTCCTGTCCGAACATTCGCGAATTCGCCGTTCGAACTGCGGGGGAGTGTTAGATGATAGGATAGTGGCCCAACCCGATTGTGGGTTTGGGTCCGTTAGGGATTTTATGTATGTTTAGGGTTTTATGTGGTCTATAAACAATGTGGTCTATAAACAATGTCTAAATAAATAAATATTTAAATAATAATAATAATAATAATAATAATAATAATAATAATAATAATAATAATAAATAAAAGTTTAGAAGTGTGTTTTGTTGGTTTTAAAAAATGTCAAATTAACTTCAGCAGGGAACATATGCTTATGCTTCCCAACGCCTTTTTCATATTTAGTAAGATATAGTTAGAGAAACTTAGCACTTTTCAAAAGGTTTATTCTGGCGGAGAAACCCTGACTCCGTGTGACTATGTCACCCATACCGCCCACCCCGCTAGGGCTAAGTAAGCCGTGTAAAGCACCTCCCCCACAATACCCAACAGGAAGTTGCAGGCCGAGAATCGAACCTGCACCTATCTGTATTCAATAAGGCCCTCCTGTGGGCCCTGGAATCATAAGCGACGGGTACCACTGAAGCACTGCTTCGTTTTAGACTGAACATAAAATGATCATATGTTGTGTCCGTTACGATGTCCGTTATGACATTTTGGTGACTAGCTCGTCTCAACCCGTCCCGTCTAAAAAGTCTGGTCAAATGTAGGAAAGGTCCGGTCAACGCCGGTCAAAAGTAAAATATTCGGTTAAATGGGTCAAAAGTCGATCAAATCGATCAAGTTGACGTAGTTTAGTGTTACTTTTTTGTATTATATTAACGATAATAGCAATTATAGGTACAAACTGGTCAACGAAGGTTTTTTGGTTTTCTTTAAAAATTAGTCAACGTCTGTCTCGACGTTTTAAAGTCCCGACCCCATTTCACGTCTTTTTCAACCTTGAGTATATGTACATAGATATAGATATAATGTAGTTCATATTATATATTAATGATATTATTTAAATACAGTGTATGCATATAAATATAATGTATTAATGATACTCTTTTTTAGTTTTTGTTGCATATCATATTATAATTCAGATGCTAACACTACCCATATCAAATTATCATATTATGTAACCACATGTTATTTATACATTTCATATCAAGTGAGACTTCGAATTAACAGTATTAACATAACAAAATCACATCCCTAAACACGCTCCCCATTTACACATTTTGTATCAAGGTGAGTCTTTGAGCCCACAAATTCTTAGTTGTTATGTTGGGTTACCACAATCGTGCTACACCAAGGGCTATCTGGTAAATACAGTATTAACAAAACAAACTAAAACTTTGAGTAGCAGATCATTCAAATTTAAGACTACAAAGAACGGCCCAAAAAGAGACATAGTTCCTCATGCGCAGGGGCAGAGCCATGTATCGCAGTGCGGTATGATTGAAACCTACTGTAAATTTTGGTAATGGTAACAACCGTTACCCATAGCTAATTTTAGTTATGAACCCACTGTGATAATATTCAGGCTCCGCCCTTGTTCACACAAGTAAAATAATGTTGCAGTTGCAAGGTAAATGAAGATCATTTAATATCCAAGAAAGCTACACTAGTTGAAATAGATGTTATCAGTAAATAAATGATCTTACAACACTTAAAATGATTAAATAGCCAAATGCACTATTATGCGATAACTCGGTTAATCTTTCAAGGAGGCATCAAATATTCAAAGTCAACTCCGAAATGGAAGATTGTAGGTATTGGTTGAAGAACAATATTCCTTTTACTTGTGTTACATTGTGAATAATTCATATAGATGTATCGAATGAGATTCCTATTGTCAAGAAACTGGATATATTCTGTCAAACGTGGCATACATTATAGCAAATTAGAAAAATGAAAGCGAAACCAAGAACAATATGTCGCAACTTCATTTAACATATGCATAGGATTGGCTATAAATAGGCGTTTTTATTACAAGTAATGCAGTTCGAAACATGAAAGGGGGTAGGAAGATAGGTTCTTACATGAAGAGAAGAGTATTCTTGTTTGGTAGCCAAGGATGGCTTGCCTCATCCTAACACAAGGTGATACATATATGATATAACCAACACCTTGTATGGTTTATCAGGCAATCACTCCTTGGCTTACTTGACAGGCTCTTCTATCTCATGTTAGGCCTTATCTTCTTGATAACATTACCATAGACAACATTTTAGTCAAACTGCCTTTTATGTTTGTCTAACTTGCAAAAGAAGAGTAAACAAGTACAAGGCATGACAGGGAACTGATATAATTGTAAAAACATTTAAGTCTTGACTTGTAAAAGTTTTCTAACCTCGAGATGAATGGATATAGCCAGACTTGTAAAAGTCGCGAGTCAGGGACAAGTCGGTCAGCACTTTAGAGGGACGAGTCAGTCGGGATTTTAGAGGGACGAGTCGGGCGTTGACCAACGTTGACTTTTAATAATATATGAATTAAACATATAGATATTACACATAAATATATTAAATATTAAACAAAAATAATTCAAACATAGATTTATGGCACAAAAACTAATTCTAAAAAATATAATATTCTTGACCTAACTTTGACTTTGACCGATTCTGACCCGCCTAGGCTTGACTCGGCTGACTCAGCCCGACTTAAACTAACTTTCACCTGACTTTTCAGCGTTGACTGATTTTTAAGGCGTTTTTGGACGAGTCCGGGCGAACTAAACCGATGCATCCGCCGACTTGGCCGACTTTTACAACAGTGCATAAAGGCGCTAAAAGAAAAGATTCTTCTATTTCAGTTTTACCTTCCTTCTTAGTATTAAATATAGTTCTAGTATTCTAATTACATATCACAGTTGTTTTTACCTTACGTGCATCAATCAGTACAAGCCAGTTTAAAAAAGCAGAGTTTTCCTACCAATTTCATGTTCTTCTTACTCATGTATTATTAGATGTTATAAGAAATTCAACAGGGAAACTAATAGAGAAAAGGGGGTCGAATTCTTTGAACTTACACTGGAGGAATGCAAGAAGCAACATCAGATCAGCAAAGATACTATAGTAGTTTTACAATTAAAAAAGCTTCGCGTCATGGTGTTTGTTCATAACTCCATTGTTGGGTCGACGATTTTGATGTTATGTCAACCCACAAAGTGATAGATAGCACAATGGAGACATTGATATATGCCTATATTCATTCACATAACCATTCTGCAGCTGCACAATAATATACCTGTTGGACAGTAGTCAAACAAACGTGGCTCACATTTATCTTAGAATAATATATATGACATGCATGTGAAAATTGTGAAGTCAATAATGGAATAGTATGGCTATGCTTTGGAGGTTTCACATGTACAAGGAGCAATATAAATAGATGAATATCTAGCTATTATAAATCATCCAGAGGGATCAAATCCAGAGAAAGGGATCAAGTGATCAAGGGAGGATCAAAATATCACAAAGGAAAAACATAGTTGATCAATAATATCAACGGAGAGTGTGTATTTGTGAGGTTGAGAGTTTTATTCTTGCAAGGAGTGTAAAAGAGTGTACGGGAAACTTAGATTTTATACTAAATCTAAGGGGCTTGGGTTTGGGTTTAACTCATAGTGTACTTTTTCTTGTACCGGGTTCTTTTTTATTATAAGAATAAAGGAGACTCTTGGGGTGGACGTAGGCAAGGTTTGCCGAACCACGTTAAATCGTCGTGTTATCAGTTACTTTATTTGCTTTCTATTATTTCTCGGAAGTTTGTCTCAAACAAATTATATCCTCGCTTCCGCTGGGGTGGGTGCGTCAGGCAAATTGTCATAACAAGTGGTATCAGAGCATCCAGGTATTTCGGATAGTTTTTTGTTTGGAGATGGCGAGAAACGGCGGTATGCAATTAAAGTGGAGCCATTTGAGATGGCGGATGACGATTGGTATATTATTGAACACATGGATGTGTTTAATGGTCTGGTTAATCAACTTGAATAAGTTGAGGTTTAAAGGAGGAAGAAGATAAGACCCTTATTCTTCTTGCCTCTCTTCCCAGTTCGCGGGATAAGAGACGAAGATCCGATGACCATTTTGAGCATGGGTTTGCTATGGTTGGTCATGGAAGGGGAAGGTTTGCCGAGAAGAGATCTAGTGATAACAGTATGTCTAGATCAGGAGACGGCGTGAAGGGTATCCAGTGCTTCAAATATCATGAGTGGGGTCACTACAGAAGGTATTGTCCACTCTGAAGGAATGGGGAAGGTAAATCTGGGGGTTCATCAGCTGCGGTAGCAGTTAATGTACCGGTGGGAGATGTTCTCACAGTCTCCAAAAGTTCTACTTCTGCTCAAGATGAGGTCCTGATGACGGGAGAGAAGTATGAGGGTTTATATCATCTGGTGGCGAGTACAAGATGTACTCATGTCTCGAAGGTTTTGAAAGCGTGCATGCGGGAAACAGGTCGGGAACATGTTGGGACATGTTTGACCGAGGTAGACGATAGTGAGAAGGAAAATCCTACTGTGGTGGAAGAGGTGATTCGAGACTCCTCTCCGGTGTCAACTAGGTAAGTTGACAGGGTTAGTTGCACATGATTATTGGCTATTTTATTTGAATCGGGGTTCAGGACCGAGGTGATTTATGGTGTGTGCAGCGGGGATAACGGAGGCCAATGGTGAAAATACTTGGTGTTAGTATTTTCGGTGACGAAGAAGATAAATGTTCGTCAAGATGGAGATTGTTGGACGGTAGTCAAACAAAGGTGGCTCACATTTATCTTAGAATAATATATATGGCATGCATGTGAAAATTGTGAAGTCAATAATGGAATAGTATGACTATGCTTATATTTATGTTTTCACACGGATGTTTCACATGTACAAGGAGCAATATAAATAGATGGATATCTAGCCATTATAAATCATCCAAGGGATCAAATCCAGATAAATGGATCAAGTGATCCAAGGGAGGATCAAAATATCACAAAGGAAAAACACAGTTGATCAATAATATCAACGGAGAGTGTGTATTTGTGAGGTTGAGAGTTTTATTCTTGTAAGGAGTGTAAAAGAGTGTACGGGAAACTTAGATTTTATACTAAATCTAAGGGGCTTGGGTTTGGGTTTAACTCATAGTGTAATTTTTCTTGTACCGGGTTCTTTTATATTATAAGAATAAAGGAGACTCTTGGGGTGGATGTAGGCAGGGTTTGCCGTTACTTTATTTGCTTTCTATTATTTCTCGCAAGTTTGTCTCAAACAAATTATATCCTCGCTTCCGCTGGGGTGGGTGCGTCAGGCAAATTGTCATAACAATACCAACATCATAAAATCGAACTTACTATAAGACTACTTTGGTATTAACTAGTGTAGTATGGAAAAATGGACCCTTATAAACTAATTAAAAAGAAGACAAAAAATATATTTTCAATTAGTGATAAATGACTTTAAATCAGTATAATAGTTTCATAAGGATTGATACGCTTCTTTCAGGTAAGACATATGACTTAATGAGTTATGTTATTGTTATGTTGCCTAAACAGACAGATGTTGCATAGTTTGACGCAAGACAGAACATTTTCCAAACAAACCATCTGGTTGCAAACTAACTGGATCTAGCTAGGGGACACTTGCATCTTATCTTTGTTTCGTTCGTATGGATATATAGTGTTAAAGTAAAACTTTTGCGGATGAATATACTTAAATCAAGAAGGGTCAAAATTTCATCAGAACTTAAGCTAATTGAAGAATTAAAAGATGTGATTAGAAAGCCACTATGAACTCAAATGCATTAAACAGTTAGTACCAGCAAAGCCCGCGACACTTAATCGCTTCGTTTAGGCACCTAGTGACACTAAAGCCGTTCTACTCATGCTTCTCTAATGAGAATCACTTTTTATTTTGTTGTTAATACATGAGTCATGTGCTCATATATGAAAACGTTTGGAATTGGAAGCACTTACTTTTAAGTCACACAAATAATGAATATGAATATATTATATTAAACTAAAATAAACAGTTGAACCTGTGAAATTAATGTAGAATGTAGAAGTAACACGAAAGCTGGCAATGTAACAAAAGTCAAGACTATAATATAAGTCAATAATCAAACAAAGATTCAAAAAAAAGATAACCCTCCTACTTCATATCTCTGATAAGACTTCAAGGAGGCATAAGATCGTGAAAGTCAACTCTCATACAAGATTATGGACACCAAACTAAGAATGTTATTCCTTTTACTCCACAGTCGATGGATATATAGAATCAGGTTCATGTAGTGAACATATTCTTCCCTAAAAAGTGACATGTATGGTAGAAAATTTAAAAGGATGGAAGACAGCACAAAGACAGAATCGTGTGATTTCGTTGAGTTTAAAGTATCACAAGCTATAAATAAGGAGTTTCATTACAACTAGTAATGCACATTAAAACTGATAACAAAATACAAAGAGATGTTCTTACATGAAAAGATTAGTCTTGTTTAGTAGCCAAGGATGACTTGCCTCATCAAGTCTAAAAGGTGTTGGAAAGTAACACCTTGTTTGGTTCACGAGGCAGTCACTCCTTGGTTAACTTGACAGACTCATCTTCCTTTCAAGAATGACACTTTTGCTATGCACCCAAAGATGACTTTAAAAAGCATGTGCTTCAAGCTTGGTTGATGCAAACGTGGTTGTGAGTATATACACACTAGCTTTAAGCAAATGAGGATCTCAAAGTGCATATACCAATCCACTCGCATGTGTCAAAATGGTTCAAATCCACTTCAAAAGAAAAAAGAATAAAAAGAAAAGAAAAACATGTGCTTCTAGCTTGGTTGATGCAAACTTGGTTTTGAGTATCTCAAAGCGCATATATCAATCTATCGTATGTGTCAAAATGGCTCAAATCGACTTCAAAAGGAATGCAAAATGGATCACCATATGTCCATATCTAAAACCTTCATCCAAGGTAAGTGAACAAATATATCATGTTAGGGCAGTAAATGCCAAATAGAATATATATATACTTCAATTGAATGTCGCACGATCCAACTCAAAATGTTATTGATATATCTAGCATAAGTTGTCATATGAATGATATGCATGTCATAGGGATAATTTGATTTTCGATCGAAAACCATAAGCAGTACCAAAACTGAACACAACCAAAGGAAAAAAAAAAAAAAAAATTTAAGCCTCTAAATTTCACAGTAGAAGATCACAGCGTTTTTTTTTTTTTTTTTTTCTTTTCACTACTGTCAAACATCAAACATAGAATAAAAATGTATATAACTAAATGAGACCAAAATGTTACTACAGATTTGCATTCATTTTGAACTAATTAGCTAGGTTAATAACTTAAACTCGTACATAAGTTGAATATTGTTGCAATTTAAACTGAAAAGGTTCCGGTGACAAACAATGATTCCGGTACCTCATATCGACCGCCATTAGAGCGTTCGAGAAAAAACACCTGCATGTGTAATTAAGGTAAGGGTGAAGCAAATTGAGTCAGTGTTCCGATAATTGACTGAAATGTATTTACTAAACGACGATCACCAGCTACCGGTATTCAAATCGGAAAACCTAAACGACGATCACCAGCTACCGGTATTAAAATCGGTAAATCAAATAGTTTATTCGTTTCCAATTCCAATTCCAATGGTAAGGTCAAATGCTCTCTTTTTTTTTTTTTTTTTTTTTTTTTTTGTGATAATATAAGTTTGTAATGGAATCACTAGAGCCGTATCAAGATGCTTAAAATACTTATAAATTTTCAAAACCGTTATATGTAAATTTTCAATAATTATTTCTTTTTTAAATTGGAGTTTTTGATCATTCTAACTCATGCGATCATCTCCGGCAGTTTATAACTCGCCCTTAACTGCTGGGAGGAAATCCGGACCAATCCGAAGCAGTTCCCCCCGCAACGCAATCTGGAAAAGGCGATCTTAGGTGAATTTCAAGGTCATTGGATAACCTTGTGTATAATGTTATAGTCCCCTAGAGTCGAACTTCTGACATCTAACAAAGAGTGTCAGGCTACTACCACTTAAGCTACAATGATTATATTTCCAATAGCTGTTATTTGAAGGTGAATATGAAAGTCACTTACAAGTTTTTGTAAGCGCGTTACAGAAAGCTCTAAAGACTCTCGATAAAAAAATTCTTAACAGAAATGAAAATAAATAAATAAATTAGACAAAATGTAAAATGAGATTTTATAAATTTAATAATAAACATTAAATAAATAAATACTCAAATTAATCTATTCATTTCCTTGCATTTAATTTCTGAAAAAAAAAAAAAAAAAAAAACTAACTTTGGGAATACTAGTCATTGTGTCAAAGGCATGATAAATACTCTCTCCGTCTCAAACCTATCTTCAGATTAAAAAAAATATAGTTTAAGGAAAAGTGACTGTCAATCTGTCATATGTATTTTTGTTAACCTTTCAGTTTTATTCCTTACTTTTTAATTTTTTTTTTTTTTTGTCTTACATGCATAAAATAAGGGCACGAAAAGAATTTTATTTATTTTTGATAGTGAACAATTAATTTATGACATCTCAATAATCGACAACTGCACAATAGAATTGAGACAAAGTAGTAATTTTATAACCATTAATTATTAATTTTATTGTGATTGTCATTTAATGTATAATACTTTTTTGCAACTTAACGCTAAACGTAAAAGTTGTTTATAAAACTTCATAAATGGTACCTTATAAAGTTTGAGATCGCTCTCAACATTACCGTTCTTGAGCCTATATTGATCACACTTTGAGGGCACAGGCGCCTAGTCCTCAGTCGTCCTAGGGTTTTCTGCCTGCATTTCATGATTTTATGAAATTTTTGACAAAGAATTTCATATAACCTTGTTTCCTAGGGTTGTTCGCATGCATTTCATGATTTTGTGAAATTTTTGAGAAAGAATTTTATATCATCTTTTTTTATTTTTGATCGTTTGAACATTGAATAAAATATTAAAATGAATGATTTTCGAGAATGAGATTTTAGCCAATCTGATTTATATAACAATTTGTTTCAAGATAGAGCTTCAACGTGTAAATTTTAAGCTCCAACATGTAATTCAAGAAATGGTATTATCTAGTTGAAGATTACGAAGTTTAAGGGTATTATTGTCTGAGTGACCCAAAGATTACGAAGATACTAAAAGTATGCAAGAACGGGCATTTGGAGTGTTTTGAGGTCGTTGGGCAATCATTAAACACTGAACAAGCCTATTTTATATAAACAATATATGGAGAATTATGGTTATTTGTTTGATGTTACAAAATAATATATCGAAGACAACGGACGCACCATATGTTGGAGGTTTTATTGAAATTTCGTGTAGGGTAAAATAATCGATAGCCGGATAAATCACTGAATCGTGGTATCACTTTCCGAAAGTAATTATTCGACCCTTATTGCCTGGGTTATACGAATATCACTTTGGGATAAGACAAAGATTAGTTCTTGTTATTGGCAGTAAACAAGAACTCTTTTGCATAAGAGTATTAAGGTGTTTTTGTATCTATTTTTTTTTTTTTCCTCATGAATGATAGTCCTTATTTATAGGCACCCAAAAACAAGTATTATTCCACGATGGAGATGTTTCACTAACTAATTTCTTTTTCAAATCTAAAACAAATCCTTTTCATAAAGTTGTTTGTTTTATTTCCATCAACTAAATCAAGGAAATCGATTAAATCATTTTCATAAAGTTGTTTGTTTTATTTCCAACAACCAAATCAAGGAAATCGATTAAATCCTTTTCATAAAATTCAATTTCCTTTTCAAATCTAAAACAAATCATTTTCATAAAGTTGTTTGTTTTATTTCCACGATGGAGATGTTTCACCTAGTGCATGAATAATACTTTCGTAATCACTCAAATTTGTGATAATGGAAAACCACTTTGGGGTCCGGGTAATCTATCACTTAATGGGTGTACACTCCGTACCTCCTAACCCATTTACAAGTGTAGATTAAATCCCTCAATTACTCTAAATTTCCAACAATCCTCCCAATTTAGTGCAATTCGTTTCATGAGAATTAAACAAATTAAAACAAAAACTCATGCATAAATGAAAATATCTTGAAGATTGAATTTTCACCTTAGTACATTACACATTTCAAATATTCGAGAATCAGGGTGTTCTAAGAATTGAACCCTTCAACCCATTTGAATAACTGAAAATAATATACACATAAGTTTTCAAATACTCTAAAGCTATCCTGACACTTTACAAGCCATGTGTCCATATCCTTTCATGAATGTATCCAAAGCTAAAAGTCCAAGCTTTGTTGAAGCGGCAAAACTTCACATTCACATAGGTAGTTCACTTCAGTCATGCACCTGCTCTTGCACTTTTTCAAATAAACTGTTAAGAAGCTAGACTTCAACCTCACCTTCAGCAGGTCCGAGTACATACCTTACCTTGGGATGATATAAAATTTATGTACTCCAAATTTCTAAGTATAAGCCTTCCGCATTGAATTCAACTTCTAATTTTCATTGGAAGGGAATTGGGTATCTTATAATTAGACATTTATGTGGACTTTAAACCCATCCCCACAGCAGACTTGTCAACCAAGTCTCTTGCCAATCCCTTCGTCAAGTGATCAGCTAAATTTTGTTGTGACCTCACGAACACTATAGAAATCACCCCATTCATGATGAGTTCACGAATCATGCTATGTCTGACATCTAAGTGTCTAGACTTTCCATTGTACATCTGGCTATAAGCCTTTGCCAATATCGCAGCACTATCACAATGGATAGACATGAGTGCTATAGGTTTAGGCCATAATGGTATCTCATGGATCAAGTTTCTAAGCCATTCTGCTTCTTTACCAGCAGCAGCTAAAGCAAAAACTCAGATTCCATCGTTGAGTTGGTAATACATGTCTGCTTCTTAGATGCCCATGAAATAGCACCTCCCCCAAGCAAGAACACCCAACCACTCGTTGAAGAATGATCTTCAATATTGGTTATCCAACTCGCATCAGAATATCCTTCTATTACCGAAGGAAACCCATTATAAGATAAACTATAGTCCATAGTTTTCTTCAAGTACTTCAGTACCCGCCTAATTGCTTGCCAGTGATGAGTACTAGGATTACTAGTATATCTACTCAGTTTTTCCACAGCAAAAGCAATATCCGTCCTTGTACAAGTCATGGCGTACATCAAACAGCCAATCACCTGAGAATACTCAAGTTGTGATACAGCTTCACCTTGATTAGGCATAAGCTTCTCACTTGGATCAACAAGGGTACTCACAGGAGTACATTCAAAGCAATTGAACTTTTTCAACACCTTCTCAACATAATGAGATTGACAAATCGAAATTCCTTTGCTTTCACGTTTGATCCTAATGCCAAGGATAACATCAGCCTCCCCCATATCTTTCATGGAGAATTTTGATGACAAAAATTCTTTTGTTAAATCAACCTGACTTTGGTCAGTCCCAAAGATTAACATGTCATCAACATATAGACAAATTATAACTCCTTTACCAGAATCATCAAATTTGCTGTATACACATTTATCTGCTTGGTTTAATTTAAAACCACTAGATAAAACCACTTCATCAAATTTCTGATGCCATTGCTTAGGTGCTTCTTTCAAACCATATAAGGACTTCACAAGTTTGCACACATTGCCTTCATTACCTGGCATGACAAAACCTTAAGGTTGGTTCATATAAACCTCCTCATCCAATTCACCATTCAAGAATGCTGTCTTCACATCCATCACAATTAATATGTTACACTGTACATTCTTCAACTTTGATTCAAAAATTATTAACAATGCTCACAACGATATACAATCGTTTTCATACAAATTCAATTACATATTCTGATATTGACGGATCAGAATCCAAGTCATAACTCTGAGCCGGTGACATCATTCTTAGATCTCTACATCTTTCAAATCTATACTTTGACTTCAAAAATGTGAAAGATCCTTTAGCATTGTTATTACTGAAAATAATATTGCAATCCCTTTTCAAAGTATCCAGTTTTACCACACTTTCAACCAGTCAACTTCGACTTTTCAGATTAGTCTTATTATAACCTTGACATATACATTTTTGTTACCGGAGAATCTTTTATGTTCCACCACATTAGCAGTAAATTTACCAACAACTTCATTGATCCTTGACCTTCCGAAAAATCATTATACTCATTGAAACCCTATCATGTACTCATCCACATCTTATAACGGTAATTGCCTGTAACAACCCTGATTTTTTCGTTACTTCCGTTAACCTTCCGTTAGTTTATTTAACGGCGATTATTTAACTTTTATGTGTTTACGTGTATTAAATGCGTACTTGATCTTCGGAGGGTTTTAATAATTAATATGGGTCGATATTAACACGAATAAATATATCGGATAATGAAATACGATAAAAACGATAAGGTTTTGATAACTGCTTTTTGAGCAACGAAACGCTCGGGTTTATTTTAATAATTATTTTAATAATTATTAACTTTTTAAAAATATTTAATTTATTAGGTTTTTGATAAATTAAACGGTTGGTTGCGTTTTAACGATCGGTTTAGCGTTCCGGGCCTTCTGTACGACTAAACGACACTTGAAACGGACCACGAGTACAAAGAATTGGACAATACGAGCCCGGAACCCCCTCACTTGGGCCAATCGGCCGAACCCCATCCCCCCTCCCCTTGGTGGACTTGTTTGGACTTGTATGGTTTGTTAAATGACCCATTAGGGGTATTTAGGCCCTAACTAATTTAATTAAAAGACCACTAGAGACTCAAAACCTAATTACTTAGCAAAAAATCAACCGTGTTTTCTCTTCTTCTTCCTCTGTTGCTCATCGATCAGCCCTCACCATATCACCACTTCAATTTTCGATTTTTGATTAATCTTGCTTCATCAAACTTGTAATTCTTTTCATCCTCTACTCGTGGGTATCACTAATTTCACGATCAAAGGTATAATCACATGAACCCTAATCTTAAAAATCTGATTTTTTTTAGAGTTTCATAGTTATGTTGTCAATTGCTCAAGTCTATACGCGTACGTGTTAATTGAAATCGTTATTTTGATTGTTTGATGCGCTAGGGTTTAAAAACGAATTTGTATTTGTTTGATCAGAAAAATTAAGTTTTTCAAATATTAATTATTATGTTATAATCAGATTCCTTGCGAAAAACTATTGAGTTTAGACTTTGGATTCACTTGATTTCACTTCCGTATGATTAAGTTATGTCGATTTGAATTATCGTGGTGTTTTTGTTACTTGATCAGAAATCTGATATTGATAGAAAATGAATTGGCATATGAGACTTATACCACTGGAAATATAATTTAAAAACACTCAAGTTAGACTAGGATATCATGTCGTTTGCTTATGTATAGCCCGAGTTATGCTAGAATTAGTGTAAATGAAGTTTTATACAGCACTTGTATGAAAATAACCTTGTATGATAAAACGTGTTAACTTCTGTGATTAAAGATTTGCATATTTGAAAAATAGACAAAAAGTACTTCATCTTTCATGTAGATATCATAGGTTAATTGTATCTAGATCTTCGGGTAATTGTATGCGAATGTGACTAACTAAATGAGAATCGAATCTGTAAATTGATCATGGTTTTGTACTCTGTGGATTATGTGAATTGTTTGAGCATGTATGCTTCTGGGAAAGGAAAATTAACATGATATGAGACTTATTATTAGTTTATTTCAATCTCTGAAACCTTATGCATTGGGCACAATAGAGCCATACTTTATGCGAATTCTGATTTGTGCTGAAAACTGAATGTTCAACTTGCACGAATAAACTGTACAAATTGGCTAAACAAAAGTTGCTAGATTTTTGATATGTGTTAATTTGATTTGTCCTAGAACTAGGTCCACTGGTATTGTAATAATTACATGTTGCTAACTCCGGTTATAGCCAAAATGAAATCAGTGCGCAGTCAGAAACTGACTTGGCAAACCCCAAATGTATCCCTTCTGATTCCTAACTTTTAATTGTCGTATGAGCCCCTGGCCGGACTTTTTGGAATCGATTTTAAGTGTAATTATGATCTGGAGTTTTTCATATTTACTTGAATTTTGTACTATGAGATAATGTGCTAAGTATGCTACGTGTTCATAAACTTTGTGCATAACGATAAACAGAAATTGTGAAAATGATTATTCATGACCTAAAACGTATTGTTTGACTTAGGATTGACATGTTGACCAATATTTGACATGAACCTACTGATGTTGACTTTAGTTGGCTACTTTGACCAAGTTTGACTTTCGGTTTGACTTCGGTTGACTTTGTTTGACTTGCATGATATAGTTGACTTTTACTTTGAAACGCGTCGAGTCGAGCAATAAGACAACGTACACTATGAAACCACACTTATATAAGATACATATATTGACCAACCTACATACGTATACTTAGGTTACATTACTCGGGTCTAAACCGTACGAGTCGTTTGTCTTTCATTCCGAGCTTTATTCAAAGGTGAGTCTACAGTCCCGCTTTTTACTTGTTTTCAGGGATGAGAATACACGCTGTTATATTTACATTTTCAATTACTTTTATATTGACATGAGTACTACACATATGCATAATGAATTTGTTCAAAAAGCCTCTAGCTTGAATACTTTTAATACCATCGGTGTAAGCACAATTTAGATGGACGGATCCGTTAGGTTGACAACCTCACCAACTATAAAAGCAGTGGTGCATTTATTTTGAACATTAAATACATTTGAACAAGTGTATAACATTTTAGGAGGTAAAGGCGGGTATAGTGGTTTCTATACTCGGGTTAATGCTAGTATTCAGGTGCTCGGTGTATGCAGCGATAGAATCTCGTGGTCAAGGAAATTAAACTATTTTTTTGATAACTGTTTTTCATATACTATACAACGATATTTAAACTGTGGTTTACGAGCAAATGAGATAAAACTTGACAGGGTGTTGTCTACAAATGATTGAAATTTGACATGGTAGTGTCAACAAACTTTTGAAACGAGAAACAGTGTTGTCTAAAAACTTTAACATTAAACTTTGGTGGTCTTTCACTAGTAAACGTTTTCGAAATGTTATTTCTTAAACATACTCTATTGTTTACCTAAAACCTGTAGATTCACTCAACATTATTGTTGACCCGTTTTGCGTGTTTTATTCTCAGGTATTAATTGCTTCCGCTGTAGAATATTGCGATTACGTAGAAGTCAAGCCAAGCACTGGGACCAGAGTTAACATTCCGTTAAAGGGATTTCATGAGGTGTTACATTTGGTATCAGAGCAGTAGCTATAGGGAACTAGGATACATTAGCGTGTCTAACCGTAGGGCGCATTATGAAGTCTAGTCTATAGCTGTGTGTCTTGGATGACTTTTATACACCATACCTGCACTATTTGCTTCACAATGCTACATGTAGGGCTACACATTGCACCACATACACATACGCCTTATACCATACTACATGGACTTGGACTAAATATACTATATCACAAAACACATACGTACACACGAAGCCAGATTTAACTAAATTAAGTTGACTACTCTATCTTGAACTTATGGAGTGATGTCGAATGGATATGTGAGATAGCGTAATGTAATGATTGGGATTACATTACGGTGACTCATATAGAAGTTCCGACATCGTAAAATAAGGAATTGGGAGCAAGTCAAGTAGGTTACTTAGATAAACACCGTTGTGAACACAAACTGTATAACCTTAAATATGAGTAGAGACTTACACTGTGCAAACTAATTGTTATTATAACTTATAAGTAACTTGTAAGCATGACACCACTCCTCACCGCTTGACACTTCCTGCCACCACCGATCACCACCCGTCACTACAAAGACACTACTTAAACATACTCGTCATCTCATACCACTACTCAATACTGTTTATTGCTGCTAACTACTACTCCACGCTGCCTCTGACTGCTAGTCACGACTGATCACTACTTCTCACCACTTGTCATTACTAAATACTACTTACTATTACCCCTTGCTACTTGCTACTACTCAATACTTATCATTACTACTTACCACTACCAAGCACTACTCATCACCATTAACACATCCACGCTTTACTACTCACTACTGTGCATCACAACTCAATTCTGATACGTCTTTAGAGGAGGATTCCTGGTAACAGCCCGCACAATATGTAGTAGATATTGTCCACTCGATTTTCAACTTACCTATCATTCAGTCACCAACCGATCATGATTTTGTTTCTCAACACGAGCCTACCGATTGATAACTATTATGCCATATTGGGTGCATTAGTATACATGTATATATACTAATGATGCGAGCATGCTATCTAATAACTTATTCGCCACCACTATCATCACTGCTTATCACCATCCATCGCTACTTATCGCTAACCCATCACTCATTACTACTAGTAATACTACTTGTCACTATATCCTTTCTCATTCTGCCCCAACGTACTTTT
Source organism: Rutidosis leptorrhynchoides (assembly GCF_046630445.1). NCBI lineage: Eukaryota > Viridiplantae > Streptophyta > Magnoliopsida > Asterales > Asteraceae > Rutidosis > Rutidosis leptorrhynchoides. The sequence goes on from NC_092343.1 coordinate 352,030,628, forward strand.
CTTAAGCGGCAATCATTTTCGTTATACCCACAAACATTACCAACCAACTTTGAACGCATCGACGCGAACTACACTTCATCTGTTCCCGCGAGGCACGCACGTCTGGGAGATTATACCAACCCTTTTGGATTAAATATCAGATTTTGTTCGGGTTGCCATTATACCTTATTCAATTTTGTTTTCCAAGAAATTCTTCACGAAACTGCTCTCACTCGCCGATCATAATGCTTATACATGATGTCAACACCGGTGCTGATGGAAGCCTTAACGCTAGAGGGATTGGTCACAACCTTTATAACTCTGTGCCTCCCTTAGACAACATGTACTTTATAGAACTATTGAACTGGGAAATTTTAACCTCGTAATTGAAACAAACTGGTTATCTGACGATACAACCAAGGCAGCTATGACCCGAAGACTATTCGAATTTCTTTCACCAATAATAATAGTGTACGGAGAAGAGATCAGTACACCGTCATGTTACGCTAATTACTCGAAGGTTCAGAAGTACATGATATGAGAATGTATCGCAATTCTGGCACATGTGAGTAAAGATGAGCCGACATTTAAGAGACCCGAGTATTTTCCGACCATTAGAGATTGCCCTGAGGTTACACGTCCACCCCACCGTGAAGTTGATAAAGGGTTGAATGAGTCGAACATCCGATAATTTTACACGAATAATCTACTAAACGAGAATTTAACCCGTTACCTCATAGTCAGAAGGACTCCTTGATACCGCTAGGCCAAAGGCCCTCGGATTAATTTGGTGCCAACAGCTGCACCCATTACGAGTACGATATACGGACTTGCACCTTTAGAACTACAATAGCTTCCCGTGGTGAAGAACATCAGAGTTGTAATGCCCTAATTTGTGACCGGTACTAGAAGGTGGGTCACATGGCCATGAATTTCCGAGTTGGAGCTCCAGTCTTGTTTGTTAAGAAGAAGGATGGGTCGATGAGGTTGTGTATCGACAACAGAAAATTGAACAAGTTGACAATCAAGAATCGGTATCCGCTACCGAGAATTAATGACTTATTTGATCAGCTGCAGGGATTCAGTTGTTATTTGAAGATTGATTTGAGATCCGGGTATCACCAATTGAGAGTCAAAGAAGCTGATGTCCCGAAGACAGCGTTTAGAACACGTTATGGACATTATGAGTTTACAGTGATGTCGTTTAGTTTGACGAACGCACCAGCAGTGTTCATGGACCTCATGAACCGTGTGTGTAAGCCATACCTAGATAAATTCATCATTGTATTCATTTATTATGTATTGGTGTACTCCAAGAACAGAGAAGAGCACGAATAGCATCTACGCTCGATATTGACTATGCTTAGAGAAGAGCAGTTGTATGCAAAGTTCTCTAAGTGTGACTTTTAGTTGCCAGAGGTACAATTTCTTGGCCATGTTGTAGGGGCCAATGGAATACAGGTCGATCCAGCAAAGATTGAGTCGGTTAAGAATTAGGAAACTCCAAAGATGCCAACGCAGATTAAGCAATTTTTGGGTCTAGCTGGTTACTACCGGAGATTCATTGAAGGATTCTCTAAGATTGCCCGAATATTGCATTGACTCATAAGGGCAATGAGTTTGAGTGGTCAAAACCGCAAGAGACTGCATTTCAGTTGTTGAACGAGAAGTTAACAATTGCACCAGTATTGTCTCTACCCGAGGGAAGTGAAGATTTTGTGGTTTATTGTGATGCCTCACATCAAGGAATGGGTTGCGTGCTTATGCAACGAAACAAAGTTATTGCTTATGGATCGCGTCAGTTAAAGATACACGAGTAGAACTACACTACGCACGACCTTGAGTTAGGAGCTGTTGTCTTTGCACTTAAAATGTAGAGACACTATCTGTTTGGAACCAAGTTCACTATCTTCACCGACCATAAGAGTTTACAGCACATATTCGATCAGAAGCAACTCAACATGAGACAACGACGTTGGATGGAACTACTTAACGATTATAAATGCGAACTACAATACCATCCGGGCAAGACGAATGTTGTGGCAGATGCCTTGAGCAGAAAGGAGCGAGAGAAACCTCTTAGGGTTAAAGCGCTTAACATAGTTGTCCGTACTAATCTCACATCACAAATCCGCGAAGCACAACAAGAAGCCATGAAACAAGAGAATGTTGATGTTGAATTTCTCAAAGGGATGGATAAGAAGTTTGACATCAAGGAGGACGGAACACGGTACTTTGCTAACCGAATTTGGGTACCACAGTTTGGTGAATTGAGAGAACTAGTGTTGAAGGAAGCACACAAGTCGAGATACTCAATTCATCCGGGATCAGATAAAATGTACCAAGATTTGAAGGCATTTTATTGATGGCCGAATTTGAAGGCTGACATTGCTACCTATGTCGGGAAGTGCTTGACTTGCGCTAAAGTTAAGGCTGAACATCAGAAGCCATCAGGATTATTGACTCAACCAGAGATTCCCCAGTTGAAGTGGGAAGGAATTTCCATGGACTTCATTACGAAACTGCCAAGAACGGCGGGAGGTCACGATACTATTTGGGTTATTGTCGATCGTCTCCCTAAGTCTGCACACTTCTTACCGATAAGAGAAACTGATATAATGGAGAAGTTCGCTCAGATCTACATTAAGGAAGTCGTCTCTAGGCATGGAGTGCCTATATCTATTATATCCGATCGCGACAGCAGATTTACTTCTAGATTTTGGCAATCATTACAGAAAGCGATGGGGACTCCTTTAGATATGAGTACAACATATCACCCCCAGATCGATGGCCAGAGCGAAAGGACTATTCAGACTTTTGAAGACATGTTGCGAGCATGTGTCATTGGTTTTGGGAACGGATGGGATAAGTATTTACCATTAGCTGAGTTCTCATACAACAACAGTTATCATGCGAGCATTAAAGCTGCACCTTTCGAGGCATTATACGGAAGGAAGTGTAGATCACCCGTTTGTTGGAGCGAGTTGGGTGATAGTCAGTTGACAGGTCCTGAAATTCTTCAGGAGACAGCCGAGAAAGTTCTACAGATTCAGGAACGACTGAGAACGGCTCGAAGTCGTCAAAAGAGTTACGTCGATGTTAGACGGAAGGACATAGAGTTCCAAGTTGGTGACAAGGTTATGCTTAAGGTATCACCTTAGAAGGGTGTTATACGATTTGGGAAACGAGGTAAACTGAGTCCTAGATATGAAAGAGTTTGAGATAACTGAAAGAGTTGGACCGGTAGCTTACAGATTGGAACTGCCACAAGCACTCAGCGGTATTCATGACGTTTTCCATGTATCCAATCTAAAGAAGTGCCTAGCCGATGATAATTTGATTATTCCTTTAGAGGAACTACGTATCGAAGACAAACTTCATTTCATTGAGGAACCTGTTGAAATCTTGGGCCGCAAGGTCAAACAGTTGAAGCAAAACAGAATTCCTATCGTTAAAGTTCGGTGGAACACGAGAAGAGGACCAGAGTTCACGTGGGAGCGTGAAGACCAGATGAGGCTGAAATATCCGCAACTGTTTTCCGAGGAAACTACTTCAGCGGACGATCACTAAAATTTCGGGACGAAATTTTCAATAACAGGTGGGTAATGTAACAACCCTGATTTTTCCGTTACTTCCGTTAACCTTCCGTTAGTTTATTTAACGGCGATTATTTAACTTTTATGTGTTTACGTGTATTAAATGCGTACTTGTCTTCGGAGGGTTTTAATAATTAATATGGGTCCATATTAACACGAATAAATATATCGGATAATGAAATACGATAAAAACGATAAGGTTTTGATAACTGCTTTTTGAGCAACGAAACGCTCGGGTTTATTTTAATAATTATTTTAATAATTATTAACTTTTTAAAAATATTTAATTTATTAGGTTTTTGATAAATTAAACGGTTGGTTGCGTTTTAACGATCGGTTTAGCGTTCCGGGCCTTCTGTACGACTAAACGACACTTGAAACGGACCACGAGTACAAGGAATTGGACAACACGAGCCCGAAACCCCCTCACTTGGGCCAATCGGCCGAACCCCATCCCCCCTCCCCTTGGTGGACTTGTTTGGACTTGTATGGTTTGTTAAATGACCCATTACGGGTATTTAGGCCCTAACTAATTTAATTAAAAGACCACTAGAGACTCATAACCTAATTACTTAGCAAAAATCAACCATGTTTTCTCTTCTTCTTCCTCTGTTGCTCGTCGATCAGCCCTCACCATATCACCACTTCAATTTTGGATTTTTGATTAATCTTGCTTCATCAAACTTGTAATTCTCTTCATCCTCTACTCGTGGGTATCACTAATTTCATGATCAAAGGTATAATCACATGAACCCTAATCTGAAAAATCTGATTTTTATTAGAGTTTCATAGTTATGTTGTCAATTGCTCAAGTCTATACGCGTACGTGTTAATTGAAATCGTTATTTTGATTGTTTGATGCGCTAGGGTTTAAAAACGAATTTGTATTTGTTTGATCAGAAAAATTAAGTTTTTCAAATGTTAATTATTATGTTATAATCAGATTCCTTGCGAAAAACTATTGAGTTTAGACTTTGGATTCACTTGATTTCGTTTCCGTATAATTAAGTTATGTCGATTTGAATTATCGTTGTGTTTTTGTTACTTGATCAGAAATCTGGTATTGATAGAAAATTAATTGGCATATGAGACTTATACCACTGGAAAGATAAGTTAAAAACACTCAATTTAGACTAGGATATCATGTCGTTTGCTTATGTATAGCCCGAGTTACGCTAGAATTAGTGTAAATGAAGTTTTATACACTTGCATGAAAATAACCTTGTATGATAAAATGTGTTAACTTATGTGATTAAAACTTTGCATATTTGAAAAATAGACAAAAAGTACTTCATCTTTCATGTAGATATCATAGGTTAATTGTATCTAGATCTTCAGGTAATTGTATGTGAATGTGACTAACTAAATGAGAATCGAATCTGTAAATTGATCACGGTTTTGTACTCTGTGAATTATGTGAATTTTTTGAGCATGTATGCTTCTGGGAAAGGAAACTTAACATGATATGTGACTTATTATTAGTTTATGTCAATCTCTGAAACCTTATGCATTGGGCACAATAGAGCCATACTTTATGCGAATTCTGATTTGTGCTGAAAACTGAATGTTCAACTTGCACGAATAAACTGTACAAATTGGCTAAACAAAAGTTGCTAGATTTTTGATATGTGTTACTTTGATTTGTCCTTGAACTATGTCCACTGGTCTTGTATCAATTGCATGTTCCTAACTCCGGTTATAGCCAAAATGAAATCAGTGCGCAGTCAGAAACTGACTTGGCAAACCCCAAATGTATCCCTTCTGATTCCTGACTTTTAATTGTCGTATGAGCCCCTGGCCGGACTTTTTGGAATTGATTTTAAGGGTAATTATGATCTGGATTTTTTCATATTTACTTGAATTTTGTACTATGAGATAATATGCTAAGTATGCTACGTGTTCATAAACTTTGTGCATAACGATAAACTGAAATTGTGAAAATGATTATTCATAACCTAAAACGTATTGTTTGACTTAGGATTGACATGTTGACCAATATTTGACATGAACCTACTGATGTTGACTTTAGTTGACTACTTTGACCAAGTTTGACTTTCAGTTTGACTTCGGTTGACTTTGTTTGACTTGCATGATATAGTTGACTTTTACTTTGAAACGCGTCGAGTCGAGCAATAAGACAACGTACACTATGAAACCACACTTATATAAGATACATATATTGACCAACCTACATACGTATACTTAGGTTACATTACTCGGGTCTAAACCGTACGAGTCGTTTGTCTTTCATTCCGAGCTTTATTCAAAGGTAAGTCTACAGTCCCGCTTTTTACTTGTTTTCAGGGATGAGAATACATGCTGTTATATTTACATTTTCAATTACTGTTATATTGACATGAGTACTATACATATGCATAATGAGTTTGTTCAAAAAGCCTCTAGCTTGAATACTTTTAATACCATCGGTGTAAGCACAATTTAGATGGACGGATCCGTTAGGTTGACAACCTCACCCACTATAAAAGTAGTGGTGCATTTATTTTGAACATTAAATACATTTGAACAAGTGTATAACATTTTAGGAGGTAAAGGCGGGTATAGTGGTTTCTATACTCGGGTTAATGCTAGTATTCAGGTGCTCGGTGTATGCAGCGATAGAATCTCGTGGTCAAGGAAATTAAACTATTTTTTTGATAACTGTTTTTCAGATACTATACAACGATATTTAAACTGTGGTTTACGAGAGAATGAGATAAAACTTGACAGGGTGTTGTCTACAAATGATTGAAATTTGACATGGTAGTGTCAACAAACTTTTGAAACGAGAAACAGTGTTGTCTAAAAACTTTAACATTAAACTTTGGCGGTCTTTCACTAGTAAACGTTTTCGAAATGTTATTTCTTAAATATACTGTATTGTTTACCTAAAACCTATATATTCACTTAACATTATTTTTGACCCGTTTTGCGTGTTTTATTCTCAGGTATTAATTGCTTCCGCTGTAGAATATTGCGGTTACATAGAAGTCAACCCAGCACTGGGACCAGAGTTAAAATTTGGTTAAAGGGATTTGACGAGGTGTTACATTTGGTATCAGAGCATTGGCTATAGGGAACTAGGATACATTAGCGTGTATATATATATATATATATATATATATATATATATATATATATATATATATATATATATATATATATATATATAAGGGCGCATTATGAAGTCTAGTCTATAGCTGTGTGTCTTGGATAACTTTTATACACCATACCTGCACTACTTGCTTCACAATGCTACATGTAGGGCTACACATTGCACCACATACACATACGCCTTATACCATACAACATGGACTTGGACTAAATATACTATATCACGAAACACATACGTACACACGAAACCAGATTTAACTAAATTAAGTTGACTACGCTATCTTGAACTTATGGAGTGATGTCGAATGGATATGTGAGATAGCGTAATGTAATGACCGGGATTATATTACGGTGACTCATATAGAAGTTCCGACATCGCAAAATAAGGAATTGGGAGCGAGTCAAGTAGGTTACTTGGATAAACACCGTTGTGAACACAAACTGTATAACCTTAAATATGAGTAGAGACTTACACTGTGCAGACTAATTGTTATTATAACTTATAAGTAACTTGTAAGCATGACACCACTCCTCACCGCTTGACACTTCCTGCCACCACCGATCACCACCCGTCACTACAAAGACACTACTTAAATATACTCGTCATCTCATATCACTACTCAGTACTGTTTATTGCTGCTAACTACTACTCCACGCTGCCTCTGACTGCTAGTCACGACTGATCACTACTTCTCACCGCTTGTCATTACTAAATACTACTTACTATTACCCCTTTCTACTTGCTACTACTCAATACTAATCATTACTACTTACCACTACCAAGCACTACTCATCACCATTAACACATCCACGCTTTACTACTCACTACTGTGCATCACAACTCAATTCTGATACGTCTTTAGAGGAGGATTCCTGGTAACAGCCCGCACAATACGTAGTAGATATTGTCCACTCGATTTCCAACTTACCTATCATTCAGTCACCCGCCGATCATGATTTTGTTTCCTAACACGAGCCTACCGATTGGTAACTATTATGCCATATTGGGTGCATTAGTATACATGTATATATACTCATGATGCGAGCATGTTATCTAATAACTTATTTGCCACAACTATCATCACTGCTTATCACCATCCATCGCTACTTATCGCTAACCCCATCACTCATTACTACTAGTAATACTACTTGTCACTGTATCCTTTCTCATTCTGCCCTAACGTACTTTTCTTAAGCGGCAATCATTTTCGTTATACCCACAAACATTACCAACCAACTTTGAACGCATCGACGCGAACTACACTTCATCTGTTCTCGCGAGGCACGCACGTCTGGGAGATTATACCAACCCCTTTCGATTAAATATCAGATTTTGTTCGAGTTGCCATTATACCTTATTCAATTTCGTTTTCCATGAAATTCTTCACGAAACTGCTCTCACTCGCCGATCATAATTCTTATACATGATGTCAACACCGGTGTTGATGGAAGCCTTAACGCTAGAGGAATTGGTCACAACCTTTATAACCCTGTGCCTCTGATGTGCGAAAAGTGGTATATGAATTATCGTATGGAAAATACCGGTTTTAGAGATTGCTACACACTAACGGGCAGTGTACCCGATCGTGTAGTAGTATAGTAACTGGTTTAGTTCCGTGTATCGTTCCAAGGACAGTTATATCAGTCAAACTAGAATTAGAAACTATATTATGATTAACTAAGTGAATGAAAGTTAAAAGTACAAGTTTTATGTTTTGGTGGCTATTTAACGATTTAGCCAAATCAAAGAAGGTTAAATGTAAAAACAATATTTTTGTCTTTTAAGTTTATGAAATGATAATAAATGCAAATAAAGCAAGTAAGATAGTTTTGAATTAAATCAAAGAGATGAAATGTTTATCTAGATATTTTACCCTCGGTATTGGATGTATTTTTAGATATTAAGTCCTGATTGAATAATTATGTGTGTCGTTATCTAATAGGTTCACTAAGAGTTCTCTCGGATAAACACGCAAATACAATAACAAGATCAAGGGTTCCCTTCACTATGGTTCTTGTATTTGTAATCAAATAACTATAAGCATGCTAATCACCTAAATCGACTCGCCAAGAGTTCTCTTTAGCAAGTACTCAAACTAGAATTACTAAGCGAGGGTTCCCTATTACTTAGACCTTTTCGTTTGTGACTAGTTGATCAACAAAATCAAAGACTTGAATAACAATTGTCTTTGCGTTCGCTCTACACAATTCATTCCTATTTTGTTTAACCGTTTTAATCTAGTTTACCCCCTTGGTCCGGTTTAGCAAACAATCAATCTAAGACAAGTTGATTGTAAATCAATATGATACATCAACAAGAGTTCTCTTTATCAACAACATATCAATTAACTAGATACAAATGATTTTAACAGCAATAAGCATGGTTCTTAATTCAAGCTTCAATCTATCACGCATAATACATTCAATCAATAAGATTACATCCAATACCTTGGTTATTAATCTAGACAAACATTATAGAAACTAGCCAATAATCATGGTAACAGACAACAATACAATCAAATTATTAACTGAAATCATTGCTGAGAACAAGTAAATAACCTACAAGAACAAGAGTTCTTGGATGAAAAAGGTTTTGATGGATGATGCCTTGATGTTGAGCCTCTTAAAGAGGTTGGAGTTCTCCAATTTGCTCCTGAAAATCGCCTCTAAACTCTCTGGTTCGTATTCTGATGAAACAGTCCCTCAAAAACTGAAGTTTTAAAGTGGAGAGAGTAGGTAAAAAGCCAAAAAGTCGGCTACACCTACTACGGGACGTCGTCCCAAAGGGAAGGACGGCGTCCCGGTATAAAGGGCTAGACGGCGTCCCACTTGCCGAGACGGCGTCCCGAATTGAAAGACAGGACGGCGTCCCACCTTCCAGGACGGCGTCCTGTTGTGCTAATTTTGACTGTTTCGTTTTCTTTTCAATATTACTTCATTTGGACTAAGCCTAACACCTTGGAAGCTTTGTTTTATCATTTTAGAGTGCTATCTTGACCCTAACTCGTATCGGGATCAACCAATGTCATAAATCATCAAAATTCTTTGTAAATCATTCTTCCGATATAAACTTGCGCATCTTGGTTTATTATTTGTAGAACACCTTCATCATCCTTGATTCTAGAGCGTTTTTAATGATATTGCGATAGATATATATGATGTTATTGAGCAATATCAAAACACCCCACACTTAAACCTTGCTTGTCCTCAAGCAATTCTTTCGTTACAAAGTCGAACAATATCAAACACAATCACACAATATAGATTACAAACAATACATGAATCACTCGTAACACACAAAACACACACGTTGATATGAAACACAAGTCACACTATATAAAACACACGCTTTAAGTAACACACTCACGCTATATACACAATGGAAACACACGCTTTAAGTATAGCACACTTGAAATCACACGCACGCTATATTCACAATGGAAACACACACACACATTTTTGAGAGATTAGAGCCAAGTATCCGAAAAATTTGATCCTAGGGAAATCAGGACCTTGATGAAAACGTTTTATGGTTTTTGAAAATATCATGCTAGTTTTTAATACTAGACACGTTTTCCGATTTTGTCGGATTTTCTGAATTTTGAAAAATGAGTGCGGGTTTCCCGCTATTGGTCAAGCCAATCCCTCTCACGGTACCTAACATCGCGAGATGTCGGTAGAAAATAATGTGCTTAGGAGGATACACATTACGTCCGGATATCATCGATAATCATGAGGTAATCATCTAATCCGTTAAGTCAATCATAAAGATTGAAGTTCATCAGGCTTAAAAGCTGATATATTACCTTTTCGGAGGTTATCCACTGGGAATTTGATCAATCACTGACAATTTGTGTATCATGGTGCGCTTCCCATTTGGCTAGCAAATCTCCCTCATTGAGATAAGCTTTGACTACCAGTTTCCCTGTTTGATGTTGAGGCCTGGTAGATTTCCAGTCGATTTTAGCAATGACTTTTCAAGATTTTTCGTCACCCTACAACTGGTCTGGACTACAACTTCTGAAATAAATCAGCAAGTGTGTCGTTCGGGAGACTTGACTCCCTTTAGGATGGAATGGATACATCCTGTATGGTCATATAAGTGGTCGGACGCAACATTGTCCTTGTTAGGAGAAACAATGAGGATCATCCTTAGGGTTTTCGATCTGGCGCGAGATCCGGTTTCCGACCACGCTATACAATCACCGCTCTCTCACGGTTTACACTCGTTTTGGTACAAGTGACCTACAAGTTAGCTTACTAAACTAGTAGGATTTTCATTCAAATAATTGAATGATAGTGCAACTTCAAAGACTATTAATAATTTAAAATGTAAACCAACATTTATTTTCTAGATTTTAAGACCATAATGTGTATAGCGTGGTTTTTGGGCTTTTAATCGTTTTTAAGGCTACTTGAAAATTTTAAAAATTTTTTAAATAATCTTATAATCAATTAAGTTTATAAAATATCTTTTAAAAATTTATATTTATAACGGAAATTCGGTTGTTATACCTGATCTTAATCCGTCGATAAATTTTAAAATCAATTTATAAAATTTAACCTTTTACAAGTTATGTTGCCTTGAACGCCTTAATTTTAGTAAAACGAGTTCCCGATAAATTTCTACTCCCCACCCCACACTTGAGATCATGCAAGGCCCTCATTGCATGAAATCAGAAAAAGGATTAAATTTAGAGGGCAAAGTGATAGGGTGATTGTAGAAATTTTCAATTTTTAACCTGTAAATCGTGGAACATGTAGACGGATGCTGCTGAACTTACTGCCAGCATAAGAGCATCGTCCAGTCCGCGATTATCATCATACACACATCATAATATCAAATGTCGCTGAACTTAATGCCAGTCTTTGAAGTTCAATCATGCTGCACAAATTAACAAACCACACAATTTATAATAAAAAGAACGGTGTTTTTACAACCACAACCGTTCGCAAATCCACACAATTAGCCAGTTATTACAAACCAAATATTGTCTAAAATCACACCACACAAATTAAATTGTCTCAAAACAAAGTACAAAATGATCAAAGGCACGCAGGCCTAGTTATCAAACGGCCAAAAATAATTACCCGAACCATCTCTGTACGGGCGTCCCTGTGGATATTGCTGCTCAAATCTATTCCGAGCATCCTGCAACGCAGCGGTATTATCATAAATCGGGTGAGGCGGAGGTGGGTTTTGAGGATCCGTGTAATATTGAGGTGTCAGACGTGTCGTCCCATAGTACTGCTCGGGGTTGGAATAAAACAACTCTGAGTTATGGTTATTCCAATCAATACCATAACTCATCCATCCCTGATCGTGCACTTGAGCAATCTGTCGTTGCTCCATTCGCTGCTGACTATCCCACATTCGATCGTTGTGCATCCTTTGTTCGTTCAGGCTCAACCTCATGTTATTAACACTACCAACCAAACTGTCTCAACTTGATTGGGACGGATGCCACGGAACCTGTTCACCAACATTAGTCTGTGCCTCCATTTCCGCCTCCTCTTCCTGCCGCTGCTCTTGCTGAACACCACTGCCACTTGCGTCACCTGCACCAACTGCCACAAAAGGCACCAAATGCCCATTTCTATCTTTCATAATGATTTCAGCATTAATATAAAAAACCTTTTTTAATGGTTTCATTACGCTCGTGTACTCCTGTAATCTACTGAAATCAATGTTAAAATGTCGGGCAATTCGGGTGATGTAGTGGCCTCCCAGAAGTGGCTTCTGTAGCCGTGTCTCAGTCGCAATGGCAAGGAAATAATTACCGATTAGCCCAGGAATGTCGGTATAGGAACCCCGCTTGATTTGATCCATAATCCACAAATCTAATGTTTTCACCTTCTCATAACCCTCAATCCTCGCATTAAACGTGCATGCGATGAGTCGATGAAGCAGCTTATCATCCCGGGCTGCGATTTCGTTGTACCTGTGCTTGCTTGATCTAAAATGTGCAGGCGCAATATTTGGCTTACAAATTCTGCGCCAATAAGAGGTATCATCAAAAACATGCCGGCCAACGTAATCAGAAGCCCGCAAATATTCACCTAACTGATTATCGGTGAATTCCCCAAAAATTCCCAGAACTCTACAAAGCTGTAAACTGATTATACCCCTATCTTGGCCCCCGAGACGAAACCGTAGAAACTCATTCGATAAATAATCGCTGACATTGTTAAACCGCATGGTAGAGTAAAATTCTTTAAGCAGCACCGGATAGATTGGTTCATTGATGCTAAAAACCTGTTCCCAAGCATGGGTGACTACTCTACCATAAGGAATGGCGAGTAAATTAGAAACATGTCGGCGCATGCCCGCCTCTTCCAATGGCCCCCAAATAAAATACCAAGTTGCATTAATCGGCCTACGGTTTATTCTCTCAAATGTTTCCGTATAGTCTTCATCGTTCTGAACCTGTGTTAACCAAACTCGAGGATCGTTTAGATCCTCCTCCTCTTCTTCTCCGGAAGACGATGATGAATGATGTTGTTGTTGTGGTGGTGGTGGTTGTCGTGGAGGAGCCAAACCTGCTGTCCTTCCTCTTTTTGCCGGTCCTCCTCTGCTTGGTTGTCCCTGCAAAACATTATACACCAAACCAAAAGAACATAGAAACCGTTGTGTTAATGTTAGCTAAAAACATAACCGAGTAGCAGGAGAACTTAATCATTCAATTCCTAGTTCAAAAGCATTATGATTCATTTAAACAAAAGTGCATGTTCACAATTTTAAACCAAAGTCAACCAAAGTCAACATGAATTCGTTAATACACCTTCAAAAAAATGAAAATCATAACTTCACAATGTAGCACAAACTTAGGACTCAAAGATTCAAGTATGTTGTGTTCATAGGTCATAACTTTTAACTTTGCATTCTAATCATATTCATCATAAATCATAACGCATTTTCACAATTTTTAGCTCAAATGACCATTATAACATCATACATTAGGGCATTTCATTCCATCAATTTGCTTCAACAGGCCCATACAAATGAACATCAAACATACATATTTCATAAATTCATTATAATTCAACAATATGCTTAGAAATTCACTAACATTCAAAAATGACCCGGCCAAGTTGACATCAACATCACCAACACAATCAAATACTTCACAAGAATCATAAACATCATACATAAACTCAACATCATAAGTTAAACACCCTAAATTCGGATTTAATTTCTACAAACCCTAGAATCATGAACAAAACCCTTAAAAGCATGTAATCTTTGCAAAATAAACACATAAGGGCAATTTAAACATCTAAGGCATGTTAATCTTAACAATAATCATGCAAATCAAACACCCCACACTTATCCTTCACCAATTTATAGATATAAACATACAATTCAAGTAATTGATAAAGAAAAGTGTAAAAATGGAGTATCCATACCCAAAAGTCCATGATTTGAAGCTTGAATTTGAAGAAGAAATCGCGAATTTGAGGTAGAGATTAGGGTTTTTGGAGAGTGGTTCGTGTTAGGGCAGAGAGAAATAGAGAAGAGTGTGTTTTGTGGATAAGAAATGGGTTGGATATGGTTTAAAAACGTATTTTTTTCTGACTCAGGGGGTCTAGACGTCGTCCTGATTTTTGGGACGGCGTCTCGATTCTTTTAGTGGGACGGCGTTTAGTTCTTTGGGACGGCGTCCCGGTATGTTAAGTGGGATGGCGTCTAGGGTTTTGGGACGGCGTCCTGTTTCACTAAAACTCACTGACCTGTTTTTCTGAGTCGTTCGCGTTTAGAGGTCATACGTTAATCATTTTGTACCAAACTAAAATTTATCGCGCACACAATACAAACCTAATTACAATTGTGAACCCGTTTTTTTTATGAGTCGTTCACCAAACTCGTCCCCATTTAGATTTAGGCGTTTTTCTTGAAGTTGAGGCTAACCTCATCCTCAATTTCTAGGGGACCATCAACATAGTGTTTGACCCGGTGGCCATTCACTTTAAAAGTATCACCTTTCCAGTTTACCATTTCAATTGTACCATAAGGGTACACTCTTCTAACCACAAATGGTCCCGTCCATCGGGACTTAAGCTTTCCTGGTGATAACTTGAAACGGGAGTTGTAAACAAGGACACGATATCCTTCCATGAATTCTTTTGGATGTTTCAATCTTTTGTCGTGCCATTGTTTGGTTTTTTCCTTGTAAATTAGAGAGTTGTCATAGGCTTCAAGCCTCAACTCGTCTAATTCGTTTAGTTGGGTCAAACGTAACCGACCCGCTTCTTGGTAATCCAAATTGCATGCCCTTAGCGCCCAATGTGCTTTATGTTCAATCTCCAACGGGAGATGGCATGCTTTTCCGTATACCATACGGAAAGGAGTTGTTCCAATTGGTGTTTTGTAGGTCGTGCGAAAGGCCCACAATGCATCGTTTAACTTGGTTGACCACTCTTTTGGATTGGCACCAACGGTCTTTTCAAGTATGCGTTTTAATGACCGGTTGGTGTTTTCTACTTGCCCACTCGTTTGGGGATGATAAGATGTCGAAATTTTATGAATTACTCCATATCTTTTCAACACCTTTTCCAATTGCTTATTGCAAAAGTGGGTGCCCCGGTCACTTATAAGAGCTTTTGGTGTGCCGAACCTAGAGAAAAGTTCCATCAAAAAGTTTACCACTACTCGGCCATCATTTGTTGGTAGAGGTTTTGCCTCCGCCCATTTAGAAACATAATCTATGGCGACAAGTATGTAGAGGTAAGAATGAGATTTTGGAAAGGGGCCCATAAAGTCAATTCCCCAAACATCGAACACCTCGCATACTTGGATGCTTTGTTGAGGCATTTCATCCCGTTTAGTTATTTGACCGGCCCGTTGGCACGCGTCACAAGCTTTACAGACAGCGTAGGCATCTTTGAATATGGTAGGCCAATAGAAACCGGCCTCGTAAACTTTCTTCCCCGTGATTTGGGGACCAAAGTGCCCACCTGTTGGACCAAGGTGACAGTCAAGCAGAATTTCGGTGCATTCCTTCCCCGAAACACACCAACGGATTATCCCATCGGGACACTGTTTAAAGAGATATGGGTGTTCCCAAAAATAGTATTTTAAATCACTAAAGAATTTCTTTCTTTTCTGGTGTGACATACCGATTTCTAGGAATCCACCCGCAAGATAGTTGGCAATGTCTACAAACCATGGATCATCAATTTTCTCAACTCTCATGAGATTTTCATCAGGAAAATTATCTTGGATAACGGTCTCATGTAGAACCCCAAGATTCGGGTTCTCAAGTCGAGAAAGGTGATCGGCAGCTAGGTTTTCGGCACCCTTTTTATCTTTTATATCGATGTCGAATTCTTGCAAAAGCAAGACCCAACGTATTAAACGGGGTTTAGCATCTTGCTTAGAAAGCAAGTACTTTAATGCCGAGTGGTCTGTGTAGACAACCGTCTTTGCTAGCACTAAATAGGATCAGAATTTGTCAAACGAAAAGACGATTGCAAGGAGTTCCTTCTCGGTGGTAGTGTAATTAAGTTGGGCTCCTTGCAGTGTCTTACTAGCATAGTAAATGGGCTTGAAATGTTTTTCTATTCTTTGCCCCAAGACGGCACCAATAGCAAAGTCACTGGCGTCACACATAAGTTCGAATGGTATTGACCAATTCGGCGATATGAGAATCGGTGACTGCGTGAGCTTTGCTTTAAGAAGATTAAAGGCGGTAAGACACTCGTTCGTAAAGACAAATGGAGCGTCCTTCTCAAGAAGTTTGTTCATGGGGGTTGCAATTTTGGAAAAATCTTTAATGAACCGCCGGTAAAAACCGGCGTGCCCCAGAAAACTTCTAACACCTTTCACATTCGTTGGTGGTGGTAATTTGGCTATTACTTCCACTTTAGCCCGATCCACCTCAAGACCTGCACAAGAAATTTTATGACCCAATACAATTCCCTCTTTTACCATAAAATGGCATTTTTCCCAGTTTAGTACAAGATTTGATTCTTCACACCTAATCAACATAAGCTCAAGATTTTTAAGACATGAGTCAAAAAAACACCGAAGACTGAGAAGTCATCCATGAATACTTCCATAAAGTCTTCAATCATGTCATGAAAAATAGCTACCATACACCTTTGAAAGGTAGCAGGAGCATTGCATAAGCCAAAAGGCATACGCCGATAGGAGAAAGTACCATAAGGACATGTAAAGGTCGTTTTCTCTTGGTCCTCGGGTGCTATAGGGATTTGGAAATATCCCGAGAAACCGTCAAGAAAACAATAAAAATTCTTTCCCGCTAATCTTTCCAACATTTGATCAATGTAAGGAAGGGGAAAATGGTCTTTTCGGGTAGCATCATTTAATTCCCTGTAGTCAATGCATACCCTCCAACCCGTGATAGTCCTGGTAGAAATTAATTGGTCGTCTTCATTTGTGACAACGGTCATGCCACCCTTTTTGGGCACGCATTGGACCGGACTCACCCAAGGACTATCCGAAATTGGATAAATAAGACCCGCATCTAGGAGTTTTACAATCTCCTTCTTAACAACTTCTTGCATACTGGGGTTGAGTCGCCTTTGTCTTTGTACACACGGCTTATAGTTATCTTCCATTAATATCTTATGTGTACAATAAGAGGGACTTATACCCTTGATGTCATGAATTTTCCATGCTAGAGCCGTTTTATGGGCTTTTAACATGGAAACAAGCTTAGATTTCTCACTTACAGAGAGTTCGGATGAAATGATCACCGGGAGAGTAGAACCTTCTTGTAGGTAAGCATATTCCAAGTGACTTGGAAGTGGCTTTAGTTCCAAAATGGGAGGTTCTTCAATCGATGTTTTACATCGGTATTCATTCCCTAAATCCAACTTTTTGTACTCTTCATCATTTGGCTCATACCCGTTAGCCATCAAAGTGGTCAACATCTCCACTTCTTCCACCATTGTTTCATCATCACCTTCTGCAAAAATGCATTCTCCTGTACCTTGCAATTCTGGAAATTCCTGCAATAACTCCGAATACGTGTCTACGGTTTGCAAATAATAACATTGATCATCAGTAGACTCGGGGTATTGCAAGGCATGGTCAACGGAAAAGGTAACCTTCATATCCTCAATACTAAGGGTCAATTTCTGCCCATGAACATCTATCATAGCTCTAGCGGTATTGAGGAAAGGTCGACCTAATATAAGAGGCACACGTGTGTCCTCCTCCATGTCTAGAATTACAAAATCAGCCGGAAATACTAGGGTACCGACTTTTACTAACATATTCTCTAAAATTCCACGAGGGAATTTAACAGAGCGGTCTGCTAGTTGGATTGCCATTCGAGTTAGTTTTAGTTCCCTGGGGTTTAGCTTAACATATAATGAATAAGGCATTAAATTTATGCTAGCCCCTAAATCCGCTAATGCTTTAATGCATTCCAAATCTTCCAGGAGACATGGTATGGTAAAACTTCCAGGATCAGCTAACTTTTTCGGTATTTTGTTCATCAAAATTGCTGAACAATTAGCATTCATGGTGACGGATGAAAGTTCCTCCATTTTCTTCCGATTAGTAAGTAAGTCTTTTAAAAACTTAGCATACTTGGACATACCTGAGATTACATCAATGAAAGGCATGTTTATGTTAATTTGTTTAAACATATCTAGGAATTTCGACCTTTCGGCCTCTAGCCTCTCTTGTTGTTGTTTTCTTGGGTATGGGAGCGGTGGTTGATATGGTTTTACAACGAGTTTTTCCCGTTCTTCCTTTTCAACCACTTTTTTCGGCTCCTTAACCGGTTCATCATTTTGGTTCAATGGAACCCTGAAATCAGAATTTTCGGGCATTTTTGGAGCATCGTATGCTAGACCACTCCGTGTGGTGATAACATTTGCGTGCTCATTTCGTGGGTTTTTACTGGTATCGCCCGGTAAACTACCTGGTTTCCTCTCGCTCAGTAAATTGGCTAAACCACTCATTTGTTTTTCTAAATTTTGAATTGATGCTTGTTGGTTTCTAAATTGATGTTCGTTTTTCTCGTTGGTTTGGTTTATATTTGTGACAAGCTGAGTTTGTGATGTAATTAACTTTTCCAACATACTCTCTAAATTTGACTTTTTCTCTTCCTGTTGGGGTTTTTGGTAAAAACCCGGAGTTTGTTGTTGGAACCCACTACTTGACCCTTGTTGAAAATTGGAAGTTTGACCTTGAGGGTTGTAGGGGTTGTTAAAGTTCCGGTTAAATTGGGCTCTTCCCTGAAACTGGTTATTATTTCTTTGGCTTATGAAAGCCACTTCTTCTTTTTGAGCCATGGTTAACCCGGCATCACAATCTTTTCCTAAGTGGAGACCTCCACAGTATTCACAACCCACTTTCATACTATGGATTTCCTTGGTGATTTTGTCCATGTTTCGGACAACACCATCTATTTTTACACCTAGGGAGCTTAAGTCATCATAAGCACCGGCGCTTTGGACTTGAGCATTTCGAGTAATTGGGCGTTCTTGATGCCACTCATGAGAATAATCGGCTAGTTTCTCGATTATCTCATAAGCCTCTTGCTCGGTTTTGTCCATAAGAGAACCACCGACCGCTTGGTCAATTGAAATTCGGGTTGCTACATCACAACCTTTGTAAAAGATTTGGACCTTTTGAAAGGTATCCAAACCATGGTTTGGACAACCTCTTAGCATTTTGGAAAATCGATTCCATGCTTTGTACAGGGTTTCCATCGGCTTTTGACAGAATTGGGTAATTTCGTGTTGGAGTCTCGAGGACTTGGATGCTGGAAAATATTTCTTAAGAAATTTTTCCAACATACCATCCCACGAATCTAACCAACTTCGTGCTTCCCCTTGGAGTGTCCAAGGGAAAAGTCTTAATAATATGGCCTGGTCAGTTTCTGGTTTAAGTTTAAATAGAAGACATATCTCTTGAAAGAGACGAATATGTTCGTTTGCATCTTCATTCGGACCACCACCAAATTGACACCTGTTATTAATCATTTGAAGAATAGGTCCTTTTATTTCAAAAGTTACCTCACCAGTAGGTGGAGTAATAGCACTACCTTGTCCGGTCCGGGTTGCTTTCATCTTTGCTGCCATTGATTGTCGTGGTACCAACGGTCTTTCTCCTTCCATTTCAAAATTTGGGGGTTGAACGGGTTTACCAAAGTCTGAATATCGAGGCTTGGTCGTACTTGATTCTGAATCAAAGGTTTCTTGCTTTGATGAAGATTCAAAAATTTCAAGTACTTCTTTTGAAATCCTACCAAGCTTTCTATCAGGTTCTGTAAACGGTGTAAGTAATGGAGATTCTGAACTTCGGGTATGTGGCATATGCGACCTATAAACTGTCAATCACACAACTAACAAAAATTATTAAACATACCGATTCTATAAGTTTAAAAATCAAAGATTATTAAAAATTTAAAATAATTAAGAAACTACTTAATCACAAATCAGTTAATAATTCTATTTTGACACAAAACTGTCCCCGGCAGCGGCGCCAAAAACTTGATGTGCGAAAAGTGGTATATGAATTATCGTATGGAAAATACCGGTTTTAGAGATTGCTACACACTAACGGGCAGTGTACCCGATCGTGTAGTAGTATAGTAACTGGTTTAGTTCCGTGTATCGTTCCAAGGACAGTTATATCAGTCAAACTAGAATTAGAAACTATATTATGATTAACTAAGTGAATGAAAGTTAAAAGTACAAGTTTTATGTTTTGATGGCTATTTAACGATTTAGCCAAATCAAAGAAGGTTAAATGTAAAAACAATATTTTTGTCTTTTAAGTTTATGAAATGATAATAAATGCAAATAAAGCAAGTAAGATAGTTTTGAATTAAATCAAAGAGATGAAATGTTTATCTAGATATTTTACCCTCGGTATTGGATGTATTTTTAGATATTAAGTCCTGATTGAATAATTATGTGTGTAGTTATCTAATAGGTTCACTAAGAGTTCTCTCGGATAAACACGCAAATACAATAACAAGATCAAGGGTTCCCTTTTCACTATGGTTCTTGTATTTGTAATCAAATAACTATAAGCATGCTAATCACCTAAATCGACTCGCCAAGAGTTCTCTTTAGCAAGTACTCAAACTAGAATTACTAAGCGAGGGTTCCCTATTACTTAGACCTTTTCGTTTGTGACTAGTTGATCAACAAAATCAAAGACTTGAATAACAATTGTCTTTGCGTTCGCTCTACACAATTCATTCCTATTTTGTTTAACCGTTTTAATCTAGTTTACCCCCTTGGTCCGGTTTAGCAAACAATCAATCTAAGACAAGTTGATTGTAAATCAATATGATACATCAACAAGAGTTCTCTTTATCAACAACATATCAATTAACTAGATACAAATGATTTTAACAACAATAAGCATGGTTCTTAATTCAAGCTTCAATCTATCACGCATAATACATTCAATCAATAAGATTACATCCAATACCTTGGTTATTAATCTAGATAAACATTATAGAAACTAGCCAATAATCATGGTAACAGACAACAATACAATCAAATTATTAACTGAAATCATTGCTGAGAACAAGTAAATAACCTACAAGAATAAGAGTTCTTGGATGAAAAAGGTTTTGATGGATGATGCCTTGATGTTGAGCCTCTTCAAAGAGGTTGGAGTTCTCCAATTTGCTCCTGAAAATCGCCTCTAAACTCTCTGGTTCGTATTCTGATGAAACAGTCCCTCAAAAACTGAAGTTTTAAAGTGGAGAGAGTAGGTAAAAAGCCAAAAAGTCGGCTACACCTACTACGGGACGTCGTCCCAAAGGGAAGGACGGCGTCCCGGTATAAAGGGCTAGACGGCGTCCCACTTGCCGAGACGGCGTCCCGAATTGAAAGACAGGACGGCGTCCCACCTTCCAGGACGGCGTCCCACCTTCCAGGACGGCGTCCTGTTGTGCTAATTTTGACTGTTTCGTTTTCTTTTCAATATTACTTCATTTGGACGAAGCCTAACACCTTGGAAGCTTTGTTTTATCATTTTAGAGTGCTATCTTGACCCTAACTCGTATCGGGATCAACCAATGTCATAAATCATCAAAATTCTTTGTAAATCATTCTTCCGATATAAACTTGCGCATCTTGGTTTATTATTTGTAGAACACCTTCATCATCCTTGATTCTAGAGCGTTTTTAATGATATTGCGATAGATATATATGATGTTATTGAGCAATATCAGCCTCCCTTAGACAACATGTACTTTATAGAACTATTGAACTGGGAAATTTTAGCCTCGTGGTTGAAACAAACTGGTTATCTGACGATACAACCAAGGCAGCTACGACCCGAAGACTATTCGAATTTCTTTCACCAATAATAATAGTGTACGGAGAAGAGATCAGTACACCGTCATGTTACGCTAATTACTCGAAGGTCCAGAAATACATGATATGAGAATGTATCGCAATTCTGGCACATGTGAGTAAAGATGAGCCGACACTTAAGAGACCCGAGTATTTCCCGACCATTAGAGATTGCCCTGAGGTTACACGTCCACCCCACCGTGAAGTTGATAAAGGGTTGAATGAGTCGAACATCCGATAATTTTACACGAATAATCTACTAAACGAGAATTTAACCCGTTACCTCAGAGTCAGAAGGACTCCTTGATACCGCTAGGCCAAAGGCCCTTGGATTAATTTGGTGCCAGCAGCTGCACCCATTACGCGTACGATATACGGAGTTGCACCTTTAGAACTACAATAGCTTCCCGTGGTGAAGAACATCAGAGTTCTAATTCCCTAATTTGTGACCGGTTCTAGAAGGTGGGTCACATGACTATGAATTTCCGAGTTGGAGCTCCAGTCGTGTTTGTTAAGAAGAAGGATGGGTTGATGAGGTTGTATATCGACAACAGAAAATTGAACAAGTTGACAATCAAGAATCGGTATCCGCTACCGAGAATTGATGACTTATTTGATCAGCTGCAGGGATCCAGTTTTTATTCGAAGATTGATTTGAGATCCGAGTATCACCAATTGAGGGTCAAAGAAGCTGATGTCCCGAAGACAGCGTTTAGAACACGTTATGGACATTATGAGTTTACAGTGATGTCGTTTGGTTTGACGAACGCACCAGTAGTGTTCATGGACCTCATGAACCGTGTGTGTAAGCCATACCTAGATAAATTCGTCATTGTATTCATTGATTATGTATTGGTGTACTCCAAGAACAGAGAAGAGCACGAACAGCATCTACGCTCGATATTGACTATGCTTAGAGAAGATCAGTTGTATGCAAAGTTCTCTAAGTGTGACTTTTGGTTGCCAGAGGTACAATTTCTTGGCCATGTTGTAGGGGCCAATGGAATACAGGTCGATCCAGCAAAGATTGAGTCAGTTAAGAATTGGGAAACTCCAAAGATGCCAACGCAGATTAGGCAATTTTTGGGTCTAGCTGGTTACTACCGGAGATTCATTGAAGGATTCTCTAAGATCGCCCGAACATTGCATTGACTCATAAGGGCAATGAGTTTGAGTGGTCAGAACCGCAAGAGACTGCATTTCAGTTGTTGAAGGAGAAGTTAACAACTGCACCAGTATTGTCTCTACCCGAGGGAAGTGAAGATTTTGTGGTTTATTGTGATACCTCACGTCAAGGAATGGGTTGCGTGCTTATGCAACGAAACAAAGTTATTACTGGTGACATCATTCTTAGATCTCTACATCTTTCAAATCTATACTTTGACTTCAAAAATGTGAAAGATCCTTTAGCATTGTTATTACTGAAAATAATATTGCAATCCCTTTTCAAAGTATCCAGTTTTACCACACTTTCAATCAGTCAACTTTGACTTTTCAGAGTAGTCTTATTATAACCTTGACATATACATTTTTGTTACCGGGGAATCTTTTATGTTCCACCACATTAGCAGTAAATTTACCAACAACTTCATTGATCCTTGACCTTCTGAAAAATCCTTATACTCATTGAAACCCTATCATGTACTCATCCACATCTTATAACGGTAATTGTCATACCAACAACCGGGAATTAACAATCAATATTTTGAATCTCGCAGCGTTTTCTACGACAACAGTTATATATAGATAACATCTATCTTCTAGACTTATATACTTCGAAGGTGAAGTTTCTGAAAAACATCCCAAACTATGAACTAGTTCTCTGAAATTGGAACAATGCTGATAAAGCAGCAAAAACGGTAAACGACTTTAACAGTCAAAAGTTTGATGATAAAGAATAGTATGGTGGTAAAGCTGAGAAAAAGAGAAGGTTTAGAACTGAAAAATAAATTGAGCAGACCATGAAGGAGGCTGTGGATAAATCACAAAGACTAAACCTGCCTTCAAAGAATACAAATGATTCAGTTTCTGCTGAAGTCATTAACAAATACCTTGCTCCTGACTCAAAATCCGTTACGAACAAATCTTCTTCATCATCCTTCGATATTAGAAATTCTAAGATATCATCGTATCTTTCATTATAAATATCCTCGATATTTCTGGAGATATCTTCATAACTATTCTTATCTGAAATCATTCATCTCTTCGCGCTATCTGTGTTACATCATAAAAGAGACTATTTTAGTTGCAAAAATCTGAAAAATTCAAAAAAATGGATGTTTGAAGTAATGTTGGGAATTGAAGCATGAGTTAGTATAATATAATGACACTTGATCAACGTGATTATATTACAGCAAGTCATGCTGAGTTTCTAATGGAACGTGATAAAGGTTCACAGATCACACCCTCATCATGAACCATGTTACATAACTCTTTCATTCTATTTAACCTCTAAACATATCAAAAAAAATATTTTTCTTGATGATTCGGTCTTTTCCGGATATTCTAGTAATTTGACAAATCAAGATCGTGTCATTACGATTACCTTCTTAGAACATTAACTATGTTCATCTAAAACTCCATACCTACGAATTCTGGACCATTATTCGCTTGACTTAAGGTCGGGAAGAGAAAACGAAATCATGAAGCTCCGAAATATAAAGGAGAATATAAGCCCGATAATAACCCCGAAATTACAAACCGTGTATAGCAATGCGTATAGCAATATAAAGACACGGGGGAATGAAAAACACTATAACCCCAAGGTAATAGTAGAAGAAAATAACTTCCTCTGGTGGCAGATGAAAAAGAAGAATGAATGATACGATAGCCAGGAAAATATCAAGAATCAGAACTGGATTAAGCATGTTCACAATCTATTGGGATGTATGAAATAAGAAAGAAGATTATAGGAGTGGTGAAAATAAATGAAACGGAAGAGGTCAATTTATAGCGAAATATCATACATAGCAATCGAGACAGATTACGCATTTAATCAAAGAAAATCCTAATTTCCGCAAATTCCGAAGAATCAAATCTTATTTAGATTATGAAGATTTTCTATTCCTTAAATTCCGAAAATCAATCGTAGCTACGTCAAAAGTTAAGACGAATCTCTATTCTTTCATTTCACTCTTTTACGATAACTTCTCTCATACGCTTCGAGAAATCGGATTGTTTTATCCATATTATTCAATGGTGATAAAATTCTATTTATCAACTCATATTCGTCATGAAAACACTTTTCTTGTTAGCCATGACGACATCACTTAAATTTAGGGACGAAATTTCTTTAACGGGTAGGTACTGTGATGACCCGGAAATTTCTGACCAAATTTAAACTTTATCTTTAAATGATTTAATGTTTTCGACACGATAAGCAAAGTCTGTAATGTTGAGTCTCAAGTTTTGGAACTATATTCATGTAATCAATTATTCTTTGACTGTTCTCGAAGATTCACGAACAATATATACATAACTTAATGTGTGTGTGTGTGTGTGTGTGTGTGTGTGTGTATATATATATATATATATATATATATATATATATATATATATATGATTTCAAGTTATTTAGTAAACGATAGTAACATTCGATTATTGATTCGATTGATATTTAGATAAGTTAACTAAAACGTTTAAGATGAACCAGTAAAACACTAATTTGCTACAGTATTTTCGAATTGCTACGGTACCCAAAAAGCTACAGTGTTTTCGAAAATCACTATTTGCTACAGTAAAAAACTTTACTGCAGTAACTTTGCTACAGTAAAACACTATTTCAAAATAAAAATGTATATATGTATATGTATATACTACGAGAAGATGATTTATAGAAGCAAATAACCAAAACACTTAATTGATTAAAGCTACACTTCGAGTGACATAGTTTATCAATGATTAAGTTTAATTTTTGATAAAGGTACATGTCGCGTAACGAAAAATACTAGTTTTCTAAGCGTACGAAAATGCATTCGAGAAACCGGAACCGGGACATAAGTCGAGTGACAACGTACGAGTCATCGGACCAAAAATTACAAGTCAACTATGCACGTGAATTTAATATAATATATAATTAATTATATAAATTAAATATATTATATATATAATAAATTAATATGTCGACGAACTAGATTACAAATCAGATGTGAGCTGGAATCCTAGGCCATGCGATCGCATGGCCATAACACACAGAAACCATGCGATCGAATGGAGTCTGAAATCTGGTCACACTATAAAGCTCGAGCATTCTGGTCTCTGTCTTACACATATATCATACTCCGTATTTATATTATTATTATTATTATTATTATTATTATTATTATTATTATTATTATTATTATTATTATTATTATTATTATTATTAAGATTAATATTATTATTAATCTTATTATTATTAATATTATTAATTAGTATTATACTACGACGATGTTATGAGCGTGTCACTTTCAAAATGGTTTTCAAGCGGGATAGAGCTAAGTAAATTATGGGTTATTGCCAAGGAGGTTATGGGTAATGTTCGGGGGTATATTTGTGAATCAAACCTAGTGTTTATCATCTCCGTTACGTCTACGTACTTTCCTACAATATTGAATCTCAATATTGATACGTAAGCACTCATATTTTATCTTTTATATATTAATTGTGTATCTATGTCTAGTGCTCGAGTATATATATTTATACATGCTTGTATGCTAAATTTCGTCGTTAAACAGTTTATGATGAATTACGAATTAAATACATATGTTACTGGTAAAAGGTATATAATATGCATGTTTTTGGAAAGCTGGCGAAAAATCAATGACTTTTCATTTAGATATCGAATAGTTTCGATGAACGGATTAAGAGATATGATCAACTGAATTATAACTGACGTTAATTGAAATTGCTTTTGAATCTGCAATTAAGATTTAAACAACTTGTTTACGAGATTGATAAAATGGATTTTTGAATATTACCAACCGAGTAAATGACTCCTTATATAAGGTATGTCTCGTTTTGTTGAACTATTGTCAAAATTGACTTTTTGAAACGACTTTGGATAACTTTTGTATGTCGATCTCGAGCATTAGGATTGTGATACACTATGACCAGACCTAACTTGATAGACATTTATTGACCAACATATGTTCTCTAGGTTGAGATCTACAGTTATTTGGTAATTCGAGTTTCGGTCACATTTTGGTGAACGACTTTTTATGCTGCTAAGGTGAGTTTCATTTGCTCCCTTTTTAAATGCTTTTGCAATATATATTTTTGGGCTGAGAATACATGCACTTTATTTTAAACAATGGACACAAGTACATACTAAATTCTATACTGAGTTTGAACCAAAAATCCCTTAGCTTTGGTAACTAGTAATTGCCGGTTATAAGAACTGGTGGGCGCGAGTAGTAGTATATGGATCCATAGGGCTTGATATCCCCGTCCGAGCTAGAGCACTAGCCTTTTAACGGACGTATGCTATTTGAGAAGCGTACACGTTGGTTTGCATGTATTATTAAGATGATTATACAAAGGGTACAAATTATATATACGTTAAGTTTAGTTACCAGGGTGCTCAATTTCGTAGAATATTTTGATAAACATTTCTGGATGAAACAACTGAAATCTTGTGGTCCACCTTTATATACAGATTATGCGAAACACTAAAACTATGAACTCACCAACCTTTGTGTTGACACTTGTTAGCATGTTTATTCTCAGGTTCCTAGAAGTCTTCCGATGTTTGCTTATATGTTAGACAAGCTATGTGCATGGAGTCTTACATGGCATGTTTATCAAGGAAACGTTGCATTCACCAAATCATCACCATGTATCTTATTTTGACTGCATTGTCAATGGAAGTACTATTGTAAACTATTATTTACGGTGATTGTCTATATGTAGAAATCATCAAATGTCGAAAACCTTTGATTTAAATATTCACTTATGGTGTGCCTTTTCAAAAGAATGCAATGTTTCTAAAACGTATCATATAGAGGTCAAATACCTCGCAAAGAAATCGATGAATGACGTGTTCGTCCATATGAATTTAGAACGATCGTCACAGTTGGTATCAGAGCGTTGGTCCTAGCGAACCAGGTCTTGCATGAGTGTGTCTAACTGATAGTTGTTAAGATGCATTAGTAAGTCTGGATTTCGACCGTGTCTGCATGTTAAAAGTTTTGCTTATCATTTATTGTCAGAAATTACATGCTTATCATTCTTAAGTCTAGACACATTTTTCTGCATTTATTGCATAAATAGTGTATAGACAAAAATTCATATCTTAGTGTATCTATTACTGTAAACTTTTCCAGACATCTTCCGAAAATTTCTCCGTGATTTATGGAATTTGGTATTATATATACATATGTAAATTATGAATTGAAGAATACCAAACTAAATTCTATAATCTAATTCATATCAAAAATCATCTCCTTAATTATACAAGATGGATCCCGTATCTAGTTCAAATTCCTTAAACTCTGACAGCTATTCTGATATGGATATTCACCTGAATTCCGAAGACAGTGTAACCGGAATGGATCAACCAATTAGCCATCATTTATTCTGGATGAATTGGGGATGGGTTCGTAGCCTACTTAATTATTGGAGACAAGAAGAAGGCGATCCCTTTCATCCACCACATTGCCCTCTTAGTGAAGAACCTGAAGCACTTACCGGCGAACATGTTCTTAATACCATTTTCTCTCTTATCTCCAGAATATCTCGTCATGATCATATACTATCTCAAATTCTGGATCTTATTCATCCGCTCATCCGAACCGCCAATCATTCCGGTGTAGTATAAGAAGTCAACGAGCTTCGCGCTCGGGTAGTGGCTTTGGAGAATATGGTGCAAAGGTTACAAGCACCAGCAGAATCACCGGCATCAACAGTACCACCGACAACAACACCAACAGTACCATTACCACCACCAACAACATCCGCACCACAAACCTCAACATCACAATATGTACCTTGAACATCAACGTCATACGCATCGTAGTTACCAAGAAATACCAGCAACAATAACCAATGAAGTATTAACTCATTTCCCCTGAAGAAATTTTATGTATATTTAATATATATGAAATTTGAAATCAAAATAAATCTTTTCGTACTAAGCTATTACGTGTGAATCTTAACTGGTAGGTACTACTCGGTTAGTTCATATTACTAATATGCAATGATGTACATCCTTCCTTAACAACTTAACCATTGTTAACTACAATATCTGTTTCAACTCAATGAATTCAATTTTATAATGAACTTAGTGTATTAATCAACTACATGTTTGATTTTACACTTTTATCTTCGATGTACTCGAAAACATCATTTATATCTTATGAAGTTCATAAGAATTCCACGAGCACCACACCCTTCACCAAGGAATATCAATAAGAATAAATAATGAAGTATTGATTTCATTAGCAAAATACTCCGCAAAGATTATGTAATCTTTAATATTTTAAAGATTAATCATTTCTAAGTCAAGCCGAAAATCAAATGAGCTTAATATGATATTAACTCATTAAATCTGTATTACATCTGAAGAAAATATACATACATATATTTTCATAAAGACGGTAATAAAAATTCTTTTGTACAAAATATTAATTGTAAAATCTTTACCAGGTAGGTAATACCCGGGAGATATTTAAGTTCGCAATTAATATGTTACACTGTACATTCTTCAACTTTGATTCAAAAATTATTAACAATGCTCACAACGATATACAATCGTTTTCATACAAATTCAATTACATATTCTGATATTGACGGATCAGAATCCAAGTCATAACTCTGAACCGGTGACATCATTCTTAGATCTCTACATCTTTCAAATATATACTTTGACTTCAAAAATGTGAAAGATCCTTTAGCATTGTTATTACTGAAAATAATATTGCAATCCCTTTTCAAAGTATCCAGTTTTACCACACTTTCAACCAGTCAACTTCGACTTTTCAGATTAGTCTTATTATAACCTTGACATATACATTTTTGTTACCGGGGAATCTTTTATGTTCCACCACATTAGCAGTAAATTTACCAACAACTTCATTGATCCTTGACCTTCCGAAAAATCCTTATACTCATTGAAACCCTATCATGTACTCATCCACATCTTATAACGGTAATTGCCATACCAACTACCGGGAATTAGCAATCAGTATTTTGAATCTTGCAGCATTTTCTACGACAACAGTTATATATAGATAACATCTATCTTCTAGACATACATACTTCGAAGGTGAAGTTTTTAAAAAACATCCCAAACTATGAACTAGTTCTCTGAAATTGGAACAATACTGATAAAGCAGAAAAAACGGTAAACGACTTTAACAGTCAAAAGTTTGATGATAAAGAATAGTATGGTGGTAAAGCTGAGAAAAAGAGAAGGTTTGGAACTGGAAAACGAATTGAGCAGACCATGAAGGAGGCTGTGGATAAATCACAAAGACTAAACCTGCCTTCAAAGAATACAAATGATTCAGTTTCTGCTGAAGTCATTAACAAATACCTTGCTCCTGACTCAAAATCCGTTACGAACAAATCTTCTTCATCATCCTTCGATATTAGAAATTCTAAGATATCATCGTATCTTTCATTATAAATATCCTCGATATTTCTTGAGATATCTTCATAACTATTCTTATCTGAAATCATTCATCTCTTCGCGCTATCTGTGTTACATCATAAAAGAAACTATTTTAGTTTCAAAAATCTGAAAAATTCAAAAAAATGGATGTTTGAAGTAATGTTAGGAATTGAAGCATGAGTTACTATAATATAATGACACTTGATCAACGTGATTATATTACAGCAAGTCATGCTGAGTTTCTAATGGAACGTGATAAAGGTTCACATATCACACCCTCATCATGAACCATGTTACATAACTCTTTCATTCTATTTAACCTCTAAACATATCAAAAAAATATTTTTCTTGATGATTCGGTCTTTTCCGGATATTCTAGTAATTTGACAAATCAAGATCGTGCCATTACGATTACCTTCTTAGAACATTAACTATGTTCATCTAAAACTCCATACCTACGAATTCTGGACCATTATTCGCTTGACTTAAGGTCGAAAAGAGAAAACGAAATCATGAAGCTCCGAAATATAAAGGAGAATATAAGCCCGATAATAACCCCGAAATTACAAACCGTGTATAGCAATGCGTATAGCAATATAAAGACACAGGAGATTGAAAACCACTATAACCCCAAGGTAATAGTAGAAGAAAATAACTTCCTCTGGTGGCAGATGGAAAAGAAGAATGAAGGATACGATAGCCAGGAAAATATCAAGAATCAGAACTGGATTAAGCATTTTCACAATCTATTGGGATGTATGAAATAAGAAAGAAGATTATAGGAGTGGTGAAAATAAATGAAACGGAAGAGGTCAATTTATAGCGAAATATCAGACATAGCAATCGAGACATATTACGCATTTAATCAAAGAAAATCCTAATTTCCGCAAATTCCGAAGAATCAAATCTTATTTAGATTATGAAGATTTTCTATTCCTTAAATTCCGGAAATCAATCGTAACTTCGTCAAAAGTTAAGACGAATCTCTATTCTTTCATTTCACTCTTTTACGATAACTTCTCTCATACGCTTCGAGAAATCGGATTGTTTTATCCATATTATTCAACGGTGATAAAATTCTATTTATCAACTCATATTCGTCATGAAAACACTTTTATTGTTAGCCATGACGACATCACTTAAATTTCGGGACGAAATTTCTTTAACTGGTAGGTACTGTGATGACCCGGAAATTTTTGACCAAATTTAAACTTTATCTTTAAATGATTTAATGTTTTCGACACGATAAGCAAAGTCTGTAATGTTGAGTCTCAAGTTTTGGAACTATATTCATGTAATCAATTATTCTTTAACTGTTCTCGAAGATTCACGAACAATATATACATAACTTAATGTGATATATATATATATATATATATATATATATATATATATATATATATATATATATATATATATATATATATATATATATATATATATGATTTCAAGTTATTTAGTAAACGATAGTAACATTCGATTATTGATTCGATTGATATTTAGATAAGTTAACTAAAACGTTTAAGATGAACCAGTAAAACACTAATTTGCTACAGTATTTTCGAATTGCTACAGAGTACCCGAAAAGCTACAGTGTTTTCGAAAATCACTATTTGCTGCAGTAAAAAAACTTTGCTACAGTAACTTTGCTACAGTAAAACACTATTTCAAAATGAAAATGTATATATGTATATGTATATACTACGAGACGATGATTTATAGAAGCAAATAACCAAAACACTTAATTGATTAAAGCTACACTTCGAGTGACATAGTTTATCAATGATTAGGTTTAATTTTTGATAAAGGTACATGTCGCGTAATGAAAAGTACTAGTTTTCTAAACGTACGAAAATGCATTCGAGAAACCGAAACCGGGACATAAGTCGAGTGACAACGTACGAGTCATCGGACCAAAAATTACAAGTCAACTATGCACGTGAATTTAATATAATATATAATTAATTATATAAATTAAATATATTATATATATAATAAATTAATATGTCGACGAACTAGATTACAAATCAGATGTGAGCTGGAATCCTAGGCCATGCGATCGCATGGCCATAACACACAGAAACCATGCGATCGCATAGAGTCTGAAATCTGGCCACACTATAAAGCTCGAGCATTCTGGTCTCTGTCTTACACATATATCATACTCCGTATTTATATTATTATTATTATTATTATTATTATTATTATTATTATTATTATTATTATTATTATTATTATTATTATTATTATTAATCTTATTATTATTAATATTATTAATTAGTATTATACATAAAATACTACGACGAGTTTATGAGCGTGTCACTTTCAAAATGATTTTCAAGCGGGATAGAGCTAAGGAAATTATGGGTTATTGCCAAGGAGGTTATGGGTAATGTTCGGGGGTATATTTGTGAATCAAACCTAGTGTTTATCATCTCCGTTGCGTCTACGTACTTTCCTACAATATTGAATCTCAATATTGATACGTAAGCACTCATATTTTATCTTTTATATATTAATTGTGTATCCATGTCTAGTGCTCGAGTATATATATTTATACATGCTTGTATGCTAAATTTCGTCGTTAAACAGTTTATGATGAATTACGAATTAAATACATATGTTACTGGTAAAAGGTATATAATATGCATGTTTTTGGAAAGCTGGCGAAAAATCAATGACTTTTCATTTAGATATCGAATAGTTTCGATGAACGGATTAAGAGATATGATCAACTGAATTATGACTGACGTTAATTGAAATTGCTTTTGAATCTGCAATTAAGATTTAAACAACTTGTTTACGAGATTGATAAAATGGATTTTTGAATATTACCAACCGAGTAAATGACTCCTTATATAAGGTATGTCTCGTTTTGTTGAACTATTGTCAAAATTGACTTTTTGAAACGACTTTGGATAACTTTTGTATGTCGATCTCGAGCATTAGGATTGTGATACACTATAACCAGACCTAGCTTGATAGACATTTATTGACCAACATATGTTCTCTAGGTTGAGATCTACAGTTATTTGGTAATCCGAGTTTCGGTCACATTTTGGTGAACGACTTTTTATGCTGCTAAGGTGAGTTTCATTTGCTCCCTTTTTAAATGCTTTTGCAATATATATTTTTGGGCTGAGAATACATGCACTTTATTTTAAACAATGGACACAAGTACATACTAAATTCTATACTGAGTTTGAACCGAAAATTCCTTAGCTTTGGTAACTAGTGACTGCCGGTTATAAGAACTGGTGGGCGCGAGTAGTAGTATATGGATCCATAGGGCTTGATATCCCCGTCCGAGCTAGAGCACTAGCCTTTTAACGGACGTATGCTATTTGAGAAGCGTACACGTTGGTTTGCGTGTATTATTAAGATGATTATACAAAGGGTACAAATTATATATACGTTAAGTTTAGTTACCAGGGTGCTCAATTTCGTAGAATATTTTGATAAACGTTTCTGGATGAAACAACTGAAATCTTGTGGTCCACCTTTATATACAGATTATGCGAAACACTAAAACTATGAACTCACCAACCTTTGTGTTGACACTTGTTAGCATGTTTATTCTCAGGTTCCTAGAAGTCTTCCGCTATTTGCTTATATGTTAGACAAGCTATGTGCATGGAGTCTTACATGGCATGTTTATCAAGGAAACGTTGCATTCACCAAATCATCACCATGTATCTTATTTTGACTGCATTGTCAATGGAAGTACTATTGTAAACTATTATTTACGGTGATTGTCTATATGTAGAAATCATCAAATGTCGAAAACCTTTGATTTAAATATTCATTTATGGTGTGCCTTTTCAAAAGAATGCAATGTTTATAAAACCTATCATATAGAGGTCAAATATCTCGCAAAGAAATCGATGAATGACGTATTCGTCCATATGGATTTAGAGCGATCGTCACATATACGAATGAGCTCATTGTATTGTTCCAAGACCGGTCTAGAATCGACCATCTTGTAATTATTAAAATTACCCACAAGGAACTTTTTACTAGAAGCATCCTCATACATATACTTGGTTTCTAAACAGTCCCATAGTTCTTTAGCAGATTCAACATTTAGGTAAATATCAAAAAGGGAATCAGCCATACAATTGAGGATTGAAACCTCTAGCGATGTAGTCATCGTTCTCCCACTTGAACCTTTTCCGAATTTGTTCAACAGTGGCATCATCACCATGATCTTCAGGAATTGGTGTGCAGAGTACGTACACCACACTCATGCTGCTCAGAAAGAAGTGCATCTTCTTTTGCCATCTCCTAAAATCAATTCCCTCAAACTTATCAAGTTTAGAGAAATTCGTCGCCATGTGTTTCATCGTAGCCGCCATCGATTATAACAAATAATTACTTTCGATTGTTGGAGGTTTTATTGAAATTTCGTGTAGGGTAAAATAATCGATAGCCGGATAAATCACTGAATCGTGGTATCACTTTCCGAAAGTAATTATTCGACCCTTATTGCCTGGATTACACGAATATCACTTTGGGATAAGACAGAGATTAGTTCTTATTATTGGCAGTAAACAATAACTCTTTTGCATAAGAGTATTAAGGTGTTTTTGTATCTATTTTTATTTTTTTTCTCATGAATGATAGTCCTTATTTATAGGCACCCAAAAACAAGTATTATTCCACGATGGAGATGTTTCACTAACTAATTTCCTTTTCAAATCTAAAACAAATCCTTTTCATAAAGTTGTTTGTTTTATTTCCAACAACCAAATCAAGAAAATCGATTAAATCCTTTTCATAAAGTTGTTTGTTTTATTTTCAACAACCAAATCAAGAAAATCGATTAAATTCTTTTCATAAAATTCAATTTCCTTTTCAAATCTAAAACAAATCCTTTTCATAAAGTTGTTTGTTTTATTTTCACGATGGAGATGTTTTACCTAGTGCAGGAATAATACTTCCGTAATCAATCAAATTTGTGATAATGGAAAACCACTTTCGGGTCCGGGTAATCTATCACTTAATGGGTGTACACTCCGTACCTCCTAAACCATTTACAAGTGTAGATTAAATCCCTCAATTACACTAAATTTCCAACACCATATGTGAACTTGAGAAAAATTACTTATTGGTTTGTCATCCCTGAAGAACATTTTGAGAGAGAATTGAAGTACAATTTCGCATGGACAAAGAACTACAAGATTCGAGCATTATCGAATCCTAAATATGATACAAACACATATAGAATCTTTCATCAAATCAATAAGTTCGAAATGATTCACAAAGTATAACTTTACAACAATTACGAAAATTTCATTGACGAAGACTAGTTTATAAATTTTTTTAATTATGTTGTATTGTAAATTATTATAAGAAGTGATTTTATATTTTAGGAAAACGCTAACGACGGTCCTAAGAACTGTTGTTAATATGCATAAAAAACTTGTAGAATTCAAAAACTGACATCTTAAAGTCAAAATTCAAAAACTGCTACATTAAAGTCAAATATAACTACCGTGTACAAATTATTTATGCATCTTTTAACAAATTCATATATTTCATTAGATGTTATTTATTAAAAATGCAAAATTAGTTCTTAAAAATGCTAATTTTATTTTGCTTCATAAAAAAAATGTTGGGCCAATGAAAATAATTTGACAAGTACAGATGTCCTAGTGCAAAGATAGAACTAACGGTAACCATACAATTCTTATTTCTAGTTTTTAACCGCCAAAATTAACCTACCATGTTTTCCGTCGGACTTCCTCTCGCCGGCGACAACTTCCTCCTCCACCACCACCACCACCACCGTAACCGCCACAGCATATTCTTCCACAATTTCAACCCAATCGCAATCCACCAATTCACAATTCGATCATTATCATCATCGTCTTCAAGCCTTACAGAACTCGACACTTCATCATCATCATCATCATCATCATCATCATCATCGGAGACGACTCATGATGATCGAAAATTGAGATCGACTGTGAGTAGTTCAGTATCGTTTCCTCCATTAAAGGCTGCAAAACGAGTGATTTTAGTGAGGCACGGACAGAGCACGTGGAATGCAGAAGGTAGGATTCAAGGTAGTTCCGATTTCTCGATTCTTACGCAAAAAGGCGAAGCTCAAGCTGAGACTTCGCGCCAAATGCTCATCGATGATTCATTTGATATATGCTTCTCCAGGTTTTTTATGTTTTTTTTTTTTTTTTTTTTTTTTTTTTTTTTTTTTTTTTTGTGGTTTTACATTTTTTTTATTAGAAAATGATAGTCAATGAAATTAGGGCTTATTATACATATTAGGTGCTTAGTTGTAAAATTAGAATCAATCAAATTAGGGCTTATTATACTTATTATCCGTTTTCCTCATCTGTTTAGTTTAATGAGTATTATGATATTATGAATTACTCCGTATAAATTATGAATTATGATTCTGATCTGATGCTGACCGTGTTCAGATGCATAACTTGTTACGAGTGTTTGACTAATTCTGATTATTTAAGGATTTACATGAAAAATGACACCTATATGATAGAATATTTATAGTTACTTATGTTGTAGCTACTCTCCAAAATGATTATCTGACTTTCAAATAACCGATTTTACAGTCGGTTTCACAATACAACAACACTAGACTGTTGTTTTGAATCAAAATACCTAAAATGTTGTTGTTGTCGTTGGTTCACGATATTTAAACGCTAGAAACACTGATTATATGTGGCAAAAATATTATCTGTCGAGCTTGCAGATTTATGACATGAAAATTACGTACTTGCAGTCCCTTAAAAAGATCGAAAAGGACTGCTGAAGTTATATGGGATGCTCGAAAAGAGGAGATTATTACGGATTCTGACTTAAGGGAAATTGACCTATACTCATTTCAAGTTAGTTCAAGTCATCATAAGCATATATATAATATATAATTGAAGATGCATTATTTGAATAATATTTTTTATGTACTTTAGGGACTCCTAAAGCATGAAGGTATAGCAAAATTCGGTGAGGCTTTTGGTCAGTGGCAAAAGGATGCTCCAAATTTCAATATAGATGGTCATTATCCCGTTAGAGAATTGTGGGACCGAGCTAGTAGTTGTTGGAAGAAAATTTTAGTTCATGAGAGTAAATCGGTTCTTGTAGTTGCTCATAATGCAGTTAATCAGGCTCTGGTTGCTACAGCAATGGGTATGTGTTCTTTCACTTGTTTAGAACTGACCTAATGAACGGGTCGGATTGACCTGTTAACATTTTTTGGATTTTGTTGTCAAGTTTGTTTAGAGATTTTTTTCAGTTTTAATATACTTTGAGTAAGTTTTTGTTTATTTGACCCGTTAGGCTAAAAGTATGACCCAAATTGACCAGTTACTTAAATGGGTTGAAATTGACACTTTAACTTTATATTTGAGTGTGAAGTGATATACGGTAAAAGTTTATATATGAGCTGGTGAAGTTTTTTTCTTAATTAATTCATCTTTTCTTCAGGCTTAGGAACCGAGTACTTCAGGATTCTACTGCAAAGTAACTGTGGTGTAAGTGTGCTCGATTTTGTTCCACGGCCTGAGGGTGGATCTCCTTATATATGTCTTAACCGATTAAATCAGGTATTTTTGCGTATTTGTGATCAGCTATAATTCACTCATCTAGAGGATAAAGTTATTCTTATTGATAAGTATTTGTCGAGTTGTTAGGCTATATTTGAAATAAATTTGCCATGGTTTATCAAGCACAAATTCTAGTACTTATTGATTACTTTTGTCTAGATCCTTTTGTTAAGATACAACATTATTCCAACAATTATGTAACAACCTGTCTCACATCATAAGTTTAAAGTAGTGGCTAACTAATATCTCCAACCATGGTTTTTAGTTGAAACATGGAGATATCCGGTTAGTCCACCACTTTAACTGTGAGGGACGATAGACTCTCGGGTTGTGATAGGCATGCGGCACGTGCATCTCTTGGGGTCCGCGTTGAGGGTCGTCTCACATTAGCTACGGTCTTATATACAAAAACAAATAATTCTTTATGCAGACTCCAGGCTCGCCTATTGCTGGTGGAGCCTCTGCGGGTAGGAAAGCCAGTAAGCGAATCGTACTTGTCTGTCATGGATCTTCTCAGGTAAAGTAACGCTGCCATATTTTTGTTCCAAAATTGATTGTTCACTTCCTTAAATAGAAAAGAATAAGGAGGTAAACTTCCTTTATACCCTTAATGTATGTAATTACGAAAAAGATATAGGTAAAAAAGAAAGGGGGTGAAACTGTAAATTAAATAAAAAGTACAGTGCAATAAAATGACATTTATCTAATATGTGTATTTTTGTTCGGTGACAATTTAATTGGGATGGAGGGAGTACTCGATTTTAAATCACTTAAAGCAAACCATTTCTTAAGTTTATCATTATGAAACTTACAATTAATTAATATTAGTTTTATTAACAGGCTAGTGATTCGGTTGCTAGTGACACATCTATGGACATGCTTGGAACTATACAGGTAAATATGTATGTTTCTTTTATCTGTAAGTTAACTAACTGACTATATGCAAGATGCTATAATCTTAACTATTAACATTTGATGATTGACAGTCGCAAAAAACAGCAGAACTGCTTCTTGATTTGAAGGTGAAATCAATCGTTACCAGCCCTCGAATAGCGCCAACTGAAACTGGAAACATAATTGCTCAAGTAAGTTTGATTCTTAAACCACTCGTCTTGTTCAATAAATCATCTTTTAGTAATGTCGTGCGGGTCATATGGGTTGGATAACTTGTCAAGCGGGTCAGGCCGACCCCAACACCTTTTCGTCCCAATTGATAATTTTCTCACTAGTTAACATGTTAAATTTTAGTAATGTCGCGCTGGTCATATGGGTTGGATAACTTGTCAAACGGGTCAGGCCGACCCCAACACCTTTTCGTCCCAATTGATAATTTTCTCACTAGTTAACTTGTTGAATTTGATTCAAAAAATATATTTATATTTCACATTGAAAATCCAGCTTTATTGTATACAACGGTTTAGGAGGTTATATGCATTTGAGATTTTGAGTACATTTCACATGACTTCTTACCTGCTTGATTCGTTTGACCCTAAAAAAATTTGTTTAGCTTAATCATAAGTTATATAACCCAAAAAGTGGCTATTTGTAGGTAAATGGGTTGCAAATGCCCCCTTTATCTGTTAAAAAGCACCCTTTTTCTTCCATATCAGTCTAACTGGCTAATTATAAACTATTTTAGGTTCAAGAAGCCGCTGATTGTCTTGGTGCAGATTGCGTTCCACGTTATGTGGAAACGAAACAGTTAAAAACCCTAGACGTTCAAGACATTCTTAGTCATTCGAAAAAGGCGAGCAACTTACATTTCACTATACCAACCGTTTATTTCACTTTAGGTGTCAATATGGGTACACTAACATATCCACAAATACATGAATTTCACAGGACTCTATCAATGTATTAAGTTTAAAATCTGGATGGATCAATGAATTTGAAGACAGGTTATTAACAGAGATGTGGGACCGGTCGGGGACAGCCTGGAAATCGTTATTAGACGAGTTATCTAATGAATCTGAACCAGAAAACGTCGTTGTAGCAGTTGGTCACCCTATTGTTAATATTGGACTATTAGGACATTGCTTAAATCTAACAAAGGATTGGATGGGATCGTTTCA
The DNA here is from genome assembly GCF_046630445.1 of Rutidosis leptorrhynchoides. Taxonomy (NCBI): domain Eukaryota; kingdom Viridiplantae; phylum Streptophyta; class Magnoliopsida; order Asterales; family Asteraceae; genus Rutidosis; species Rutidosis leptorrhynchoides. The sequence continues at coordinate 352,070,856 of NC_092343.1, forward strand.
TCTTGATGCTGGTAGCATAAGTATTATCGATTTTCCTGATGGGCCGTATGGAAAAGGCGTTGTTCGATGCATAAATTATACTGCACATCTTGGAAGGTGGTCAATTCCCATTACAAGAGCAACACAAGATGATGAACAATTTTAAGGTTTTAGTGTTTGATAAGTTGATTATGATTATGATTATTATGACTATTTGATTTGGTAGTTGGTCTTTTATATCTCTATATATATGCACTACAGTTTTGAACATGGTAAATTTTCACTATGATTGTTCACTGTAATTAGTTTTAAAAACTACTTAGGTGCAGTGGCGGATTTAGAAATTTTTTTTTTTTCACGGGTGCAAAACGTTAATAGTTTGTAGAAAACAAAAAACAGGGGCAAAATGTCGAAATTTAACAAAAAAATACACTAAACGTTGGACTTTTAACATATAATTACACTAAAAAAAATTTGGTCGTCATGCGGCTGATGACCCCGGTTGCCCCTAGATAGATCCTCCCCTGCTTAGGCGGATGGTGATAGGGGTTTTGATATTCTCTTAAAAGATTACAACGTCGAAAACGATAATAACTCAATTAAGCTGTGTACATCTGAGTAAAAATATTTTTCTTCCACGGGTAACCTTAACAGGGAAAAGCCTTATTTATTTCTATAATTAGTTTGAAAATGCATATCCAAGTATCTACTTATACTTCTTCAAGAAAATATTTATAAGCGTACATCAAGAACTGAAAATTGTACACTATCACATTACTGCTAACAAATCCAACCTGGTTTATTCAAACTCCACAAGAGTTCTTCATACAGTATTGCAATAATCAAATCTCATAGAAATAAAACAAACCAAAAAACATAGACTTCACATAATATTTTTCGAACATTTATAACTCGATTTTAATAGGAAAATGCTTAAGTACTCACATTTCAAGCAGTTGCAGTCTTGACTGCAACAACAGGGAAATCAAGAAGCACGATCTTATCGATTGCGGCTGAAAAAGTAGCAGAGAATTCAACATGATCTGGATGGGCTTGAAATGCAGTAAAATCATCTTTAGAGCCAAATGTCATCATGATAGCATGAGTGAATCCTTGCCTTAACATCTCCATGCTTTCAATATCCTTTCCCCTGTGTATTACCAACTATTTAATTCAAAAATGACTATCATGTAACATGATAAATATAGTGTAACGTTAGAATGTGCGGGATTGTGTATTGTTGTTGTTGTTGTATAGTGTAACGTTAGACCGTCGTTCTATGTTTAACAGTTTTGTTAACGTTTACCACTATAACATCCGTAAAAGAACATTTAATAAACTAGTAATTTTCGTAATTATAAAAACATGTGCTTCTTAATACAATGCTTAACCAAAAAAGGTTATCCCAGGGGAGGCCCGGAGGAAAAACAAAATGATCGACAGTTCAGGACTTAGGATTTTTAGGGGCTAAATTCTTTTATATATACAGACATAATCAGAGATTTGACAAGCAGTAAAACTAGAGAAACACAACTGAAGCAACGAACGAAAAACACAATAGGTCCAAAAACACAATCAAAGGCTAAAAAAAAAAGATTCAAAAGTCTCGGAACCAGCCCGGTCCCTTTTCATCCTAAAAAGGGAGAACCAATATTTTTTACTCAGATGTACAAATACTTTCTGGTAACCATTTTCGACTTTTTCTATCCGACACTATTAGATATTTTTTTAATTGAGGTTTGACCCTTAGATATTTTGCGAGGATATTATAACTTCAATCACTATGATATCTTTAGATAGTAATTTGTAACTCGAATTCATCAAATACATCTTATCGTATTTCAAATGGACATACATTACTAAAACTTATGTGTAATAAATGTGATATGATTTTTCTTGCTATCGTTAAGGTATATAAAAGTATTGTACATAGTAGCAGCTATATATTAACTTTTAAAATGACATTTATTTAATTTTACAATATTTTTATACACTCGGACAAATGATTTCGTTAAAAAATTCCTACGGGAGTATTGTAGAATCTATTAAAGAAGTTGTATATAAGACTTACCACACAAATGACTTAACATTATCAAGTTGAGAAACAAGTTTCTCCAACCCTTTCATAATATCCTCCACAACCACTTCATCTTTGAACTTAACCACTACCAAGTGTGTGAACTCCGCCATCTGCCACTGTATTCCGCCACCAACCACCACCACCAAAACACAATGTGACTGTAAAAACACAAAAACACACTATTATATTGCACAAACTTAAGCGTAAACTATACATATATATAACATGTGACACACATAGTGACCACTTGAAAGTTGATATTTTGAATTATTGATTTAAATATTCTACTAGTAGTATTTATTACGGCATTATTGTACAATGTACAACACCCAATGCGCGAAAAGTAGATGTACAAGTAGGTAAAATATCACATATAAGTCAGCACTTCCGTCGCTGCGTACCGACAGTCAAACCCACCGACACCATTGTCGGAATCTTATGTCAAAAATTCAAGGTTGGTATGTTTTGTTTTCTTGTACATTCTGTTTTTTTACTTGTATTATGTTGACGTAGTCAATCGTATTTTTCTACCTAGGTTGAAGTTTTCTATTGCAAATAAAATACAAAATTATAGATTTATGCTTTCATATTACTTTTACTTTGTAATTTGTAACTAAAAAAAGAGAAGAGAACTAGTAACATTCTACATGTTCATATGCTCCATTAAAACTAAAAATAATGTTAGAACATAATTTTGACAATGTGAAAACGCTAAACTATCAAACTTAAAATTCACTTGAACATTAATAGGTTGACTAAGTCGGCTTGTGACTTGGGTCAACATAGTTATTCTCTCGTTTTAATAAAATTTGCCTTTAAAAAATAAAAAATAAAAATCACTTTCAATCATAAAGCTCGTGTCTTAATTAACATATTGTCAAATTAGCGACACCTTATCAATTTCTCGTTATCAATAACTTAAAGAATATTTCCCGTGCTATTTGCTCTTGGGGGACAGCGGGTGGGAGTTTACAGCTTGTGAGGGAGTATTTGGCAGAGGATTCTCCTATGTTGTCAGTGGTTGATGATGAGGTCCTTGATTTGGAAGAGCGTAATATTAAGCAGTGTCGTAGGAAGATTTGTGATGGCCATTACACCGCTGCAGCTCGTGTTCTTTCTTCATCAGGCGTTGCTCCTTATAATGACGCCACACTGGCGGACTTGCTGTCTAAGCACCCTTCTTCTATCGCTCCATCCTTGCCTGATATGACGGTTGATCACCTTCACCTCGTTACGACTTCTGCTGTTGTTTTGGGCCAGATTAAAAGTTTTCCTCGGGGCACTTCATGTGGTAGGGATGGTTTACGTGCACAACACCTTATGGATTGCTTGAGTGGTGCTGCTGTGGCAGTCTCGGATGAGTTGGTTGGCTCTATTACCGGAGTCGTTAATCTCTTTCTAGCTGGAAGGTGCCCTATGGAATTAGGAGAGTATATTGCTAGTGCTCCCCTCACACCGCTTGTCAAGCCCGGCGGTGGTCTTCGTCCTATAGCTGTGGGTACTGTTTGGCGACGTCTTGTTTCGAAGGTTGGCGCTGCTATGGTTGGCCAGTCTTTGGGAAGTTACTTCGATGGTCTTCAGTTTGGTGTTGGTGTTTCTTCAGGTGGTGAGGCTATTCTTCATGCTGTGAATCGGCTGATTGAGGATCGTGGCTCTGATGTTGGCCTCTCTATGTTATTAGTTGATTTTCAAAATGCCTTCAATCTAGTTGATCGTACGGTCATGTTACGTGAAGTTCGCCGCCTTTGTTCGAGCCTTTCTCGGTGGGTTGATTTTTGCTACTCTAATCCAGCCAGATTGTATTATGGGAACCACACATTATGGTCTTCTCAGGGGGTGCAACAGGGTGATCCCCTTGGTCCGCTGCTTTTTGCTTTGGTCCAACAACCCTTGGTTTCTAAAATCAGAGATAATTTTGAGGTTTGTCTTCAGGCGTGATATTTGGATGATGGTACTATTATTGGGGACACTATGGTGGTGGGGAAGGTTTTGCATTTGATTATGGAGGATGGGCCTCGTTTTGGGCTGCATCTCAACGTTGAAAAAACAGAAATTTTCTGGCCTACGGAGGACCCTCGCAGCAGGCAAGTAGGTGTCTTTCCTCCTAATATTGCTCGGCCTTTAAATGGTGTTAAGTTGCTTGGGGCCCCCGCAAGTTCCGATCCTGGTTTTAGTAGTGAACTGGTGATGCAAAGGGTAACCAAGTCCATTGCGCTTATGGATAAGGTTGCTAAGCTTGATGATCCTCAGTGTGAGTTGTTGTTGCTTAGGGCATGTACGGGAGTTTCTAAACTCTACTTTTCCTTGCGTACTTGTCCTCCTAGTATATTTGAGGCGGCTCAACGCGCTTTCGATGGAGCCCTTCGATCTTCCTTGGAGCGTATTGTTACTGCTTCAGGGCCTGGGTTTGGTGATTGGCAGTGGCGGCTTGCCACCTTGCCATTTGCATTTGGAGGGCTTGGTGTTTATTCTGCGGGAGATGTTCGTCATTATGCTTTTCTGGCTTCTCGATTACAGTCTGCTGGATTGCAGACCAAGCTACTACGTCATGCGAGTATTGTTGGTCTTGGTCGTGCTTTTGAAGATGCATTGGGTCTGTTTAATAAAACAGTTGGGTTTGATATTTTAGGTAATCCGAGTGAGGTCGCTGCCCCAATACTCATGAAGAAATTGGCAGATGTTTATTTCACAAAGGTTACCGCTTCTGCAGAATCCACTTTTTCGTTATCTCCCCGACAATCGGCCTTATGGAAATCACAGCAGAGTGATCACACCTCTGCTTGGCTAAGGGCAGTCCCTATTTTGGGGTTGGGTCAGACGATGAACGCAAAGACTTACCGATGTGTGTTGTGCTACCGGTTAGGTGTTCCATTGTTCTCTATCTCGACGGCATGCTCTGCCTGTTCAAAGGTTTTTACTGGGGATATTTTCGGGGATCACGCGGTGTCTTGTGCTGGTATGGTGGGTATTAAGCATCGACATAATATTGTCCGGGATTCCCTTGTTGATGTTTGTTATCGATCTAGGATTTCAGCGAGAAAGGAGGTTGACATTGGGTTGTCTGGAGGGAACGACAGGGCCCTCAGACCTGCAGATGTGTTACTTTATTCCTGGGATTGTGGTCGCGATGTTTGTGTTGACTTGACAGGATCTTCTCCTTTGACACAGTCTGGGCTTTCTGACTTTGTCCCTGGACGTGCTGTGATTGATGCGGCTCGTCGGAAGCGGGTCAAGTACGAATCTAGTTGTCTGGCGATTGGTTATGGTTTCATTCCTTTCTCATTTTCTTCCCTTGGAGAATTAGAGAAGGAGGCTGTTTCTTTGCTAAAGCGGGTTCAGAAGAGTTCGATGGCGCAAGATATTGGTGCCGGTGCTGCTGCTCATATTTTTACTAGGATAGGTTTTGCTATTGCTAGAGGTGTGGGGGCCCAGATTGTCTCTAGGCTTCCCACTAATTTTTTGTAAGTTTTAAAACTTTTAAGTTTATTATTATTATTATTATTATTATTATTATTATTATTATTATTATTAAGGGTTTTACTAACGTATATCATGGTGCATTCAAAGAAACTTTTTTATGAACTTTTAAGGTGCATTCAATTAATTATTATTTATTATTGTTACGATAATTATTATTAGCAAGGTGATTCTCTCAAATTAATTTTTAATTTTTAATTACCTAATTTATCTTTAATTATACTTATAATAATAATATAGGTTCTACTTTTCTAGGGCCATAACTCAAATTTTGTGAGACAAAAGTATACATGGATAAAAAATTGTTGTATGAGAATCACTTCTCTATTATTATTATCGTATATTATTATATTATTTTTAGAACTTTTATATACATAACATTATTAAAACAATACAAAATTAAACGACGTATAGTTCACCGGCGATACATTTATTATTATTATTAATATTAATATTTAGTTATTTAACTATTTATTCAATTAAATTTATTCACGGCCCAATAGTTTTTATCATTGACCCAATATTTTAAAACCCAACTAAAACAACCGTAAATATTAGGGTAAAACGTTTTCCCCTCCTCTATGGCTCCCTTCATCTCCTTTTATCTTTTTTCATAACCAGCAACAAAAATATGAGACAATTAGTGGTGGAATAAAAAAAAATAAAAAAATTCACTGAGGACGGAAATTTTTTTAGAAGCGTAGTAATTCTTTGGAACAAATATAAAGGTTTTTTAAACAAAATATGGAGGTTTTTGAGCAAAATGTGGAGGCTTTTAGACAAAAATATGGTGGCTTTTGTGACGAAATATGGAGACTTTTGGACAAAAATAATCCACTGGTGGCAAAATCGAAAAATTCAAAATTTTTGCACTAAAAATTACAAATACACTGGGGGCGGGTGCCTCCTTGTTAGGATGGCAATGGTCACCTGATCCAGTGGATATTCACCCAATCCACCCAATTTTAATGGATATGAATGAACCTAAATGGATATGGATACGGATATGGATGAACTTAAATGGATATGAATATAGATATGAATATAGATGAAAAGTTTCATCCATGGATATAGGGATGACAACTGTCACCCGATCCATTGGATATCCACCCGATCCACTCGATTTTAATGGATATGGATGAATCTAAATGGATATGGATATGGATGAAACCTAAATGGATATGGATATGGATATGGATAAAAAGTTTCATCCATGGATATATCCATTAGCACCCGAAATACATATATAAATATAGATAAATATAGATATATACATACACATTTATTATTACAAATGTATTTATCGTTATACATACATTTTTTTTTGCAAATATATAATGAATTAAGTAAGGTATATTATAATAAAAACACGTATATTTAATAAAATAAACATATAAATTACACATATAGGTTGTCATAATATATGTTTGATAGTGTATTCAACAAAGTGTGTTATATTTTCGACAAACATTACATGTTTTTGTGGATAGATTTCAATTATGTCATGTTATATTTATTTTTGTTATATTACGTTATTGTTTTCATCGCATATTCGAAAATATTATAACTTTTTTTGAATATCCAATGAATATCCATTAACCCGCTTAATCCATTGGATATGGATATGGATGGATGCATTGAAATTAAATAGATATGGATATGGATGAACAAAAACTAAATGGATATAGATATGGATACGGCGTCACCCGATCCATTGCCATCCCTACATGGATATATCCATGAACACCCGAAATATATATACAAATATATAAATATCGATATATGCATACACATTTACTAATATAAATGTATTTATCGTTATACATACATTTTGCTTGCAACTATATAATGAATTAAGTATGATATATTATAGTATAAAATGCATATTCAACAAAATAAACATACAAATTAAACATATATTTTGTCATAATATATGTTTGATAGTATATTCAACAATGTTTGTTCTATTTTCGACAAACATTAAATGTTTTTTTGGATAGATTTCAATTATGTCATGTTATATCAATTTTTGTTATATTACATTTTTGTTTTCATCGCATATTCACAAATAATATAACTTTTTTTGAATATCCAATGGATATTCATTAACCCGGTTAATCCATTGGATATAGACAAGGTTGGAGATCTCGGATCTCGGGGAGATCTCGTTTAGACTTTTTTGAGGAGATCTCGGCATCTCGGATTAATCTCGGGGAGATCTCGGGCGTTGACTTTAGTTGACTTTTGAACTTTTATAATATAATAAATCATATAATAGGTGCATTTGAAGACTCAAATATTATACATATATAAAATATAAATAACATCACTAGCTAATCAGTAGGTGCAAGAGATTTAGAAGTTACTACAAATCTACAATGTAAAATAACATCAATAGCAATGTAAAATAGCTACCAACAATTATTACATATGAAATGGCATCATTAGTAGTAGAAAATCAGTAGCATCATTCTGCACAAATTACACCAAAAACACTAAACATCAAATGGCATTAACAAAACATAAAGTAGAATTCCATTATTCTTCAACATCGTAGAAGAGGTTGTCGTGTTCATATACCTGTTCAAGGATTTCAACTCCATCCGACTCGTATTCAAATTCTTCATTTACTTCCTCCACCTCACTCTCCGACTCAAAATCCTCGAAAAGATCCCGAGTTCTCACGCTTCTTCGAGGTGGTAAAGCTTCATTCACATCTTGTGCCTCCGCAATCAATTCTTCATCTAAAATCCAATCTTGTGCCTCACTTGCATCATTTCTCGATAATAGGGTATCATGTCCTCTCTCCCTCCTTCTTTTGTTTTTATCCAACAAATTTGCATTAAATTGAACATAAACAAGGTTGTTCAACTTAGATGGCCCTAGTCTATTTCTTTTTTTTGTATGCACCTGCAAAGTTAAGAATAGTATAATTAAAAAGGATAATTTAACATGTAATATATTATTTAAAACTTATAGTCACTAACTGCTTCAAAAGTGCTCCAATTCCTCTCACAACCCGATGAGCTCGTAGTTAAGGAAAGTATCCTTATAGCAACCCGTCTCAAATTAGGAGTGGAGGCACCAAAACTTGCCCACCAACTTGCTACAATTTAAAAGATAAATTAAATAAGTTGATAAATATAAAAAAACTAATAACTATTAATATTAATAATATAGTTTTATATGATATATGATACTTAATTGTATTACCCAGATCATATTTATCATCGTTCTTCTTACATCCTTTGAGTGCAAGTAACCGACTAAATTTTCCTTGTTTGCTTTTGTAAATCGGCAACTCCTCCAACACTATTAGTTTTTGCATCTCAAAATCATTGCAAAACATTCGCTCAATAACCTCAACAACCGCATCATTCGCAATTTCATCATTTTGAACACTTATATCATTATAAAAATAATAAGGGTTCAAAACATAAGCCGCCAAATGTAGGCTTGAATCTAATCGACCATCCATCTTAGTTAAGATGATATCCATGATAGGTTTAACTAAACTTTTTCTATTGTTCAAGGCATCCTTTATTTCTTGTATAGCCTTTTTGAGCTCACCATGTAGAAAACCCATGGAAGGCTTCCAATCCGCATCTACCATTCGTAAAATTTTGACTAAAGGTGCAAACACACTTAGGCAGCTTGTCACGCCGGCCCAAAATTTGTTGTCATTCACCAACTTATAAACATCACCCCCACCTTCGTCTTTGATGACTTACATGCTTCCCATTCGTTACTCGCAAACATTTGTCTTAATTGCCCTTTCTTATCAAGTAAACTTTGTAAAGTAAGAAAAGAGGAAGCAAACCTTGTAACTCCCGGTCTCACAATATCTCTTTTCTTCGTGTATTGCCGCATCAAAGCTAACGTTCTATGATGGGAGTAAATGAACACTGTTATTTTCCTTGCTTTATCAAGTATAGACTTATACCTTTGTTCCTTACCAATACCTTCAAAAATAAATAAACACTTATAAATAGTAGTAGTAGCAACATCAGTTTAATAGCAGCAGTTTTTTAGCAGTAGCAAGTAAAATTAACAGTGGTCTAGTAGCAGCAGTTTATTAGTAGCAGTTTAGTTGCAGACTGCATAAGTAGCAGCAGATTAGTAGCAGCAGTTTGGTTACAGCAGTAACAATGAAAGATAAAATAGCAACAACTTCAAGCATAAGTAACAATGTATAATAAATAATTTAGTAGCAGCAGTTTAACAGTAGTAGTTTAGTAGCAGCAGTATAAATAGCATCAGTAACAATGTACAATAAATAATTTATTACCTTCAAGCATAAGATTAATAGTGTGCGCCCCACACGATGTCCAAAATATTGTAGGTCGTTTCTCCCTCAACAACTTTGCCGCTCCCATATTATTTGAGGCTTCACAACTTGGACAACATTTTTGGGACCGACTTTCTGAATAAAACTCTCGACATAATCATATATGTGCTCGCTAGTGTGAGACTGATCAGAAGATTCTGTAGATGAGAGGAAAACGGTACCCGACTTTGAATTGACACATAAATTCATGATGCTCCTTCTTTTAGCATCAGTCCAGCAATCCGTCATGATCGAGCATCCATTTGCCGCCCATTCATCTTCATATAACTTCAAACGATTATTTGTTCTTTCCATCTCCCTTTTTAACAAAGATTCTCCCAACTCATATCTACTTGGAGGTTGAGCATTAGATCCAAATTGACCAACCGCCTCCAATAAAGCTTTGAAACTATCCGTCTCAATAGCGTGAAATGGAATCGCACATTCATAAACCCACCTAGCAATGTACTCCTTCACACGCATAAGTTGTTCTTTTCTCATAGCATTCTCAAGATTAGTTTGTTTACCCTTTCCCTTTTCAACGGATGTAAACTTGTCCATAGGACCAAAAGAACGTTGTGACTTCAATTCTCCAAACGATTCTTGCATCTCATCAAGGTCAATCGGGTTTTCCCTACGAATGTTTACTTCCTCTCTCAAATATCTATCATGATGTTGTTTAGCTTTCTTTTTTAAGTCTAGCTCATCAAGAGCTTTTTGACATTTGTCTTTATCTACTTTTTTGGCTTTAGAACATGGTTGAACATTTCCCCTTACACCCGCGATGTGTTCTTTCAGTCTATGTATACCACCCGACATTTCCTTGCCACATAGTGTACATTTCACTCTTTGTAAATTGTTTGCATTTGCCAAATACGCATATTTCCACCCAACATAATCAGATTTTCTCTTGAGTTCTTTACAAGCCGTAGTGTTAATCGATGGTCCCGTAGATGCTTCTGTCATTGAACTATAACTCTACAATTAAAAGAAACTCAATGTGATACACTACTATGATACACATAAGCTATACAACTATACAACATTATTATGAACCTGAATTATCATACACAGATTAAGCACAACTTCAAAGTTGTTGAGATAACTATAGGAACCACAAAGGTATGGATCATAGTATCATACACATACACTGGTACACTAAGTCACTAACTAGCCACAAAGTTACTGATGATACAAATCATACAATACAACACAAATTCGAATTTCTTTACTACATTATTATTTTATATACCTACTAGTAATTACACAATAAAATACAATTATGTGAATCAACTTTACTACATTATCAAATGTATCCACAAAGTAACTAATGACAACAACTCAACAAGTAAAGTTTACAACACAAAATTATGAATTTATGATACATAGATCATAGATGGTACAAATATACAATACAATTAGTCAATTATACAAGTAATAAGTATACAACACATTAGGAACCTGGTAATCGAAGTTTATAGATGATGATAGATGAAGATCTAAATTGAAAATCGAAGAAATATTAAATGAAAATGAAATTAATACCTGATAAAGTGATAATCGAAGGAGAAGTTATTACAGATTGAAACCCTAATCGCCTTTTCTTTGTTACAGAGAGTAAATCTGATTTGGAGTGGCCGCTATTACGTTTTGTAAAAAAAAAAAAACCCTAAAAATAATTTGACCAGAATATTGACTAATTTCTCGCGAGATGGCCCAGATCTCGCGAGATCTCGCAAGATTTACGAGAAAATGGATAGTTGACCGAGATATCGCTACGTTGACCGAGAAATCCCAACGAGAAGGCAAAAACTTCTCGTCTGAATTTTGAAACCGAGATCCCGCCGAGATCTCGCCGAGAACTTCCGAGATCTGCAACCCTGGATATAGATGTGGATGGATGAATTGAAATTAAATGGATATGGATATGGATATGGATGAACAAAAACTAAATGGATATGAATATAGATACGGGGTCACCCGGTCCATATCTGATCCATTGTCATCCCTATCCCTTGTCCCTTCATATTTTCGCCACTGGACAAAATCCGGTTTAAAATACACATAACATATAAATACATCCTATTATTCCTATGCAATCTCATGTACTCTTTCTTATTTTAAGCTAACCATAAACGAAATGCACCACGGATGATAAACAGCGAGCCGAAGACACAGCTTTCACTACTACAAAATGTGGAATAGGAACCCCTATAAGACCAATCACAATCATGTCGCATTTCTCAACACTTTTCTCAGCGTCATATCAATTTTCTCTCTCCTCCTTCATCACTCTTTCCTCCCATAACACTCCGATAACACACTAATGTCAGCCATGACATACTTCCTCAAATTTTATTATTATTTATTATTATTATTATTATTATTATTATTATTATTATTATTATTATTATTATTATTATTATTATTATTAACTACTAAATAAATAATTATAATTATACATTTAATAACTTTTTTAAACTTATATTAGAAAACATGAATATGCTTAGATTCTTTTATATAAATAAAACATAACATGAAATTAAACATATCCTTTCTAGTTACGGAGTATTAATATTTAATAATAATATTAATATATAATAATAATACCCACTTTATTAAAGTCAAAAAAGAAAAAGAAAAAAAAAAATCTTACCCACTCCCTTCTTCTTCGTTTTCCTATGTATCATCACCATACTCACCTCCATTGAAACTAATCTTCCCTTTTAATTTTAACCTTAACAAAATACAATAAGTAAAGGAAAAAGCACCACGTATTGCAAATATCCGGTCATGTGATATGCTTCTGGAGGAAATATAGCAGCACGAAGTGGAGAGAGAAACATGAGGGCGGCTGAGGGTGGCTGGAATGCCATCGCCGCCCTCAGAGGGAGTTGAATATGGCGGCTTCCAGCACGTACCGTTGGGATTGGTCTAAGAAACTCGTTTTTTGAGAAGATAAAAACAGGTTTCTAAACTGAATAGAAACTTTTTTTAAAAAGATTTAAGAAAAACCGGTCTCAAAACCAAACAAAAAGAACCTGTTTTTTTAATAAAACCGGTTTCGTACTATAGAAACCTCTTTTTTAAATAGGTTCCAATGCATTTTTATTTAACCTGTTTTTTTTATAAAATAGGTCTCGATGGAATTTTTTTAGCGGGAAACAGAAAATTTAAGCAATACAATAGCTTAGTACGTAGTATTTGTATCAAAGACCAAAACCCACCCACCAATTACTTCTATAATTCATCTAATTGACTTTCATCTCATCATTTGCTTTCTTTGCCAAGGTAAATTTCTAAATGCTTATGTGTATCAATTTGGGTACTAACACATAATTTCATCATTTAATCTTTTACATTTCTCTTCTTAACTTTTATTTTGAAACAAGATTCTTTTCATATATATATATATATATATATATATATATATATATATATATATATATATATATATATATATATATATATATATATATATATATATATATATATATATATAACCCAAACCACACTCATTTACTAACACATAGGTTTCACTAATGATTAAGACCCATTTACAAGTTTTAATTTACCACATCTCAACTTCAAACCCTAGATTATATATATATATATATATATATATATATATATATATATATATATATATATATATATATATATATATATATATATATATATATATATATATATATATATATATCAGGATCAATGGGGAAATAACCAATCGGGAGGAAGCGGGGGGAAACAAATTTTTTTTCTTCGTTTTTTTGGAATTTTTTTTCAGGCATCAAGATCACACGAAAATATGAGCATTATATTATTATTTAGGCGAAAAAACGATCGACAAAAATAATATTCAAGATAATATTGATCGTGAAGAATGTTAAAGTTTTTTTTCTTCATGTTTTGTGAAGTAAAATTTAGCCCGATTTAGAGTTTAGGGTTTAGGTTTAGTGTTTTGGGTTTTGTCACTAAACACTAAACCCAAAACCCTAAACTCTAAACCGTTCGTGTTAAAAACTCAATCTAAATCCTAAATCTAAACCCTAAACCCAAAATTTCTAAACCCTAACATCTAAACCCTATAAACCTTAATATATAAAACCTCAACATGTGATCGAAAAACACGATAATTGTTATATATTAATTCTTCGAGCGTTTTCCCGCCAAAATAAAAATATTTATCACAAAGTGTCTTTATTAAATGTTCATATTTTCATCCAATCTATAATGTTCGTGAACAAAGTTTTTTCAAAAAACGAAAAAAAAAAATTGCTTCCCCCCGCTTCCCCCCGATTGGCTATAGCGGCGGAACTTGAACTTGGATACAGGTGGGGCGAGTGTAAAATTTTTTTAATTCTTTCATAGTCAGCAGGGACGAACACTAAAAAAAATCTTATTTTTTAGTAATTTTTTTTTTTGTAGTGTAAAAATTTTTGTTCCGTAAAATTCAGGGTGGACGGACACCACCTTTGGGATACCTTAAGTACCGCCACTCATTGGTTACTTCCCCCTTGATCCTACCAATATATATATATATATATATATATATATATATATATATATATATATATATATATATATATATATATATATATATATATATATATATATATATATAGGTAGGATATGTGTGTGTGTGTGTGTGTATTTTAGTTTTATTTAATTTTTTATTTTCTTTTGAAACGTAGTTTGTGTTTGTGTTTCTCATTAGCATATGCAGTTGAGGACTCCATTGTGGAATTTGTACCATCAAAACCATAAATGATAATTTATGATGATGATAATTTCTTTAACATGCTGTTCTATGCATTTCATGTCCAGTAATATTTTTTAAGCAAAAAATGAATATTATAAAAGAATGAAAGAATGGTACAATAGCGACTGTATGTGGCAATATATATGTTTCCCAAGAATATACAACGAAAACCCAAAACTAAATATGTTAGGAATTAGCCAGCTTGAGTGAACTAATATGCATCCATCGAAGCTGAATAAACAGGAGATAACATGTGATATTGCTCAATCATGCATATTCTTAGTCGCAATATCAGTCCCAAATGTTATGATTTTATGTATATTCGAGTAGTTTTCGGTTTGTAATTGGTTAAAACGTCCAAAGCGTCGAATGAAATGCTATTATGGATTTTCAATGATATAAAGATCAAAATGAAGATAAAATGAAGATTTCTAATGAGTAACAAAAGACTACAACATCGCGCTTCAAGACTACAAGTTAAAACTATCGAAATCACAAAATATGCGCGCCTCCACGAAAAAAATCATAACTAAATCATACTGACTCGAAAAAGGGCGAATCAGGTGTCCAGATGTCCGTAACTCAAAACTCTACAAATTTCATGAAGAAAGCTTACGCGAAACGTGTACACATTTACGCGAAACGCGTAATGTTTTACAAGATTACGAGGAACGTGTAAAAATCACACGAAACGCGTACGTTTTAGACCAGATTCAGATTACAACTTCACATGGGACGGTTTCTTTATGGTTTAATATATCATACTTTATTCATGGATCAAGCTTTACAGTCACATATATCATTCAGATTTACTTTACAATTAAATATTGAAGAATAGATAAGATGGAGGAAGACTATTTGCTAAATATATACGGAGCAAAATATGGGACTGAAGAGAGTGAGTAAGTAGTCTAGGAGTTAGAATAATTAGAACAGTAGGAGGTAGATAATCAACAATTTTTAGGATACTACTGTCCAAATTATTTTCCAAATTTACTCCGTATCATTATTATTCTCAATTTATATTCCGTATTATTATTTTCAAGTTCAAGTTAGATAGTTTAAATATTGTAAAGGTGGTATTGTTCGAGTGCAAGTGTGCTTTCATTTACATTTTCTACCATTTGTAATCATTAAATTGAAGACCTTTTGTAAGTTTGTTACTTTCATTTTTATTATTGTCATTGTTACTTATTATTATGTTTATGTTTATGTATTATTATTTTTACTCCCGTATCATTATCATGATTAGTTAGTAAATTCCCATAGTGTTTGCTTAGATGTAGAGCCCTAGTGAAATGGATTGTTATCATTCGTAAATATTAAAATGTAACTTAAGTATTTTTAACATTGAGTCTAGCTAAAAGAACCATTGTTATATGATTAGATATTTAATCCTTATCACTTAATTTGTTAGATATAAATAGCGAAGGTTATTTCTCTTAATATAAATTAAGCTTCAACACTACAAGTGATTTAGACGAACTTATGAATAAGTTATTAACACTAATTTAGAAATAAGGTTCGGTGGTTTGGGTAATATCATTAGTTATATAATAGTGAAAATTGTAAAAAGGGAAACCGTTATGATTTGAGTTTTGGCGGAAGTCAAAACTAGGTTAGGTCTCAATTTAAATACTTGAGGAATAGTAAACTATCTAAATAAGATAAAATGAAAATTAGACTTAATTTAGTTAGTTGAAACTTTATATTTTCAAAAGAAAATATAAAGTTGTATACTAAAACATTTTAATAGGACTTAAATTTAAAACAATTCATGGATCTAGAGGTGAAATATTTAAGTAAACACTCCCAATTATATATTGCAAATTATTATTATTATTTTTACGTATTATTATTCAGAAAAATTTAAATATAAATCAATCTCCTTCAGTCTTAATACGTACTGTTTTGTCACATCGAATACAACATACGCGGAACGCTTATACATACACGTGAAATGCGTAAGTGTAGATACAGTACTGTATGATTTTAGTTTAAATTTAAAGTTTTAATTAAATCTTTTAATATTACTTTAAATTCGTTTAATCCTTAATTATTATAATATTGAAATCTCATTTGATTCACTATTACACTTAATGAATTAATCTTGTAATGTTGTAATTTTTATTAATAAGTAGTTTAATTAATTTAAGATTAAGTTATATTTTATTATTATTTTGCTAAATATAAATTCCTAATTCAAAACCCCCACTTTTTAGTATAATTAATTGTTGTTAGATTCTTGAATACGCTTCTCCCTGTGGAACGAACTTGACTTGCCAGTATCTATTGCTGCACGATCGGGACCAGTTGCCCGTAGTGTGATAATATTTATTAGTTAGTTTAGTTGTAAAATTTAAAGGTCGATTTTATCACATCAACTTTTTGGCGCCGCTGCCGGGGAGAAATTGTTCATTCAGGTATTTAATTACTTTTAGTTATTTGATCCTTTCGTCGGGATTTATTTTCCTACGACAGTTCTGTTTTATTTTTCTCTTTGTTCTTTTTAAATTTCAATTAGGTTCCAGTCATACTGTAATATGGATGATTTTGAGAATATGACCATGGAAAATCTTTTTAATGCCCAACAATTTAATCAATACTCTCAAACAAGTTTTGATGATAATTGGTGCGATTCATCTATGTTTAATAGGGTTGAAACTACATATATTTGTGAAAATTGTGGAGGTTACCATTTGACTTGGGAATGTGATTATCATATTTCCATGGATCAAATGGAGAGTTATGAACCCATGAACTATATATGGAATGAATATCAAGAGAATAACTTGAATTCGGATTTTTATTATCCAAACCAACCTTATTACGATTCCCCACAAAATTATCAACAATACCAATTTTCTAACCAAATGCCACAAAATTTTCAACAAACTCAAAATGAAGAAAATTACTCGTATGATTTTCATAATATTATGATGAGTTTTATTGAAAGTCAAACCTAAACTAGGGAATTACTAAATCAACAATGGAAACAAAATCAAACATCTATTCAAAATCTAGAAAGAGAAATGGAGCGTTTGTTTACTATTCTTTCGGAAAGAAAATTAGATGATTCATCGTTTGAGTCTTCATATTGTTACCCTAACCCTATTTTACAGGTTCCAAATTAACAAACAGTTGAGGACAAGGTGCAAATGGAAATTTTAAAAATAAATTCACATGAACCTCTTGAATTAAAAGAATATGAAACCTTTATGAAATATATAAATAGGATAAGTCAAAATGAATATGTAGTGAATGGAAAGAATAATGATGAGGATTCTAATTCTGAGGTCGAAGTGGTAGAACCGGTTTTTCATACACCCGAGAACTTTTCAGTTTATAATAATTCACTCGGGTATAATTGTGATAATGAGGAGGTCGAGTTGATGAAATCATCAGGGATCATTGAGGATGAGGAGTTTAATATATTAAAACCACTTGAGGAGTCACCTTCTCATGTTGTATTCGTATATCCTCAAGAGGTTAACACTTGGAATACCTTGAAAGATGATCCATTTGGGCAGGATCTACCTAGGAGAATAAAATTTTTATTGCAAGCCACACTTAGAGAAGAGTTGTGCGTTGACTCTCGG
The DNA here is from genome assembly GCF_046630445.1 of Rutidosis leptorrhynchoides. Taxonomy (NCBI): domain Eukaryota; kingdom Viridiplantae; phylum Streptophyta; class Magnoliopsida; order Asterales; family Asteraceae; genus Rutidosis; species Rutidosis leptorrhynchoides. The sequence continues at coordinate 352,089,080 of NC_092343.1, forward strand.
GTTGGGTATTCCTTTTTCATGAAACCAAAAAAGATTTATCTGATATATTATATACCACCCAAGATGTAAATGAATGGCTCACTCTTCTAATTCGTGGAACTTTCTCCACTGATTTTACATGTCGTTCGATAAATATAGAGAAATTTGACCCTGCTAAGCAATAAATTATGGGGTCGAGTCGAGAAAATGACTTGTTAAAAAATCATGTTTTGAGTACCCTTTTTATTCATTATATGATTTATAAAATTAAAGTCTAAAAAAAAAAATTATTAAAGTATGCTTATTTCTCAAAATATAAAAATTTTAACTTTTTAATAGATTAAATTTTATAAATTTGAATTTTAAAATTTATAAACGGATAAAGACTAGGTTTTATAACCGAACTTTTCGTTATGAGAAATATAAATTTTATAAATGATATTTTAAATAGTTACTAAGTTGAAAAAAAAATAATAAAATAATTGTGTTTTTAGTTTATTATATTTTTGTTTATTTATATATATACAAAAATTTTAAGTGTAGGGTAAAATTTTTGTACTACTAAAGTACAACCCCATATTTTGTGTGATTAACATGTTTGTTTGTCGACATGTACTTATGATGATGATGCGTTCGACATAACAAAACACTACATTTATATTGTGATAAAGGGATTGGATATATTCATACGATAAGCATTTTACAATGTCCAATTACTTAACAAAGGAAGTTCTAAATACTTTACACTTTTTGTCCTCTCAAATTTATACATTTAATATGATTTTATGTAATGAGGGCATTACATAATCTTAAGTGTGGGGTGGGAATATATAAATTCTCGAGAACTTATAACTTGGAAGTTTTTACGAAAATTTTGAAAATTTTTAAACAAATATATCTAGTCAATTTTTAAGGTAATTCCGAGCGATTAAAGATTAGGTGTCAAAAACCGAAATTATTGTCTCCATACATTAAAAATACATAAGTTTATTTGATTAAAACCTATAAAAGAAAACCAAGTATAAACAAGAAATTATAACCCCATATGTTTAGAACCATTTATCACATGTTTCTATGAAGTTTATTGCAGATATCATTGCTTTGGAATGTATAAACCTGAATATCCCATTGATACGAGTAATAAATGATGAATCAAGTCCATCCCTTAAGGAAGTAAAGTCTTTCAAAATGATACACTTGCTAACTTATGTTAGAAGATGTAGTCCAGAACAGCTGTAGGTTGACGAAAAATCTTGAAAAGTCATCTCTATCATCGGCTGGAAATCCACCTCACCTCAGCATCAAACAGAGTTTTTGGTGGTCAGACTAATCCTAACCATGAGATGGATATGTCTCGTACAATGGGGGGCACATTGCAAATTAGCTTTTAAGACTAATGAATCTAATCCCCAGATGGATGATCTCCGTAAAGATCAACCGCATCTATGTTTGACCGCGGTCAACATACATATGCCATAACAAATTGAAGTGTGCAAACTCATGGTTCACCGATGATATTTGGACACGATATAAGTTTCTTCTAAAACTTATGCTATTTTATGAACTATATTGTGTAAAACCATTTTTAGGACATTCGGTTTCAAGTTCCATGATACTTCAATCATGGGGGCGGATAGCTTGCTAATCGCCGACTGAGACTTCAGTTTTCAGTTACCCTCAACCAGAATTTGAGGTTAAAACCAGAAAACGTGTCTAGCGTAAAAGCTAGCATGACATTTTAAAAAATCATAAAACGTTTTCACAAGGTCCAATTTTCCCTAAGGATCCAAATTTGTAATTTTTCATGAGACTTTAATCACTAATTTCATCGTTGTTTCTGTTGTCAGAATTTCATTTCGTGTGGTGTGCGTGTGACCCAATAAATATTGTGTGGTGTTTCCAATCTATTTCATAAAGCGTGTGTTTTCGTTTCGTGTGGTGTGTGTGTGTGTGTGTGTGTTGTTTAATGATTTATATGGAAGATTGTGTAGTATTCCAAGTCTATTGAAAAGTAGTAATTGCTTGAGGACAAGCAACGTTCAAGTGTGAGGTAATTTGATATTGCTCAATTAATGCATATTCTTAGTCGCAATATCAGTCCCAAATGTTATGATTTTATGTGTATCCGAGTAGTTTTCAGGTTTGTAATTGGTTAAAATGTCCAAAGCGTCGAATGAAGTGTTATTATGGATTTTCAATGATATAAAGATCAAAATAAAGATAAAATGGAGATTTCTAATGAGCAACAAAAGACTACAACATCGCGTCTCAAGACTACAAGTTAAAATGATCGAAATCACGAAATCAGCGCGCCTGCACGAAAAAAATCATAACTAAATCATACGAACTCGAAAAAAGGCGAAACCAGTGTCCAGACGTCCGTAACTCAAAAATCTACAACTTTCATGAAGATGCCTTACGCGAAACGCGTACCTATCTACGCAAAACGCATAGTTTTTTGACCAGATTTAGATTCCAAGTTCACATGGGGCGGTACACTTTATGATATAAAATTTGTTACTTTCGGCTGGACCAAGAGAACATCTCAGATTCAGATGCAGTTTAACATATAATAATAAAAATAAAATATAATAGTAATTAATTTAATCTTAAATCTCATGATTTGAGATTATATAGAAAGAGGTTTGCACCGGTTGAAAAGAGGATACAGAGATAGAAAGCAGAGAGTCAAGAGACATCAACTTACTCACAAATTAATTTCAAGATACTGTCATATTATTTTCTTTTACTCCGTATCAATTATTTTAAGTTTCGTATTCCGTATTATTTTTAATTCCATGTTCAAGTTAGATAGTTTCAATATTGTACGGGTATTATTGTTCGTGTGCACGGGTGCTGTCATTTCCATTTCTTACCATTTCCAATCAATAAATTGAAGCTTTGTTTGTAAGTTGTTCTATTTAAATTTCATTATCACTACTATCATTATTATTGTTATTATTGTTATTAGTTGTAGCCTTTTTTGTTACTATCATTTTGCTAGAATTATTATTATTGCCATGTTTATTATTTTATGTTTACATTTTTACTCCCGTCCTATTATTATGATTAGTTAGTTTACTCTCGTGTTTGCTTAGATGTAGAACCCCTCGATTATGGATTGTTTTCATTTAGAATACTAAAATGTAACTTAGATTATTTTTAATATTGTTCCTAGTTGAAAGAACCATTGTTATATAATTAGATATTTAACCCTATCACTTAATTTATTAGATAAAAATAGCGAAAGTTATTTTTATTGATATAGATTATGCTTTAACACTAAAAGTGATTTAGACGAACTTATGGATAAATTATTGACACCAATTTAGAAATAAGATTCGGTGGTTTGGGTAATATTATAGTTTATATAATCGTGAAATCATAAAAAGGGAAACCGTTATGATTTAAGTTTTGGCGAAAGTCAAAACTAGACTAGGTCTCAATTTAGATAATCGGGGTATAGTTAACTTTCTAAAATAAGATCCAATGAAAATTAGATTGAATTTAGTTAGTTAAGATGTTATTTAGATCATTTTAGATATTGTGTTCAATCAAAAGATCCATTATTATATAAATTTAATACTTAATCCCCGTCACATAGTTTATTGAATCGTTTAGCGAAAGTTAAATTGGTGATATATAAAATATGCTTCAACACTATTTGTGATCTAGACAAAACGTAGGATTATATTTCTAACAAAAATATAAGAATATGGATTTGGTGATTGGGTGATATTTATATTTATACAGTCATGAAATTATAAGAAGGGAAACCATTTTAGTTTAAGTTTTAATGAAAGTTAAAACTAGGTTGAATCACAATTCGAATGATCGGGTATAGTTTGCTTTGTTAAGAAGAAATTAGCGAAAGTTAAGTTGAATCTTAGTAAATCAAGACTTTATGAAATCGAGATGTTATCACGAAGTTATATACTATATAATATTGTAATCGGACTTAACAACAATCCATAGTAAATTTATTATGAATTGTCTATGATTCATATCAACGAGGGGGACGAAATCTAAGTAAATACACTTTCTTATATTTTTATTTATTGTAGTTTTTATTATTATTTTAGTTAATTATATCCAAAACTAAAAACCAATTAAAACCCAATTAAAAGTATACTTAATTGTCATTAAATTCTTGAATACGCTTCTTCCTGTGGAACGAACTTGACTTGCCAGTATCTATTGCTGCACGATCGGGACCAGTTGCCCGTAGTGTGATAATATTTATTAGTTAGTTTAGTTGTAAAATTTAAAGGTCGGTTTTATCACATCAAAACGTTATGAGAAATATAAATTTTATAAATGATATTTTAAAAATTTTAATAGTTACTAAGTAGAAAAAAAAACTAATTGTGTTTTTAGTTTATTATATTTTTGTTTATGTATATATATACAAAAATTTTAAGTGTGGGGTAAATTTTTGTACTACTAAAGTACAACTTCATATTTTGTGTGATTAACATGTTTGTTGACAGGTACTTATGATGATGATGCGTTCGACATAACGAAACACTACATTTATATTGTGATAAAGGGATTGGATATATTCATACGATAAGCATTTTACAATGTCCAATTACTTAACAAAGGAAGTTCTAAATACTTTACACTTTTTGTCCTCTCAAATTTATACATTTAATATGATTTTATGTAATGAGGGCATTACATAATCTTAAGTGTGGGGTGGGAATATATAAATTCTCGAGAACTTATAACTTGGTGGTTTTTACGAAAATTTGGGAAATTTTTAAACAAATATATCTAGTCAATTTTTAAGGTAATTCCGAGCGATTAATGATTAGGTGTCAAAAACCGAAATTATTGTCTCCATACATTAAAAATAACATTCAAGATAATATTGATCGTGAAGAATGTTAAAGTTTTTTTTTCTTCATGTTTTGTGAAGTAAAATTTAGCCCGATTTAGAGTTTAGGGTTTAGGGTTTAGGGTTTAGTGTTTTGGGTTTTGTCCCTAAACACTAAACCCAAAACCCTAAACTCTAAACCGTTCGTGTTAAAAACTCAATCTAAATCCTAAATTTAAACCCTAAACCCAAAATTTCTAAACCCTAACATCTAAACCCTATAAACCCTAATATCTAAAACCTCAACATATGCTCGAAAAACACGATAATTGTTATATATTAATTCTTCGAGCGTTTTCCCGCCAAAATAAAAACATTTATCACAAAGTGTCTTTATTAAATGTTCATATTTTCATCCAATCTATAATGTTCGTGAACAAAGTTTTTTCAAAAAACGAAAAAAAAAATTGCTTCCCCCCGCTTCCCCCCGATTGGCTATAGCGGCGGAACTTGAACTCGGATACAGGTGGGGCGAGTGTAAAATTTTTTTAATTCTTTCATAGTCAGCAGGGACGAACACTAAAAAAAACCTTATTTTTTAGTAATTTTTTTTTTGTAGTGTAAAAATTTTTGTTCCGTAAAATTCAGGGTGGGCGGACACCACCTTTGGAATACCTTAAGTACCGCCACTCATTGGTTACTTCCCCTTGATCCTACCAATATATATATATATATATATATATATATATATATATATATATATATATATATATATACACATACATATATATATATGTGTGTGTGTGTGTGTGTGTATTTTAGTTTTATTTAATTTTTTATATTCTTTTGAAACATAGTTTGTGTTTGTGTTTCTCATTAGCATATGCAGTTGAGGACTCCATTGTGGAATTTGTACCATCAAAACCATAAATTATAATTTATGATGATGATAATTTCTTTAACATGCTGTTCTATGCATTTCATGTCCAGTAATATTTTTTAAGCAAAAAATGAATATTATAAAAGAATGAAAGAATGGTACAATAGCGACTGTTTGTGGCAATATATATGTTTCCCAAGAATATACAACGAAAACCCAAAACTAAATATGTTAGGAATTAGCCAGCTTGAGTGAACTAATATGCATCCATCGAAGCTGAATAAACAGGAGATAACATGTGATATTGCTCAATTCATGCATATTCTTAGTCGCAATATCAGTCCCAAATGTTATGATTTTATGTGTATTCGAGTAGTTTTCGGTTTGTAATTGGTTAAAACGTCCAAAGCGTCGAATGAAATGCTATTATGGATTTTCAATGATATAAAGATCAAAATGAAGATAAAATGAAGCTTTCTAATGAGTAAAAAAAGACTAGAACATCGCGCTTCAAGACTACAAGTTAAAACTATCGAAATCACAAAATATGCGCGCCTCCACGAAAAAAATCATAACTAAATCATACTAACTCGAAAAAGGGCGAATCAGGTGTCCAGACGTCCGTAACTCAAAACTCTACAAATTTCATGAAGAAAGCTTACGCGAAACGTGTACACATTTACGCGAAACACGTAATGTTTTACAAGATTACGAGGAACGTGTAAAAATCACACGAAACACGTACGTTTTAGACCAGATTCAGATTACAACTTCACATGGGACGTTTCTTTATGGTTTAATATATCATACTTTATTCATGGATCAAGCTTTACAGTCACATATATCATTCAGATTTACTTTACAATTAAATATTGAAGAATAGATAAGATGGAGGAAGACTATTTGCTAAATATATACTGAGCAAAATATGGGACTGAAGAGAGTGAGCAAGTAGTCTAGGAGTTAGAATAATTAGAACAGTAGGAGGTAGATAATAAACAATTTTTAGGATACTACTGTCCAAATTATTTTCCAAATTTACTCCGTATCATTATTATTCTCAATTTATATTCCGTATTATTATTTCCAAGTTTTAGTTAGATAGTTTAAATATTGTAAAGGTGGTATTGTTCGAGTGCAAGGGTGCTTTCATTTACATTTTCTACCATTTGTAATCATTAAATTGAAGACCTTTTGTAAGTTTGTTACTTTCATTTTTATTATTGTCATTGTTACTTATTATTATGTTTATGTTTATGTATTATTATTTTTACTCCCGTATCATTATCATGATTAGTTAGTAAATTCTCATAGTGTTTGCTTAGATGTAGAGCCCTAGTGAAATGGATTGTTATCATTCGTAAATATTAAAATGTAACTTAAGTATTTTTAACATTGAGCCTAGCTAAAAGAACCATTGTTATATGATTAGATATTTAATCCTTATCACTTAATTTGTTAGATATAAATAGCGAAGGTTATTTCTCTTGATATAAATTAAGCTTCAACACTACAAGTGATTTAGACGAACTTATGAATAAGTTATTAACACTAATTTAGAAATAAGGTTCGGTGGTTTGGGTAATATCATTAGTTATATAATAGTGAAAATTGTAACAAGGGAAACCGTTATGATTTGAGTTTTGGCGAAAGTCAAAACTAGGTTAGGTCTCATATTAAATACTTGAGGAATAGTAAACTATCTAAATAAGATAAAATGAAAATTAGACTTAATTTAGTTAGTTGAAACTTTATATTTTCGAAAGAAAATATAAAGTTGTATACTAAAACATTTTAATAGGACTTAAATTTAAAACAATCCATGGATCTAGAGGTGAAATATTTAAGTAAACACTCCCAATTATATATTGCAAATTATTATTATTATTTTTACGTATTATTATTCAGAAAAATTAAAATATAAATCAATCTCCTTCAGTCTTAATACGTACTGTTTTGTCACATCGAATACAACATACGCGGAACGCGTATACATACACGCGGAACGCGTAAGTGTAGATACAGTACTGTATGATTTTAGTTTAAATTTTAAGTTTTAATTAAATCTTTTAATATTACATTAAATTCGTTTAATCCATAATTATTATAATATTGAAATCTCATTTGATTCACTATTACACTTAATGAATTAATCTTGTAATGTTGTAATTTTTATTAATAAGTAGTTTAATTAATTTAAGATTAAGTTATATTTTATTATTATTTTGCTAAATATAAATTCCTAATTCAAAACCCCCACTTTTTAGTATAATTAATTGTTGTTAGATTCTTGAATACGCTTCTCCCTGTGGAACGAACTTGACTTGCCAGTATCTATTGCTGCACGATCGGGACCAGTTGCCCGTAGTGTGATAATATTTATTAGTTAGTTTAGTTATAAAATTTAAAGTTCGGTTTTATCACATCAACATGCCTTGAGTATCCCAATAGTTATAAAGCATGGTAGGAACCAGGGCCGTCTCAACGAGTTTGAGGGCCCTGATCGAGACATAAAAATGAGCCCCATTATAGACATTAAATCTTCTAGTACATTTAAAAAAATAATACTATAAAAATTATCAATACAAAAAAGTTCTCAAAAAAACGTAACAATCTATTTTATTCAAAATTAATTGCCATTTTATTATAATTAACCTACTATTTTTCAAATTTTGGGCCCCTAAAATTTTTGAGTCCTGTTCGGTTGCACTCTCTGCACATGTCCCGAAGACTCTCCTGGTAGGAATATCTCTAGTAACAAATAAAGCATTTTTTTTAAGTAAAGAAACCCATTTTTAAAAGAAAATAGGTTTTTTTTTCTTTTTTTTTGTGCAAAAATAATATATATATATATATATATATATATATATATATATATATATATATATATATATATATATATATATATATAGAGAGAGAGAGAGAGAGAGAGAGATCATAAGGATCAGTAGCAGATTACAAATTACACAATTGTTCAGACCTGATGATCTTTGTGGTTCGTGATCGAACCCAATACCTACAAACATTGGCTAAGACACAAGTACATCAAATTGTAAGAAAACAATCCCAAAGCAACAATAACCAAGAGCTCCATAACTCGACCCATCTGCATCCGTGCCAATCTCCAAACCTATCAACATATACAACCCCCAAGCCCTGCCAGGCTCGGGAGAGACCACCCGATCCACAACCGTACCAATCCACCTAAAGAGCAAAATCCGATCAACAGCAAACCAGCTAGCCCGTTCACCAGGAAACCCAAGAACACCTCCCCTGAGACCAGCAAACCGAAGGAGCCCCCTGCCCCCAAAAAAAAAGACCAAACTACCGTATGGGCGGTCGAAGAGCCCTCGAGAGACCACAACAGAAAACCTCATTTTTCGATATCGACATAGTCGACTACGGCGGCAACGACGTCTAACCAACCCGAACCGGAACGACGACAGGGAAAATGGAATGAAACGGAACCAACAAGCAGGCCTAGGACCGAACCCACCCTAAAACAGCCTAGAGACAACTGCAGTCAGAATTCCAGCAGAAAACCAGCCAGAATCCGCCAGGCGACGTTGGACTGACACAACAGCAAACCTAGCAGCAAATTAATGCCATTTTCAAAGGAACATCCAAGACATCTAAAAACCTAAAAAACCGGTGAATAAGCCGGTGAAAAAACACGCCGGAGCAAGCGCGCCGACGCTCCAGATCTGTCGGCCGAGAGGGAAAAGACGGAAACCCCAAAACAAAAATGGCTCCTCATATCTCTAACTACACAGATCCCAAGAAGAGATCGTCGCCTGTGGTTGTCGGAGGACAAAGTTGGAAAGTTCGCCGGAAAAATTAAAACACAAACCACCCAAACAGAGCAACCCAAGAACAAACGGAGATGAGGACTTACCAAATGAGACTCTTGAGCACAGAATGCGCAAGGCATTCGTCGCCTGTGCCGCCGGAGAAGACAAAAGGAAGACGACCGGCATCCCGTTCGTCGGAAAACTGCAAAACCCGATAGATCTGGAAAAAAGGGTTAAAAGAAAGCTAAAACAAGGATCATCGGACCTCCGGCGAGGTACCGGAGGCCGGGACGTCGCCGGAGTTAGCTAGGGTCTCGATGGAAAAGAAGAGAGAAGGAAGAGTATTAAAGAGAGATGAGTTATAGGAAACTTTCAGTATAAGGTAATTACCAGTGGAAGAGTGGAAGAAGGCTGCCTGAAATTATACAGTGAAAATGAAGAAGAAAATGGTGGTCGGAGGAAAAACCTAAGAGAAGAAAGGTGCGCATGAATTCCAAGTCAGAGGAAAGAAAAGTCAACTTTTTTGTCTACAGGTTTCTTTTGGTTAGGCAAAAGAACCTGTTTCTAATTATAACGCTCTTTATGACAAGAAAAAGGATCCGACCTCTTTTTTACGAAAAAAACATGTTTCTAAAGATAGACAAAAGAACCGGTTATCTACATAAGAAACCCCTATCAATATTAACATGCTCTAAAACATGTTTCGATGGCTCTAAAAACAGGTTCCTTTGACAATTTTTTGTAGTAGTGTTTGCCAACGACATTGTTTTGACGAGTTTAATAGATGAGATATTAGCGTAACTGTTAGAAGTGATCTTAATGAACGAGCACGAACATATTTCAAATCAAACTAAGACATACAATCAATGTACAATGTTTTTGTGTTTTAGTATGTTTTCACGTAATGATAACTCCAACATTTTTAAAAAATAAGATTTTCAACTTAAATGATTATGTTCATGTCATTATGTTTATCAATTTGCATATTTTTATATAGATTTTGCTAACGACAGTCATTAGGTTGTAGTTAACATGCATTGAATTATTGTAAATAGCAATTATCGGTCACTTTCAAATAGCAATTATCAAAATTGTACAAGAAGTTAAAGCGTATTAACGACAAATTCGAAAAATATATGTGGTCCGAGTAGTTAAATTTAATGGTGTCCGATACAATTCAAATGAAAAACTATAAATTTAAATACCCAGATCCAGCTAGGTTCAATTGGTCATGTCCCCTCCCCCAACAGTTTTTACTTGTCTTGGGGTGTCTTTAGCTTTACGAGAGAAAGCTCGTTGTAAAAAAGAAGTCTTTCTCTTCCCATCCCGTGTCATAGGTGTGTCTACAGAAGAGGAAATTGCAATGCATCTTTCTTAGCAGGTGTAGTTTGGAGTGAGAGTGTAGCGGGGTAAGGTAAACATTATATGGGGTCATGTAGTTAATTTTAGTGGTGTCATATACAATTTAAAAATTATTTTTACATAAAAATGTTAAATTAGTGGTAGATCCCACAGATTGTCACCTAGACTCGCCCTTGATTTTACACATTTCAAATTATGTCCTTTACCTTTATTATTTTTTCTCAATCGAATTTAACTAACGTTCTCTGCCACAACGCCTGAGCACATTAACTCGTTACGCTTTATTATGCCAAACGACGACAATAATAAGAGTTTCCACTTTTTTTTGCCAAAAATAATGAATACCATAAAACATATATACTTTCATCGAAAGATGAAAAAGGCCAAACATGGATACCCAAAATCACATAACGGCTAGGATCGAGACTAGAAACAAAACAATCAATAAAATTATGAGTTACCACTATCTATAATCGATCCTGACCTAACCGGAATGATGACATAAAAAGCAAACCGAGAAAACAAGACATCCAGCAAACAAGGGCACCACAACTAAACCAAGCCAAACTACATAAGTATGGGGATTTACGAATCTTGACCACTTTACCATCTACTCAGTCACATCGTATCTCCTTCCCCGAGCGGGAATCAAACGAGTTAGAGATCACATTTGATGAGCCACTTCCAATTAGCTTTGCAGACGAAGGAGGAAGCAAACCGTGCTTCACCATACCATCAAAAAAATCCTTGACCGTTGTTGTCCGAAACATGCTCTTCAGCTTGATCCTTTAACGAAAATTCTTCTTGATCGCCTTCTTCTAATTATTCTTGATCGACATCTTCTTGGATGAAACCCCGGTTACACCTAAACTTGACGCTGTTAGGTCCACAGACGCAGGAGCCATTCGATTACCCAAACAAACCCTCGAGGATGTCTTGGACATTTCAACCAAACCCCCTTTAACTCTATTTGATCTGCCAATAAGATCATCCACTGGAGCATTTTTTAAAAAAGCATTGAATCGTCGTCCCTAAGTCGAGATCGAGATCGTTGTCTTTCAAAAAAAAAAAGAATCAATCGAACCGGCTATCATCTTAGATTTACTCAAATCATTATTACCACAACCATTATAAAAATTTGACCCAACAGTCGTTGATGATAACAAAGATGTTTGGTCCATTCGAGATTTATCAAACCACTAACGACAAAAACTTTACAAGTTGAAACAGAACAAGAACAATATTTTCATCCCGCACTAATGTCACCATTCAAGGTCAACCACTAAAATCTACAATCGACGACTTGGATGTATCTTGAACCGAAGAAAACGAACCAACATTCAAACTACCAAATTGAATACTAGTAACCAAACCACCCTCGACCGCTTAAGTATCATTCAATCTTTAAACCACCCTCGACCGCTTAAGAGTTTGGCTAACTAGAGCATTAATAAGTGTTGAGAAGTTATCCCACATCGGTGATGGACAAAAACAAATGTATGCATATAAGTCAAAGGGGAAGTCCCTCTATCACCAATTGGTTTTAGAAAAGGATGAACTCTTGGACTTATGTGTCGTATATGTTGTTAGGCCTTCTTCTTGCCGCCATCTCTACAACCGTTCCATGCCTCAATGTGAGGGGGCGTGTCTAATGACCCATCCTAATCCATCTGGACGAATACATTACATTTGGTTACATCGCGAGGTACCTGACCTCTATATGATACATTTTACAAACATTGCATTCGTTTTTAAAAGACAAACTTTCATTTCATCGAAAGTTGACGGCATGCATACCATTTCATAATATATCCAACTATAATTGACCTAGTAATAATCTTGATGAACTCGACGACTAGAAATGCAACGTCTTTTGAAATATGCAATGAATGACTCCATGTAATATCTCTAATATGAGCAAATGCACAGCGGAAGATTTCTTTCATACCTGAGAATAAACATGCTTTAAAGTATCAACTAAAAGGTTGGTGAGTTCATTAGTTTATCATAATCAATCATTTCCATAATTTTAATAGACCACAAGATTTTCATTTCCATTAATATTGATGTGCATAAAAAGCATTCATATGGATTGAACACCTGGTAACCGACATTAACAAGATGCATATTGATAATGCTAAAAACGAACATATATTTCATCACATTATCCCTCAAGAAAGACAAGCTTTTAGTTGCAGTTGTCCTATTTACAAGGAATATTTGTTTAAATATTAAAAGGTGAAGACAAAAAACAGATTCGACGAATTGAAGACGCAAACGACCAAAAAGCTAAAAAGTACAAAGTACAAGCAAAGAGGTTCAAATTATTGATGAAAAACATCTCAAAATTATAAGAGTACAAGACGCAAAACGCAAAGTACAAGATATTAAATTATACGAAAGGACGTTCAAAAATCCGGAACCGAGACATGAACCAACTTTCAACGTACGACGCAACGGACCGAAAGTTACAAATTAATTATGTATATAAATATAATATAATATATAATTAATTATATAAATTATATATTTATATAATAAAATCCGTCGGCAAGCTAGGAGCCAAACTTGTGTGAGCTGGATTTCACAGCTCCGCACTCGCGGAGCTTATAAAGCCCAAAAAGGCCGCACTCGCGGAGCCCACAAAATCAGAAATCCACCTATAAAAGGCCATGCAATTCGACGGATTATTTACTTTATTTTCTTTTCATCATACGTAAAATATATATATATATATATATATATATATATATATATATATATATATATATATATATATATATATATATATATATATATATATATATTATAATTTTAATTTTAATTTGAATTTTAATCCTAATAATAAGGGTATGTTAGCGAATGTTGTAAGGGTGTAAGTTGAAATTCTGTCTGTGTAACGCTACGCTATTTTTAATCATTGTAAGTTATGTTCAACCTTTTTAATTTAATGTCTCGTAGCTAAGTTATTATTATGCTTATTTAATACCGAAGTAATCATGATGTAAGGCTAAAAATATTAAAATTGGGTAATTGAGCTTTGCACCATAATTGGGGTTTGGACAAAAGAACGACACTTGTGGAAATTAGACTATGGGCTATTAATGGGCTTTATATTTGTTTAACTAAATGATAGTTTGTTAATTTTAATATAAAGATTTACAATTGGACGTCCCTATAAATAACCATATACACTCGATCGGACACGATGGGCGGGATATTTATATGTACGAATAATCGTTCATTTAACCGGACACGGGAATGGATTAATAGTCACTAGAATTATTAAAACAGGGGTGAAATTATGTACAAGGACACTTGGCCTAATTGATAACAAAGTATTAAAACCTTGAGTTACACGCAGTTGATATCCTGGTGTAATTATTAAACAAATTATTAAAACCTTGTTACAGTTTAAGTCCCCAATTAGTTGGAATATTTGACTTCGGGTATAAGGATAATTTGACGAGGATACTCGCACTTTATATTTATGACTGATGGACTGTTATGGACAAAAACCAGACGGACAAATTGAATAATCCAGGACAAAGAACAATTAACCCATGGGCATAAAACTAAAATCAACGCGTCAAACATCATGATTACGGAAGTTTAAATAAGCATAATTCTTTTATTTCATATATAATTCCTTTATTTTCATATTTAATTGCACTTCTAATTATCACATTTTTATTTATTGTCATTGTATTTAATTGCACTTTTAATTATCGCACTTTTTAATTATCGTAATTTTATTTTATCGCACTTTTATTATTCGCAATTTCATTATCGTTATTTACTTTACGCTTTAAATTAAGTCTTTTATTTATTTAATATTTTACATTAGGTTTTAACTGCGACTAAAGTTTCAAAAATCGACAAACCGGTCATTAAACGGTAAAAACCCCCTTTATAATAATAATATTACTTATATATATATTTGTATTTTTATAAATTAAAACTAATATAGCGTTAAGCTTTGTTTAAAGATTTCCCTGTGGAACGAACCGAACTTACTAAAAACTACACTACTGTACGATTAGGTACACTGCCTATAAGTGTTGTAGTAAGGTTTAAGTATATTCATTCTATAAATAAATAAATGTCTTGTGTAAAATTGTATCGTATTTAATAGTTTTTCCTAGTAAAATATACACTATTTCATATACGCCTCGCATAACATCAAGTATTTTTGGCGCCGCTGCCGGGGAACATAAACGCCGAAAGCGCAACGCTAAAAATAAAAAAAAAGTTTTTATAAAAGTTTTTGTTAAGTTCTTTTTATAAATATAAGTTTTAAAAATAATAAAAATATAAAAATTCAAAAAGAAAGAAAAATACATTTATATTTTTAAGAGTTTATAATATTTATAAGTATTTTTATTTTAGTTTTAAAATTAAATTTTTATTTAAGTTATATTTATATTTTATGTATAATATAAAAAGTAAAAATATAAAAATATAAAAAAAAAACTGAACCTGTAAAAATCGACCCCTTTTGAGCTGAAATTGAACCCTCCGCGACTCGTGGAGCATTTGAACTGGACGATACCGCGCTCGCGGAGGTCTTCTGACAGGTCAAACCTAGGACTGCAATTAATACGAAATTAGGGTTTAAAATTTTATTATTATTAATAATTAGGGTTTTAATTAAATAAAATTAGTTTTAGTTTTATTTTAATTTGTATTTTTAAGTTATATTAAGTTTTAATAAATTATAAAATTAATAGTTTTATAAAATAAATAATATAAAAATAATATTTTTATAAAAATTATATTTTCATAAACTTTAGTTTTATTTTTTATATTTCGTACCTTTTTAATCGTTTCTTGTAATATTTTTAAATTTTTTTCGCTCGTATTTAATTTAAGACATAGTTTTTTGCCGTAGTTATTTTATTTCTAGATTTTTAAGATTTGCCGTAAAATCCCTTAAGTGCTTTCTCTTAGACTAAGATTTAGGTGCTTTAGAATTTTACGATGCTACAAATTTTAGTTTCTTTTTAAGTTTCGACGCGCTACTTTCTTATCTTTTATTCACCGACATTTTTCGACGCGCTCTTTTTCTCTCTTATTTCTAGCCATTCTAGTTTTTAGGACTTAGAATTTTCTCTATTTCTTATCTAATATTTCTTTTAATTTCAAACGAAAAATTGTTTTAAGTGGTTAAATTGATAGACATCAAAATTTTCTGGTTCTTAGTAATAGTTGGATTTGTACGTGGACCGGGTTATTGGAGCCAAACAGTACTCAATTATATTGAGACCAAACGAATCCTGCCCCTCTGCTGGATCTTTTGGCTATTCGAAACGTGAGCAAAATCAGAAAAGTCTATTAATTGGATAACTTATATAATTTTTCTTTCTTTTTAAAAACTAATAGGATATTCAGTGAATGCACCGAGCAAAACGTTCACCACCTTTTGTACGTTCACCACCTGTAACTCGATCAAGACATCTAGCAAATATTGTCGCCGTTGATTTTTCTTCAGAATTATCATCCAGTCGACCAAGTACTCCAATTCAAATTTCCGATAATCCATTTTTTGAACCCGACCTCACAATTGAGAATCCGGAGAATATTCAAGGACAATTCGTAGATCCTGAACCATTAATTTTTCCTCTGGAACCACCAATCATTCAAACAGAGATTGTTGAGGAACCAACCATTAAATCAGAATCCTCTAGTGATTCAGATTCAACAAATTCAATCATGGAAAATCTGGAACCTCTAAGTATGGAAGACCGAATGAGAGCTAAACGCACTGGCCAAGGTCACGCAATTACTCATCCAAACATTAATGCGCCAGATTATGAAATCAAAGGACAAATTCTACACATGGTGACTAATCAATGCCAATTTAGTGGTGCGCCGAAGGAAGATCCAAATGAACATCTTCGTACCTTTAATAGGATCTGCACTCTATTTAAAATAAGAGAAGTGGAGGATGAACAGATATATCTCATGTTATTTCCCTGGACATTAAAGGGAGAAGCCAAAGATTGGTTAAAATCGTTACCTGAAGGGGCGATTGATACATGGGACGTTTTAGTTGAAAAATTTCTTAAATAATTCTTTCCGGCATCTAAAGCCGTGAGACTTCAAGGAGAAATTGTTACGTTCACACAAAAGCCAAATGAAACTCTATATGAGGCATGGACAAGATTTGAAAAGTTATTGAGAGGATGTCCGCAACATGGTTTAGACACTTGTCAAATAGTACAAATATTCTACCAAGGATGCGACATCACTACAAGGAAAGACATCGATATAGCAGCTGGTGGTTCCATTATGAAGAAAACCGAAACTGACGCTTATAAGATTATTGATAATACTGCTTCCCACTCACAAGAGTGGCACCAAGAAAAAGATATCGTTAGATCATCTAAAGCAGCTAGAGCCGATTCTAGCCATGACTTAGATTCCAATTCTGCAAAGATAGATGCTGTCGAGAGACGAATGGAAAAGATGACTAAAGATATCCACTCAATACGAATTAGTTGTGAGCAGTGTGGAGGACCACATTTAACAAAAGATTGTCTCAGTATTGAACTAACAATGGAACAAAGAGAGAATGTTTCATACATATACCAAAGGCCTGGAAATAATTATTAGAATAATTATCAAACGCCAAGACCAATTTACAATCAAAACCAGAATTATAATCGAAATGTTCCATACAACAACCAACAAGGTCCTAGCAATCAACAAGTATCTAATAATACTTACAATAGGAAAGACCTAATTTTCAAAACAAACCACCACAAACCGATGATAAAAAGCCGAATTTAGAAGATATGATGACGAAGCTAGTTGAATCTCAAACACAGTTTTTCACATCTCAGAAACAAACCAATGAACAAAATGCTCAAGCATTTAGAAATCAACAAGCTTCTATTCAAAATCTGGAACAAGAAGTAAGTAACCTAGCAAGGTTAATAGGTGAAAGAAAATCGGGAAGTCTACCTAGTGATACAAATGATAACCCCCGGAATGAAACAGCTAAAGTCATTACCACAAGAAGTGGTATTACACTTAAACCACCTGAAATACCTGTAATTTCTGATGAAGCTATTCCTACTCCACAAGAACCACAACCTGATCAAGATAAGGAAAAAGAACCGGTAGTTGAAAAGGTTAATGAAGATAATACAGTTAAAGCTAAACCTTATGTTAAACCATACCAACCACCACTTCCTTACCCGAGTAAAATGAGAAAAGAGAGACTTGAAGCCGAGCAATCCAAATTCTTGGATATGTTTAAACAGATAAATGTAAATCTTCCTTTCATTGATGTGATTTCAGGAATGCCTAGATATGCTAAATTTATGAAAGATCTAATCACAAATAGAAAAAAAATGGAAGAACTCTTAGCTGTTACTATGAATGCTAATTGTTCTGCAGTGCTGTTGAATAAGATACCAGAAAAACTATCTGATTCAGGAAGTTTCACAATTCCATGTTTTCTGGGTAGTCTTAGTTCAATAGAAGCATTGGCAGACTTAGGTGCTAGTATAAATTTAATATCGTATTCACTATACGCTAAACTAGACCTTGGAGAATTGAAACCAACACGAATAAGCATACAACTAGCCGATAGATCAGTAAAATATCCTAGAGGGATAATGGAGAACATGCTATTAAAGTTGGTACTTTAGTATTTCCAGTAGATTTTGTTATCCTGGACATGGAAGAAGATTCTCGAGTATCTCTCATATTAGGAAGACCATTCTTAAACACGGCTAAAGCAATGATAGACGTGTTCGGTAAGAAACTGACCCTAAGTATAGAGGACGAGAGTGTTACTTTTTCAGTTGATAGAGCCATGCAACAACCGCAATCTGCAGATGATACATGTTATTATATTCAAACTATAGAATCACATGTAGAATTGTTAGAAGAATTTCCAGAATTACAAGGAACAGGAGAATGTTCTTTAGGAGAAGGAACTAAACCAATTGATGGAACTGAAATGTTAGCTACACTAATGGTTAATGGATATGAACCAACAACAGAAGAAATTCAAATGCTAAAAGAAGAAGACAGATATCGATATAAATCATCGATAGAAGAACCACCGACATTAGAGTTAAAGCCACTTCCAAACCATTTAGAATATGCTTATTTACATGGTGAATCTGAATTACCTGTAATAATATCGTCTTCTCTTACTGAAAATGAAAAATCTCAACTCATTTCTGTGTTGAAAGCTCATAAACCAGCTATTGCATGGAAGATTCATGATATTAAAGGAATAAGTCCTTCGTATTGCACACATAAAATCCTTATGGAAGAAGGTCCTAAAACATATGTGCAACGCCAACGAAGACTAAATCCTAATATGTTAGATGTTGTTAAGAAAGAAATTATTAAACTGCTTGATGCAGGTTTAATTTATCCAATTTCTGATAGTCCATGGGTAAGCCCAGTTCAATGCGTGCCTAAGAAGGGTGGAATGACTGTCATTACAAATGAGAAAAATGAGCTTATTCCTACAAGGACTGTAACAGGATGGCGTGTATGTATTGATTATAGAAAATTAAATGACACCACCAGAAAAGATCACGTTCCCTTACCTTTCATTGATCAAATGTTGGAAAGATTAGCCGAAAACAGTTACTATTGTTTTCTTGATGGTTTTTCCGAATATTTTCAGATTCCAATAGCACCCGAGGATCAAGAGAAAACCACATTCACGTGCCCTTATGGTACTTTTGCTTACAAACGCATGCCATTTGGACTTTGCAACGCCCCTGCAACCTTTCAAAGGTGCATGATGGCGATTTTTCACGACATGATAGAAGAATGCATGGAAGTTTTCATGGATGACTTTTCAGTCTTCGGTGATACTTTTGAATCATGTCTAGTTAATCTTGAACGAATGCTTATTAGATGCGAACAATCAAATCTAGTACTTAATTGGGAGAAATGCCATTTCATGGTTAAAGAAGGCATCGTTCTTGGTCATAAAATCTCAAAAGAAGGAATTGAAGTGGATAGAGCTAAAGTAGATGTAATTGCTAAACTTCCACATTCCACCAATGTTAGAGGAGTTAGGAGTTTTCTAGGGCATGCCGGTTTTTACCGACGTTTCATAAAAGATTTTTCTAAAATTGCCACTCCTATGAATAAACTCCTAGAAAAGGATGCTCCATTCATCTTTTCAGATGAATGCATCAAATCTTTTAATATACTTAAAGAAAAACTCACTAATGCCCAATCATGATAACTCCAAATTGGAATCTACCATTTGAACTAATGTGCGATGCAAGTGATTTTGCAATGGGAGCCGTTTTAGGACAAAGGATTGAAAAACGATTTCAACCTATATATTATGCTAGTAAGATGTTACAAGGAGCACAAACAAATTACATAACTACTGAAAAAGAACTCCTTGCTATTGTCTTTGCATTTGACAAATTTCATTCATATCTCGTTCTAGCTAAAACAGTGGTCTATACTGATCATTCTGCTCTTAGATACCTATTTTCAAAACAAGATGCTAAACCAAGATTAATCCGTTGGATCTTACTCTTACAAGAGTTTGATATTGAAATCCGAGATAAAAGAGGAGCAGAAAATCTCGCCGCTGATCATCTTTCTCGTCTTGAAAATCCTGAATTAGAAGTTCTAAATGAATCGGCCATATAAGACAACTTTCCTGATGAATATCTATTGAAGATAGATTATAATGAAATTCTATGGTTTGCAGACTATGCAAACTACTTAGTATGTGGATTCCTTGAAAAAGGATTGTCGTACCAAAAACGAAAGAAATTCTTTAGTGATATAAAACACTATTTCTGGGAAGATCCACATTTGTTTAAAAGTTGTCCCGATGGAATAATACGCCGATGTGTATTCGGAGATGAAGCTAGTAAAATCTTAAACCATTGTCACACAGGACCAACAGGAGGGCATTATGGGCCTCAACTCACAGCAAGAAAAGTTTATGATGCTGGATTCTATTGGCCTACAATTTACAAAGACGCACACCTTCTTTGTAAATCCTGTGATGCTTGTCAAAGGGCCGGAAAAATAAGTCAAGGTGATGAAATGCCACAAAATGTCATTCAAGTATGTGAAGTATTTGACATTTGGGGTATTGACTTTATGGGTCCATTTCCAAAATCTCATAATAATCGATATATTCTTGTAGCCATTGATTATGTATCTAAATGGGCGGAAGCACAAGCTCTCCCAACTAACGATGCACGAGTTGTAGTCAACTTTTTAAAACGTCTTTTTGCAAGGTTTGGAACACCGAAAGCTTTAATAAGTGATCGTGGAACTCATTTTTGTAATAATCAACTTGTGAAAGTTCTAAAAAGATATGGAGTAACTCATAAAATCTCCACTACTTATCATCCACAGACAAGTGGACAAGTTGAAAATACAAACCGAGCTTTAAAACGTATTCTAGAGAAAACCGTAGGATCAAATCCAAAGGAATGGTCCATGAAATTGGAGGATGCACTCTGGGCTTTTCGAACAGCCTACAAAACTCCAATTCGAACCACACCTTTTAGACTCCTTTACGGAAAAGCATGTCATCTTCCAGTAGAAATTGAACACAAAGCATTTTGGGCTTTGAAGACATGTAATCTTGATTTACATGACGCTGGACGTCTACGGTGAAGTCAACTAAACGAATTAGAAGAATTAAGACATGAAGCATACGAAAATTCGTTAATCTATAATGAAAGAACGAAGAAATGGCATGATAAAAGAATCAGAAGTTCAAAAGAATTTAAAGAAGGAGATAGAGTTCTTCTTTTCAATTCACGATTCAAGCTATTTCCTGAAAAATTTAAATCAAGATGGTCTGGACCATTCATAGTCAAAAGAGTTTTCCCATACGGAACAGTAGAATTGATAAATTCAAATGGGATTGAATTTAAGGTTAATGGTCACAGAGTTAAACATTACATAGATAGTCCAATGGAAGTTGACAACGAAGTTAATCACAATTTCGACACCACATCTAACTAAGTGTGGGGAGAATCAAGTTTTTAAAGGATAATATGTATTTCTGTTAGAGTTAGATTTTCTGTTTTCGTGTAGTTCTCGAAAATGGAACCCGAATGGTCTTTCCCTAGCAGACCCTAAAGAACTAGTCTTCTCCCCCCATTCTGAATTTTTATTTTTTTTAGGTTTTACGAGATGAAGACTTCCTGTGAATTAAACCATGGTCTAATGCTACACGCTTTGATCACTAAACGTAATAATGACACCCTTCCAAGTGAAATAGTATCATTAATCAGAGGTAAATTGGACGGAGTAAGAAAAGAATCCAGATGCGAAAATAATAAGTTACAATTTGGTAAAGAAAAATCAAAATCCGTAGCGAAAAGAAGAGCACGACACCTTGAAAGATGTCACAAATGCGGAAAATGGTCACATGAAGGAAAATGCTCGACGAATCAGACATATTCCAATACCGAATTCATTACTTTATGCAGAGACGGACCGTTCATATGTTTAGAAGAAAAAACATTGAATGCTCGAGGTTACGCCTATGTAGCTATGAAAAATCAATTAGTCCGACTATCTTATGAGTGGGCTAGAGCATATCACTAAGAATACTATCTCACAGGTAAGTTTGTACAGTTTTTATTTTTATTTTTATTTTTAACCTTTTGATAATAAACACTAATTTGTTCGCTATAAAGTATTAAATTGGTATTCGATAAAATTAGGTCTTGCGACCGAAATTATTGATATCATACAAAAATTTATTACATCACTGAGAAATTTACCGTTTATTCTTAAGGTATAAATATCTTTAATCAATCAACCCAAAATATTTCAAAAATTCGTCATGAGTTAAACTAGGTTATGGAACCGAAATTACTTTACCGAAAAGAGGGGCGTATATTTTTGATAATATTTGATTGATTAAAGTGGGATAAAAGACCAAAAAGATTTTTAATTTTATTTTTACTTTGTTTTTAAAATTAATATTAAAATAATATTGTAAACTTGTTAAAATTAATTTATATTTAAAATTGTAAATATTTGAAAAATTAATATTTTTAAAACAAAAATATAATTTAAGTTTGGTGTAAATTTAAAAACAAAAATTTACTTTATTTTGCTAAGTTAAAAAAAAATTCGTCGTGAGTTGTAGACTAGGTCGTTGAACCGAAATTTCTTTACCCGAGGGAGGGACGAGAACTTTTATTATCATTATTTTTAATCTTATTGAACTAAAGTATGCCAAAAACATTAAAAAAAACCCAAAAATCTTTGCTTTTAAAACCGCGCTTTAAATTGACAAATTTTAAAATTTTGTCGAGGGACGGACTAGGACAACGATCCGAAACGCCCTCGCTCCTAAAGGAAAACAAAATTTTTAGAATTTAATTAATTAAATGTTTTAAAATGTTATAAGGTTTTATTAAAAAAAATAAAAATTAGCCGCGACTCGCGGTGCTTTGTGGGTTCCCACCACCGCACTCACAGAGCTTAGAAAATTCAGAAAAAAATATAACTGGTCGAACAGACCAGTTTGTACACCAACCACACCAATTTTCTGCGAAAAAACCCACGAAAAACACTCCCAAATTCGTGATTTTTCATCATTTTTCATCAAATCTTTCATAAAATTACAATGAGGAGACTATTATCAAGGAATTACTCAAGGAAATCGGTAAATTTCTACACCTAAACACCATTTAATCCGAATTTTTAGTGTTCTTGAACAATTTCATGCCTAATTCGATTTTGATGCTTTCTAGTGTAATAATACTTCAATTGTTTGTGTATTATGCTTGTATAACCTAGATTGATGCTATTTAACATGATTAGAAGCTTTGAACTTCAATTTTTGAATAATCTAGGGTTTGTGTTCTTGAGCAAAATTAGGGCTTTTTGATATAAACAGGCTATGGCCGAATTTTGTTGTTAGTTTATGCTAAATTGAGTAGTGTAACATGTTTAGGTTGCTAAATGATCAAAACTTTGATCCTAAACATGATTTATGAAGATTAAAGTGGACTTTTGAACCAAAATTGCATGAACTTGATTTAATTGATATGAATGCCATGAGAAACTTATTTAATTGTTATAATGATTGTTTTTGACATGTTTTAAAAGATAAATGCGAAGAAACTTTGTGTACATTTTTGTAAAAGTATATTTGTAAAAGTGTAGAATTGTTAATATTTTGAAAATGTGTATAGAGTTTAATATGGATTAAACATGTCATTGTAATTGTTTAGATTTATGATTTTGCTAAAACTAATGAATATTTGGATGCACAAAAATTGTGTTTATTTTGCAGACTGAAAGGGGTGAATCTTCATCCCAGGCTCGCAATGCTCCTCCGAAAGATGCAGATCAACAGGAAATTAATAACCAATACCGACAAGATATGCCTCACCCAATTGTTTTATATTCAAACATTCATGAGGCAGATTTACATCCGAATTTGAGATTTGATAGATATTGGATAGACTATCCAAAATATCAAAAGAACCTACACAACCTTGTGTCTAATAATATTGAGGTACCCAGAGTTATAGATTGGGAACCATTAGAGGTAGTGGAATTGGCCGAGCCAATCAGGGAATTACTTACTCAAAGGTATGGTAATTCTACTTTTAGTGATTGGGTAAGTTTATTCAACATGCGTAGACCTGTGTATAGAGAATGGTGTATAGAGTTATTATGTTCTATTGAAATAAATGATCGGGTAGATACTTTAACCGATCGTAGTTTTCTTATATTTTTATTAGGAGGGGAGATGCGCCATATGTCTTTACTAGATATGGCTCGGGCTTTACGTATATATACGCCCGAGAAGCTAGCATCTTATGATTGTCAGAGGTTAATAGTTTATGGTAGGAGGGTGGATGAGAATTTTGATACGAATGATGTATGGAGTAGGATGACTAGCCATCACCGATTCTAGGGGGGATTATACTCTTATCTTGATATTGATAGAGCTGAATTAAGAGTAATCCATAGGTTTTTAGCCAATTCGATTACACAACGAGGTAAGAAAAAGGAAAAGGTAAATGAACAGGATTTGTTTTACCACATGTGTATTTGAGACCCACAGAGCGCTGTAAGTATACCTTTTTATGTGGGTTATTATTTATTGACTATGGTTAGGGGTATGAGGCGTGGTAGCATAATAGGAGGTGGTATATTTATTACTTTAATTGCTGAATATCTTGGTGTGGATAGAAGTCGGGGGGGGAATATTAATGGCAGAACCAGAACTCCGCGATAGAATAGATTTGCGTGTTTACCATGGTGCTAAGGTCTTAAAGAAACGAAACAACGCGGCAGCATGTTATGATGGCAGGCATCCACAGGTTGAGAGAGATCAACAGTAAGGTCAACCGGGAGGGGGTAATCCAATGACAGAAATGCAAATTTTTATGGCTCGACACGAGTATGAAATGTATAGACAAAAAGCATTTCAAGATTGGCAGTATCATCAAAGCCAAATCATAAGTCATTGTACACACGTAGGTAGAGACTACATTCCTACCGTTATGCCCGAATTTGCTCCTTGGACTTTAGAGAGCCGACCACCATATCCTATATATGACCCGGCCCAAGCATTTTACAGCATCTATGGATACGCTTGGGACCCATACTGGAACCATCCTCCTCATCCGTAATTTTCTATTTTTGTTTATTTTATTGTAATGTTACTAATTCTTAATTTTCTTATTTCTTATATCTTATTTTATTATTATAATAGCTTTTATAATTTTCTAACTTTATTAGATTTTAATAATTTTTGAATGTGGTGTGAAAACCCAACTTCAAAAATATGTATATATGTGTTTGTAGTTTATCTCATGTACAAAACAGGGTAAAACAGCGCATTTTCAAAGACTGGCATTAAGTTCAGCAAAAGCTAGTACTTTTGACGACAAAAATGAAAAACAAATGTGATGTAACAACAAGACAGAATGAACAAATGATGTGCACCATTTATCATTCAGCAAACAAACGCCAATATGTTTGGAAACTTTGGTAAAATTTAATTATTTTTCTACGTTAATCACCCTCAATAATTTAAATTGTTACTGATTTTTGCAAATGAGAGCATTGCAAGATCTTAAGTGTGGGAAGGGGTTAAATTCTTTTGGATTTTTAAAATTTTTAACTTAAACACTTGGTTACCATTAAAAATACTAGTAACGTAGTAGTTGTATTAGAATCTAATGCTCTCTGATAACAAAGAATAGCCCTAGTCTTATATACTAACTACCCACTTCTAGTAAAATTTTTCAAAATTTTCAATTAAATGAATTCAAAATCATGTTTATACATATTTATGAACGATAAAACTAGGTGTTAACACCGAAATTATTGTTACCTCGGAAAGGACATAAATTGAGAAACAAACCAAAATGTTAGAATTCATTTAAAATGGAATAGAGGAAAATAAAAAGGCAAATAAAAGAAAATAAAAGCCAAGTGTGGAAAAATTTACCAAGTTATTTAAAACATAAGTCACATATTTTTGTAACAAATAATTGAAGATACTTTTGCTTTGGACTAAACTAAACAGTTTTACCCGATTTACTGTAAGAAAGATGGATCTACACGATGAATCAATTCCATCATTAAAAGGAAGTAAAGTCTTCCAAAAAAGAAACGCGCTTCTTGATTTAGGTCATGAAGTTGTCGTCCAGACCAGCTGTAGGTTGACGAAAAATCTAGAAAAGTCATCTCTAAAATTAGCAGGATATCCACGGACCTCAGCATTAAACAGGGTCGCCAAGTGGTCAGACTTATCCTAACCATGAGAGGATCTGTCTTGTAAAATGGGGAGGACACCGTGCAAATTAGCTTGATAAGACTAATGAATCAGATCCCCAGAAAGGATAATCTCCTTAAAGATTAAAAATCAGCTTTTAAGACTGGTATTACTCAATCCTTGAGATTGACCTTAAAGATTGAGAATTACAAACTCATGGAATTCAATGATATATAAACTCGAGCTTGAACGAGAAAATATTTTGATCAAAATTTCAAACCGATTTGTTTTCTGAAAACCCATTTTCAATGCGTTCATTACCATTGAACGTAAAATCCTAGGAATTCACCTGGAATTCATTAGGTCACCTGAACCAAATCGGGTGTTAACCGTAAGAACGGTGGTTGCATAGCATGGTCAAAGACAGGACCTTGTGCCAGACTGGAAAATTATAAGGGTGAGCTTTACTGTTGCTCCTACCAAGGATAGTAATTGCATCCGACACATTATAGACCATAATTAAAAGCATGTCAGGGGACATTGCCTTAACAGATGCTTGTTCAACGCTTTCCTTTACAACCGGACGGTAGTTTACTGAAAGGTAATATACGGAGCAAGTATACTGGACGTGTTGCTTTCCCAATACAAGGTTAGCAAGTGGGTGACACAAAACCGCAAGTTTTGAGCTAAAGTTTTCAAATCTGAAACCCACCAAACCCACAAAAAGAATTTGCAAACACCGGTGAAGGGTTATTCTGGAAAACTTATCTAGGGTAAAAACTAGATTGAATTTTCAAAAAGATCAAATGTTTTCATAAAGACCCAATTTCCTTAAAGGATCTAAATTTTTATAGTCATGTGGGACTGTAAACCATAACGTTACTACCATTGTTCATACCGCCGTAATGAAATAACTGATGTATAAAGTATGAAGAATAAAGAAGTGATTCTAGTATATTTCAAGACTATATTGCTTGAGGACAAGCAACGCTCAAGTGTGGGAATATTTGATAATGCTAAAAACGAACATATATTTCATCGCATTATCCCTCAAGAAAGACAAGCTTTTAGTTGCAGTTGTCCTATTTACAAGGAATATTTGTTTAAAAATTAAAAGGTGAAGATAAAAGACAGATTCGACGAATTGAAGACGCAAACGACTAAAAAGCTAAAAAGTACAAAGTACAAGCAAAGAGGTTCAAATTATTGATGAGAAACGTCTCAAAATTACAAGAGTACAAGACGCAAAATGCAAAGTACAAGATATTAAATTATACGAAAGGACGTTCGAAAATCCGGAACCGAGACATGAACCAACTTTCAACGTATGACGCAACGGACCGAAAGTTACAAATTAATTATGTATATAAATATAATATAATATATAATTAATTATATAAATTATATATTTATATTATATTTATATAATAGAATCCGTCGGCAAGCTAGGAGCCAAACTTGTGTGAGCTGGATTCCACAGCTCCGCACTCGCGGAGCTTATAAAGCCCAAAAAGGCCGCACTCGCAGAGCCCACAAAATCAGAAATCCACCTATAAAAGGCCATGCAATTCGACGGATTATTTACTTTATTTTCTTTTCATCATACGTAAATATATATATATATATATATATATATATATATATATATATTATAATTTTAATTTTAATTTTAATTTTAATCCTAATAATAAGGGTATGTTAGCGAATGTTGTAAGGGTGTAAGTCGAAATTCTGTCCGTGTAACGCTACGCTATTTTTAATCATTGTAAGTTATGTTCAACCTTTTTAATTTAATGTCTCGTAGCTAAGTTATTATTATGCTTATTTAATACCGAACTAATCATGATGTTGGGCTAAAAATATTAAAATTGGGTAATTGGGCTTTTCACCATAATTGGGGTTTGGACAAAAGAACGACACTTGTGGAAATTAGACTATGGGCTATTAATGGGCTTTATATTTGTTTAACTAAATGATAGTTTGTTAATTTTAATATAAATATTTACAATTGGACGTCCCTATAAATAACCATATACACTCGATCGGACACGATGGGCGGGATATTTATATGTACGAATAATCGTTCATTTAACCGGACACGGGAATGGATTAATAGTCACTAGAATTATTAAAACAGGGGTGAAATTATGTACAAGGACACTTGGCATAATTGATAACAAAGTATTAAAACCTTGGGTTACACGTAGTTGATATCCTGGTGTAATTATTAAACAAAGTATTAAAACCTTGTTACAGTTTAAGTCCCCAATTAGTTGGAATATTTAACTTCGGGTATAAGGATAATTTGACGAGGATACTCGCACTTTATATTTATGACTGATGGACTGTTATGGACAAAAACCAGACGGACAAATTGAATAATCCAGGACAAAGAACAATTAACCCATGGGCATAAAACTAAAATCAACGCGTCAAACATCATGACTACGGAAGTTTAAATAAGCATAATTCTTTTATTTCATATATAATTTCTTTATTTTCATATTTAATTGCACTTCTAATTATCACATTTTTATTTATTGTCATTGTATTTAATTGCACTTTTAATTATCGCACTTTTTAATTATCGTAATTTTATTTTATCGCACTTTTATTATTCGCAATTTCATTATCGTTATTTACTTTACGCTTTAAATTAAGTCTTTTATTTATTTAATATTTTACATTAGGTTTTAACTGCGACTAAAGTTTTAAAAATCGACAAACCGGTCATTAAACGGTAAAAACCCCCCTTTATAATAATAATATTACTTATATATATATTTGTATTTTTATAAATTAAAACTAATATAGCGTTAAGCTTTGTTTAAAGATTTCCCTGTGGAACGAACCGGACTTACTAAAAACTACACTACTGTACGATTAGGTACACTGCCTATAAGTGTTGTAGCAAGGTTTAAGTATATCCATTCTATAAATAAATAAATGTCTTGTGTAAAATTGTATCGTATTTAATAGTTTTTCCTAGTAAAATATACACTATTTCATATACGCCTCGCATAACATCACATATAGAATATCCCCATCATTCCGGGACACCCATCGGACATGATAATTTCGAAGTACTAAAGCATACCATTTTCCAGTATGGGGGGAGTTAGTGCCCGTAGATCTACCTTTAGGATTCGCATCAATTAGGGTGTCTGTTCCCTAATTCTTAGGCTACCAAGCTAAAAGGGGCATATTCAATTTCGATAATCCAACTATAGAATGTAGTTTTGATTACTTGTGTCTATTCCGTAAAATATTTATAAAAGCAGCGCATGTATTCTCAGTCCCAAAAATATATATTGCAAAAGTATTTAAAAAGGGAGCAAATGAAACTCACTATACTGTATTTTGTAGTAAAAATACATATGACGAATCTGAACAATGCAGGGTTGGCCTTGGATTCACGAACCTATATCAATTGTATTTATATTAAAACATATACTTGTAATTGAATAAATTCATATTTTATATCTTATTATCTTATATATATATATATATATATATATATATATATATATATATATATATATATATATATATATATATATATATATATATATATATATATACATATATATATTCGATTTGTGTATATATTTAAATTGATTATCATTTATATAGTTACATTAATGTATGTATCTGATTAGTATTATATATAAAAATATATATTTTAAATTGTTATATATGTATATAAAAATCGTTAATATAATTAATACATACTTATATATAATATTGCTTATAAATATTTTTATATACATAATGTTTATTTGGTAAAATAATATTAGTGATAGTAATAAAAAATTGTATCTGTTTATAATGATAACATTAATAATAACAATACTATAATAATAATAATTTTGGCAATTTTATTACTAATAATAGTTAGGATAATAATTTTTAATAATATAATAATAATGATACTCATAATATTGATAATAATGATAATAATAATAATAATAATACATAATGATAATACTAATAATTATAGAATGTTACTATACTAATATTTATGAAAACGATAATAACTTATATTAATAATACCTATAATAATAATACTAATAATATTAATAATAATCAAAATAATGATAATAATAATGAAAATAGTTATAATAATAATGAAAATATCAATATCAATAATAATAATAATAATCCTAATAACAATACAAATAATAATAATAATAATAATAATAATAATAATAATAATAATAATAATAATAATAATACTTGTTCTAGTACTAGTTTTTGTATTAATAACAATTAAGATACAAGTAATAATTAATATAACAATAATAATAGCAATAAGTAATAATAATAACAGAAAAAGAAGGGACTACCTTAACAACAAGCTTTCAAAAAAAAAATTGTCGTCGCCCAGACTCGAACCCGAGACCTCTCGATTAACCCCCAAACACATCAAACCATCTACTCTAATCTGTTAATCTGTTTTAAATCCATTCTTACAAATATATGAACCCGTTCTTATCTGTTTCCTTTTTCTTCATCATTTTATCAATGACAATCCGACTGGAACTTCGAACATCATAACAGCAAAACAATTGAGATGGGTTTTGAATTTGTAAACGAAACAGAAATCATCAGTTTATGGAGAATTTAAAAAAAATAAAAAAAATATTCATAGAAACAGCAGCAGCTTCGAATAATGAAGATGAAGTCAAAGTTTGATTTATAAATCCAGGATGTTTCATTAATCAATTCCTTCATGAAAGTTGTTCTAAATTAAGTTCCTAATTTTCAACAATTAAAATCATACTCCATAACATCACAGAACACTCGGATTTAATTCGTGTTCATACGGTTGACCTTTTTTGAATTTGTACATTGACTTCAAAATTTGAATTAAACTGAAGGAATTAAAAACAAAAAAGTTGCAGATAGCTTAAGCAGATTATTCCTAATCTTTCTGCATTTTTAGATTTTGATATATTGTTTGAAATTGAGCTATTGATTGAAACGGGTTGCAAAAGAAACCGAACCTGTTCTTTAAACCTTTGGATTTGATTCATCGATTAATAGCAGCGATGTAGGTGATGATATACGAATGATTGAGGTAGCAAACAAGAAATTGATCATGGTTATTTTGTAATGGTGATTGTGTCGACCAGGTTCATGAACGAGTAGAAGGAAGGAAACAAAACAAAAAAATAATAATAATAATAATAATTCTGCTAAAGTCTAACAAATCACGCATAATATAAGTCCTTGGCCACTGGTCGATTCACGAACCTATAACAAATATGTACATATATATCAAAGTATGTTCAAAATATATTTACAACATTTTTAATACGTTTTAATGTTTTTAAGTTTATTAAGTCAGCTGTCCTCGTTAGTAACCTACGACTAGTTGTCCACAGTTAGATGTACAGAAATAAATCGATATATATATATAATCTTGAATCAATCCACGACCCAGTGTATACACGTCTCAGGCTAGATCACAACTCAAAGTATATATATTTTTGGAATCAACCTCAACCCTGTATAGCTAACTCAAACATTACTGCATATAGAGTGTCTATGGTTGTTCCAAATAATATATATACATGGGTCGATATGATATGTCAAAACATTTGCATACGTGTCTATGGTATCCCAAGATTACATAATATATTAGAATACATATATAATACAATATGAGTTAGCTAGGATATGATTAATATAGAATTGTTACCAATTTTCACGTAGCTACAACAAGCAAAATTATCCAATCTTGTTTTACCCATAACTTCTTCGTTTTAAATCCGTTTTGAGTGATTCAAGTTGCTAGAATAACACACCCACTTGCCAACTTGATTATAGAATTACTAATTCATGGCGTTTATTAAATCACTCAAGTGGGACAAAAAGAAATTCATGGCCGACATATTGAGTCCTTCAAAAAGAGACGTCCCAATTCTTTTTCTTTCTTTTAAAGTAGTTAGGATGATGATGATTAAAGGAAACATGAAAAGATGATGATGGAAACGTGGTAAAGAAATTATTGTTTTATTATTGCTAACGTTTTTTTTTTGTTTTCTTTCTTTGAGAAGTCAGACAAAGACGCCACTTTTGATTATTAATGATTACGGATCCTATGATTTAGAGTAATGGGCTAATAGGGTTATATTAGGCCGTGAATTGTTTTACAACTTGGGCCGTATGTTGCAGCTTTTCTGTTTGGACCGAATTATAATGGGTATTATACATGATATTGTCCATGATTTCCGTTAGTTAATTTAGCTGGTATACGCAAACAATGACGATAAAATTATGCTAACAAGTTGATGGTTGTGATGTTTAAGTCGATAAGGAGAATGAACCGTAGGATGTCGTGATGGTTTATGACGAATGATTAAGTTAGATGATTAGGATATGATTAGAAAATGATAATGTAGTTAGAAGATGATGATGATGATCGGACTATGTTAATGGCGATGAACGAGGTGATCAATGGGAAAGAATGAAAACGATGATATATTGGTTAAATAAATTTTACGTACGAAACAAATCATAAAAAGGCAAGGATGGAGGAGTGGTTAAGAAGTTATCGGGTTAGCGGGACGTCGCCGGTTCAAACCCGGGCTTGAGCATTCATTTTTAAGGACTACTTCTAAGAGGTAGTATTACTATTACCATTATTATTAGTATTGTTATCATTATTAATATTACTTTTATTATTATTGATATTATTATTATCACATCATTATTATTGTTAAAGATAAGTATTAGTATTATCGTCACTATTAAAATTATCATTTTTAAAAACTAACATTAGTATTATTAGTAGAATTATCATTATTTCTATCATTATTATCTTTATTATTATTTTTATGAAAATGATTATAAATATTAATTTTATGAATATTATAATTATTATTATCATCACTATTATTATTATTATTATAAATTTTAACATTAATATTATTATTAACATTATTATCATTACTATCATTTTTACTATTACTAGTAACATTCTTATTATTATAAGAACTATATTATTATTTTTACAATATTACTATTATTATTATTATTATTATTATTATTATTATTATTATTATTATTATTATTATTATTATTATTATTATTATTATTATTATTTAAACAAACAAATGATATTTACATATTACAAGTATACTAATATTACATAATAATATGTTTTAATATTATTAACTAATATATTATTATTTATATTAATATAAAATTAATTAAATTATATGTATATATATATATACACAATATAACATATATCTATATATATAACATTTGAAATAACAAAATATTATTAAAATAAATAAGTAATATATTATATAATTAAAATATATAAAAACTTGTATGGTTGTGATTATATGTGTTAATATATATACTTGATATATGTTCGTGAATCCGAGGTCAACCCTGCATTGTTCAGTTTCGTCGTATGAATATTTTTACTACAAAATATCGTATTGTGAGTTTCATTTGCTCCCCTTTTAAATGCTTTTACAATATATTTTTGGGACTGAGTATACATGCGCTGCTTTATAAATGTTTGACGAAATAGACACAAGTACTTAAAACTACATTCTATGGCTGGATTATTAAACCGAATATGCCCCTTTATAGTCTGGTAATCTAAGAATTAGGGAACATCACTAATTTTGAGAATTAGTGCACCCCTAATTGACGCGAATCCTAAAGATAGATCTATCGGGCCCAACAAGCCCCATTCTAGAATTTGGAATGCTTTAGTACTTCGAGTTTATCATGTTCGATGGGTGTCCCGGAATGATGGGGATATTCTATATGCATCTTGTTAAGGTCGGTTACCAGGTGTTCACCATATGAATGATTTTTATCTCTATGGAGTTTGCGAAATGCCTGATACGAGAATGATGTTTATGAAAATGAAATCTTGTGGTCTATTATACTATCTGAAATGATTATTTATGATAAACTAATGAACTCACCAACCTTTTGGTTGACACTTTAAAGCATGTTTATTCTAAGGTATGAAAGAAATCTTCCGCTGTGCATTTTCTCATATTAGAGATATTACTTGGAGTCATTCATGACATATTTCAAAAGACATTGTATTCGAGTCGTCGAGTTCATCAGGATTATTACTAAGTCAATTATAGTTGGATATATTATGAAATGGTATGCATGCCGTCAACTTTCGATGTAATGAAAGTTTGTCTTTTAAAAACTAATGCAATGTTTGTAAAGTGTATCATATAGAGGTCAAGTACCTCGCGATGTAATCAACTATTATGAATCGTTTATAATCGATATGAACGGGGCATTTCATTTTCATTAATATTATCATTAGTGTTATTATTATTATTATTACAAAAATTATCATTAAGATTAGTATAATTATTATCAATATAATTATTATTAGTATCATTATTATCTTTATCATTAATAATAATAACAATAATTAATAATAATTTTTATAATAATTTTATTAATTTAATAATGATAATGATAAAAATAAAATAAAACAATAATGTTAATACTTAATAATAACAATTTTTAATATAACAAAATAATATTACAATATTGATGTATATATATCATTATGTATAGAAATCATATATATATATGTACATAGATTTATTGTAATAACTCTAATGACCCGTCCTAATCCATCTGGACGAATACATTACATTTGGTTACATCGCGAGGTACCTGACCTCTATATGAAACATTTTACAAACATTGCATTCTTTTTTAAACAACAAACTTTCATTTCATCGAAAGTTGACGGCATGCATACCATTTCATAATATATCCAACTATAATTGACCTAGTAATAATCTTGATGAACTCGACGACTCGAATGCAACGTCTTTTGATATATGCCATCAATTAGGGTGTCTGTTCCCTAATTCTTAGGCTACCAAGCTAAAAGGGGCATATTCGATTTCGATAATCCAATCATAGAATGTAGTTTCGATTACTTGTGTCTATTCCGTAAAACATTTATAAAAGCAGCACATGTATTCTCAGTCCCAAAAATATATATTGCAAAAGCATTTAAAAAGGGAGCAAATGAAACTCACTATACTGTATTTTGTAGTAAAAGTACATATGACGAATCTGAACAATGCAGGGTTGGCCTTGGATTCATGAACCTATATCAATTGTATTTCTATTAAAACATATACTTGTAATTGAATAAATTCATATTTTATATCTTATTTATCTTATATATATATATATATATATATATATATATATATATATATATATATATATATATATATATATATATATATATAATATATATATATATATTCGATTTGTGTATATATTTAAATTGATTATCATTTATATAGTTAAATTAATGTATGTATCTGATTATTATTATATATAAAAATATATATTTTAAATTGTTATATATGTATATAAAAATTGTTAATATAATTAATACATACTTATATATAATATTGCTTATAAATATTTTTATATACATAATGTTTATTTGCTAAAATAATATTAGTGATAGTAATAAAAAATTGTATCTGTTTATAATGATAACATTAATAATAACAATACTATAATAATAATAATTATGGCAATTTTATTACTAATAATAGTTAGGATAATAACTTTTAATAATATAATAATAATGATATTCATAATATTGATAATAATGATAATAATAATAATAATACATAATGATAATACTAATAATTATATAATGTTACTATACTAATATTTATGAAAACTATAATAACTTATATTAATAATACCTAAAATAATAATACTAATAATATTAATAATAATAATAAAAACAATGATAATAATAATGACAATAATTATAATAATAATGAAAATATCAATAATAATAATAATAATCCTAATAACAATACAAATAATAATAATAATAATAATAATAATAATAATAATAATAATAATAATAATAATAATAATACTTGTTCTAGTACTAGTTTTTATATTAATAACAATTAAGATACAAGTAATAATTAATATAACAATAATAATAGCAATAAGTAATAATAATAATAACAGAAAAAGAAGGGACTACCTTAACAACAAGCTTTTAAAAAAACAATTGTCGTCGCCCAGACTCGAACCCGAGACCTCTCGATTAACCCCCAAACACATCAAACCATCTACTCTAATCTGTTAATCTGTTTTAAATCCATTCTTACAAATATATGAACCCGTTCTTATCTGTTTCCTTTTTCTTCATCATTTTATCGACGACAATCCGACTGGAACTTCGAACATCATAACAGCAAAACAATTGAGATGGGTTTTGAATTTGTAAACGAAACAGAAATCATCAGTTTATGGAGAATTTAAAAAAAAGAAAAAAAATATTCATAGAAACAGCAGCAGCTTCGAATAATGAAGATGAAGTCAAAGTTTGACTTATAAATCCAGGATGTTTCATTAATCAATTCCTTCATGAAAGTTGTTCTAAATTAAGTTCCTAATTTTCAACAATTAAAATCATACTCCATAACATCACAGAATACTCGGATTTAATTCGTGTTCATACGGTTGACTTTTTTTGAATTTGTACATTGACTTCAAAATTTGAATTAAACTGAAGGAATTAAAAACAGAAAAGTTGCAGATAGCTTAAGCAGATTATTCTTAATCTTTCTGCATTTTTAGATTTTGATATATTGTTTGAAATTGAGCTATTGATTGAAACGGGTTGCAAAAGAAACCGAACCTGTTCTTTAAACCTTTGGATTTGATTCATCGATTAATAGCAGCGATGTAGGTGATGATATTCGAATGATTGAGGTAGCAAACAAGAAATTGATCATGGTTATTTTGTAGTGGTGATTGTGTCGACCAGGTTCATGAACGAGTAGAAGGAAGGAAACAAAAACAAAAAAAAAATCTGCTAAAGTCTAACAAATCACGCGTAATATAAGTCCTTTTATATTATATTTAATATTAAATATTAATATTAATAATTATTAAATATAAATGCAAATTTGTTAATAATAATAATAATAATACAATTAGTATTATTAATAATAATAAAATACTAAAAATAATAAATATAGAAATAATAATAATATTAATGATAAAAAAATAATATATTAATAAAAATAATACTAATAATAATAATAATTATTATATTAATAACTAAACTTCATATTTAAAATAATGATAATGATAATAGTAACAACAATATTAATAACAAAATGATAGTTTTTATATTAATACATATGATGATAAAAAAAAATAATGATAATTAATCATAAAAATGATAATACTAATCCAATTAGTTATAATAATATTAATATCATTAATGATAATAATAATATTGATAATATTAATATAATTAATTATACATATCAAATTTTATATATATATATTTTATATAAAAAAATTATAATATTAATAATACAGCTATTAATATCAATATTAACAATAATACCAGTAATAATATTAATATTAATATAACAATTATATTCAAACTTGTAATCAATTTAATATAATGCTATTTATTATATATGTAATATTATATTCTAAGATAACATTTACTGAATAGTTATTGTTTATACATTTTATATATATTTTTAATAGAAATCATATATAAACTCATAATATTAATATATATATATATATATATATATATATATATATATATATATATATATATATATATATATATATTCATTTTAACAGTAACTTTATTACTTTGTATATTTATTTTACATATTCCTTTCTAATGATTATCTCACCAATATACACGAGAAATTATTGTAAAGCACACGTTGAAAGTTAAGCAGGAACCTCCACTAACTTTTGTCTAACTATCGATAATTGGTACTTTGTTCTCACATGTAATTCACTTTACCATTCGTTCCGAATATTGTTAAAAAGGAAAGATTTCTCAAATCATAATGGGCCTCTCAATAGACACTTATCATAATAACACAATACATCCGATAATTCAATCCTTTGCTAATATCTTTTAATTCCGTCGATAAATATATTAAATATATATTGAAACAATTACGTTCATGTAAAGTGTTATACATCTAATACTTTGTTAACGTTTTTAATTAATATAATTATATATTATATACACATTTATATACACATAAATGTTCGTGAATCGCCGAGCACAGTTAAAGGGTATTTGATTACATGAATAAAATTTCAAAGTTTTCGAGACTCATCAATACAGACTTTGCTTATCGTGTTGGAAATATATAAAGATTAAGTTTAAATTTGGTCGGAAATTTCCGGGTCGTCACATTACCTACCCGTTAAAGAAATTTCGTCCCGAAATTTGATTAGGATCGTCATGACTGACAATAAGTATGTTTTCATGACGCATACGAGCTGAAAATTAGAGTTTTATCATCATTGAGTAATATGGATAAATCAACTCGATTATGTGAAGAATACGAGTGAAGCTATCGCAAAAGAGTGAGATGAGTAAATGCAAGTTCATCTTAACCGGTGACGTAGTCATGGTTGATTTTCGGAATTTAAGGGATTTAAAGATAATCTTCGAATCTATATAAGATTTGATTCTTCGGTAATTCAGGAAATTAGAATTTCTCTAATTAAATGCGGAGATCTGCCTTGCTTTCTTTATCAGATATTTCACTATAACTTAACTTCTTCTGTTCCATTAATTTTACCACTCCTATACTCAATTCTAAATTCAAAAGGTTGTGCAAATGCTTAATCCCATTCTGATCCTTGTCCTTATCCTGACTATCGCGACAATCATCCTCATTTTCCAACTTCCACCGGAGGAATCTGTTTTCTTCTACTTCACCCTTGGGGTTATAGTGTTTTTAATTCTCCCGTGTCTTTATGTTGCGATAAACATTGATATACATGGTTTGTAATTTGAAATGTCCCGTTCTTATTGATTAAAAACGTTCCATATTAATTGATTTCGTTGCGAGATTTTGACCTCTATATGAGACGTTTTTCAAAGACTGCATTCATTTTTAAAACAAACCATAACCTTTATTTCATAAATAAAGGTTTAAAAAGCTTTACGTAGATTATCAAATAATGATAATCTAAAATATCCTGTTTACACACGACCATTACATAATGGTTTACAATACAAATATGTTACATCGAAATCAGTTTCTTGAATGCAGTTTTTACACAATATCATACAAACATGGACTCCAAATCTTGTCCTTATTTTAGTATGCAACAGCGGAAGCTCTTAGTATTCACCTGAGAATAAACATGTTTTAAACGTCAACAAAAATGTTGGTGAGTTATAGGTTTAACCTATATATAACAAATCGTAACAATAGACCACAAGATTTCATATTTCAGTACACATCCCATACATAGAGATAAAAATCATTCATATGGTGAACACCTGGTAACCGACATTAACAAGATGCATATATAAGAATATCCCCATCATTCCGGGACACCCTTCGGATATGATATAAATTTCGAAGTACTAAAGCATCCGGTACTTTGGATGGGGTTTGTTAGGCCCAATAGATCTATCTTTAGGATTCACGTCAATTAGGGTGTCTGTTCCCTAATTCTTAGATTACCAGACTTAATAAAAAGGGGCATATTCGATTTCGATAATTCAACCATAGAATGTAGTTTCACGTACTTGTGTCTATTTTATAAATCATTTATAAAACCTGCATGTATTCTCATCCCAAAAATATTAGATTTTAAAAGTGGGACTATAACTCACTTTCACTGATTTTTACTTCGTCGGGAAGTAAGACTTGGCCACTGGTTGATTCACGAACCTATAACAATATATACATATATATCAAAGTATGTTCAAAATGTATTTACAACACTTTTAATATATTTTGATGTTTTAAGTTTATTAAGTCAGCTGTCCTCGTTAGTAACCTACAACTAGTTGTCCACAATTAGATGTACAGAAATAAATCGATAAATATTATCTTGAATCAATCCACTACCCAGTGTATACGTATCTCAGTATTGATCACAACTCAAACTATATATATTTTGAAATCAACCTCAACCATGTATAGCTGACTCCAACATTCACATATAGAGTGTCTATGGTTGTTCCGAAATATATATAGATGTGTCGACATGATAGGTCGAAACATTGTATGCGTGTCTATGGTATCTCAAGATTACATAATATACAATACAAGTTGATTAAGTTATGGTTGGAATAGATTTGTTACCAATTTTCACGTAGCTAAAATGAGAAAAATTATCCAATCTTGTTTTACCCATAACTTCTTCATTTTAAATCCGTTTTGAGTGAATCAAATTGCTATGGTTTCATATTGAACTCTATTTTATGAATCTAAACAGAAAAAGTATAGGTTTATAGTCGGAAAAATAAGTTACAAGTCGTTTTTGTAAAGGTAGTCATTTCAGTAGAAAAAACGACGTCTAGATGACCATTTTAGAAAACATACTTCCACTTTGAGTTTAACCATAATTTTTGGATATAGTTTCATGTTCATAATAAAAATAATTTTCCCAGAATAACAACTTTTAAATCAAAGTTTATCATAGTTTTTAATTAACTAACCCAAAACAGCCCGCGGTGTTACTACGACGGCGTAAATCCGATTTTACGGTGTTTTTCGTGTTTCCAGGTTTTAAATCATTAAGTTAACATATCATATAGATATAGAACATGTGTTTAGTTGATTTTAAAAGTCAAGTTAGAAGGATTAACTTTTATTTGCGAACAAGTTTAGAATTAACTAAACTATGTTCTAGTGATTACAAGTTTAAACCTTCGAATAAGATAGCTTTACATGTATGAATCGAATGATGTTATGAACATCATTACTACCTCAAGTTCCTTGGATAAATCTACTGGAAATGAGAAAAATAGATCTAGCTTCAAAGGATCTTTGGATGGCTTGAAAGTTCTTGAAGCAGAATCATGACACGAAAACAATTTCAAGTAAGATTTTCACTCGAAATAAGATTGTTATAGTTATAGAAATTGAATTAAAGTCTGAATATGATTATTACCTTGTATTAGAAAGATAACCTACTGTAAGTAACAAAGGTTTCTTGATCTTGGATGATTACTTGGAATGGATTTAGAAAACTTGGAAGTAAACTTGCAATCTTGGAAGTATTCTTGATTTTATGAAACTAGAACTTTTGGAATTTATGAAGAACACTTAGAACTTGAAGATAGAACTTGAGAGAGATCAATTAGATGAAGAAAATTGAAGAATGAAAGTGTTTGTAGGTGTTTTTGGTCGTTGGTGTATGGATTAGATATAAAGGATATGTAATTTTGTTTTCATGTAAATAAGTCATGAATGATTACTCATATTTTTGTAATTTTATGAGATATTTCATGCTAGTTGCCAAATGATGGTTCCCACATGTGTTAGGTGACTCACATGGGCTGCTAAGAGCTGATCATTGGAGTTTATATATGATGATGTAGCGTGAGGGTACGAAATAGTATTATTTTTAATACAAAATACTACAAAATATGACACAAGTTTTATTAATTTACGGATGGGATATACCTAAACCTTGCTACAACACTATAGGCAGTGTACCTAATCGTAGAGTAGTGTAGTTTTTAGTAAGTCCGGTTCGTTCCACAGGGAGCTGGTGATACTTACTATATTTTTAACTATATTTATACAAAATATATATAATTATATAAGTAGTAATATTATTATAAAAGGGGGGTTTTACCGTTTAATGACCGGTTTGTCGATTCTATATTTTAAGCGTAAAGATAAATGACGATAATTAAAGTGCGTAAAATAATGACAATAAATAAAATGACAGTAAATAAAATTGCGAGTAATAAAATGACAGTAAATAAAGATACGATGAGAAATATAATAAAAGAATTATGCTTATTTAAACTTCCGTAATCATGATGTTTGACGTGTTGATTTTAATTTATTACCATGGGTTAATTGTCCTTTGTCCTGGTTTATTTGATACGTCTATCTGGTTTTTGTCCATAATAGTCCATCGGTCATAAAAATAAAGTGCGAGTATCCTCGTCAAATTACCCTTATACCCGAAGTCAAATATTCCAACTGATTAAGGATTTAAACTGTGACGCAGTTATCACTTCTGTCAACAATTACACCAGTTATCACTGTATGTAATCCACCCCTGTTTTAATTAGTTTATGAATATTAATTCATCCACTTGATCAGAATGAATAATCAATTACCCAACCCAATTGATTAATTAAATGATTATAACAGATTCCATATGAACATCACTAAATAGGACAACCATAATCATTATTAATTATTAGGTTAATTAATTTGAAGATAGGTTCGACAGACTC
Organism: Rutidosis leptorrhynchoides; assembly: GCF_046630445.1. Taxonomy (NCBI): domain Eukaryota; kingdom Viridiplantae; phylum Streptophyta; class Magnoliopsida; order Asterales; family Asteraceae; genus Rutidosis; species Rutidosis leptorrhynchoides. The sequence goes on from NC_092343.1 coordinate 352,131,923, forward strand.
CAATGAGTTGTCACTCAATTAGACAATACCCCCCATCTATTAATAGTCAATAGTTCAATTTTCACAAGTGTCGGTCTTTTGCCCAAACCTTAATTATGGTCCAAAGTTCAATAACCCCTTCTTAATATTTTAGCCCAACATCACGATTACTTCGGCTCAAATAAGCATAATAATAACTTAGTTAAGATACATTAATGTAAAAAGGTTGAACATAACTTACAATGATTAAAAATAGCGTAGCGTTACACGGACAGAATTTCGACTTACACACTCAAACGATCTCTATCATAAATCTTATTATTATCATAATTTAAAATTAAAATTAAGATTATTGTTATATCTTATTAAGTTAACATTATGATAGAGATATAGAATATAGATATTGATAATTGATATTGATAAATAAGAAAAAGATAGAAAAAGGTGTGTTTTTACATTACGATTACAAAGCCTTTTATAGGCGAATTTAGAAATTGAATTTTCACTTATGACCCCTGAACTATGCTCAATTAACAACTTTTTATTATTTAATATTATTCTTATTATGAATTATTTAAATATTATATTTTATTCTTGTGCATAGTTGACTCGTAATTTTTACACCGTTGCGTCGAGCGTTGAGAGTTGACTCTGGTCCCGGTTCCGGATTTTCGAACGTCCTTGCGTACAATTTTATATTTTGTACTTTGCGTTTTGTAACTTGTACTCTTGTCATTTTTAGACGTTCTTCATCAATAATTTGAACCTTTTTAATTGTATCTTGTACATTTGAGCTTTTTGGACGTTTTGGTCTTTCAAATCTTCGTTTTTGTCTTTAAATCTTCATTTTCGAGCTATTTGCGTCTTTCGTCTTCGCACTTATTTATTTAACTATTACAACTAAAAATAAGGAAATTACATTTAAAAACTTTACATATTGGAACGATATTGCTACTAAATATATGTTCATTTGGAACACTATCAAATATCCCCACACTTGAGCGTTGCTTGTCCTCAAGCAATACAGAACTTGAAATAAAAACATACATGAATCACTTTTTTATTCATCACATTTTGTACATCAGTGATTTTGATATAGCGGTATAAACAATGATAGTAACGATATGGTTAAAGGTGGGTGTGTCATCCACAGTTGCCTTGGGTTTAGGACAACGACACTTGCAATCAAATAGCCGATTTACTTTCGGTTTCCAAAGCAAAGTGCACATTTGAAAGGCGGTTTACAGTCCCACATGACTATAAAAATTTAGATCCTTTAGGAAATAGGATCTTTATGAAAACATTTGATCTTTTAAAAATTCAATCTAGCTTTTACCCTAGATAAGTTTTCTGATTTGATCCACCATTGGTGTTGCAAAATATATTTGTGGATCAATATTTTGGCTAAAAACATTTAGGTTCGTGTAATCCACTGCTATCCCGGTATCGAAAAGCACACATCCAGTTTACGTGTTCCGTATATTACCTTTCGGCAAACTACCGTCCGGTTGTAAAGGAAAGCGATGAACAAGAAACTGTTAAGGCAATGTCCCGTGACATGCAGATGATTATGGTCTTTTAACGTGTCGGATGCTAGAACTATCCTTGGTAGGAGCGATAGTAAAGATCATCCTATGATTTTTCGGTCTGGCACAAGGTCCTGTCTCCGACCATGCTATGCAACCACCGTTCTTATGGTTGACACCCGATTTGGTTCAGGTGACCTAATGAATTCCAGGTGAATTTCTTAGGATTTTACGTTCAATGGTAATGAACGCATTGAAAATGGTTTTTCAGAAAACAAATCGGTTTGTATTTTTGATCAAAATATTTTCTCGTTCATGCTCGAGTTTAGATATCATCGAATTCCATGAGTTTGAATTCTCAATCTTTAAGGTCAATCTCTAGGATTGAGTATTATCAGTCTTAAAAGCTGATTTTTAATCTTTAAGGAGATTATCCTTTTCTGGGGATCTGATTCATTAGCCTTATCAAGCTAATTTGCACGGTGCCTCCCCATTGTACGAGATAAATCCTTCTCATGGTTAGGATAAATCTGACCACTTGGCGACCCTGTTTGATGCTGAGGTCCGTGGATTTCCTGCTGATTTTAGTGATGACTTTTCTAGATTTTTCGTCAACCTACAGCTGGTCTGGACGACAACTTCATGACCTAAATCAAGAAGCGCGTGTCTTTTTCGGAAGACTTTACTTCCTTTTAATGATGGAATTGATTCATCGTGTAGATCCATCTCTTCTTTTCTTTCATCGGATAAAACAGTTGATTATCGTTCAAAACAAAAGTATTTTCAATTGTTTGTACAAAAATATGTGATAGATAGTTTTTAATTGAATAACTTGGTACATTCTCCCCACACTTAGTTTTTTTCTTTGCCTTTTTATTCTCCTTTATTCCATTTTAAATGAATTCAAGCGTTTTAAGTTGTTTCTCAATTTATGTCCTTTTCGAGGTAACGATAATTTCGGTATTAACACCTAGTTTTCATCGTTCATAAATATGTATAAACATGATTTTGAGTTCATTTAGTTGAAAATTTTTCAAATTTTCACAAAATTTGGCAAATAAACCAAGTATAAACCTGAGAGAATTTATAACCCTTCCCCACACTTAAGATCATGCAATGCCCTCATTTGCATGAAATCAGACTATAATTTAAATTCATGAGGGTGATTAGCGTAGAAAAGTGATTAAAAATACCGAGTTTGCAAACATATTGTTATTTCACATTTGATTTTTTGCGTCTTGTCAAAATCAGTAGCTTTTGCTGAACTTCATGACAGTCTTTGAAAGTGCGCTGTTTTACCCTGTTTTGTACATAAGATAAAATACAAACATATATATATATATATATATATATATATATATATATATATATATATATTTTTGAAGTTTGGTTTATAACCCCACTTTTCAAAAATTTATAAAGTATAATATTTTTGGCATACTTTAAATCAATAAAATTAAAAATAATGATAACAAAATTTGTCGCCCCGCCCTCGGGTAAAGTAATTTCGGCTCAACGACCTAGTCTTCAACTCACGACGAATTTTAAAAATCATATTTTTAACTTAATGAAATAAAGTAAATTTTGTTTTTTAAAATCACAATAAAACATAAATTAAAATGCATATTAATTTCAAATAAAACCTAAAAAAAATAAAAATTCAGAATGGAGGGAGAAAACTAGTTCTTTAGTGTCTGCTAGCGGAAAAGACCAATCGGATTCCATTCTCGGAACTACACGAGAACAGAACAAATAACTTTAGACAACATTATCTTTTTAGAACATTCGAATCTCCCCACACTTAGGTAGCTGTGGTGTTGAAATTGTGATTAACTTCATTGTCAATTTCTCTTGGTCCATAATCAACTTGCCTATCTGTGACTTTTTCTTTAAGCCAGTGCCCGGCTTCTTCCGTAATATCCCATAATTCAACTAGCTTCGCCCTTTCTTTAGGCGACAGATTGGATACTAACCGGTTACATAACTTAAAGTTCCCCTTACTTCTAGCATCAATAGCCCGTTTAAAAAGTTTCTTCATTGAACTTTTAATAACGGGGTCATCTAATTTCGTATCAACAACGGGGTCCTTTGTTATTGGGTTATCATTAGGTGTTACTTCATTTTTCCCACACTTAGGCGTTTCATTATTGCTAAGCACTGCCGTTGGAGTTGGTAAAACAACATGGTTATTACCAATCGTTTTTATTGGTTCAACGGTTTTGGTTGGTGGAGGTTTAGATTTTTGAATCATAAAGGTGATCGATTTGTCACCACTTTTAAGTGTCATTCTTCCATTTCCTACATCAAATAACGCCCCGGTGAACGCAAAGAATGGCCGACCTAAAATTAGAGGAATGTTTGGGTCCTCTTCTATGTCAATGACAATAAATTCGACTAGAAAGGTTAAATTGCCTACTTGAACGGGTAGGTTGTCAGCAATTCCAACTGGGTGCTTAATGGTTTGATCAAAGAGTCGAACACTCATATCCGTTGGACTTAACTTACCTACACCTAATCTCTTATATAAGGAAAGAGGCATAACACTTACACTTGCACCTAAATCTGCTAGTGCATCATACATGACACAATCACTAAGTAGACAAGGAACAATAAATTCACCCGGATCACCTACCCTAGGTGGAGGTTTTGGTGGAACTGTCTTCACCGGGTTTACTTCTACGGCTTTTGTTTCTTGTACTTTCTTATTCTTTTTCTTCTTCTTCTTTCCAGAAGTATCACAATCTTTATTACTTATTACTTGCTCATACTCAACTCCTTTTCTTGGAAACGGGATGGGTGGTTTGTATGGTGTCACCACTGCTTTACATACTCGGATGGTGGTGGTGGTGTAACTTCTTCATTGTTACTCACATCTAAAACCTTCCCATCTTCTGGAGCTGGTTTTTCAGAATTTGTTGACACCATATTAACATTCTCTTTCCGAGGATTTACTTCAGTATTACTCGGTAGCTTTCCTTGTTCCCTCTCACTCATCATGCTAGCAAGAGTACCTACGTGTTTTTCTAGATTCAAAATGGAAGCTTGTTGAGTTCTAAATGACTGATCAAACCTCTCATTCGTTTGGGTTTGAGTTTCAATAAATTGTGTTTGAGATTCAACTAGCTTAAATACCACTTCTTCCAGATTTGACTTTTTCTCTTCGGTTTGTTGTGGTGGTTTATACAAGCCAGGTCTTTGTTGATTGAAAGTGTTGTTTTGAGTTGGTTGGTTATTCGGACCTTGTTGGTTATACGAGTTATTGTCGGGTCCTTTTGGATTGTAAAGAATGTTTTGATTTCGATTGAAGTTTGGCCTTGGCGGTTGATAATTATTCTGATAACTATTTTCCAGCCTTTGGTTCATGTAGACAACATTCTCACGTTGTTCCATCGTTTGTTCAATGTGACAGTCTTTCATTAAGTGTGGTCCACCGCATTGCTCACAACTGATTCGTATTGCGTGAATATCTTTATTCATCTTTTCCATTCGTCTCTCGAAAGCATCTATTTTTGCAGAAACGGAATCAAAGTTATGGCTAGAATCGGCTCTAGCCGCTTTAGATGAGAGATATATATCTTTCTCTTGGTGCCACTCATGAGAGTGGGAGGCTGTGTTATCAATAATTTTGTAAGCTTCAGTTGCGGTTTTCTTCATAATGGAACCACCAGCTGTTATGTCGATGTCTTTTCGTGTAGCAACGTTGACACCTTGGTAGAATATTTGTACTATTTGATAAGTGTCTAAACCGTGTTGAGGACATCCTCTCAACAACTTTCCAAATCTTGTCCACGCCTCATATAGAGTTTCATTTGACTTTTGTGTGAACGTAACAATTTCTCCTTGAAGTCTCACGGCTTTAGATGCCGGAAAGAATCTTTTAAGAAATTTCTCAACTAAAACATCCCATGTGTCAATCGCCCCTTCAGGTAACGATTCTAACCAATCTTTGGCTTCTCCCTTTAAAGTCCAGGGAAACAACATGAGATAGATCTGTTCATCCTCAACTTCTCGGATTTTGAATAGTGTACAGATCCTATTAAACGTACGAAGATGTTCGTTTGGATCTTCCTTCGGCGCACCACTATATTGGCACTGATTAGTTACCATGTGTAGGATTTGTCCTTTGATTTCATAATCTGGCGCATAAATGTCTGGCTTAATAATGGCGTGACCTTGGCCCGTGCGTGTGGCTCTCATTCGGTCTTCCATACTTAGAGGTTCCAGATTTTCCATAATTGAATTTGTTGAATACGAATCACTAGAAGATTCTGATTTAATGGTTTGTGGTTCAGGAGGAATGATTAGTGGTTCTGGATCTTGGAATTGTCCCTGAATATTCTCCGTATTCTCAATTGTGAGGTCGGGTTCAAAAGATGGATTATCGAAAATTTGAGTTGGAGTTCTTGGTCGACTAGATGATGATTCTAAAGAAAAATCAACGGCGACAATATTGGCTAGATGTCTTGATCGAGTTATAGGTGGTGAACGTATGAAAGGTGGTGAACGTTTTACTCGGTGTATTCACTGAATATCCTATTAGTTTTTAAAAGGAAAGAAAAATTATATAAGTTATCCAATTAATAGACTTTTCTGATTTTGCCCACGTTTCGAATAGCCAAAAGATGCAGCAGAGGGGCAGGATTCGTTTGGTCTCAATATAATTGAGTACTGTTTGGCTCCAATAACCCGGTCCACGTACAAATCCAACTATTACTACGAACCAGAAAATTTTGATGTCTATCAATTTAACCACTTAAAATAAATTTTCGTAATTTTAAGAAATTTAGATAAGAAGTAGAATAAAAATCTTATCCTAAAACTAGAATAGCGAGAAATAAGAAAGAAAAAAAAAACGCGTCGAAAAAGGTCGAAAAATAGGCGTCGAAAAATAAAAATAAGAAAGTAGCGCGAAAAACGGCGTCGCAAAATTCTAAAGCACATAAATCTTAGTCTAAGGAATAAGCACTTAAGGGATTTTACGGCAAACCTAAAAATTCTAGAAATAAAAATAACTATGGCAAAACTAAACTTAATACTAAAAGTTGCGACTATAGTCTAAAAATCTAAAGGTAATAAAACTAAAAAAAAACAATTTTTTTTTTATAGACAAAATCTTAAAAAATATATATTTTTTTTTAATAATTTTTTTTTTTTTTACGTTTTTTTTTTTTTTTTTTTACGTTTTTGTTTTTTTTTTACGTTTTTTTTTTTTAAGTGTTTTTTTTTTTTTACGTTTTTTTTTTTAAAAACGAATTTTTTTTTCTAAAAAAAAACGTTTTTTTTTTTACAATTTTTTTTTTTTTAAAAAAATGATTTTTTTTACAAATTAATACTTTTTTTTATAATTATTATTTTTTTTTCAAAACTTTTTTTTTAATTCATTTACTATTCATGAATAGTAAATGAAAAGAAATTAATTAATTTACTATTCACATGAAAGCGACATGATAGAAATTATTAATTACAATTTACATAATATACCCCTGAAGTATTTAATAAATACGACTTTTTAAAACTTTTACGATTCAAAATATATTCTAAAATATTATTATATTATTATATTCTATTTCAATATTATTATATTATTATATTCTATTTCAATATTATTATATTATTATATTTTATTTCAATATTATTATAATTAAAAATATAGCGTTTTAGCGCTCCCCGGCAGCGGCGCCAAAAACTTGATGATGTAGCGTGAGGGTACGAAATAGTATTATTTTTAATACAAAATACTATAAAATATGACACAAGTTTTATTAATTTACGGATGGGATATACCTAAACCTTGCTACAACACTATAGGCAGTGTACCTAATCGTAGAGTAGTGTAGTTTTTAGTAAGTCCGGTTCGTTCCACAGGGAGCTGGTGATACTTACTATATTTTTAACTATATTTATACAAAATATATATAATTATATAAGTAGTAATATTATTATAAAAGGGGGGTTTTACCGTTTAATGACCGGTTTGTCGATTCTATATTTTAAGCGTAAAGATAAATGACGATAATTAAAGTGCGTAAAATAATGACAATAAATAAAATGACAGTAAATAAAATTGCGAGTAATAAAATGACAGTAAATAAAGATACGATGAGAAATATAATAAAAGAATTATGCTTATTTAAACTTCCGTAATCATGATGTTTGACGTGTTGATTTTAATTTATTACCATGGGTTAATTGTCCTTTGTCCTGGTTTATTTGATACGTCTATCTGGTTTTTGTCCATAATAGTCCATCGGTCATAAAAATAAAGTGCGAGTATCCTCGTCAAATTACCCTTATACCCGAAGTCAAATATTCCAACTGATTAAGGATTTAAACTGTGACGCAGTTATCACTTCTGTCAACAATTACACCAGTTATCACTGTATGTAATCCACCCCTGTTTTAATTAGTTTATGAATATTAATTCATCCACTTGATCAGAATGAATAATCAATTACCCAACCCAATTGATTAATTAAATGATTATAACAGATTCCATATGAACATCACTAAATAGGACAACCATAATCATTATTAATTATTAGGTTAATTAATTTGAAGATAGGTTCGACAGACTCCAATGAGTTGTCACTCAATTAGACAATACCCCCCATCTATTAATAGTCAATAGTTCAATTTCCACAAGTGTCGGTCTTTTGCCCAAACCTTAATTATGGTCCAAAGTTCAATAACCCCTTCTTAATATTTTAGCCCAACATCACGATTACTTCGGCTCAAATAAGCATAATAATAACTTAGTTACGATACATTAATGTAAAAAGGTTGAACATAACTTACAATGATTAAAAATAGCGTAGCGTTACACGGACAGAATTTCGACTTACACACTCAAACGATCTCTATCATAAATCTTATTATTATCATAATTTAAAATTAAAATTAAGATTATTGTTATATCTTATTAAGTTAACATTATGATAGAGATATAGAATATAGATATTGATAATTGATATTGATAAATAAGAAAAAGATAGAAAAAGGTGTGTTTTTACATTACGATTACAAAGCCTTTTATAGGCGAATTTAGAAATTGAATTTTCACTTATGACCCCTGAACTATGCTCAATTAACAACTTTTTATTATTTAATATTATTCTTATTATGAATTATTTAAATATTATATTTTATTCTTGTGCATAGTTGACTCGTAATTTTTACACAGTTGCGTCGAGCGTTGAGAGTTGACTCTGGTCCCGGTTCCGGATTTTCGAACGTCCTTGAGTACAATTTTATATTTTGTACTTTGCGTTTTGTAACTTGTACTCTTGTCATTTTTAGACGTTCTTCATCAATAATTTGAACCTTTTTAATTGTATCTTGTACATTTGAGCTTTTTGGACGTTTTGGTCTTTCAAATCTTCGTTTTTGTCTTTAAATCTTCATTTTCGAGCGATTTGCGTCTTTCGTCTTCGCACTTATTTATTTAACTATTACAACTAAAAATAAGGAAATTACATTTAAAAACTTTACATATTGGAACGATATTGCTACTAAATATATGTTCATTTGGAACACTATCAATATACCAATAGTACATACATCTAAAAGCTGTGTATTGTACGAGTACGAATACGGGTGCATACGAGTAGAATTGTTGATGAAACTGAACGAGGATGTAATTGTAAGCATTTTTGTTAAGTAGAAGTATTTTGATAAGTGTCATGAATTCTTTCAAAAGTGTATGAATACATATTAAAACACTACATGTATATACATTTTAACTGAGTCGTTAAGTCATCGTTAGTCGTTACATGTAAATGTTGTTTTGAAACCTTTAGGTTAACGATCTTGTTGAATGTTGTTAACCCATTGTTTATTATAACAAATGAGATGTTAAATTGTTATATTATCATGATATTATGATATATAATATATCTTAGTATGATATATATACAGTTAAATGTCGTTACAACGATAATCGTTACATATATGTCTCGTTTCGAAATCATTAAGTTAGTAGTCTTATTTTTACATATGTATTTCATTGTTAATACACTTAATAATATATTTACTTATCATTTAACATAATTAACCAAGTGTATCAATATCTTAATATGATTCATATGTACCTAGTAAGATGTTGTTATAACGATAATCGTTATATATATCGTTTTCAAGTTTCTTAAATTAATAGTCTCATTTTTATGTATATAACTCATTGTTAAAATACCTAATGAGATACATACTAATAATAAAATCATGTTGACTATATATATAACCATATATATGTCATCGTATAGTTTTTACAAGTTTTAACGTTCGTGAATCACCGGTCAACTTGGGTGGTCAATTGTCTATATGAAACCTATTTCAATTTATCAAGTCTTAACAAGTTTGATTGCTTAACATGTTGGAAACACTTAATCATGTAAATAACAATTTCATTTAATATATATATAAACATGGAAAAGTTCGGGTCACTACAGTACCTACTCGTTAAATAAATTTCGTCCCGAAATTTTAAGCAGTTGGAGGTGTTGACGTATCTTCTGGAAATAAATGCGGGTATTTCTTCTTCATCTGATCTTCACGCTCCCAGGTGAACTCGGGTCCTCTACGAGCATTCCATCGAACCTTAACAATCGGTATCTTGTTTTGTTTAAGTCTCTTAACCTCACGATCCATTATTTCGACGGGTTCTTCAATGAATTGAAGTTTTTCATTGATTTGGATTTCGTCCAACGGAATAGTGAGATCTTCTTTAGCAAAACATTTCTTCAAATTTGAGATGTGAAAAGTGTTATGTACAGCCGCGAGTTGTTATGGTAGCTCCAGTTGGTAAGCTACTGGTCCGACACGATCAATAATCTTGAATGGTCCAATGTACCTTGGATTTAGTTTCCTCCGTTTACCAAATCGAACAACGCATTTCCAAGGTGAAACCTTAAGCATGACCATTTCTCCAATTTCAAACTCTATATCTTTTCTTTTACTGTCCGCGTAGCTCTTTTGTCGACTCTGGGCGGTTTTCAATCTTTGTTGAATTTGGATGATTTTCTCGGTAGTTTCTTGTATTATCTCCGGACCCGTAATCTGTCTATCCCCCACTTCACTCCAACAAATTGGAGACCTGCACTTTCTACCATAAAGTGCTTCAAACGGCGCCATCTCAATGCTTGAATGGTAGCTGTTGTTGTAGGAAAATTCTGCTAACGGTAGATGTCGATCCCAACTGTTTCCGAAATCAATAACACAAGCTCGTAGCATGTCTTCAAGCATTTGTATCGTCCTTTCGCTCTGCCCATCAGTTTGTGGATGATAGGCAGTACTCATGTCTAGACGAGTTCCCAATGCTTGCTGTAATGTCTGCCAGAATCTTGAAATAAATCTGCCATCCCTATCAGAGATAATAGAGATTGGTATTCCATGTCTGGAGACGACTTCCTTCAAATACAGTCGTGCTAACTTCTCCATCTTGTCATCTTCTCTTATTGGCAGGAAGTGTGCTGACTTGGTGAGATGATCAACTATTACTCAAATAGTATCATAACCACTTGCAGTCCTTGGTAATTTAGTAATGAAATCCATGGTAATGTTTTCCCATTTCCATTCCGGGATTTCAGGTTGTTGTATTAGACCTGATGGTTTCTGATGTTCAGCTTTGACCTTAGAACACGTTAAACATTCTCCTACATATTTAGCAATATCGGCTTTCATACCTGGCCACCAAAAATGTTTCTTAAGATCCTTTTACATCTTCCCCGTTCCAGGATGTATTGAGTATCTGGTTTTATGAGCTTCTCTAAGTACCATTTCTCTCATATCTCCAAATTTTGGTACCCAAATTCTTTCAGCCCTATACCGGGTTCCGTCTTCCCGAATATTAAGATGCTTCTCCGATCCTTTGGGTATTTCATCCTTTAAATTTCCCTCTTTTAAAACTCCTTGTTGCGCCTCCTTTATTTGAGTAGTAAGGTTAGTGTGAATCATTATATTCATAGATTTTACTCGAATGGGTTCTCTGTCCTTTCTGCTCAAGGCGTTGGCTACCACATTTGCCTTCCCCGGGTGGTAACGAATCTCAAAGTCGTAATCATTCAACAATTCAATCCACCTACGCTGCCTTATATTCAGTTGTTTCTGATTAAATATGTGTTGATGACTTTTGTGGTCAGTATATATAATACTTTTGACCCCATATAAGTAGTGCCTCCAAGTATTTAATGCAAAAACAACCGCGCCTAATTCCAAATCATGCGTCGTATAATTTTGCTCGTGAATCTTCAATTGTCTAGACGCATAAGCAATCACCTTCGTCCGTTGCATTAATACACAACCGAGACCTTGCTTTGATGCGTCACAATAAATCACAAAATCATCATTCCCTTCAGGCAATGACAATATAGGTGCCGTAGTTAGCTTTTTCTTCAATAATTGAAACGCCTTCTCTTGTTCATCCTTCCATTCAAATTTCTTCCCTTTATGCGTTAATGCAGTCAAGGGTTTTGCTATTTTGGAGAAATCTTGGATGAATCTTCTGTAGTAACCAGCCAATCCTAAAAATTGACGTATATGCTTCAGAGTTTTTGGGGTTTCCCACTTTTCAACGGTTTCGATCTTTGCCGGGTCCACCTGGATACCTTCTTTGTTCACTATGTGACCGAGGAATTGAACTTCTTCCAACCAAAATGCACACTTTGAAAACTTAGCGTACAGTTTTTCTTTCCTCAATACTTCTAGCACTTTTTTCAAATGTTCTTCGTGCTCTTGATCATTCTTTGAGTAAATAAGTATGTCATCGATGAAAACAATGACAAACTTGTCAAGATATGGCCCACACACTCGGTTCATAAGGTCCATGAACACAGCTGGTGCATTAGTCAATCCAAACGGCATAACCATAAACTCGTAATGACCATAACGCGTCCTAAAAGCAGTTTTTGGAATATCATCCTCCTTTACTCGCATTTAATGATATCCAGAACGTAAATCGATCTTCGAATAAACCGACGAGCCTTGTAGTTGATCAAATAAGTCATCAATTCTCGGCAGTGGATAACGGTTTTTGATGGTAAGTTTGTTCAACTCTCTGTAGTCAATACGCAACCTAAATGTACCATCCTTCTTCTTGACAAACAAAACAGGAGCTCCCCATGGTGATGTGCTTGGTCGAATGAAACCACGTTCTAATAGTTCTTGAAGTTGGCTTTGCAGTTCTTTCATCTCGCTGGGTGCGAGTCTATAAGGAGCACGAGCTATTGGTGCAGCTCCTGGTACAAGATCTATTTGAAATTCAACAGATCGATGTGGAGGTAGTCCCGGTAATTCTTTCGAAAATACATCGGAAAATTCTTTTACGACGGGAACATCATTGATGCTCTTTTCTTCAGTTTGTACTTTCTCGACGTGTGCTAGAACAGCATAGCAACCTTTTCTTATTAGTTTTTGTGCCTTCAAATTACTAATAAGATGTAGCTTCATGTTGCCCTTTTCTCCGTACACCATTAAGGGTTCTCCTTCTTCTCGTACAATGCGAATTGCATTTTTATAACATACGATCTCTGCTTTCACCTTCTTCAGCTAGTCCATGCCAACTATTACATCAAAACTCCCTAACTCTACTGGTATCAAATCAATCTTAAATATTTCGCTACCCAGTTTAATTTCTCGATTCCGGCATATATTATCTGCTGAAATTAATTTACCATTTGATAATTCGAGTAAAAATTTACTATCCAACGGCATCAATGGACTACTTAATTTAGCACAAAAATCTCTACTCATATAGCTTATATCCGCACCCGAATCAAATAAAATGTAAGCAGATTTATTGTCAATAAGAAACGTACCCGTAACAAGCTCCGGGTCTTCCTGTGCCTCTGCTGCATTAATATTGAAAACTCTTCCGCGGCCTTGTCCATTCGTGTTCTCCTGGTTTGGGCAATTTCTAATAATGTGGCCCGGTTTTCCACATTTATAACAAACTACATTGGCATAACTTGCTCCGACACTACTTGCTCCGCCATTACTCGTTCCGACACCATTTGTTCCTTTCGTTCTATTAACCCCTGGTCCGTAGACCTCACACTTCGCCGCGCTATGACCATTTCTTTTACACTTGTTGCAAAATTTGGTGCAGAACCCCGAGTGATACTTTTCACACCTTTGGCATAGCTGCTTCTGATTGTTGTTATTGTTGCGGTTGTTATTGTTGTTGGGATGATTGTTGTCGTTGTTGTTGTTGTTGTTGTTGGGCCGTTTGTTGTAGTTGCGATTGATGTTGTGATTGTTGGGATAATTGTTGCGATTATTATTGTAATTGCTGTTGTTGTTGTATTGGTGATTCTTATCACCGTTTTCCTCCCACTTTCTTTTGACTTGCTTCACATTGGCCTCTTCAGCCGTCTGTTCTTTAATTCTTTCCTCAATCCGGTTCACTAGTTTGTGAGCCATTCTACATGCCTGTTGTATGGAGGTGGGCTCGTGTGAACTTATATCTTCTTGGATTCTTTCCGGTAATCCTTTCACAAATGCGTCGATCTTCTCTTCCTCATCTTCGAATGCTCCCGGACACAATAGGCACAATTCTGTGAATCGTCTTTCGTATGTGGTAATATCAAATCCTTGGGTTCGTAACCCTCTAAGTTCTATCTTGAGCTTATTGACCTCGGTTCTGGGACGGTACTTCTCATTCATTAAGTGCTTGAATGCCGACCACGGTAGTGCGTACGCATCATCTTGTCCCACTTGCTCTAGATAGGTATTCCACCATGTTAACGCAGAACCTGTGAAGGTATGCGTAGCGTACTTCACTTTGTCCTCTTCAGTACACTTACTTATGGCAAACACCGATTCGACCTTCTCGGTCCACCGTTTCAATCCGATCGGTCCTTCGGTTCCATCAAATTCCAAAGGTTTGCAGGCAGTGAATTCTTTGTAGGTGCATCCTACACGATTTCCTGTACTGCTAGATCCAAGGTTATTGTTGGTATGTAGCGCAGCCTGTACTGCGGCTATGTTTGAAGCTAGAAAAGTACGGAATTCCTCTTCATTCATATTCACGGTGTGTCGAGTAGTCGGTGCCATTTCCTTCAAAATAGTCAAATGGAACAAGTTAATCATACAGAATATTAAGAGTAGTTAATAGTATTTCGTAGCATAATATGAACTCATTTATAAAAGCTTTTTTTCATATTAGCATTTTATAAGTTTAAATTCAGGTAGTACCTACCCGTTAAGTTCATACTTAGTAGCTAATATACAATTCAACTACTACAATTCTATATGAAAAACTGATTATAATAATATTTCGCGTTCAAACTTTTATACAATATTTTACAAACTTACACTACCGCTTATTTTACATAAAGCATGAAATATAGCACACAATAACTTTGATACAAGATAGTTGTGAAGATAATTCTAGCTAGTACACAAGTCGTTCAGCAAAGGCAATAAAGACACGTAATTCATACGTCCAGAAACAAGTCATGCATTCTGGTTTTACTAGGACTACTTCCCATCCTTGGTCTTGTGGAACATAACCGTTATGGCCGTTGATAAGACAGCGTGTTGTAACTTCGTCAAAGGGACGAGGGTTACGTAATGACCAACAGTCTCGTAATAACCTAAAAACCTCATTTCTTACCCCAATTACCAACTCCGTCACTTGTGGGAACGTTTTGTTTAATAGTTGTAGCCCGATGTTCTTTTTCTCATTTTGTTGAGAAGCGAATATTACTAACCCGTAAGCATAGCATGCTTCTTTATGTTGCATGTTAGCCGCTTTTTCTAAATCATGAAGTCCTATATTCGGATACATTGAGTCAAAATAATTTCTTAACCCGTTGCATAAAATAGCATTTGGGTTCCCCGCAATATATGCGTCAAAGTTAACACATCGTAACTTATGGGTTTCCTAATGTGATATCCCCCATCTTTCAAACGAAAGTCTCTTATAAACCAAGACATTCTTGGAACGTTCTTCGAATGTCTTACAAACTGATTTCGCCGTAAATAGTTGTGCCGAAGAATTCTGACCAACTCTAGACAAGATTTCATCAATCATGTCTCCGGGTAGGTCTCTTAAAATATTGGGTTGTCGATCCATTTTGTGTTTTTATACTGTAAAATAGACAAGAGTTAGATTCATAAAAAAAATACTTATTAATACAAGCAATTTTTACATATATCATAAAGCATAAGCACACTATATTACATATATTACACCACACGAATACAACTATCTAATTCCGACTCGCTCGTTTCTTCTTCTTCGGTTTTGGTTCATTTTGCCAAGTTTCTAGGGATATATGATGTTCCCCTAATACGAGCTGTCGTTTTCCACAACGGTTTAGAAAAACCTGGTGGTTTAGAGGTTCCCGAGTCATTGTTACAACTTAAGGGCTTCGGGGGTTGACGATACATATAAAGTTCATCGGGGTTGGAATTAGATTTCTCTATTTTTATGCCCTTTCCCTTATTATTTTCTTTTGCCTTTTTAAATTCAGTTGGGGTAATTTCTATAACATCATCGGAATTCTCGTCGGAATCCGATTCATCGGAGAATTGGTAATCCTCCCAATATTTTGCTTCCTTGGCGGAAACACCATTGACCATAATTAACCTTGGTCGGTTGGTTGAGGATTTTCTTTTACTTAACCCTTTTATTATTTCCCCCACCGGTTCTATTTCCTCCTCCGGTTCCTCCTCTTCCGGTTCTGATTCTTCTTCCGATTCCGATTCTTCTTCCGGTTCTTCTTCGGGAACTTGTGAATCAGTCCAATATATATTCGACTCTTCGTTATTATTAGGTGAGTCAATGGGATTTGTGCTAGAGGTAGACATCTATCACACAATATCAAACATGTTAAGAGATTAATATATCACATAATATATACATGTTAATAATATATAGTTTCCAACAAAAATGTTAAGCAATCATTTTTAAAGAAAACACGGTCGAAGTCCAGACTCACTAATGCATCCTAACAAACTCGATAAGACACACTAATTCAAATTTTCTGGTTCTCTAAGACCAACGCTCGGATACCAACTGAAATGTCCCGTTCTATATGAGACGTTCCATATTAATTGATTTCGTTGCGAGTTTTTGACCTCTATATGAGACGTTTTTCAAAGACTGCATTCATTTTTAAAACAAACCATAACCTTTATTTCATAAATAAAGGTTTAAAAAGCTTTACGTAGATTATCAAATAATGATAATCTAAAATATCCTGTTTACACACGACCATTACATAATGGTTTACAATACAAATATGTTACATCGAAATCAGTTTCTTGAATGCAGTTTTTACACAATATCATACAAACATGGACTCCAAATCTTGTCCTTATTTTAGTACGCAACAACGGAAGCTCTTAGTATTCACCTGAGAATAAACATGCTTTAAACGTCAACAAAAATGTTGGTGAGTTATAGGTTTAACCTATATATATCAAATCGTAACAATAGACCACAAGATTTCATATTTCAATACACATCCCATACATAGAGATAAAAATCATTCATATGGTGAACACCTGGTAACCGACATTAACAAGATGCATATATAAGAATATCCCCATCATTCCGGGACACCCTTCGGATATGATATAAATTTCGAAGTACTAAAGCATCCGGTACTTTGGATGGGGTTTGTTAGACCCAATAGATCTATCTTTAGGATTCGCGTCAATTAGGGTGTCTGTTCTCTAATTCTTAGATTACCAGACTTAATAAAAAGGGCATATTCGATTTCGATAATTCAACCATAGAATGTAGTTTCACGTACTTGTGTCTATTTTATAAATAATTTATAAAACCTGCATGTATTCTCATCCCAAAAATATTAGATTTTAAAAGTGGGACTATAACTCACTTTCACAGATTTTTACTTCGTCGGGAAGTAAGACTTGGCCACTGGTTGATTCACGAACCTATAACAATATATACATATATATCAAAGTATGTTCAAAATATATTTACAACACTTTTAATATGTAGTGATGTTTTAAGTTTATTAAGTCAGCTGTCCTCGTTAGTAACCTACAACTAGTTGTCCACAGTTAGATGTACAGAAATAAATCGATAAATATTATCTTGAATCAATCCATGACCCAGTGTATACGTATCTCAGTATTGATCACAACTCAAACTATATATATTTTGGAATCAACCTCAACCCTGTATAGCTAACTCCAACATTTACATATAGAGTGTCTATGGTTGTTCCGAAATATATATAGATGTGTCGACATGATAGGTCGAAACATTGTATACGTGTCTATGGTATCTCAAGATTACATAATATACAATACAAGTTGATTAAGTTATGGTTGGAATAGATTTGTTACCAATTTTCACGTAGCTAAAATGAGAAAAATTATCCAATCTTGTTTTACCCAAAACTTCTTCATTTTAAATCCGTTTTGAGTGAATCAAATTGCTATGGTTTCATATTGAACTCTATTTTATGAATATAAACAGAAAAAGTATAGGTTTATAGTCGGAAAAATAAGTTACAAGTCATTTTTGTAAAGGTAGTCATTTCAGTCGAAAGAACGACGTCTAGATGACCATTTTAGAAAACATACTTCCACTTTGAGTTTAACCATAATTTTTGGATATAGTTTCATGTTCATAATAAAAATCATTTTCCCAGAATAACAACTTTTAAATCAAAGTTTATCATAGTTTTTAATTAACTAACCCAAAACAGCCCGCGGTGTTACTACGACGGCGTAAATCCGATTTTACGGTGTTTTTCGTGTTTCCAGGTTTTAAATCATTAAGTTAGCATATCATATAGATATAGAACATGTATTTAGTTGATTTTAAAAGTCAAGTTAGAAAGATTAACTTTTATTTGCGAACAAGTTTAGAATTAACTAAACTATGTTCTAGTGATTACAAGTTTAAACCTTCGAATAAGATAGCTTTATATGTATGAATCGAATGATGTTATGAACATCATTACTACCTCAAGTTCCTTGGATAAACCTACTGGAAATGAGAAAAATAGATCTAGCTTCAAAGGATCCTTGGATGGCTTGAAAGTTCTTGAAGCAGAATCATGACACGAAAACAATTTCAAGTACGATTTCCACTCGAAATAAGATTGTTATAGTTATAGAAATTGAATTAAAGTTTGAATATGATTATTACCTTGTATTAGAAAGATAACCTACTGTAAGTAACAAAGGTTTCTTGATCTTGGATGATTACTTGGAATGGATTTAGAAAACTTGGAAGTAAACTTGCAATCTTGGAAGTATTCTTGATTTTATGAAACTAGAACTTTTGGAATTTATGAAGAACACTTAGAACTTGAAGATAGAACTTGAGAGAGATCAATTAGATGAATAAAATTGAAGAATGAGTGTTTGTAGGTATTTTTGGTCGTTGGTGTATGGATTAGATATAAAGGATATGTAATTTTGTTTTCATGTAAATAAGTCATGAATGATTACTCATATTTTTGTAATTTTATGAGATATTTCATGCTAGTTGCCAAATGATGGTTCCCACATGTGTTAGGTGACTCACATGGGCTGCTAAGAGCTGATCATTGGATTTTATATACCAGTAGTACATACATCTAAAAGCTGTGTATTGTACGAGTACGAATACGGGTGCATACGAGTAGAATTGTTGATGAAACTGAACGAGGATGTAATTGTAAGCATTTTTGTTAAGTAGAAGTATTTTGATAAGTGTATTGAAGTCTTTCAAAAGTGTATGAATATATATTAAAACACTACATGTATATACATTTTAACTGAGTCGTTAAGTCATCGTTAGTCGTTACATGTAAATGTTGTTTTGAAACCTTTAGGTTAACGATCTTGTTGAATGTTGTTAACCCATTGTTTATTATAACAAATGAGATGTTAAATTGTTATATTATCATGATATTATGATATATAATATATCTTAGTATGATATATATACAGTTAAATGTCGTTACAACGATAATCGTTACATATATGTCTCGTTTCGAAATCATTAAGTTAGTAGTCTTATTTTTACATATGTATTTCATTGTTAATACACTTAATAATATATTTACTTATCATTTAACATAATTAACCAAGTGTATCAATATCTTAATATGATTCATATGTACCTAGTAAGACGTTGTTATAACGATAATCGTTATATATATCGTTTTCGAGTTTCTTAAATTAATAGTCTCATTTTTATGTATATAACTCATTGTTAAAATACCTAATGAGATACATACTTATAATAAAATCATGTTAACTATATATATAACCATATATATGTCATCGTATAGTTTTTACAAGTTTTAACGTTCGTGAATCACCGGTCAACTTGGGTGGTCAATTGTCTATATGAAACCTATTTCAATTTATCAAGTCTTAACAAGTTTGATTGCTTAACATGTTGGAAACACTTAATCATGTAAATAACAATTTCATTTAATATATATATAAACATGAAAAAGTTCGGGTCACTACATAATTTATGTGTTGTTATCGGACTTTATATTCTCCCTTATATTTCGGAGCTCTTTGCCCTTTTATTTTCTTCTCGACTCTAAGTACAACAAATAATGGTCCAGAATTCATAGGTATGTGATTTCGGAATAAACCTAGTTAATGTTCTAAGAAGGAAATTGTAATGGCACGGTCCTGATTTGTCAAATTACCAGAATATCCAGAAAAGACCGAATTATCAAGAAAATATTTTCTTGATATCTTTGGAAGTTAAATAGAATACAAGAGTCGTGTAACATGGCACATGATGACGGTAGGGTCTGTGAATCATCACGTTTCATTAGAAACTCAGCATGACTTACTGTAATATAATCACGTTGATCAAGTGTCATTATATTATACTAACTCATGCTTCAGTTCCCAACACTACTTTAAAAGCATTCTTATTTTAAACTCGAAGGTTTACAGAATACAGAAACTAAAATAGTTTCCTTTTATGATATAACACGGATAGCGCGGAGAGATAATTAATATTGGATGAGAATATTTATGAAGGTATCTTCAGAAATATTGAGGATATCAATAATGAAAGATACGATTATATCTTAGAGTTTTTGAATCAAATTGTGATGAAGAAATTCATTCACGATGATTTAGAGCGATTAAGGAGCAAGGTATTCGTTAAAGATTTCATCAGAAACAGAATCATCAGGATTCTTTTATGTACAAGTTTAGTCCTTGTTCAGAGTCTTTTTCATGATTTGCTCAATTCATTTTTCAGTATCAAAATCTTTGAGCTTTTTCAACACTCCATTCTTTATCATCAAACTTTTGACTGTTAAGGCAGTCTTCAGTTTTCACTGCTTCATCAGGTTTTTCAAAAACTCAGGGAACTGATTCATAAGCTAAAGCACTTTTCAGAAATTCAGAATTGAAGTTCGTAAATCCAGGAGATAGAAGTTATATATATATATATATATATATATATATATATATATATATATATATATATATATATATATATATATATATATATATATATATATAT
This sequence comes from Rutidosis leptorrhynchoides, assembly GCF_046630445.1. Taxonomy (NCBI): domain Eukaryota; kingdom Viridiplantae; phylum Streptophyta; class Magnoliopsida; order Asterales; family Asteraceae; genus Rutidosis; species Rutidosis leptorrhynchoides. The sequence goes on from NC_092343.1 coordinate 352,152,899, forward strand.
ATATATATATATATAGTCGTAGAATCGCGGAAAAATTCGAGATTATCGATTGATGCCTCCAGGTATTTGGTATGGTAATTATTGTTACAAGATGCTGATGAGTTCATGATATGGTTTTAATGAACAAATATAATGGTTCTTCGGAAAGATTTAAACCAATGAGTAATGAAGTTGCTGGTAAGTTTACTGCTAATGTGGTGGAATATAAACGGTTCCCTGGTAACGAAGGCGAAGAGACAACGTATATATCAAGGTCATAATAAGGTTGTTTCGAACGAAAAGTCGAAGTTGATTTGCTGAAGCTGTGACAAAATTGGTTAATTTGAAAAAAGAATTGCAATGTTATTTTCGGTAATAACAATGCCAAAAGAGCTAGTACATATACGTGTTAAACGTTTACTCAGGTTCCGAGTGTTTTTAGGTACACAACTATATGCATCAATCTTTTCTTCTGTAGATGAAGTGCGGTTGGTTCATCCTCTCGATTGAGGTGTTTTCAAGAATCATGAAAGGTTTGAACGCAGATTGTAATCGTCAATATACAAATGAGGTTTAAGAAGAAATCAAGTGGCAAACTTGAAGAAATATTTAGTTTGATATGTTATAATCAATATTTTAATTAATTTTAATTATCCAATGTTAATAGTCCACAGTTGATAGTCCACAGTTAGCAATTCAATAATTCATATATAGTTTAATATATAATATCCGAATTAATTAATACGTATCGTGACCCGTATACATGTCTCAGACTCGATCACAACTCAAAGTGTATATATTATTGTAGAATCAACCTCAACCCTGTATAGCTAACTCAATCATTACCGCGTATAGAGTGTCTATGGTTATTCCAAATAATATATATAGATGCGTCGATATGATATGTCAAAACTTTGTATACGTGTCCGATATTTAAAATGCGTAAATAACAGTATTTAAATGACGATAAATAAAGTGCGTAAAATAAATAACAGAAATTAAATGACGGTAAATAAAATTGCGAGAATTAAAATTGCGATAAATAAAATGTAATCAGTTAGCTAGGAACAATTAGCTAGGAACAGTTAGCGTGGATTCTTAACAAAATTTTCTCGTAGTTAATTTGTTTGTTTCTAACAAATTTTATTTTGTCCAGTGTTTTCTTCATTATGCCACTTGTTGGATTCTGATAAGTCAAAATCCAATATGAAATTGAGTGAAAATGGTTATTCTGCGGTGAACGGATACGTATATCTGCATAGAGATAAAAATCATTCATATGGATTGAACACCTAGTAACCGACATTAACAAGATGCATATTTATGAAAAAATTGAAATCTTGTGGTCTATTAAAATAATGGAAATGATTGATTACGATAAACTAATGAACTCACCAACTTTTTGGTTGACACTTTAAAGCATGTTTATTCTCAGGTATGAAAGAAATCTTCCGCTGTGCATTTGCTCATTTTAGAGATACTACTTGGAGTCATTCATGACATATTTCAAAAGACGTTGCATTCGAGTCGTTGAGTTCATCAAGAATATTATTAAGTCATTTATAGTTGGATATATTATGAAATGGTATGCATGCTGTTATCTTTCGATAAAATGAAAGTTTGTCTTTTAAAAACAAATGCAATGTTTGTAAAATGTATCATATAGAGGTCAAGTACCTCGCGATGTAACCAAATGTTGATGACTTCGTCCATATGGATTTGGACGGGGCGTTTCAGTGTGTTGGGAAGTTATCCCACATCGGTCATGGACAAAAACAAATGTATGCATATAAGTCAAAGGGGAAGTCCCTCTATCACCAATTAGTTTTAGAAAAGGATGAACTCTTGGACTTATGTGTCGTACATGTTGTTAGACTATACGATTTATCAATTCTGTCAATAAGCATCTCATTAAATGAATATAAAGTTGTCTATTTTTAGTATGAAAATTATTTAACAAACTCATCTATATAGTCTAATAAACTTCTAAAATGATGATGTTATCATTTAGTTAATTACATTTTAATTTCATAAATGATGATGTCATTAATATTTTATATATTAATTCTATTAAATCCTACTTAATTAATTAAATATTAAAAAACACGATAATGCCATAAATAACATACAAAATAAAAACAATTTTTACGATTATTATGGAAAGAACATAAAACACCCCCATTGCCGTACGTACAATATTTGAAACATTATGTACAATCTTATGGTAAAACATCTCATGATCATATGTACAATATTTGAAACATTATATACAACCTTATGATAAAACACCCACATGACCATATTTACAAACTTTAAAACAAATTGTACAATCTTCTACAGAACACTAAATGAACACATTTATAACTTTTAAAGCATATTGTACAACTTTATATAATAATTGTATTTTAATTTTCTAAAAAAGTTTCAAAAAATACTTATTATTACTAATAATTATTATTAAAAATATAAATACTCAACTTTGAGCAAACTTTATTATTATTATTATTATTTATTTTTATTATAATAATTATAATTATAATTATCATATTATCAATATTCAAATATGAATTCTATTTACGAGATTAACAACGTTACATATGTATGCGAAAATACATGTCTCTATATATTTGTAAAAATAACGACAAGTTTCTTAGTCGAATCCATGGTTCCACGGGTTATTAAAATAAATGAATTTAGCATTTACATTCACTTAATATCTAAAACATGTCATTAAATTGTATACATTCACTTATACATAAAACATGTCATTAAATTGTTTCGTTTAAACAAACCTGTGATTCCAAGAGCCATTTCACTAGTTAATATATATATATATATATATATATATATATATATATATATATATAGGGGGCAGGATCAATGGAGAAGTAACCAATCGGGGGGAAGCAAATTTTTTGTTTCGATTTTTTTGGAATTTTTTTTCCGGCATCAAGATCACACGAAAATATGAACATTTAGAAGAGACACTTCGTGATGAATGTTATTATTTAGGCGGGAAAACGATCGACAAAAATAACATTCAAGTTAATATTGTTCGTGAAGAATATGAACGTTTTTTTTTCTTCATGTTTTGTGAAGTAAAATTTAGCCCGATTTAGAGTTTAGGGTTTAGGGTTTGGTGTTTTGGGGTTTATTCCATAAACCCAAAACACCAAACCCTAAACCCTAAACTCTAAACCGTTCGTGTTAAAAACTCAATCTAAATCCTAAATCTAAACCCTAATCTAAACCCTAAACCCTAAATTTCTAAACCCTAATATCTAAACCCTATAAACCCTAATGTCTAAACCTCAATAGCTAAAACCTCAATATACGCTGGAAAAACACGATAATTGTTATATATTATTTCTTCGAGCGTTTTCCCGCCAAAATAAAAACATTTATCACAAAGTGTCTCTACTAAATGTTCATATTTTCATCTCATCTATAATGTTCGTGAACAAAGTTTTTTCAAAAAACGAAAAAAAAAGTTTTTGCTTCCCCCCGCTTCCCCCCGATTGGTTACTTCCCTCTTGATCCTACCACTTATATATATATATATATATATATATATATATATATATATATATATATATATATATATATATATATATATATATATATATATATATAGTGGTAGGATTAAGAGGGAAGTAACCAATCGGGGGAAGCAAAATATTTTTTTTGTTTCGTTTTTTGAAAAAACTTTGTTCACGAACATTATAGATGAGATGAAAATATGAACATTTAGTAGAGACACTTTGTGATAAATGTTTTTATTTTGGCGGAAAAACGCTCGAGGAAGTAATATATAACAATTATCGTGTTTTTCAAGCGTATGTTGAGGTTTTAGCTATTGGGGTTTAGATATTAGAGTTTAGATATTAGGGTTTATAGGGTTTAGATATTAGGGTTTAGAAATTTAGGGTTTAGGGTTTAGATTTAGGATTTAGATTGAGTTTTTAACACGAACGGTTTAGGGTTTAGGGTTTAGGGTTTAGGGTTTGGTGTTTTGGGTTTATGGAATAAACCCAAAACACCAAACCCTAAAATAAACCCAAAACACCAAACCCTAAACCCTAAACTCTAAATCGGGCTAAATTTTACTTCACAAAACATGAAAAAAAAACGTTCATATTCTTCACGAACAATATTATCTTGAATGTTATTTTTGTCGATCGTTTTCCCGCCTAAATAATAACATTCATCACGAAGTGTCTCTTCTAAATGTTCATATTTTCGTGCGATCTTGATGCCGGAAGAAAAAAAACATTTAAAAAAAAATGAAATTTTTTTTTTTGCTTCCCCCCGCTTCCCCCCGATTGATTACTTCGCCATTGATCCTGCCCATATATATATATATATATATATATATATATATATATATATATATATATATATATATATATATATATATATATATATATGCGAAAAATAACACGTGTATAAAAGTGGGGAGCCATTCGTCAAAACGATGAATACCTTAAAAATATACAATTGAAAGGCCGGATAAGGCTGGATAGTTGCATAGTCTCGTTCACCCATAGATGCACATTGGAAGAGCATTCAATTATTGTTTATATCTTTTGAAAGAAGTTGAAAAAATTAATTAATAATTCATTGATAGGGCCGGATTTAAGGGTGGACAACATGTGCGATCGCACATCACAAAACAAGGGTCATCAAATTTAATATTAGTTTTCAACTTTTTAAAATTTTGAAGTAAAGTTAAATGGTAGTTACAGGTCAAAAGGTGAAGAAGACGTTAATCGTAAGGAAAATAAAAACGATGAGATGATATATTTGTAGGTCTCACAAATTACTTTTTCCTATATTATTAAAAAATGATACATAGATTATATGTAGGTGAGCCACATATATATTTATTTTCTCAATTATTTTTGTTAATCTCTTCCTCCGTATGTAAATTACAACATTGCATAGGTATATGCTATATTTTTTAATAAAATTTATTTTGAAGTCATTTTTAGCTATTATTATAATTATATGTTATACTCCGTAGTTATTTTTGAACCGATCATTTTGAACATTTAGTAAATCAATTTTACGTTATAAAATTTATTAGTTTTCAGATAAGTTGCAAGATATATTTTAAGTTTAATAAACAATATAGATAAAATTCAATTGAAATCATATTCAAAATGTAACTCAGTAAACATATAATTAATATAGCTAAAACATTACGTTTAAATGGTCTATTTATATACCTTTTTTCTTAGAAACACACGAAAATGTCATTGTAAATAATCTATGGTGAGTATATAGCTCAAAGTTTATCGTTTAAACTTTAGAGAGCATATTTTTTAATATTCTCGCACATGACATTCAAATTAGTTGGACGAGCCATGTTCGTTGACACACTCAATATTCTATCTCTAATGATAACAATGATATTATGATACGATTGAAACTTTAATTGCTTCTTGTTGTTATTTATAGTAAGGGAAAATATATTGGGATAAAGGTTATATAGTTTTTTTAATTTTTAATTTTATTTTATTTTATTTAATTTTTAATTTTTTTTTTGACATATGGACTATTATTTTGACGATGATACTATTCACTGTATGAGGCAGCTAACATGGGAAGGATTCTTGTCAATCTTTTTGTTTCCGTATTGCAGGTCCCAAAATCTAACATTATTGCACCTTTGCCACTATATAATGTCTTCTTTTGAATTATCTTTTTAACACCAGTTCGGGATTATTCACGTGGACTAAATCACCCACGCGTTTCTCTTTCGCAGTTGCATAACTACTGCCCATGAGGAATCCCGGCCCAATCCAAGGGCATGAGCGGTAAAACCTCCTCCCCCACTACTCTCGCAATACGATGTGCAGCAGACACCCTTAAGTGGAATTCAAGGATTAAGGGCCAATCTTGTGTGCATAGTTGCATTCAACGGGAATCGAAATCCTAAGCATGACACTAAAAATATACGTTAAAAGATTGTTTTTTGTATTCATTAGAAAATAACATACTTAAATATATACGTTACGAGACTTTTTCTAAAGATATCTTAAAAATAAACAACATAATAGTAAGTAGTTTCTTAAATCAGTGTCGTTCTCACGTTTTTAAGCCTTAAAACGTTAATAATAAAAATGATTTTTCTATTTAGACCACTTTTATTCGTGGTGCGGTTGGACGCCAATTCGACTGCCGTTTCTAGGCGCCGCGGTTGGTGGCACCAAAGAACGACCGTGGTGAGAAATGTTGTGCAACGGCATTTGGGAAGACGTTGAGAGTGGGGCCTGCAACATATATATATATATATATATATATATATATATATATATATATATATATATATATATATATATATATATATATATATATATATATAGTAGAGGGATCAAATGAGAACTTTTTTTGTGTGAGAACCATGAGAACTCAAAAATACACTGAAATTCGAGCAAAAAGGGAAAATTCGAGCAAAAAAGGTGAAATTCGAGCAAAAATGGGACACGGGCGAACAAAAAACGTGCTATTCGAGCAAAAAATGTGATATTCGAACAAAAAAAAAGGCGGGCGAACAATTTGTGTTCTACATTTTGATAGTCGAACAAAAATATGTAGAACACGTTGATATTCGAACAAAAAATGCGATATTCGAACAATTTGTGTTCTACATTTTTGTATTAGAATAAAAAAAAAAAATTTTTTTTGCTCGACTATGATTTTTTTTGTTCATCCGTGTTTTTAATTTTTGCTCAACTTCCCTTTTTTTTGCTCGAATTCCCCATTTTTTGCTCGAGTTTTAGTGTATTTTGGTGTTCCTAGAGTTCTCACACTAAAAAAGTTCTCACTGGATCTTCTCCCTGTATATATATATATATATATATATATATATATATATATATATATATATATATATATATATATATATATATATATATATCCGTTGGTGCAACTGTGATGTGTAAAATCTAGTATACAAATTATGTCTGGAAAAATACTGGTTAAAAGAACTATTACACACTCACGGGCAGTGTACCCGATCGTGTAGCAGTATAAAATTTAGGTAATTCCAAGTATCGTTCCAAGGACAGTTTCACGCAATTGTCAATTGTCAACTAATAAAATAAACTAAAAGTAAACTAAGAATCCAAAAGTACGAAATTGTTTGTTTGTAGATATTTAACGATTAGCCAAATCAAGGGGCAGATTAAATGTCAAAGATAATATTTTTGCTTTTTATGTTTATAGAAAATAAATGCAGACTCAACGAAAATAAAGATTGTTTGAATTCAAATGACAAAGGAATGCTCGCCTAGATCTTCTACTCTTAGTGTCAGATGATTTATTATTAAGCACTAGTTATATTGATACACGCATGCAATTACAAAACCAATTTACCCAGAGTTCTCTTTTAGCAAACACTTCAAACTAGGATTTATTAGCTTAGGGTTCCTTTCACCAAAGACCTCTTTCGTTTGTGACTAAATAATTAACTAATTATGAGATTAAGATTCAATTGGTTACGCATTAGCTCCACACAATTCACACCTGCTTTGTTGAATCTATGTTACCCGGTTTACCCCTTGGTCTAGTAAGCACCTAATTGGTTAAGACAAAGCAATTGGAAACTAGTGCACTAAATTGAAACAGGGTTCCCTTTGTTCAAACAAGTTCACTAGTCAATCCTGATAACAATAATCAACACCTACAAGAATGATTCTTAATCAAAACTCATAATTATCATGCATTAATCAATAACAATAAAGTAATCATCCAAACACTTAAGAGTATATAATCTAGACAAGCATGAAGGTATTTAGCCAACAATCATGGCTGAAAACAAAATCACAAAGTTAATAGATATTATGATCAATAGAGATAAACATAATCAAAGAGATGAATCTTGAATAGTTGCATAATCACTCCTTGATCCTAGAATGATGAAGGTGAAATCTTGATGATGGAAGTCTCCTAAAAGCACCAAAAATCGCACCTTATGCTCTCAAAATTGGCTGAAGTATGAATAATGAAATTTAGGGTTAATTTCCCCTTTTATACGTAAACTGCATGCTGGAACCTCCTATTTGTCCCGCGAGAAGGAAGGGTCGCGCTGCGACATACACCTTAAAACTGTACCCATAATGAAATAACTCTCGACATAAAATTGTAACCTTCAACCGTGTCGCGAGACTTCAAGGTCGCGTCGCGACAATCAGTTTAGAACATCTTCACCAAGTTAGAAATTGCTCGACTTTATTTTTACAACTTTACTCGCGTCGCGAAACTACAAGGTCGCGCGACGACCTTGTACTGTAGCAGATACTGTCTTCTAATTCTCTAATAATGCAAGAAAACTCGTCCCGAACAAACATAACTGGTACCTTATGGTAGAATAACAAAAATGTACCACGAAATGCTCGAATAATCAACTTTATACTCTTTGTAGCTCTAGAATTCAAATCTTCACAAATATCAAAAAATCGTCTCCAAACCAATTCTTCACAAATATCAAAAAATCGTCTCCAAACCGTATTCAAAGGACCAAAATATGACGGATATTGCTAAGATAAACGTAGTTGAAATATGCAATTTTAAACGACTATTTTTTGTTTTGTTTTATTTTTTAAATTACAATGTATTTCTTTATATATATCACTACCCATTATCATACATTACATACTTCAAAATACCACTCAAACTTAACGCTCATTTAGGGTATCTTTTATATTGTACCATTGATCGTCGGTAAGGAGATAGCTAGCCTTTAATTCCGGATCACAATCATCTTCAAAATATAGGACATCCGTGTGTTCACACGGAACATTTTCTTTCAAAAATGCTAGAAGGTCCTGTAAACCAAAGTCACGAACATCAATTCCTTCGAATGGCACTTTTTTACTGAACTTTTAAAGTTTCATTTTATTACGGAAGTCACCTCCGTAATGCACATCAGATGCAACAATCATCAGAGGAAATGTCAACATTTTTGAGTAGTTCGGTGCATTTTGATTATGAGCTGAGAAATGAAGTGTGTCAAATGATTTGAGTTATGTGGAAGTCAATATAGAGGAAATGAAAAACTAGCCATTTTTTGGAATAATTAAAAAAAATGGTTTGAATAACTAGCTGTTAGAAAAACAATTGGAAAAAATAAAGATGATAATAATAATAATAATAATAATAATAATAATAATAATAATAATAATAATAATAATTAATAATAATAATAATAATAATAATAATAAATAAATAAATAAATAAATAAATTAATTAAAAAATAAAAAATAGAAATGTGATCAATGTGGTTAGTGTGATGGATATCAGTGATTGTGATGGTTGAAGTGATAGGAAGAAGTTGCTGAAGTGACATTGATGTGACAACAATGTAGTTGTATGACAAATGTCATGAATAAAAGTGGTCTTATAGGTATTATGATTATAGTGGTACATCTACTTGTAAATTTGATAAATTTACTTACTCTGAGGCATTAACCTCTATGTGTAATACAATTAATTTGAGTGTTTTATTGACACATCTAAAAAATTATCTAGAAATTTTTTTATAAAAAAATGCTTATAAAATGGTTAGTTATAATTTGATCAGAATTTTGATTAAACTCAACATAATAATGATTAATAAGTATTTACATAAGTGATGGACAATAATATTGTAATATAATAATATTATAATAATAAATATGACAAAATCATAAATAATTAAGAAAATATTAATACTCATATTATGCTAAATTATAGTAGACGTTAACTAAAATTTCATTATCACTTAGGCCTCGTTTTTTTTTTAATTATATTAAGTTTTGTTATCTGAATACACTTATGATGTCTGTAAAGAATAAGTGATGAAAATTATAGCTATTGTTTGTTTTATGTACTGAATAACTAACTGAATAATTTAAATTACAAATTTAACCATGTACATACAGCATATTATGTTAACAGTTTTGAAAAAATAGCTGCGAATGTTAAAATTCACACTTTCATGACTTAATATATTAAGACATTTAAGTTAAAATCAAACTTCGTATTCAATTTTATATCATTAAATTTAATTAAGTTCATTATATTCTAAACAAACGGGGCCTTTATTTTATTGCAAAGTATGAAAACTGTAACATTTAATATGTACATAACAATATAACATACTCAACAATACACATATATATATATATATATATATATATATATATATATATATATATATATATATATATATATATATATATATCAAGGTGTTCAAAGTGTTTGTGTATTGATGATGAGCTGACTTCTCATAAGGAAGCTCTGATGTTCGATCCTCATTACCTGCAAAATAATTCCCTTGAAGTTATCCGCTCATTTCATGACCTTTGAAAGTTGCGGAACATTTTGTGTTCGAGCCTCTCCCGATCGGGTTTTACCACACGTGATGCGCGTAAGGATTCGTCGCAGGAGTTTCCTTCCTATGGACGATAGGACTATAATATTTGTGCCAGGAAATAACCGGATAAATGGGTTCCGACATTGTAAATAATTAATTAAATCGGAATTATTGGTTGCACGTGTGAAGCGTGACCGTACTACAAAGTGGAATGTGGTCTTATCTGAATTTTGAGTTATATTTTGTCTCCCACCATCGAAAGTGAAGATCTTTTTTGATAGATTTTTTATTTTTCTTTTTTAACAAATAACCAGATTTTTTTTTTTTTTTTTGAAAGGCATGATAGTTTTCATCGCACGGTTAGTGGTTAGATCGCATCGCATCGCACTTTCCAGGAGAAAACCGCCACCATCCAAACGGGCAGGTGAGGAAAACCCCCTGGTGAGACTCGAACCCGGGTCTCCTCGAAAACCATGCAAGCATGGTTACCAATGAGGCAAAGCCCCATTGGCAACAAATAAGCAGATTACATATTACATATGTATCATTGTCTAAACAAATTTTGTGTTAACACATTAGTAGAATAACTTTTTCGTAGGGATCTATATATTAATGTAGTTACTCGAAATCGACTCTCTAAAATCTTGATTTGAGATGAGTTTAAATGAGCACGAACTTAAATTTGAATGTATATTAAACTTGAATGTATATGTATATTGAAAATCGTTTTGTAAACAAACTCGAACTTCTCATATCGATCTCGAACACATTCACAAATCTAAATTTGTTTCATTTATATACATTAGTTATAGTTATATAGTTATTAGTTTACATTAATTTATTATGATCATCCCGGGCCAAGCTCGGGATTGATTTATTAACACCCCTACTTTCTTTTAGTAATAACGAGGATAAAAAAACTTGCGCTTCGCTGCGGAGTGTCTTTGGTCGGTTAACGGTCGGGTAATTGAACATAAAAATAACAGTGAATGGTTGGTTAATTACACGTTTAAAAAATGAAGGAATGAAAAAAGAAAGTGAAAAAAATAAAGGAAAAAAAGTTTCTCAAAAATTTGGTCGGTTACCGGTCGACTAATTGAACGTTTAGAAAAACGGTTAACGATTGATTACTTTAATATTTTTCATATAATGGAATGAAAAATGAGGTGTAGAAAGGAAGTGAAAAAAGTTGTAAAAAATAATGAAAATTATATTCAAGTAATATAAAAAAATCATTAGAACCTTAAAATTTAAAATAAAAGAGTAAAAGGTAAAATAAATAATAGAGTGAAATGGGATTATAAAAAATAATAGGCATACTATGTGAACCGACAATGTTACCCTTGTGAATAGTGACATTGTCATGAAAATTAGTATGTTAGTATAATATAATATAATATAATATAATATATATAATATAATATAAATATAATACAATTATAATAAATACTCCGTAATATTTTATTATTATTATTATTTTTTTTCCTTCAAAAAACAGAATGTAAATTGATAACAATTTTCACAAAATAGTGAAAATTTAAGGAATACAATAGGCACGAGGGACTGACTTACAACAACTATGTCAAACTGCCAAAATAAAAACCAAAACTAGAGGCCAAAAAGCCCATTAGAGTAGCTAAAGAACATCACATACAAGCATTTTTCACAAGGCCATACACAATAGAATAAATTCTTTAAACAATCTTTCAATCTTCACACTTCACAAAAGCAACCATGGATGTGATATCTAAATATAGAATTGATGGCTTTTGCAAATCTTTGCCTCTAGCTTCCACGGCCCATAGAAACACAAACCTTAACTTCCACAACCCTTTTAAACACCTTAAACTTTAACTGAATCACCACATTGACCCAACACGAGAATGTGATGTACCAAAATTTGAGACCTTTATACCCAAACCGTCACAACAATCACTAGATATCGTTAAAGTTTGCCATGTTTATAACATCTATACTCTTAAGCTCTCATTCGGGTATCGGATCGAGATAAAGTCACCCAACACCAAAAGGCCCATTACCTTTACCCGTCAATTTAACTATAAGCTGCCATATCTATAACCTATAATAATTCGTATGCATTTGCCACGTGTATCCCTACAAATTACCCTACAGCCTGCTCTATTTCACTATGCTCAGAGGATGCCACCTGTCAAACTACAATTCGTCCCTTTTTAAACCACATCACCAGCATACGTTTCTTTCACTTTCTTTTCCAACCCTAATGTTTTCTCTTTCATTTGCAGGTAACCGTCTCTCATCTTCCACAAAGGAATTAGGGTTACCAAAATCGAGTTTTATCGTCATCCACACACACGCAAAATTAAGGTTCCGAATTTTACCAGCGTTTCTTTCTTTCAGCAGCACAATTCGATTGAAAAACACAAAATTAGGGTTTCTCAAACGCAGATTAGGTTTCCTATTTACATCTTAGTGACGATAATTGGAATGATTCAGGGTGATTTCATCAAATTGATTTCGGTTCCAAGACAGGGCATCAAGTATATTTATATAATTTGATTTCGCTTTCTAATCAATGGTATCATCAAATTTAATTATTTTTTTTATGTTTATAGATAGATTAACTCTATATATTCAAACTTTAATTGTTTATTCCGATTGTTATGAAAATTATGTTATTCAGGATTTTTAATCGACCAGCTTTAACTAATTTCACCTTTGATTATGGTTTTCGACAGAATCCAATTGCTTACATGTATACCTGTTTGGTAATATTCTAATACAAACTGATACAAACTCCTTTTGGTACTAAACAATGATACGAAACTGATTAGTAAAAATATTTTGTTGGTTGTTATTCTGTGTTGTATAACTTATTGGTGATTCTGGAAATTTTGATAGTGGTTCAGAGGGTTTTAAAATTTCTAATATATCATTACCTCTGATTCTCAAGCTGTTTCAAATGGTGAGTTTCTTTCAATGTAATATTTGTGGCATTTAGCAGCTGTTAAGTTTTATGATTGTGTTTTGTACTAAGCTATTTTGATTTTATTTTTTAAGTTGCAGCAACTAATATTGATTGCCCCTTGCAGTCATCCGTTTTATGGCGATCGTATTTACCACAAAAATAAGTTAGAAAGAAGACGTGATAAAAGGACAACCACAAAAATAAGTTACATATGGTGTATCAAAATTTCAGTATGTATGCAAAGCCTCCAAATAAGCATATTTTATGTGTCCATTCACTAATATATACAATACTGTTTGCAGTGGTTTTAATGGTGTCATATGTGTAGGTTAGCAATCTCTTTTTTTCTTGAAGGTATGCTTCCTTTCCCTGATTAGGTATTTAACAGTATTAATTTTGAATGTTATTTTTTCACTTATTGAATCAATTTATGTGTATTGTAAATCGGCTTTAACGACTATCAAAACTTATAATCATCTTTTGTGTATCGTTATTTTTTACACTTATTGAATGTTATTTTTATCTTATTCTTATGGTTATAGTTAATGAGGGGAAAATAGATTCGATTTTATAGTTTTGCCTGGACTGTTGAATGTATAATTGTATATGATGATATGAATTCTACTGGGTTACATTTGTTGACATAGCCATTGTTTCTTTGCTTACACTGTGCTACAAATATGACTATTTTTTCACTTCATTTTGTTGCTTGATTGCTTAATTGTTGTTTACTTGTGTTGACTTTTGGCCTGACCTTTTGGGGTAAATGTGTACAGATGGCGGACGAAGTGTTTCATGTATATCCTATGAATAAAATAGGAGTAAAAATTATGATGACAAATAATGAAGAATTGTTTAAACATGGTCAAACTGTCAAAGTAGTTTCTTGCAAGCATTTAGATTAAGCTTTAAGAATATTTGAATTTGCCTCTTTCCTATATGTTGTCGATGGCACACTTAGTTTTGTTGCTGCAGAAACTAACCCCCAGGTAATCAATATCAATGAGCCTATGTGAATTTGCCCGTGTTTGATGCAAGCATCATGATTTAAGATTTAATTTATAGCTATTAACAATGTAATATATGCAGGTTTTTGGTGGTGGTGGTTTTACTGCGGTGGTGGCAGTGGTGGTTTTACGCCTGCATCAGTGGTGGGTTTACGGTGGCTGTGGTGGTTACTTTCCTGGTTGAACCGATATCAAACGAAATGAAGGTGATGTAGAAGGTAAACTGAAATTGCGTTCTCTCTTTCATCGTCACAATATTCTTAGATTTTCATTTTCGATTAGTTTTGGATGAAATATTGAATTTTTGTTGTATGAATTTTGTTATAATTTTACTAATGGTTTCGATTTTTTACTTTTGTGGTTGTTTTATGAAGGTTTGAAACACATTTCAAATTGATCAGTTTTTGAAACAGGGTTGCCATACCCATAGTAGGTATTATTTCTATGGTGATCAATATCGGTTTGATTGGAAACGATAAAAAATATATTAGATGAAACTTGCAGATATTATGATTGGTCCCTGTGTTTGCTGTTGTGGCACTGTAGCTGCTTCTTGCTGAATTCTACCTACTGCAACCATCTATGTTGTCGTATGCTATTGATTAGTTATATTTCTATCCTACACAACTACTGGCTCTTATGTATATAGATGACTGGTACCACATCAAGTTCGAGTTTAAAGTTGTTTAGGATGAGCTGCTTTCATATCCAAAGTTGGCTATATTATGGTGTTATAAAGTTAGTCTATTTTGATTATCATCAAGGTATCATGTGGTGGTCTTTTGCTGCTAAGGTTCGTTTTAAGTGCAAATGGTTCATGGTTTACATGGGTGGCAGAGTTACAGTAGGTATTATCACTGGGTTTTTGGGAACATTCTTGTGATTAAGTGCAGGTATTTCTGTTGTGATGGAGTTCATAATACCAATTGGTCATGTTGGTGGTTTTTACTGGTTCCCTTAGATTTCAATTATGCTAAAATGAAGACATCAGTTATTGTAGTGACCCGAACTTTTCCATGTTTATATATATTAATTGAGATTGATATTTACATGATTAAATGTTTCCAACATGTTAAGCAATCAAACTTGTTAAGACTTGATTAATTGAAATATGTTTCATATAGACAATTGACCACCCAAGTTGATCGGTGATTCACGAACGTTAAAACTTATAAAAACTATATGATGACATATATATGGATATATATATATATATATAGTTAACATGATACTATGATAAGAAAACATATCATAAAGTATATTAACAATGAACTACATATGTAAAAACAAGACTGCTAACTTAATGATTTTTAAACGAGACATATATGTAACGATTATCGTTGTAAAGACATTTAATGTATATATATCATATTAAGAGATATTCATACATGATAATATCATGATAATATAATAATTTAAAATCTCATTTGATATTATAAACATTGAGTTAACAACATTTAACAAGATCGTTAACCTAAAGGTTTCAAAACAACACTTACATGTAACGACTAACGATGACTTAACGACTCAGTTAAAATGTATATACATGTAGTGTTTTAATATGTATTTATACACTTTTGAAAGACTTCAATACACTTATCAAAATACTTCTACTTAACAAAAATGCTTACAATTACATCCTCGTTCAGTTTCATCAACAATTCTACTCGTATGCACCCGTATTCGTACTCGTACAATACACAGCTTTTAGATGTATGTACTATTGGTATATACACTCCAATGATCAGCTCTTAGCAGCCCATGTGAGTCACCTAACACATGTGGGAACCATCATTTGGCAACTAGCATGAAATATCTCATAAAATTACAAAAATATGAGTAATCATTCATGACTTATTTACATGAAAACAAAATTACATATCCTTTATATCTAATCCATACACCAACGACCAAAAACACCTACAAACACTTTCATTCTTCAATTTTCTTCATCTAATTGATCTCTCTCAAGTTCTATCTTCAAGTTCTAAGTGTTCTTCATAAATTCCAAAAGTTCTAGTTTCATAAAATCAAGAATACTTTCAAGTTTGCTAGCTCACTTCCAATCTTGTAAGGTGATCATCCAACCTCAAGAAATCTTTGTTTCTTATAGTAGGTTATCATTCTAATACAAGGTAATAATCATATTCAAACTTTGGTTCAATTTCTATAACTATAACAATCTTATTTCAAGTGATGATCTTACTTGAACTTGTTTTCGTGTCATGATTCTGCTTCAAGAACTTCGAGCCATCCAAGGATCCATTGAAGCTAGATCCATTTTTCTCTTTTCCAGTAGGTTTATCCAAGGAAATTAAGGTAGTAATGATGTTCATAACATCATTCGATTCATACATATAAAGCTATCTTATTCGAAGGTTTAAACTTGTAATCACTAGAACATAGTTTAGTTAATTCTAAACTTGTTCGCAAACAAAAGTTAATCCTTCTAACTTGACTTTTAAAATCAACTAAACACATGTTCTATATCTATATGATATGCTAACTTAATGATTTAAAACCTGGAAACACGAAAAACACCGTAAAACCGGATTTACGCCGTCGTAGTAACACTGCGGGCTGTTTTGGGTTAGTTAATTAAAAACTATGATAAACTTTGATTTAAAAGTTGTTATTCTGAGAAAATGATTTTTATTATGAACATGAAACTATATCCAAAAATTATGGTTAAACTCAAAGTGGAAGTATGTTTTCTAAAATGGTCATCTAGACGTCGTTCTTTCGACTGAAATGACTACCTTTACAAAAACGACTTGTAACTTATTTTTCCGACTATAAACCTATACTTTTTCTGTTTAGATTCATAAAATAGAGTTCAATATGAAATCATAGCAATTTGATTCACTCAAAACGGATTTAAAATGAAGAAGTTATGGGTAAAACAAGATTGGATAATTTTTCTCATTTTAGCTACGTGAAAATTGGTAACAAATCTATTCCAACCATAACTTAATCAACTTGTATTGTATATTATGTAATCTTGAGATACCATAGACACGTATACAATGTTTCGACCTATCATGTCGACACATCTATATATATTTCGGAACAACCATAGACACTCTATATGTGAATGTTGGAGTTAGCTATACAGGGTTGAGGTTGATTCCAAAATATATATAGTTTGAGTTGTGATCAATACTGAGATACGTATACACTGGGTCGTGGATTGATTCAAGATAATATTTATCGATTTATTTCTGTACATCTAACTGTGGACAACTAGTTGTAGGTTACTAACGAGGACAGCTGACTTAATAAACTTAAAACATCAAAATATATTAAAAGTGTTGTAAATATATTTTGAACATACTTTGATATATATGTATATATTGTTATAGGTTCGTGAATCAACCAGTGGCCAAGTCTTACTTCCCGACGAAGTAAAAATCTGTGAAAGTGAGTTATAGTCCCACTTTTAAAATCTAATATTTTTGGGATGAGAATACATGCAGGTTTTATAAATGATTTACAAAATAGACACAAGTACGTGAAACTACATTCTATGGTTGAATTATCGAAATCGAATATGCCCCTTTTTATTAAGTCTGGTAATCTAAGAATTAGGGAACAGACACCCTAATTGACGCGAATCCTAAAGATAGATCTATTGGGCCTAACAAACCCCATCCAAAGTACCGGATGCTTTAGTACTTCGAAATTTATATCATATCCGAAGGGTGTCCCGGAATGATGGGGATATTCTTATATATGCATCTTGTTATTGTCGGTTACCAGGTGTTCACCATATGAATGATTTTTATCTCTATGTATGGGATGTGTATTGAAATATGAAATCTTGTGGTCTATTGTTACGATTTGATATATATAGGTTAAACCTATAACTCACCAACATTTTTGTTGACGTTTTAAGCATGTTTATTCTCAGGTGATTATTAAGAGCTTCCGCTGTCGCATACTTAAATAAGGACAAGATTTGGAGTCCATGCTTGTATGATATTGTGTAAAAACTGCATTCAAGAAACTTATTTTGTTGTAACATATTTGTATTGTAAACCATTATGTAATGGTCGTGTGTAAACAGGATATTTTAGATTATCATTATTTGATAATCTACGTAAAGCTTTTTAAACCTTTATTGATGAAATAAAGGTTATGGTTTGTTTAAAAATGAATGCAGTCTTTGAAAAACGTCTCATATAGAGGTCAAAACCTCGCAACGAAATCAATTAATATGGAACGTTTTTAATCAATAAGAACGGGACATTTCAGTTGGTATCCGAGCGTTGGTCTTAGAGAACCAGAAAATTTGCATTAGTGTGTCTTATCGAGTTTGTTAGGATGCATTAGTGAGTCTGGACTTCGACCGTGTTTTCTTTAAAAATGATTGCTTAACATTTTTGTTGGAAACTATATATTTTTAACATATGAATATTATGTGATATATTAATCTCTTAACGTGTTTGATATTATGTGATAGATGTCTACCTCTAGAACAAGTCCCATTGACTCACCTAATAATAATGAAGAGTCAAATGTAAATTGGAATGATTTGTGGACTGATTCACAAGTTCCCGAAGAGGAACCGGAAGAAGAGTCGGAACCGGAAGAAGAATCGGAACCGGAAGAAGAATCGGAACCGGATGAAGAAATAGAACCGGTGGGGGAAATAATAAAACGGTTAAGTAAAAGAAAATCCTCAACCAACCGACCAAAGTTAATTATGGTCAATGGTGTTTCCGCCAAGGAAGCAAAATATTGGGAGGATTACCAATTCTCCGATGAATCGGATTCCGACGAGAATTCCGATGATGTTATAGAAATTACCCCAACTGAATTTAAAAAGGCAAAAGAAAATAATAAGGGAAAGGGCATAAAAATAGAGAAATCTAATTCCAACCCCGATGAACTTTATATGTATCGTCAACCCCCGAAGTCCTTAAGTTGTAGCAATGACCCGGGAACCTCTAAACCACCAGGTTTTTCTAAACCAATGTGGACAACGACGGCTCGTATTAGGGGAACATCATATATCCCTAGAAACTTGGAAAAACGAACCAAAACCGAAGAAGAAGAAACGAGCGAGTCGGAATAAGATAGTTGTATTCGTGTGGTGTAATATATGGAATATAGTGTTCTTATGCTTTATGATATATGTAAAAATTGCTTGTATTAATAAGTATTTTTTTTTATGAATCTAACTCTTGTCTATTTTACAGTTTAAAAACACAAAATGGATAGACAACCCAATATTTTAAGAGACCTACCCGGAGACATGATTGATGAAATCTTGTCTAGAGTCGGCCAGAATTCTTCGGCACAACTATTTAAGGCGAGATCAGTTTGTAAGACATTCGAAGAACGTTCCAAGAGTGTCTTGGTTTATAAGAGACTTTCGTTTGAAAGATGGGGGATATCACATTGGGAAACCCATAAGTTACGATGTGTTTACTTTGACGCATATATTGCGGGGAACCCAAATGCTATTTTACGCAACGGGTTAAGAAATTATTTTGACTCAATATATCCGAATATTGGACTTCGTGATTTAGAAAAAGCGGCTAACATGCAACATAAAGAAGCATGTTATGCTTACGGATTAGTAATGTTCGCTTCTCACCAAAGTGAGAACAAGAACATCGGGCTACAACTATTAAACAAAACGTTTCCACAAGTGACGGAATCGGTAATTGGGGTAAGAAATGAGGTTTTTAGATTATTACGGGACTGTTGGACATTACGTAACCCTCGTCCCTTTGATGACGTTACAACACGCTGTCTTATCAACGGCCATAACGGTTATGTTGCACAAGACCAAGGATGGGAAGTAGTCCTAGTAAAACCAGAATGCATGACTTGTTTCTGGACGTATGAATTACGTGTCTTTATTGCCTTTGCTGAACGACTTGTGTACTAGCTAGAATTGTCTTCACAACTATCTTGTATCAAAGTTATTGTGTGCTATATTTCATGCTTTATGTAAAATAAGCGGTATTGTAAGTTTGTAAAATATTGTATAAAAGTTTGAACGCGAAATATTATTATAATCAGTTTTTCATATAGAATTGTAGTAGTTGAATTGTATATTAGCTACTAAGTATGAACTTAATGGGTAGGTACTACCCGAATTTAAACTTATAAAACGCTAATATGAAGAAAAAGCTTTTATAAATGAGTTCATATTATGCTACGAAATACTATTAACTACTCTTAATATTCTGTATGATTAACTTGTTCCATTTAACTATTTTGAAGGAAATGGCACCGACTACTCGACACACCGTGAATATGAATGAAGAGGAATTCCGTACTTTTCTAGCTTCAAACATAGCCGCAGTACAGGCTGCGCTACATACCAACAATAACCTTGGATCTAGCAGTACAGGAAATCGTGTAGGATGCACCTACAAAGAATTCACTGCCTGCAAACCTTTGGAATTTGATGGAACCGAAGGACCGATCGGATTGAAACGGTGGACCGAGAAGGTTGAATCGGTGTTTGCCATAAGTAAGTGTACTGAAGAGGACAAAGTGAAGTACGCTACGCATACCTTCACAGGTTCTGCGTTAACATGGTGGAATACCTATCTAGAGCAAGTGGGACAAGATGATGCGTACGCACTACCGTGGTCAGCATTCAAGCACTTGATGAACGAGAAGTACCGTCCCAGAACCGAGGTCAATAAGCTCAAGACAGAACTTAGAGGGTTACGAACCCAAGGATTTGATATTACCACGTACGAAAGACGATTCACAGAATTGTGCCTATTGTGTCCGGGAGCATTCGAAGATGAGGAAGAGAAGATCGACGCGTTTGTGAAAGGATTACCGGAAAAAATCCAAGAAGATATAAGTTCACACGAGCCCGCCTCCATACAACAGGCATGTAGAATGGCTCACAAACTAGTGAACCAGATTGAAGAAAGAATTAAAGAACAGACTGCTGAAGAGGCCAATGTGAAGCAAGTCAAAAGAAAGTGGGAGGAAAACGGTGATAAGAATCACCAATACAACAACAACAGCAATTACAACAATAATCGCAACAATTATCCCAATCGCAACATCAATCGCAACTACAACAAACGGCCCAACAACAACAACAACAACAACAGCAACTACAACAATCATCCCAACAACAATAATAACCGCAACAACAACAACAATCAGAAGCAACTATGCCAAAGGTGTGAAAAGAATCACTCGGGGTTCTGCACCAAATTTTGCAACAAGTGTAAAAGAAATGGTCATAGCGCGGCGAAGTGTGAGGTCTACGGACCAGGGGTTAATAGAACGAAAGGAACAAATGGTGTCGGAACGAGTAATGGCGGAGCAAGTAGTGTCGGAGCAAGTTATGCCAATGTAGTTTGTTATAAATGTGGAAAACCAGGCCACATTATTAGAAATTGCCCGAACCAGGAGAACACGAATGGACAAGGCCGTGGAAGAGTTTTCAATATTAATGCGGTAGAGGCACAGGAAGACCCGGAGCTTGTTACGGGTACGTTTCTTATTGACAATAAATCTGCTTACGTTTTATTTGATTCGGGTGCGGATAGAAGCTATATGAGTAGAGATTTTTGTGCTAAATTAAGTTGTCCATTGACGCCTTTGGATAGTAAATTTTTACTCGAATTAGCAAATGGTAAATTAATTTCAGCAGATAATATATGTCGGAATCGAGAAATTAAACTGGTTAGCGAAACATTTAAGATTGATTTGATACCAGTAGAGTTAGGGAGTTTTGATGTGATAATCGGTATGGACTGGTTGAAAGAAGTGAAAGCGGAGATCGTTTGTTACAAAAATGCAATTCGCATTATACGAGAAAAAGGAAAACCCTTAATGGTGTACGGAGAAAAGGGCAACACGAAGCTACATCTTATTAGTAATTTGAAGGCACAAAAACTAATAAGAAAAGGTTGCTATGCTGTTCTAGCACACGTCGAGAAAGTACAAACTGAAGAAAAGAGCATCAATGATGTTCCCATTGCAAAAGAATTTCCCGATGTATTTCCGAAAGAATTACCGGGATTACCCCCACATCGATCCGTTGAATTTCAAATAGATCTTGTACCAGGAGCTGCACCAATAGCTCGTGCTCCTTACAGACTCGCACCCAGCGAGATGAAAGAACTGCAAAGCCAATTACAAGAACTTTTAGAGCGTGGTTTCATTCGACCAAGCACATCACCGTGGGGAGCTCCTGTTTTGTTTGTCAAGAAGAAAGATGGTACATTCAGGTTGTGTATCGACTACCGAGAGTTGAACAAACTTACCATCAAGAACCGCTACCCACTACCGAGAATCGACGACTTATTTGATCAACTACAAGGCTCGTCTGTTTATTCAAAGATTGACTTACGTTCCGGGTATCATCAAATGCGGGTGAAAGAAGATGATATTCCAAAGACTGCTTTCAGAACACGTTACGGTCATTACGAGTTTATGGTCATGCCGTTTGGTTTAACTAATGCACCAGCTGTGTTCATGGACCTTATGAACCGAGTGTGTGGACCATACCTTGACAAGTTTGTCATTGTTTTCATTGATGACATACTTATTTACTCAAAGAATGACCAAGAACACGGTGAACATTTGAGAAAGGTGTTAGAAGTATTGAGGAAGGAAGAATTGTACGCTAAGTTTTCAAAGTGTGCATTTTGGTTGGAAGAAGTTCAATTCCTCGGTCACATAGTGAACAAAGAAGGTATTAAGGTGGATCCGGCAAAGATAGAGACTGTTGAAAAGTGGGAAACCCCGAAAACTCCGAAACACATACGCCAGTTTTTAGGACTAGCTGGTTACTACAGAAGGTTCATCCAAGACTTTTCCAGAATAGCAAAACCCTTGACTGCATTAACGCATAAAGGGAAGAAATTTGAATGGAATGATGAACAAGAGAAAGCGTTTCAGTTATTGAAGAAAAAGCTAACTACGGCACCTATATTGTCATTGCCTGAAGGGAATGATGATTTTGTGATTTATTGTGACGCATCAAAGCAAGGTCTCGGTTGTGTATTAATGCAACGAACGAAGGTGATTGCTTATGCGTCTAGACAATTGAAGATTCACGAACAAAATTATACGACGCATGATTTGGAATTAGGCGCGGTTGTTTTTGCATTAAAGACTTGGAGGCACTACTTATATGGGGTCAAAAGTATTATATATACCGACCACAAAAGTCTTCAACACATATTTAATCAGAAACAACTGAATATGAGGCAGCGTAGGTGGATTGAATTATTGAATGATTACGATTTTGAGATTCGTTACCACCCGGGGAAGGCAAATGTGGTAGCTGATGCCTTGAGCAGGAAGGATAGAGAACCCATTCGAGTAAAATCTATGAATATAATGATTCATAATAACATTACTACTCAAATAAAGGAGGCGCAACAAGGAGTTTTAAAAGAGGGAAATTTAAAGGATGAAATACCCAAAGGATCGGAGAAGCATCTTAATATTCGGGAAGACGGAACCCGGTATAGGGCTGAAAGGATTTGCGTACCAAAATTTGGAGATATGAGAGAAATGGTACTTAGAGAAGCTCATAAAACCAGATACTCAATACATCCTGGAACGGGGAAGATGTACAAGGATCTCAAGAAACATTTTTGGTGGCCGGGTATGAAATCCGATGTTGCTAAATACGTAGGAGAATGTTTGACGTGTTCTAAGGTCAAAGCTGAGCATCAGAAACCATCAGGTCTACTTCAACAACCCGAAATCCCGGAATGGAAATGGGAAAACATTACCATGGATTTCATCACTAAATTGCCAAGGACTGCAAGTGGTTTTGATACTATTTGGGTAATAGTTGATCGTCTCACCAAATCAGCACACTTCCTACCAATAAGAGAAGATGACAAGATGGAGAAGTTAGCACGACTGTATTTGAAGGAAGTCGTCTCCAGACATGGAATACCAATGTCTATTATCTCTGATAGGGATGGCAGATTTATTTCAAGATTCTGGCAGACATTACAGCAAGCATTAGGAACTCGTCTAGACATGAGTACTGCCTATCATCCACAAACTGATGGGCAGAGCGAAAGGATGATACAAACGCTTGAAGACATGCTACGAGCATGTGTTATTGATTTCGGAAACAGTTGGGATCGACATCTACCGTTAGCAGAATTTTCCTACAACAACAGCTACCATTCAAGCATTGAGATGGCGCCGTTTGAAGCACTTTATGGTAGAAAGTGCAGGTCTCCGATTTGTTGGAGTGAAGTGGGGGATAGACAGATTACGGGTCCGGAGATTATACAAGAAACTACCGAGAAGATCATCCAAATTCAACAACGGTTGAAAACCGCCCAAAGTCGACAAAAGAGCTACGCTGACATTAAAAGAAAAGATATAGAATTTGAAATTGGAGAGATGGTCATGCTTAAAGTTTCACCTTGGAAAGGCGTTGTTCGATTTGGTAAACGAGGGAAATTAAATCCAAGGTATATTGGACCATTCAAGATTATTGATCGTGACGGACCAGTAGCTTACCGACTAGAGTTACCTCAACAACTCGCGGCTGTACATAACACTTTCCACGTCTCGAATTTAAAGAAATGTTTTGCTAAAGAAGATCTCACTATTCCGTTAGATGAAATCCAAATCAACGAAAAACTTCAATTCATCGAAGAACCCGTCGAAATAATGGATCGTGAGGTTAAAAGACTTAAGCAAAACAAGATACCAATTGTTAAGGTTCGATGGAATGCTCGTAGAGGACCCGAGTTCACCTGGGAGCGTGAAGATCAGATGAAGAAGAAATACCCGCATCTATTTCCAGAAGATTCGTCAACACCTTCAACAGCTTAAAATTTCGGGACGAAATTTATTTAACGGGTAGGTACTGTAGTGACCCGAACTTTTCCATGTTTATATATATTAATTGAGATTGATATTTACATGATTAAATGTTTCCAACATGTTAAGCAATCAAACTTGTTAAGACTTGATTAATTGAAATATGTTTCATATAGACAATTGACCACCCAAGTTGATCGGTGATTCACGAACGTTAAAACTTGTAAAAACTATATGATGACATATATATGGATATATATATATATATATAGTTAACATGATACTATGATAAGAAAACATATCATAAAGTATATTAACAATGAACTACATATGTAAAAACAAGACTGCTAACTTAATGATTTTTAAACGAGACATATATGTAACGATTATCGTTGTAAAGACATTTAATGTATATATATCATATTAAGAGATATTCATACATGATAATATCATGATAATATAATAATTTAAAATCTCATTTGATATTATAAACATTGAGTTAACAACATTTAACAAGATCGTTAACCTAAAGGTTTCAAAACAACACTTACATGTAACGACTAACGATGACTTAACGACTCAGTTAAAATGTATATACATGTAGTGTTTTAATATGTATTTATACACTTTTGAAAGACTTCAATACACTTATCAAAATACTTCTACTTAACAAAAATGCTTACAATTACATCCTCGTTCAGTTTCATCAACAATTCTACTCGTATGCACCCGTATTCGTACTCGTACAATACACAGCTTTTAGATGTATGTACTATTGGTATATACACTCCAATGATCAGCTCTTAGCAGCCCATGTGAGTCACCTAACACATGTGGGAACCATCATTTGGCAACTAGCATGAAATATCTCATAAAATTACAAAAATATGAGTAATCATTCATGACTTATTTACATGAAAACAAAATTACATATCCTTTATATCTAATCCATACACCAACGACCAAAAACACCTACAAACACTTTCATTCTTCAATTTTCTTCATCTAATTGATCTCTCTCAAGTTCTATCTTCAAGTTCTAAGTGTTCTTCATAAATTCCAAAAGTTCTAGTTTCATAAAATCAAGAATACTTTCAAGTTTGCTAGCTCACTTCCAATCTTGTAAGGTGATCATCCAACCTCAAGAAATCTTTGTTTCTTATAGTAGGTTATCATTCTAATACAAGGTAATAATCATATTCAAACTTTGGTTCAATTTCTATAACTATAACAATCTTATTTCAAGTGATGATCTTACTTGAACTTGTTTTCGTGTCATGATTCTGCTTCAAGAACTTCGAGCCATCCAAGGATCCATTGAAGCTAGATCCATTTTTCTCTTTTCCAGTAGGTTTATCCAAGGAAATTAAGGTAGTAATGATGTTCATAACATCATTCGATTCATACATATAAAGCTATCTTATTCGAAGGTTTAAACTTGTAATCACTAGAACATAGTTTAGTTAATTCTAAACTTGTTCGCAAACAAAAGTTAATCCTTCTAACTTGACTTTTAAAATCAACTAAACACATGTTCTATATCTATATGATATGCTAACTTAATGATTTAAAACCTGGAAACACGAAAAACACCGTAAAACCGGATTTACGCCGTCGTAGTAACACTGCGGGCTGTTTTGGGTTAGTTAATTAAAAACTATGATAAACTTTGATTTAAAAGTTGTTATTCTGAGAAAATGATTTTTATTATGAACATGAAACTATATCCAAAAATTATGGTTAAACTCAAAGTGGAAGTATGTTTTCTAAAATGGTCATCTAGACGTCGTTCTTTCGACTGAAATGACTACCTTTACAAAAACGACTTGTAACTTATTTTTCCGACTATAAACCTATACTTTTTATGTTTAGATTCATAAAATAGAGTTCAATATGAAATCATAGCAATTTGATTCACTCAAAACGGATTTAAAATGAAGAAGTTATGGGTAAAACAAGATTGGATAATTTTTCTCATTTTAGCTACGTGAAAATTGGTAACAAATCTATTCCAACCATAACTTAATCAACTTGTATTGTATATTATGTAATCTTGAGATACCATAGACACGTATACAATGTTTCGACCTATCATGTCGACACATCTATATATATTTCGGAACAACCATAGACACTCTATATGTGAATGTTGGAGTTAGCTATACAGGGTTGAGGTTGATTCCAAAATATATATAGTTTGAGTTGTGATCAATACTGAGATACGTATACACTGGGTCGTGGATTGATTCAAGATAATATTTATCGATTTATTTCTGTACATCTAACTGTGGACAACTAGTTGTAGGTTACTAACGAGGACAGCTGACTTAATAAACTTAAAACATCAAAATATATTAAAAGTGTTGTAAATATATTTTGAACATACTTTGATATATATGTATATATTGTTATAGGTTCGTGAATCAACCAGTGGCCAAGTCTTACTTCCCGACGAAGTAAAAATCTGTGAAAGTGAGTTATAGTCCCACTTTTAAAATCTAATATTTTTGGGATGAGAATACATGCAGGTTTTATAAATGATTTACAAAATAGACACAAGTACGTGAAACTACATTCTATGGTTGAATTATCGAAATCGAATATGCCCCTTTTTATTAAGTCTGGTAATCTAAGAATTAGGGAACAGACACCCTAATTGACGCGAATCCTAAAGATAGATCTATTGGGCCTAACAAACCCCATCCAAAGTACCGGATGCTTTAGTACTTCGAAATTTATATCATATCCGAAGGGTGTCCCGGAATGATGGGGATATTCTTATATATGCATCTTGTTATTGTCGGTTACCAGGTGTTCACCATATGAATGATTTTTATCTCTATGTATGGGATGTGTATTGAAATATGAAATCTTGTGGTCTATTGTTACGATTTGATATATATAGGTTAAACCTATAACTCACCAACATTTTTGTTGACGTTTTAAGCATGTTTATTCTCAGGTGATTATTAAGAGCTTCCGCTGTCGCATACTTAAATAAGGACAAGATTTGGAGTCCATGCTTGTATGATATTGTGTAAAAACTGCATTCAAGAAACTTATTTTGTTGTAACATATTTGTATTGTAAACCATTATGTAATGGTCGTGTGTAAACAGGATATTTTAGATTATCATTATTTGATAATCTACGTAAAGCTTTTTAAACCTTTATTGATGAAATAAAGGTTATGGTTTGTTTAAAAATGAATGCAGTCTTTGAAAAACGTCTCATATAGAGGTCAAAACCTCGCAACGAAATCAATTAATATGGAACGTTTTTAATCAATAAGAACGGGACATTTCAGTTATGGTCTATGGGGGTTCTGTTCCAAGGAGACAAGTGGTATTTCATATGGGATTATTATCTTGGTGGCACAAAAAGCATAGATGAAAAGAATTTTCATGGTGTTAAAAGCTATCTCAACTGCATTGGCTTGAATGTTATTATGTGTTTTATAAGATGTATCCTGATCAATGTCCTTTGTTTTAGTAATGTCCTTTGTTTTTGGTAATTCTAATATGTATCATAATACTAGAAATTGGGATGTACACTAGAGTGTCCTTTTGTTTTCTTCTGGTCATTCTTTACCATCTTTAGGTCATCTTGTATAAGTGTTTTGGTTGGTCACTAGAATCAACTCCTCAGGTATGCCCCTTGTATCTGTTCCATGTTTTTTTCTTTCTAATGGATTTTTTTCAGGGCAATGTCCCCTTATCAAAAAAAATTAGCACCTGGTTGTGTATAAGTTAGTTTTTTTTAACTGTATAGTAACATGGTGTGTTTTATATAAACTGGAATGAAAATTCATCCAACTTTTGTGTAATGCAACAGTTTGTGTTCTATTGTGAGTATGACACATTATTGGCCCTTTCATATAAACCCAAAGGCTTCCATGTAGTAATGGTAGAAAATATTACCTAATGAATAGCTATATATGTAACAACCCGACTTCATAAACCCAAAAACGCGTACCAAAAAAAAAAATTTATGGCAGTGCATCTGGACGGCGTCCAGAATCCTGGACGGCGTCCAGCTCAGAAGAGTGGGACGGCGTCCAAAGTTTTGGGACGGCGTCCAGCCCAAATAACTGGGACGGCGTCCAAGCAATTGGGACGGCGTCCCAATGGCCTTCCAGCTACTGATCACGGGTCCAACTCACACGAGCGGAAAACCCGCTTCCCGACACTTTCAAACGAAAACCTTTTTAACACAAGTCAATATAAGTGAAACTAAGAGATTTTCATCATCAAATCAAGTTTTACATCAACGGGCCCACATCGCCCATTTTACGAGTTTCGTTCAAAAATAAAAGTTTCGACCAAATATAAGTTTAAGTTCCAAACGACACTAGAGCATGGTGTTTCGGTCGAACTCCAAAAGCTAACACCCAAAAGCATCCCCTAACAAGACAAGCGGGAGATCACTAATCCAATTGAACGCTCTTACCCTTGTCAACGCCCGAGCCTATAAAAAAAGTAAACAACGAGAGGGTAAGCAAAGCTTAGTGAATGCAATAATTATACATACATATATATAACCCATCTATTTGCAATCACAATTACCGAATACCTTGTACGAACTTGAAACTCAAATTAGAATAACATCATACCCGAAATACTTAACAAGTCGCACATTATCACAAAACCGCATTAGCATATACTCAACACAATATATTTAAACAATATGCTAAACAATCCACAATCTCAATATGGTTAACCATAACGCTATGGTGCTACCGGCTCGTGGTTCACACCATACGCCATTGAGTCATACTCTTTTATAGTGCTACCGGCTTGTGGTTCACACTCGATACTACCGGCTCGTGGTTCACATATTAGTTTATAGTGCTACCGGCTCGTGGTTCACACTCGATGCTACCAGCTCGTGGTTCACATCTTAGTTTATAGTGTTACCGGCTCGTGGTTCACACTCGATCACACACATGTTATGGCACTACCGGCTCGATGGTTCATACCATAACACCCACAAATAAATACGTCATATACACATACGTATAATTACTCCACTCACCTTAGAGTCTTCGTGAAAGATAACCGAACTTGCCACTTCAATGTAACGTACCTATTAC
This sequence comes from Rutidosis leptorrhynchoides, assembly GCF_046630445.1. Lineage (NCBI taxonomy): Eukaryota > Viridiplantae > Streptophyta > Magnoliopsida > Asterales > Asteraceae > Rutidosis > Rutidosis leptorrhynchoides. The sequence goes on from NC_092343.1 coordinate 352,183,080, forward strand.
ATTTTAGCACATAATCAATTCACAACTCAAGTCGGTCAAGCAACTCACTCAAAAATCTAGAGTCTTTTGACCCTAAGTGCAATCCCAACCCATTTTGCACCTTTAACCCTAATCATGGGTTAACTTCACCAAAAACCCTAACTCTAGTCAATTAAGGTCTTAACACACTTTTAACCACAAAGTTAACTCGTTTTCATACACGCAAGACAACCTAGGTCATTAAAGACCCATTTGACCCATTTCAAGGTCAACATACCCATTTAGGTCACCCACAACCTAAATGACTCCCACTAACACTAACTATAGGTGTACTAGTGATCTATTAGGCCTTTAAGACCCATTTACACATTTCAATATTTCAAAACCCTAAGTTAGTCACCATTTGGGTCTTCATGACCCAAACTTACCCAAAACCCCAAATTACTCACAAATGGGTTTTATGTGCAATACTAACCCAAACCCTAACCCTTAAACACATTAAACTAAGGTAATCAAGTTTAGGGCTTACCACAACAATCAAAACGAAGCTAACGAGGAGATGAACAACTTTAATGCTCGAGCTAAAACCCGAAACAAGCTTCTTCTTCTCCGATTTGAGCTTTCTCACACTTGAATCACACTCTCTCACTAGAATTTAAGTGGATGAAGTTTGGTGGTTAGGAATGGAGTAATGAGGCTCAACCAAACTGATCTAGGGCCTTTAATTCGTCCACCAAGTGAAATTACCAAATTACCCATCTAAGATATTTAAAAGCAAAAAGACATGCCTGTCAGCCATTCTGGACGGCGTCCCAAAATGTTGGACGGCGTCCAGGTCTTCAAACTGGGACGGCGTCCCTAAATGTTGGACGGCGTCCAGGTCTTCAATGTGGGACGGCGTCCCAAACGTTTGGACGGCGTCCAAACCCAAAAAGAAAACAGGATCTTACAACTCTCCCCCACTTGAACCGGATTGCGACCTCGCAATCCACGCCGCATGACAAGCAGGAAGATAAACCAAGACAAACTCTTCGGGCTCCCAAGTAAACTCGGAACCTTTACTTCGCCGCCATTGAACCTTGAAAGTTCTCACCTCTTTATTCCTCAACATTTTCACCTTCTCGTCAAGGATAGCAATCGGTTCCTCGACATATTCTAACTTGTTGTTTAGCTCGATCTCGTCTAAAGGCATCCATGAGGAATCATCCGCAAGACACTTACGGAGGTGGGAAACATGAAATGTATTATGGATCCCCGCAAGCTCTTCGGGTAATTCCAATCGATATGCAACTTCACCAACACGAGCTGAAACCTTGAACGGCCCAATAAACCGAGGAGCTAACTTTCCCCGTTTTTGAAATCGAATAATACCCTTCCATGGCGAAACCTTAAGCATCACCATATCGCCTTCTTGGAACTCAATCAATCGCCTACGTCTATCGGCATACGACTTTTGCCTATCTTGAGCCTTCTTCAAATGTTCCCGAATCAAATCGATCTTGCTATTTGTCTCTAAAACCAAATCGGTACTCCCGATATCTCTTTAACCCACTTCTCCCCAACAAATGGGAGTTCGACACCTACGCCCATAAAGCATTTCGTAAGGTGGCATCCCGATACTAGTATGATAACTATTATTGTACGAGAATTCCACCAAAGGCAAATGCTCATCCCAACTACCACCAAAGTCAATGATGCACGCCCGTAACATATCTTCCAAAGTTTGATTCGTACGTTCGGTTTGACCGTCCGTTTGAGGATGATACGCCGTGCTCAACTTCAATTGCGTACCCATATCTTCATGAAACTTTTCCCAAAACCGAGATGTAAAACGGGTATCTCGATCCGAAATAATAGATATAGGAACCCCATGTCGCGAGACCACTTCCTTGATAAACAACTTAGCCAAGGCCTCCGACGATATCGCTTCTTTAATGGGAAGAAACAAAGCGCTTTTTGTCAATCGGTCAACTATAACCCAAATCGAATCGAATTGGGTTCTCGCCGTTTTAGGTAACTTTGTAATGAAACCCATGGTAATGTGCTCCCATTTCCATTTCGGGATTTCTAACGGTTGCAACTTACCATACGGCTTTTGGTGTTCTGCCTTTACTTGTAAACACGTGACACATTGCTCAACATACTTCACAACATCACGTTTCATGCCCGGCCACCAATAATCTTTCTTTAAGTCATGATACATTTTTGCCGCACCCGGATGAATGGAATATTTTAACTTATGTGCTTCATCAAGTAGCACTCGTCGGTAATCACCCATCTTAGGCACCCACACCCTTCCTTGAAAAGACAACAAACCACGCGGACCCATAGTAATAAACTCCGATTGGCCCACGATTCGCTCCGTATGCTTGTTGTGAACATAAGCCTCTATTTGAATCTCACCAAGCTTTTCAAGAAAATCGTTGGTAATAATCAAACGTAACGACCCCACTTTTATCGCCGGATGTTGACTCTTTCGACTCAACGCATCCGCGACCACATTCGCCTTACCCGGATGATAAAGTATTTCACAATCGTAGTCTTTCACCACATCCATCCACCTACGTTGGCGATAATTCAAATCTCGTTGATTAAAGAGATGTTTCAAACTCTTATGATCCGAATAAATCGTACACTTGACACCATACAAGTAATGGCGCCAAATTTTCAACGCATGCACAACCGCCACCAACTCAAGATCATGAGTCGGATACCTCGTTTCATGTTCCTTTAATTGTCGAGAGGCATAAGCGATGACTTTACCTCTTTGCATTAGAACACACCCGAGACCATTTAAGGAAGCATCACAATAAACCACCATGTCTTCAACACCTTCCGGTAACACTAACACCGGAGCTTGACACAACTTCTCTTTTAACAATTGAAAAGCAATTTCTTGCTCGTTCTCCCAAACAAATCTCGCATTCTTCCTTGTCAATTTAGTCAACGAAGAAGCGATCTTAGAAAAATCTTGGATAAACCGACGATAATAACCGGCCAATCCGAGAAAACTTCGGATTTCCGTAGGCGTAGTCGGTCGTCCCCAACTCTTCACCGTTTCGATCTTCCCCGGATCTACTTGAATACCGTTTTCGTTCACAATATGACCAAGGAATTGAACTTCCCTTAGCCAAAATTCACATTTGGAGAACTTTGCATACAACTTCTCCTTTCGTAGCGTCTTCAATACTTCACGCAAATGACGTTCATGTTCGTTCATACTTTTCGAGTAGACTAGTATGTCGTCAATGAACACTATTACCGACTTGTCCAACATAGGTTGGCACACCCGGCTCATAAGATCCATGAATGCCGCCGGTGCATTCGTAAGACCAAAGGGCATAACTACAAACTCATAATGCCCGTAACGCGTTCGAAAAGCCGTTTTCTCTATGTCTTCCTCACGGACCCGCATTTGGTGATAGCCGGACCGTAGGTCGATCTTAGAGAAATACGTTGCACCTTGAAATTGATCAAATAAATCGTCAATCCTAGGTAATGGATAACGATTCTTGATCGTCACTTTATTTAACTCACGGTAATCAATGCACATACGCATACTACCATCTTTCTTCTTCACAAATAACACCGGAGCGCCCCATGGCGAAGCACTCGGTCGAATAAAACCCATCTCGAGCAACTCTTGGGTTTGATTTAACAACTCTTGCATTTCCGTTGGTGCTAAACGATAAGGAGTTTTAGCAATGGGAGTAGCTCCCGAAACCAACTCAATACGAAACTCAACTTGTCTTTCCACCGGAACACCCGGTAATTCGTCCGGAAAAACGTCTTCGAATTCACTAACAACCGGAATTTCACGAATAGGTGGTGACTCATCGCAAGTATCAACTACATGGGCAAGAAAAGCCATGCCACCACTAACAAGAAAACGTCGTGCCCGCGCAAAAGAACATATCGGCACAAGTCTTCTTCGCTTTTCGCCATGAATAATTAACTCTCCCCCACTAGGGGTCTTCACACGAATAAACTTCTCATGGCATGCAATATCAGCTCTATTGTGATCGAGCCAATCCATGCCCACAACAATATCAAAGTCACCCAAGGTCATCGGAATGAGATCTATCTTAAAGTTTTCGGCACCAAACATAACATCACAATTTTTGCATACATGGACCACTAGCACCGTCTTGCCGTCCGCTATTTCGACTTCTACAGGACGACTTAACTTAGCTAACAGTCTATTAAGTTTAGGCACAAATTTTGGAGACACAAACGACAAATTTGCACCGCTGTCAAATAAAATCCTTGCCGGATTAGAATTAACCATGAAAGTACCTGAGACTACTTCGTTTGATTGTTTGGCTTCGTCATTGGTCATCAAATAGTTGCGACCCCTAGCCGTACCCGCCGCTTTCTCTAACCACTTAACGTTATCATTATTCAAATCGGGGCATTCCGGCCTCTTGTGCCCCTCTTTACCACAATTAAAGCAAGTGACTTTGGTCGACGCCTTGGTGCAATCATGTGCCATGTGTCCTCTTTGATTACAATTATAACACGTGGGCCCGAAACCCCCGGAAGCACCCTTCTTCACACTATTAAAGCTTTCGGAGCCTTTCTTTGACTTCTTATTTGAAAAGTTCGAATGACTTGAACCCTCAAACTTCCTCTTTGAAAAAGTAAAATCGCTCTTTCTTGGCACCTCCGGCTCAAAACCCCGAGCCAATTCAAATAACTCGTCAAAAGACTTAGCCATACCCCGACTAATCTTACCCTTGTACTCATCATTTAAAGTGCGGTAGAAATCCTTCATTAGCTTGTGATCATCACCAACATACTCCGGGCAAAAACGAGTCTTTGCCAAGAAGGTAGACTTAAGAGTAACTAAGTCCATTGAACCTTGTTGCAAATGGTGCAACTCGTCCTGGATTCTATCGAGATCGGAAGAAGTTCGGTATTCCTTGAAAAACTCCTTCTTAAATTCTTCCCACGTCAAGCCCATACATTGTTCCTCACCATACAAGTTGATTTTATCATCCCACTATAACTTAGCCTCTTCTCGTAGCATGCTAGAGCCATACCTCGCCTTCTTTTCGGGAGGACATTCCGAGGTACGGAAAGCTCCCTCAATATCGAAGATCCAACATGTACTTTTTAAAGGATTCCGCACCCCATTAAACATCGGGGGTTGAGCATCCTTGAAATTCTTGTAGTGGAAGTCTCGCCTTCCTTCACCTCCTTCACCACGAGGATATATGTTTCTAGCGTCAAGGGCCTATTCGATAGTGCCTTCATTCGTTCATTTATCAAATCGGTCACCTGCCCATCGACTGAATCTTGAAAGACCTTTCGGACGTCCGTAAGAAAATCCGCTTTTAACTTTTTAAAGATGGCCTCAACCTTGGCCGAAAACTCGGCGTCCTCGCTTGTACTTCCGTTATCATGATCGGGACCGTTTCTCGTCTTCATTCTATAAAACGAAATAGGTTAAACCACAAAAACGAAAGGACAGATTACATATATACATACCTATACGCCACACTACTCCATCTCGCTCAACAATCGTCGTATATTACTTGTTTGACACGATTTGCACTCGTAGTGATGGTAGCTAGTCATTACTACGCGAGCACGTCGCGTTAACTCGCTAGTACAACGTCCATCTCGCTTGATGATTGCTAAACACAACACAACAAATAGCGCATGATTAGTTCACATAAACCTATGCACTAACCATCCCGATCTGACCCAAAGTCCTACAAGTCCCGCATAAACGCGCACACAAAAAGTCTAAGTCTAGGCGCCTATCTCAAGTCACCTAAATTCCTTAGACCATGCTATGATACCACTTGTAACAACCCAATTTCATAAACCCAAAAACGCGTACCAAAAAAAAAAAAATTTATGGCAGTGCATCTGGACGGCGTCCAGAATCCTGGACGGCGTCCAGCTCAGAAGAGTGGGACGGCATCCAAAGTTTTGGGACGGCGTCCAGCCCAAATAACTGGGACGGTGTCCAAGCAATTGGGATGGCGTCCCAATGGCCTTCCAGCTACTGATCACGGGTCCAACTCACACGAGCGGAAAACCCGCTTTCCGACACTTTCAAACGAAAACCTTTTTACCACAAGTCAATATAAGTGAAACTAAGAGATTTTCATCATCAAATCAAGTTTTACATCAACGGGCCCACATCGCCCATTTTACGAGTTTCATTCAAAAATAAAAGTTTCGACCAAATATAAGTTTAAGTTCCAAACGACACTAGAGCATGGTGTTTGGGGTTAAACTACCCAATCTCGGTCGAACTCCAAAAGCTAACACCCAAAAGCATCCCCTAACAAGACACGCGGGAGATCACTAATCCAATTGAATGCTCTTACCCTTTTCAATGCCCGAGCCTATAAAAAAAGTAAACAACGAGAGGGTAAGCAAAGCTTAGTGAATGCAATAATTATACATACATATATATAACCCATCTATTTGCAATCACAATTACCGAATACCTTGTACGAACTTGAAACTCAAATTAGCATAACATCATACCCGAAATACTTAACAAGTCGCACATTATCACAAAACCGCATTAGCATATACTCAACACAATATATTTAAACAATATGCTAAACAATCCACAATCTCAATATGGTTAACCATAACGCTATGGTGCTACCGGCTCGTGGTTCACACCATACGCCATTGAGTCATACTCTTTTATAGTGCTACCGGCTCGTGGTTCACACTCGATGCTACCGGCTCGTGGTTCACATCTTAGTTTATAGTGCTACCGGCTCGTGGTTCACACTCGATGCTACCGGCTCGTGGTTCACATCTTACTTTATAGTGTTACCGGCTCGTGGTTCACACTCGATCACACACATGTTATGGCACTACCGGCTCGATGGTTCATACCATAACTCCCACAAATAAATACGTCATATACACATACGTATAATTACTCCACTCACCTTAAAGTCTTCGTGAAAGATAACCGAACTTGCCACTTCAATGTAACGTAACTATTAAATTTTAGCACATAATCAATTCACAACTCAAGTCGGTCAAGCAACTCACTCAAAAATCTAGAGTCTTTTGGCCCTAAGTGAAATCCCAACCCATTTTGCACCTTTAACCCTAATAATGGGTTAACTTCACCAAAAACCCTAACTCTAGTCAATTAAGGTCTTAACACACTTTTAACCACAAAGTTAACTCATTTTCATACACGCAACACAACCTAGGTCATCAAAGACCCATTTGACCCATTTCAAGGTCAACATACCCATTTAGGTCACCCACAACCCAAATGACTCCCACTAACACTAACTATAGGTGTACTAGTGATCTATTAGGCCTTTAAGACCTATTTACACATTTCAACATTTCAAAACCCTAAGTTAGTCACCATTTGGGTCTTCATGACCCAAACTTACCCAAAACCCCAAATTACTCACAAATGGGTTTTATGTGCAATACTAACCCAAACCCTAACCCTTAAACACATTAAACTAAGGTAATCAAGTTTAGGGCTTACCACAACAATCAAAACGAAGCTAACGAGGAGATGAACAACTTTAATGCTCGAGCTAAAACCCGAAACAAGCTTCTTCTTCTTCGATTTGAGCTTTCTCACACTTGAATCACACTCTCTCTCTAGGATTTAAGTGGATGAAGTTTGGTGGTTAGGAATGGAGTAATGAGGCTCAACCAAACTGATCTAGGGCCTTTAATTCGTCCACCAAGTGAAATTACCAAATTACCCATCTAAGATATTTAAAAGTAAAAAGACATGCCTGTCAGCCATTCTGGACGGTGTCCCAAAATGTTGGACGGCGTCCAGGTCTTCAAACTGGGACGGCGTCCCTAAATGTTGGACGGCGTCCAGGTCTTCAATGTGGGACGGCGTCCCAAACGTTTGGATGGCGTCCAAACCCAAAAAGAAAACAGGATCTTACAATATACGTGTAATTGTAATACCATTTTTTCATTCCAATGATTGTAGGTGTTATTATACTACAAATTCGATACACTTTATTTTGTAAATGGGTTGAAATTGCCACGTACTTCAATGGATGTTCTTGATGAAGAAATGTGTACTAATTGTTTTAGTCTACTCTTTGATGCTGTTCGTTTTATATTCAAAGTCAACGCTAAGAGGAGAAAGGCTTAAATAGGCTGATGAATCATGTAGAATAACATTAGAAACAGTTGAATCCGCATTACAAATTAACTTGACGGATTTCATAACTTTTCTTCGTATATTAAACTTGAAAGAATTGTTAATGAGTATTTTAAGGTCATGTCGGGACCTTGTGCATATTTCGCTTTCGTGTGTTATACACAAATTTGTTTAGAAGCTAAGCATATTTTAGAGATAAAATTTTCTTCGTGTGTATTAATCGTTGATTTTGGTTTGGTTATTTTCTTAACTAATATATATAGTTTTATAGTGATATATTTGGACATACGGTATTTCTTTTACTTTGGTTTTTTATGCAATGCATTTGAATAAACAGCTAATTTCTTTATGCCTTTCATTTATTCTTGATGTGTTTTCCTCAGGCATTTAACAACGGTTAGTTAATGACTTTGAACCATTTCTTATAGTATATGTAAATTTGTAGAAAAATCTTTGTATTACTTCTTACAAGCAAATTATTTTTTTTTTTTTTTTTTAAAAGGCAAACTCACACACACCATTAACACGAATTTTTACAACCACAAAAATGTCCCAAGTGGGTTTTGAACATTCAACTTCTTGGTTGGAGGGCCACCACGATACCGTTGGTCTAAATGCCCTTTTGGTTTCTTACAAGCAATATTTTCATCAATCTCGATAGTTAAATTAAATCTAACATATATACTTGTGTTATTTGTTCATTTTTCTAATTCTCTTATATGTTAGCTAATAACTTTTCATATCTTGGAGCAGGCTGTATTAGCATAAATTCAATCCAACCTTCAGATTGACTCGATCTTCCTTCTACATAGTATGCACATTCGCAACATTTTCATAATTGCCTTCTTGCCAACAAGCAGCACATCATCATATATATTCAAGTGTTTGAATGCACCCAGACAACTATAAATTCTCCTATTGTAAATAACTTCATCTCTGTATGCCAAACAGGCCAGTTTTGAACTTATAAATTAACATACTTACATGTTCCCTTAATGATTACATATATGCATCATAATATTACCAATTGAAATTTTAACTCAAACGTATCACAAATCAATATATTATAATTTTATAACTTTACAAGTAAGATTTTCATGTCTGAAAGTTGTTGTCTTGCATAATATATTGGAAAAAGTGTCAAACTTTTAACCGCTAATTCATGGGTTTATAGAAAAACGTTTACATGAATAACATTGATATTTTTTTGTCACTAACGATGTTTATGAAACATGCGTTACTAAATATATTGTAAGTTGTTGATATCAATTTTAAATCAACCGTGCAACGCACGGGCTATTAAGGCTAGTTATCTTCTATTCGACATGCGCAAAACATTAATAAGCACACAACAATAATTGTGGGGAATAAAGAAAGCAATGTGGCTATCCAATTCCTACACTCAAAATGGTCTTGAAGAGTGAACCAATATACACCCCAACTTGAGACTAAACCCCCGTACAACCACTACCATTTAATGTAACTTGATCCCCATTATAAATGACACCTTTTCAAGCCACAACACTTCTTCAATTATTTTTATTGCCTAATCCTCTAGTGTTGCAAGAGCTAACATCATTGTTTGCTTTTATTTGGCCGTTCGCTACTATCGAACATACTTTCTAAGAAATACTCCGTAATATATAATGAAGGATTCCGAAAGATTTAATATTTACAGAGAGCTGAGAAAACTTTTCTTTGTTGACATTTTTTGTGTTTTGTTACAAACATCACTCATCATCCTTATACTAATTTTTTTTATCATAGATAGACCTTGTGATTTGCAAAGATATCAAGCATAGTCTCTGTATTTAACGATCCTTAGATTTTCTAGTTGAGTGATATCGCGAGCCAATCACGTGATGTCTAGTTTTATCTTTTCAATTTTTTGATTAACTTTCATCTTCTTCTATACAATTCTTCGTTAACCCTAATCTTCAATAAATCACATAAAAACTAATAAAATCAAACCCCTCTTAAATTCTTAAATCAAACTGACCAAATTAATCAAATTTATCTACTTTTGAAATAAAAGAATTGATTAAATTAAATAAAAGGTTAAAACAAAATAGTCATCGCTATTTTAAAGACCACATACGAATGATTTATGTTTTTGCCACTTAATCGAAACCCAGTTCGATTGGCTAATGTAACACTTGTTTTGACCATATCTATCATCAAACCCACACATGTCCTGCTTAAATTTATGGTGTACGAATCCCATACTAGTTTTAAGAACAGAAAAATATTCATTTCAAATTGATATGTGAACATAAATGTTGGTTGTTAAAATGTTATACTTCGAAATGATCCAGCTCCGGTAAGAAAAGTAACGAACATGCTTCCAAAAACTTTCGAATAATCCAAGTCCGGCAAGAAAACGCAATCATCACCGTTCAGATGTATATCTTTGTGTGAGTTACCTTTCTTTTTGTGATAAAAATATGTATGTTGGAATGTGTATGAACAGAGGTAGAAAGTGAAAGTCGAGTTCTGATGAACAAATGGCTGGTAATATTTACCTTCAGGATTAATAGGAGCCAAACAACGCAAGTTATAAACAAATCACTCATCCACACAATGAACGAAAGCAAAACGCAAATAAATCAACACAATAATTAACGTGGTTATATGTAATCAATGTGATTACTTCAATCCACGGACCAACTATAGAGTATTTTATTGGAAATTTCGTACATACATGTTTGAGTTACATAGTGTCTATTTATAAAGAATAAACAAATGCGAATCAGATCACAACGGGGATTCCTAGTCACGTTCCAATTCTAGTCGACCACTTCTCGTGAACGCGAGCATCAACAAAGCAGGCTCTTCGCATTCGCGAGCGATACATTGAGTGTTTCTCCAATCATGACCAAAAGTTTCCCATTCGCGAGTCTGTTAGCTCGCGGTCGCGAGCATCCTTTCCCTATCGAGAAAACCATGTAGCCAAAATTTTATTCGTTGTTTGATTCTACTTCACCATCCAACAATCTCATTCTCTCACTTGAAGGATAATTCAAACTAGCCCAATATTGGTCAACCTATTATTTATACAATCTAACCAAAAGCGTTAAACCGCCATTTATATCGCCAAACTCCATTTAGGACATGCACACTCAAAGCATATTTAAATGAGTAAACTTTTGATACAAGGTATTCAACACTACTTGTTAGAATAGAAATATCAACCCTCTAACTCTCTAGTCGGCGTCTTCTCTCATCAAGTCATGAGAAGACCGGTTGAGGCAATGCAAAATCTCAACTTCTCCGTTGTTACCACCTTAGTAAACATATCGGCATGATTCTTCATACCAAGGACTTTCACAAATACTTAAGTACCATCATTATGAGTTCGCGAATAAAATGATACCTAAGTGTCACGACCCGAAAAATTTTGACTAATTTTGAACCAAACTTTCAATACGATTTAATATTTTGACACGATAAGCAAAGTCTGTAAGGTTGAGTCTCGAAAATTTTGAACTGTTTCATATATCCATTTGACTTTCGACGGTTTTTGACGATTCAAGAACGACTAGTTGTAAATAGATGCATATATATTTTAAATAAATATATACATAATAATAGTTTGAAATATATAATATGATTTAGTGATCATGTGAATTAAAAACATGACATTATAATTATTATTTAAAACACATCTATATATATAAATAAAGTATAGTGAATATATATTTTGTGATTTCGAATCTATTTAGAAAACGATAGAAACACTCAATTATCATTCAATTGATATTAGACAAATTAAATTCAAACTTATATTATTTTAAAATAAACGAATAGTCGAAAATGAGTTCTATAAATTTTAGGCTTATTAAAAATGTATTTAGGAAATATTTGTTAAGTTTCAACACTTTCTATATTTTATCCAGAATTGAGAGGGACAGTTGATGTAATTTTTATTTAATAGTTAATGATTGAATTTTATACCATAATGACTGAAATAAATAAAGGAAGTTAATTTAAAAATTTGAGAATTTTTCGAAGACTTTTATTTACCACTGAGTTAAACAACGGAGTACGATATATCCTTCAGTAGAAAACTGTCGGCATAAAAATTAAAAATAGCTCACGGATGGTTTAATGTAAACGTCCACTTGTTTGCTTTCATCATGTACTATCTTATTAATATTAGATATTATGTCATATTATTATAATATTTTTATAAATTATTAGTTAGATCATGTTTTCAAATATATATACATACATATACATGTTACGTGTTTATGGGAGCAACCATCACCATTTTTAATCTTCTCCTACATCACCACCCTAACCATCCCTCTCCCGCCACCACTAGACACCGTAGACCACCACCTTCGTTGAACCGGCCATCTTGCACAACCATCCACCACCTTCAACTTATTTTTATCCCGATCACTCACATGAAACCCACATGATCAACCCTTTTCTACACCCACCGAACCTACAACTAGTTTTTTTTTGTTTCATTCGTGAATCACCTTCTTTTTCATGTATACCTGACACCCATCACCACCTCATTGTCGCCACCACCTTTTACAATCATCCATTACCAACCATCAAAAACAAACACCCATTTCTTTTTCTTATTCTTTTTGTGACACCCGACACCATCGACAATCATTGAAACAACCCTCGAACACAAAAAACTTCAACCCATTCGAACCACCATCACCGTGAATTAAACCAAGCAACCCACCATGATCACCATAAACCGCCATCCTAAAATCCACCTTGTGTTTTCATTTTATTACTTGAAAACCCAACACAAAAATCATCACAATTGCTATTATTTGGAGTCGTCTGCTACTGCTATTTTTCCATCACCTTTGCCATCTACAGGTCCCGTTTAATTACTGCTATATACCTGATTTCCGTTCAGTTTTCAAACCCGAAAACCAAACCATGAATTACAATTGCTACGCCTACTGTGCTATTTTATTACCGAAATAAAAACCTGGTACGTAGTATATTTCATAACTTTATAAAGGGTGATGATGCACGCACGATAATAATGTTGAAGATGTTAATAACATTCGGGTATTATGATAAGAAGATGATAAAGGCTGTTGGCCTACCGAAATATAAAAAAAGAAATGTTTGGGTTCCTTTCATAAAGTAATTATAAAGTAATTAGATGGATTAGATGATAAGTGATGATGAATATTACAGCTATTAGTGGTCCACTTTTGTATAAAACCAAGGAAACCAAACAAAATGCATACAGTCATATATATTCTTGAGACTTTCTTTTGGGCCGAGAGCCACTGTTGGGCCATGAGCCATGTTGGACCGAAATTGATGGTTGGGTCGAGACTTAATTTAACGTTTGGGCCGTGAACATAATTTATGGTTGGGATAATTATGTAAACTGTTATTGTTGCTGTACGAACCAAAAACATTTACGAAGAATCACTTATGTGGTTGCTCTCCTCAATTCACTTACTAAATTGTTACAAAAAGAATAATTATGGTGAATGAATAACAAATTTGATGATGATGATAATTAATAGATGGTGAGGTTCATGAATGATGATGTGAGTAACGATTATGATGATGATAATGATAAAGATAATGATAGATGATGACAATATTGATGAAGTAGATAATGAGGATTATGGATGATTAGATTATGATCATGATTATAATTAGAAGAATAATGATGATAAGGATGTTATGATTAAGTGATGATGAAAGATTTAGATTACTAAAGAAATAAGATGAAGATAATAAATCGTATCGTACGGGTTAAAAACACTTATTATAATCAGAAGAGCCATAGTAGAACAGTGGTTAAGGAGTGATTTGGGTTAGCAGGAAGTCGCGGGTTCAAACCCGGACTTGAGCATTTTTAAGGGCTACTCCCTTGAGGTAGTTATTTATCTATTACTATTATTATTATTGTTATTATTATTTATCTATTACTATTATTATTATTGTTATTATTATTGGCATTATTAAATTTTTATTAATAATATCATCAATATTATTATTCGTATCATTTTTATTAAAAACTATCATTTATATTAAAAGTATCAATATTATTATTATTATCATTATTAGAAAGATTATCATTTTTATCAAAATTATTATTATTACTATCATTAATTATTATTTTGACATAAATATATATATATTTTTTTTCATATTATCAATATTATTATCATAATAACTATTATTATTATTATTATTATTATTATTATTATTATTATTATTATTATTATTATTATTATTATTATTATTATTATTATTATTATTATTATTATTATTATTATTATTATTATTATTATTGTAAAATAAAACAACTTTTAGTTATTATTATTATCAATATTATTTTATCAAATAATTATTAGTTATATAAAACTATATTTACTACACATAACATAACTATATCAATACCTTTATAGTAAATATTAATAAATATAATTAATAAGGTTATTAATGAAAATCCAATTAAAATAACAATTAAATCACTAATAAAATATAAAATTTGTTCGATTACCATTTTATGTGTTAATATATATATATATAAATGATATAGGTTCGTGAATTCGAGGTCAACTCTATGGTGAGTTTCATTTGCTCCCTTTTTAATTTCTTTTGCAATATATATTTTTGGGCTGAGAATACATGCGCTGCTTTTATAAATATTTACGAAATAGATACAAGTACTTAAAAATATATTCTACGTTGAGTTGTACCACTGGAATATTTCCCTGTAGCTTGGTAACTACTATTTACATGAGTATTGTAAACGCGAATCCTGTTGATAGATCTATCGGGCCTGACAACCCCAACCGGACTGGACGACCAGTATTCAACGGTTGCATAGTACTTCGTTTCGTTACTACACTTGGTACAGTGTAGGGAGATTTCATAATAAAGGAAATATGCGGAGTTGATTAAATGTTAAGTATGGTTACCAAGTGCTCAACCACTTAGAATACTTTTATACACTTGCAATGTACATATATATATAAACTGAAATCTTGTGGTCTATTAAGATATTGAAATGATTGTTAGGATAAACCTATGAACTCACCAACCTTTTGGTTGACACTTTTAAACATGTTTATTCTCAGGTACGAATTAAGTCTTTCGCTGTGCATTTGCTCATTTTAAAGACATTACTTGGAGTCCTTCATGGCATACTTAGGACAGTACCTCGCAATGGGATCAGATGGTAATGACTTTGTCCAGGTGGATTAGGACGGGTCACTACACTAAGATTAATATGTTCTGTGTAAGTAACTAGAGGGGGGTGAATAGTTACTTAATACGATATTTTAAAACTTTTTCGATGATTAATAAGATTTGAACAATACTTGATCACATTAGTTAACTCAAACCATTGTGTGGTGTGTTTATGTTTGTAATAGTGCAGAATGTAAAGTAAAGAACATAAACACAAGGATTTATAATGGTTCGGGTGGATGTTAACTAATCCACCTTAATCCACTCCCCGATTCACTAATCGGGATTTTTGCTTCACTAAACACCTTTCTTCAAATTCGGTGTAGATCCGATTTACAAGCCTTGTACTTCTCCTTAGACAACAAACCTAATCCTTCTATCCCTTTGAAAGATTACCTCCAACTTAGATCAACTTGTCTTCACCTTGAACAAGTATTAATCTCCAATGAGATTAACAAACTCCCTAATTCCCTCTAAAGAAGAAGATATCTAAGCTAGCATATGCTTCTAACTACAAAGTACAAAGACTCACCCTTTTCTAGTGATGACAATCCTAAGGATTATTACAACACTATGCAAACTTACAAAGATAAGAATTTGAAAGTAAGTTTACAAACACCCCTTTTATAATCTATGAGATTATAAAACTTCTCTTGCTAATCACAAACATATGTAAAAGTGTTATGTTCTTGTGATTCTCTGATGATTTTGAGTTGTAGCATGTAAGAGGTCCAAGTCTTCAAAGTTCTCCAAGCCTTGCTATTTATATGGAGAGATAAACAAGTCATCCGTGTTTGTGGCTTGACCCACGGTCGATCGTAGGTCGACCGCACGCGGTCCAATCCAAAATATGTATCCGTTGTACAGCTATTTGAATCAGTTTTGGACATCACTCTTTGGACAATTTACTTTATTTAACACCTGTAAAAGATACCCAACATCATATACATGTAATATATGTATTAAATGTCCATTTACCTTGGATGTATTGCCTTGATAGTGACTTATTGATCAAGCATAGAATATTCGGGTCGGGTTCGGTCCATGCTTGTCATCAAATAAGGGGGATTTAAGGGTCAATTGAGTTTAACTCTCCGGTCCGGAGTACCGTGAATAACCCCTTGTGAGATGAGGATCTCAGCGGGGGTGGTTAAACATAGACCCACCATCGACGGGTAGTCCGATTAACGATGGGTCGCGCTGGGTTGTAGGGTTTGTGTTCATAGAAAGTTACCTGTATATCAAGAGTGTCTAGTGAAATGCTATAAGTCCAGTAGCGCGGGTATAATTGCGCTATCTAGATAGCGCAACTAGTTCGTACGTTGATACTTAAAATAGTATGTGTGCAAGTTCCCAAAAAATGGAATCCCCTTGTATTTTGGATTAAGTCCGTTATTTATAGGGTGATCCTTTTTATCTTCTATCACCACGTAATAAGGTTAGCAGGGTCGTGGCCTGCAAATAGTACTTCCTTGAGTAAGCTGGACCGACAAAAGTAAAAAGTGCTTTGCCGGACCTGATTCTTGTCTGCCAGGTGCCCTCTGCCAGCTACAGCATCACCTGGCATGTATACGTCACCTTAGCGCTTACGAAGGATCTGCGCAGACTGGTGATGCCATTTAATGCGCTACACGAGCTAATCGGGTATGCGCATCATTACTTATCATGCTCAAAGTGGAAAGTCTAACATTCTAGGATACAAGTCATGATAATCATTTGAGGCAATCTCGGTTTTGTCATAATCCTTTATTTGTAATTAACACATTTGCTAAATCTCTATTGGTTGGTCAACATGTCATTGATGACACAAATCCACTTTAATCACAAAACATGCTAGTATTTAAATTTGAACTTGTTTGTAATTAGTTAAGTGTTTTAATGATGTCTTGACAATTTAAGTAAGTAGTAACAATTAAGCATGTTGCAGGACATCAAGTTAAATCAAGTTTAAACTAATTCATAAACTTAATTTTAGACTTAAGCAAACCTATGTGTGTTAATTATTCATTGTCTTTTAAGATTACTAGATTATGACATTTTAAGCATTATCCAGGTAGCACAAGCATATATTGAAGTAGTCCAAATACTAGTTGGTGAAATCCAACTTGTAACACATAGCAAGACATGGTTCATACATACAGATAATGAATAACTACGTAGCATTTAGCACTTAGTCAAATAATACACATATATTAATAGCAAGTAGTCAAGTAATATTCATGTAATGAGTAGCAAGAGATCACTAATTATTTAGAATTAAACACATAGTGATTACATAGCATTGAGTCAAGACTATGTAAGTTTTACTTGCAAAATGGCATTTGCAAGATTAATGTATAAGTATACATTAATAACCAACACATGTACAAGGAAGGAGCAATTCTTGGTTGGGACTTGGTGACCATCCTAAGAATGTCTAGATACATTTTAGATGTACATGTTATCCTACAACACTTATTTGTTATCCTTAGTCAAGGCTTAATCGTCATTAAGATGTCATTAGGCGAGATTAACTAAGATTAGTGTTCTAGTGACTAAAACTCCTTTGGGTATGAAGGAGGCAACTATTCTAAGCATGTTTAGTTTGTTATCATTGTGCAGTTCCTCTAAAGGAATCACCAAGTCCTCATCGACTAGGCACTTCTTCATGTTAGACACATGGAAAGTGTCGTGTATTTCACTGGGTTCTTGTGACAGTATCAATATGTAAGCCACCTGATATCGACTAAAAAGTCACGTTTTCACCCCTGTATTGAGGCCAAAAAACAATAAAATCCCAAGCTTTATGCCAAAATACCCGCTTCGTCGGTTAAAATTGAAGATCAAGTGAATACGAAGACGGTGCAAAAAGAATCAAGAGAATCGGAGCTAAAACAAAGATTCTAGAGCGAAAACGGTGAAAGACAAGAAACCAAGCTACGATCAAGGAAATCAAGTTACGATCCAGTGAAATCAGCAAGCCAAACGTCTTGCCAAACGGCCTGCCATAAGGGAAAACGGCCTGCCAAACGGCCCAGACAAACGGGCATAAAAAACGGGCCACCAGTACAAACGACCTCTGCAAACGACTTGCTAAATGGCCTGCCATCTGTTTGCAGGCTAATTTCACTTCTATTTAAAGTGTCTTTGTCATCTATTTTTACACACACTTCAATTCACTTCTTTCTCTCTCTTTCTACAATATTAGTCATACTTTCAAGGTCTTCGACTCCATGCAGGAAACCTAGTACCCATAGAAGAACGCCGAAGTTTGTATTAGAAGCGGTCTGGAGTTTGAAGTTGTCACTTTTGTATTCAAAACTCGCTTAATCTACTGGTACTTTTATCCTTTGTCTTTATATAATGTTTTCCATTATTATGCTTTGTGATATTGTTGCCATGATTAGCGAGTAGTTATCTTTAGTGTATGCTATGATGTAGTCAGTTATAATGCCGAAATAATATTATGGTTTGTGTATGTTGTCAAGATGCTTTCCGATTATGCTTTAAACTCAATCGCTTTTCCAACTATTAGAACGTAGTTATCGGCTCTTTTATTGGGAAGTCGCGAACCCCGATTCAGAGTAGACTATCTGTGTCACCCCTTGGTAAGAGAAGTCTATCGGATACAACGTAAGTTTGACTGAGGCACACCGGCTGTATTAAGTCCACCGAGCCTTGGGTTCCTACCGAGGACTCTTTCATAGTGAAACATCTAACTAGATCCCTAGTACATTGTCGGTCCTAGACCATGCTAGTGTAGTCACCAAGCATATAAACTTCGTACGTGTACGCTGAAGCACAACGATTGTTGTAAGCCATACCTCTGCTAAGTAAGGTCATGGAACTCGGTCAGTGCTGATTAGTACACTTCACCATAACGCGGTCTCAAGCATTGCACCCCGCTTGAGGGATTCTTAGTTAATTAAGGAACTGTTTGTTTAAACACATAAAGGATTGGACCGTTAGGATAATAGAACGTGTTCATGGAAGTCAAACCGGACTTGGCCATTGATATGACCGAAACAGACAGTTTTATTCGTGCGGTGTTGTTAGGTCGCAACACGTCAGAATCAGTCACCAAAAGGGAGGTACAGTTTTAAATTTATATTTAGCCGGGCCTAAATCGTACTACTCCTTATTATGAGTAAGGGAAGTATGACCTAGAGTCGTATTTTTAAGATATCAGTAGAATCGAACCTATATTTAAAGCCTAAGATAATTATAAAGAGGAGTAGTGGTTACCTAATATTTGGGTTTTTCTAATTTATAAGACAGATAAAGTAAATGCAAAAAAATTCGTAATTCAGATAAGGTTAAAGCAAGTGCATACTATGAGTTCATCAGTTATTCTGCCGGAATTATGGAATGCTGACTCATGAATAGGTAGGAACCTTATATTCATTACACTGGTTCTAAACGCCCATGTCGTAAGACATGTCACTAAGTAATGCGATAGGCTTGAAGATTCTGAATAGACAGCAACGAACCTTACCCCCGATGCCCGTGCAGTCTGACTACAGGCATACACGTTCAGACGGCTCATCCAATTGAGTGACTTGGTTGGGTGACGTATTAACATTCCACAAAGGTCTAACCTTTCTTAAGCATAATAGAATACAGGGTTTACCAAATCCGAGAGACGTGATGTGTTTCAATGCTTTCGTTAATGATTGGGTTTAAATGATAATTAAGCCCTTAAAAAGAGTTCAACCATAAAGAACACCATGGCCAAGTCAAGTTGACTTCCATGAACAAGTTCGGTTATCCTAACGGTTCAATCCTTTATGTGTTTAAACAAACAGTTCCTTAATTAACCAAGAATCCCTCAAGCGGGGTGCAATGCTTGAGACAGCATTATGGTGCAATGTACTAATCAGCACTGACCGAGTTTCATGGCCTTACTTAGCAGAGGTACATGTTACTACAACCGTTGTACTTCAGCATGTACGTACGAAGTTTATATGCTTGGTGACTACACTAGCATGGTCTGGGACCGATAATGTACTAAGGGTCTAGTTAGATGTTTCACTACGAAAGAGTCCTCAGTCGGAATCCAGAGCTTGATAGACTTACTACAACCAGTGTGCCTCAGTAGATCTTGCGTTGTATCCAATAGACTTCTCTTACCAAGGGGTGACACAGATAGTGTACTCTGAATCGGGGTTCGCGACTTCCCAATAACAGAGCTAATAACTACGTTCTATTAGTTGGAAAAATGATCGAGTTTAAAGCATAATCGAAAAGCATCTCGACAACATACACAAACCATAATATTATTTTGGCATTATAACTGATTACATCATAACATACACTAAAGATAACTACTCGCTAATCATGACAATAACATCGAAAACATAAGGATAGAAGACATTATATAAAGATAAAGGATAGAAGTACCAGTAGATTAAACGAGTTCTGAATACAAAAGTGACAACTTCAAACTCCAGACCGCTCCTAATACAATCTTCGTCATTCTTCTCCGGGTACTAGATTTTCCGCACGGAGTCGAAGACCATGAAAGTATGGTTAATATTGTACAAGAGAGAGAAAGAAGTGAATTGAAGTGTGTGTTGGAATGAATGACAAAGACCCTTTAAATGAGCTTGATTTTTGCCTGCAAACGGCTGGCAGGCCGTTTGCAGGGGTTGTTTGCCAGACCCTCCAGTTTACCATGCCCGTTTGATTTGGGCGTATGGCAGGCCGTCTGGCTTTCTGATTCGATGGATCGTAACTTTATTTCTTGTCTTTTACCGTTTTCGCTCTAGAATCTTCGTTTTAGCTCCGATTCTCTTGATTCTTTTTGCACCGTCTTCGTAATAATTTGATCTTCAATTCTAACTGACGAAACGGGTATTTTGCCGATAAAGTTTGGAACTTTCTTGTTCTTGAGCCTCAATACCGGGGTGAAAACGTGACTTTTTAACCGATATTAAATATCCCACACTTAGACTTTGCTCATCCTCAAGCAAACTCTCATTTTTACCTTAAGAAATCTTTTTGAAGTTTCTTTTCTAATAGCCTAAGCGGTTTGCTTTTATTATATGAGCAAAATGTAAGATGAGTTATCTATGTTAGGGTTGAAACTATCTCTGCAAGCATGCGAGGAGGTTACATGACTTATGTTAGCTTTCACGGGTCACTTAAATCACACAAGTGTTTAGGGTTCCCTATAGATCTAAGAAATGAATTCACTCATAGCCAGTCATGCTGCACCCATCGTCATAGGCTTGATAAAGACACAAATCCTTGCTACTAATGTGAAAACGGTAGTAACCATAGCTTCTAGGTCATTTGTCAATGATGGAAAGAAATTTTGGTGTGGTGGTGAAGTTGTTTCAAGGGGTGAGAAAAAAGGGTAATACAGTCTTTTTGAAGACTTTTATTCGGAATTTCAGAAAATTTAAGATAGATAAGAGTGCTGATATTTTTGAGAAGCACTTTTTGGACTTTTCTCCCTTTTTGGAGTGATAAGCATTTGTGGTCAAGTTCCTTCTTCGGTGTTTCTCTTTATATGTTCTGCTCCCTTTTTTTTTGGAGATTTCATCTTGAGAAACTTTTTGCCGATAAACTTTTTCAAGACCTTTGTCGTGATACTTGAGAGGTTTATAACATGGGGTTTTCGGAAGGAATCTCATTTTTTGAATTTTCGAGTGTAGATGAATTGGTGTGGTAGAAGTAGTGGAGGTGTGAAAGGCTTATGACAAATGGCTAGCTCTTCTGATTATAACCGAATCACGTTTAGCTGCTTTGGAAATGTAGATCTGAAGCAAGTTCTGATTCTTAGCACAGACATCGACACTCTCAACGGAAAATAGCGAAGCATTAAAGATGAATGCTGGTCTTATTTGGGTGCCTCACCATAATCAATTTAGGTCGATAATGCCTAGTCATGCAATGCTTTTTAAGAGATTTGGTTCGTCCTAACAAGATTTCCACCTTACTTAAGCCTTATTTTTATTTACAAACGTTTCAGGTTTTCAAAAATACTTTTTCGGAAAGGCTTTCTCTTGTTAAAATTTTTTGAAATTTTAAAATTTGGCTTAAGAACTTGGAATCTTCGTAATGGGTTATTTTAATATAGCATAAAAAGTTTATACCAACATCCCACACTTAGACGAACATTGAGGTTCCTAGTGTATCCCACACTTAGGAGTTTTAGTTAAAGATTTGGGAATATTTGTCTAGTGTTTATTTGGGTTGGGATCCCACACTTAGTGATAAGCTAGGATGTGGCATAATTTATAATTTGAGCTAGTAACGGGAAGAAAGGAGTACCCCTGGCAGATGCTCGTGTGAAGACACTGGCTGGCTTGCAATCTTGAAAGTTACATCCTTTATTGATTGGCTCATTTGTCATCCTTTATTCTTCTACTCTACTTTATTGCACGAGTTGCCTCCCGAGAAGCGCTTTTGTTTAAGGTCGTTGGCTCGACCGTAGTGATGCTTAGAAAGCAGACATTCCTTGCTGGTCGTTGTAATCTTGGTCTTCTCGAGGGAATGTGAGTCTTGGTGGGTAAATCCTGAGAAAGTGTCGGACCAAAAGTGGTAGTAGATCCGGTACTTCCCTTGAAGATCTTCTAAAAGATAGATAATGTGCGGTTTTAGCTCGTGATAAATCTTGAAGTCCGATAAGAATATGATTCACGGCTCTGCTGGTTGACCCATAAATGTCAATCGTTGAGGCAGTGCTTGTGGTGATTATCTCTCTGATAGGATGTTCATTTCGGAGTTCTTCGAATAGTGTTAGAAACTGTATCTTCAGTATCTCGAAATCTTAGGAATACTGTTCTCCATAGTAAGAGTCTGTAGCTTTGCACAGATTTGTCAAAATTCGAAGCTGAAAAGAAGTGAAAAGTAATCATGACCCGAGCATTAATGTCACCATTTTTGAGTATATCTCCCGACATCCAGCTTTAAATGTGAAACTAGGATCCGTGGATTCTTGGAAGATACATGCTATCTGGCTTCGTAACATAGGTGGCAATGTTGACTCGGTCTGGTTCAAGATGAGAAAATGGATTGTTGCGTCTTACTTCTTCTGTGACTGCGTCTCGTAACTCTTTGATAATCAGATCAGAATGGTGATCAATCGTTATGTAAATCACTAGCCTCTCTGGTGTGCTTTCAAAATTATCTCATTCTAAGAGAGCGAAAAAACTGTGAATATCCTCGATCATTTGCAAATCAGAGTGACAAGTCGGGCATCCGGTGGAAAGATCCATATGTTTCCGAAAGAGAGTCAGTAGTGCTCATTGGTTTGCTGAGAAAGGAAGTGCAGATCCGGCTAAGGCATTGTAGACCTTAGAGTAAATGATCTTCTGATCTCGACAAAATCTTGTCTCCAGAATAGTGCGAACTACTGAATTGTGCTCTCATTGCCTTTCTTCGCGGTAGATATGGTCGTGAAGGGTATTGATGAAGTCTTGAATGCGCTCTTCTAGGATTTCAACATTATTATCTTCTCTCTGTAGATATAGGTTGTATTCGTCTTTGATAGCCATGGTTCGTTCTGTTAAGCATAGCGTGAAATCAATTGTTGATTTACGGATGGCTTCGATAATATCTTCGAATTCATCGGTGTCATTGATGAAAGTTATCATGTCGGCGTGTGTGGATATGACCGGAATCTGATCTAAAGAAGAGTCCGACTCTCCTTGATCTGGTTCAGTTTGAGAATATGAGTTATCCAAAATGTCTTCATGTTGCTCTTCCTCGTCATCATCAGTATAATGGTCTTCTGAGGATTCGTCTGATGAACGGGCTTCTTCAGTATTCTGGTTCTCTATTTGACACTTGCAGGGTCAATTTCTATATCTTTAACCTCAACTTTATGAGTCTTTTTCTTGAAATGAATGATTAAACTGTGATCTTTCGTCTCAAGCCTCATTAATTATTCATGACGCTTTATGCTTAGAGAGGGTATTATCGCAGTTTCTTTTACGTCTTCCATTTCCTCTTCCTCTTCAGGTTCTTCCTCTTCCTCTATTTCTTCACTGGGATCCTCTTCTTCCATTTCTGGGTCGTTCGTAGTCTGTGATTCGACACCCATCTCAATATCATCAGCTGGTGGTGGGGACTCATCATCGAAAGTGATCCGTCTACTGGAAATAGCAAACATCTCTGCCTGTCCAGATAGATTGGTAGGTCGGTCAATTTTGAAGGTAACACTCTCCCCATGTGATCGTAAGATCAAGGTTTGATTGTACACATCAATGACAGTCATAGTCGTATTCATGAATGGTCTTCCTAACACTACTGGTGTGTACAGGTCTTCCTGAATGTCCATCACGACGAAATCCGTAGGATACAAGAATTTGTCAACTTTTACCAGGACGTTCTCAACTATGCCCTTAGGATATCGAATTGTGTGATCGGCAAGTTAGATTGTCATTTTAGTTGGTGACAAGTCTCCTAACTCTAATATATTGTAGAGAGAGTATGGGATTAGGTTGATACTCGCTCCTAAATCTGCTAGCACATGAATGGTTCCAGATTGGTAGATCGAACACGGGAAAATGAATCGGCCCGTATCTCCTAGCTTTAACGGTAGAGAGTTTCTGAGTAATGCCGAGCATTCTTCACCAAGTGGAATTTTGTTAGAATCTGGTGTCCTCTCCTTTGTAGAAAGAAGCCTTCAGATGTATCTTTTTTGATTGGGGACTTTGGACATGGTGTCCAGGAATCTTCCATCTAGTTTGAATGAATCAAGCTTGGATGGTTCTTCCTGTAGCCTTCCAGGGTAGGGTACATGAACTGGAGTTGCAGTGGGCAGCTTCTGAGTATATGTCGATTTGTTCTTGAGCCTAACTGACCTTCTCCGTGGTTCTTCCTCTGGAATTACTGAATCCATTTGCTTAGCTTCCTCTATGTGGGGATTTTGGATAGTATTACTATGTAACCTTCCTTGTGGCAGGGTTTCAAGGCGTTGTGATAATTGTCCGAGCTGCGTCTCTAGACTTTTGAGCAGAGCCAATTGGTTTCTCATTAGTATCTCCGTCTGGTCTTGTCTGAATGCAGTTCTCTGATTTAACTGTTGTTGTCCTTGAATGAACTGAGTCAACTGATCATCAGCTCTGAGAGTGGGGTTGGTTACTTTTGTAATTCGGGTGGTTGGGGAATTTTCCTCAGCTGGCAGATCAGTGAGTGGAAGTGGTTGATCGTAGGTCAATTGAGATTGTTGGGGTGGATAAGGTGGGTAGCGATAACGAAAAGCCTGGTTGTTTCTTTGGAATTGGTTAACCCTAGGTTGTTGATTGAATCCGGGATTTGATTGACGAGCTGGGTATTGAATGTAACAGACCGAACCGTCAGGGTTCTCGTACTCAACTTGATATTCTTCAGTGGGTTGCGGGTTGGTATAATTAACACAGGCCTGAGCCTGGTTAATCTACAGCGGTTGCGTCTTCAATTCTCCGAGTTGTTTGGTGAGAGATTCCATCTTATCCATGAGGGATTTGATGGCCTCCGTTTGATAGTTAAGTGCAGAGAGTGGGGCAGATGATGAAGTTGTTTCTCTACTGTTCCAGTCATGATGATGCATTGTCATGTTCTCGAGCAATTCCCATGCTTCATATGCGGTTTGGTTCATCAAATTTCCTTGAGCTGCGGCATCGATCGTCGTCCTATGATTTACCGTAAGACCATTGTAGAAGGTGCAGATTTGGGCTGACCGTTCTAACTGGTGATTAGGGCATTTCTTCAGCAGGGTTTTGAATCGCTCCCATGCAGTGTAAAGAGATTCATCATAACTTTGTTTAAAGTTAATGATGTCATTCTTGAGTTTGGTTTGTTTAGAAGGAGGGAAATATTTTGTTAGGAATTTAGTAGCCATCTCCGTCCATGACGTGATGGAATCTTTTTCTAGTCCTTCAAACCATGTTTGTGCATGATGAGTGAGAGAATAGGGGAACAAGTATAGCCGGACTATATCTTGTCCTATCCCTGGCTGTTTGTAGGAGTTTGAAAGAGATGAATTTATCAAGGTGAGAATTAGGATCGTCATTCGGTAGTCCATGAAATTGACAGCCATTTTGGATGAGTTGTATGATGTGATGTTTTAACTCGAACGAGTGTCCTTGAATCTCTGGGAATCTGATCGGTCCTCCTCGGCCTTCAACCGAGGGTTTGGTGTTTTCAACTAAAGTAACGCGTAATGCCATTTGATTTCTGATTTGTTCTTCCTTGCGTGCTTTAGAGATTATTGCGTCTGGATCAGGTACGAACAACAACGGCCCTGGTCTAGACCGAGTTTGGGTCATACACTGGGTATGCCTTTTTTCTTCTTCTTAGATTTTAAAGAGATAAGCTAAGTTCCTAATTTTAATCTAAGCAATCTATGGTAATCTAAAGTAATCTAGAGTAGTCTAAGGTAGTCTTAATCTAAAGTAGTCTAAGGTAATCTATTCTAATTATAAGGTAATCTAATTATCCTAAGTTTAGATATGTTTTTGGTTCTTGCTACTAATTCCCTGGTATTTTGATAACAGAGCTTTGTACGAACTATTCAACAAACCAAGTGGCCAGGCCGACTACGGAGAGGCAGGATCCTTTTAGTTCCAAGATAATTGGAGACTGTTTGGAAAATCCAACAAGGAAGTCCGTGTATAATTGTATTTCTTAGACACCACTAAATGCTTGTGAATGAGTTTGATAAAAGCAGTATTGTCTGATACCAGTTCCCTGGCAGCGGCGCCAAAAACTACCCTCCCTCTTGATATGACCGAAACGGACGGTTTTAATCGTGCGGTGTCGTTAAGTCGCAACACGTCAGAATCAGTCACCAAAAGGGAGGTACTATTTTAAATTTATATTTAACGGGGCCTAAATCGTACTACTCCTTATTATGAGTAAGGGAAGTATGACCTAGAGTCGTATTTTTAAGATATTAGTAGAATCGAACCTATATTTAAAGCCTAAGATAATTATAAAGAGGAGTAGTGGTTACCTAATTTTTGGGTTTTTTTAATTTATAAGACAGATAAAGTAAATGCAATAAAATTCGTAATTCAGATAAGGTTAAAGCAAGTGCATACTATGAGTTCATCACTTATTCTGTCAGGATTATGGAATGCTGGCTCATGAATAGGTAGGGACCTTATATTCATTACACTGGTCCTAAACACCCCTGTCGTAAGACATGTCACTGGGTAATGTGGTAGGCTTGAAGATTCTGAATAGACAGCAATGTCCCTTACCCCCGACGCCCGTGCAGTCTGACTACAGGCATACACGTTCAGACGGCTCATCCAATTGAGCGACTCGGTTGGGTGACTTATTAACATTCCACAAAGGTCTAAACTTTCTTAAGCATAATAGAATGCATGGTTTACCATATCCGAGAGACGTGATGTGTTTCAATGCTTTCGTTAATGATTGGGTTTAAAAGATAGTTAGGCCCTTAAAAAGAGTTCAACCATAAAGAACACCATGACCAAGTCAAGTTGACTTCCATGAACACGTTCGATTATCCTAACGGTCCAATCCTTTATGTGTTTAAACAAACAGTTCCTTAATTAACCAAGAATCCCTCAAGCGGGGTGCAATGCTTGAGACCGCGTTATGATGCAGTGTACTAATCAGCACTGACCTGGTTCCATGGCCTTACTTAGCAGAGGTACAGCTTACTACAACCGTTGTGCTTCAGCATGCACGTATGAATTTTATATGCTTGGTGACTACACTTGCATGGTCTCGGACCGACAATGTACTAAGGGTCAAGTTAGATGTTTCACTATGAAAGAGTCCTCAGTCTGAATCCAGAGCTTGATAGACTTACTACAACCGGTGTACCTCAGTCAATCTTGCGTTGTATCCGATAGACTTCTCTTACCAAGGGGTGACACAGATAGTGTTATATTAAATGGAAAAGCGATTGAGTTTAAAGAATAATCGGAAATCATCTCGACAACATACACAAACCATAATATTATTTTGGCATTATAACTGATTACATCATAGCATACACTAAAGATAACTACTTGTTAATCATGGCAATAACATCGCAAAACATAAGGATAGAAGACATTATATAAAGATAAAGGATAAAAGTAACAGTAGATTAAACGAGTTCTGAATACAAAAGTAACAACTTCAAACTCCAGACCGCTCCTAATACAATCTTCGGCGTTCTTCTCTGGGTACTGGATTTCCCACACGGAGTCGAAGACCTTGAAAGTATGGCTAATATTGTACAAGAGAGAGAAAGAAGTGAATTGAAGTGTGTGTTGGAATGAATGACAAAGACCCTTTAAATAAGCTTGATTTTTGCCTACAAACGTCTGACAGGCCGTTTGGTAGGCCGTTTGCAGGGGCCGTTTGCCAGACCAGCCCGTTTACCATGCCCGTTTGATTTGGGCATATGGCAGGCCGTTTGGCTTGCTGATTCGCTGGATCGTAACTTGATTTCTTTTCTTTTACCGTTTTCGCTCTAGAATCTCCGTTTTAGCTTCGATTCTCTTGACACTTTTTGCACCATCTTCGTAATCACTTGATCTTCAATTCTAACCGACGAAGCGGGTCTTTTGCCGATAAAGTTTGGAACTTTCTTGTTTTTGGGCCTTAATACTGGGGTGAAAACGTGACTTTTTAGCCAATATCAGCCATGGTGTTCTTTATGGTTAAACTCTTTTAATGGTCTAACTATCTTTTAAACCCAATCATTAACGAAAGCATCGAAACATATCAAGTCTCTCAAATTATGCAAACACTGTATTCTATTATGCTTAAGAAAGTTTAGACCTTTGTGGAATGGTAATACGTCACCCAACCGAGTCGCTCAATTGGATGAGCCGTCTGAATGTGTATGCATATAGTCAGACTGCACGGGTATCGGGGGTAAGGGACGTTGCTTTCTATTCAGAATCTTCAAGCCTAACGCATTACCCAGTGACATGTCTTATGACAGGGATGTTTAGGACCAGTGTAATGAATACAAGGTCACTACTGTAGTGACCCGAACTTTTCCATGTTTATATATTAAATGAAAACTATATTTACATGATTAAATGTTTCCAACATGTTAAGCAATCGAACTTGTTAAGACTTAATTAATTGAAATGAGTTTATGTAGACAATTGACCACCCAGTTTGCCTGATGATTCACGAATGTCATAACTTGTGATAATTATATAATCGTTTTATTTTTTTTATGATGTAAGTTTATATATATATATATATATATATATATATATATATATATATATATATATATATATATATATATATATATATATATATATATATATATATATATATATAAGAAGAAATACAATTAAATCAAATATGTACAAGTAAAACACTATTTGCTACAGTAAAACACTATTTGTTACAGTAAAACACTATTTGCTACAGTAAATTTTTGCTTTGCTACAGTAAAAATACTATTTGCTACAGTAAAATACTATTGCTACAATAAAATACCATTTGCTACAATAAAATACTATTTTCTACAGTAACACTATTTACTACAATAAACACTATTTACTCGTATTCAATTCGTATTCGTACTCGTACAATACACAACTTCTAAATGTATATACTATTGGTATATATACTTCAATGACCAGCTCTTAGCAGCCTTAATGAGTCACCTAAATATGTGAGAACCATCATTTGGCAACTAGCATGAAATATCTAGCAAAACAACAAACTAATGGAGCCTATATGGACTCCTCTAATTCACGTGAAGATCACCAACCACAGACACATTCTCATTTCAATTTTAATGCATCAAAATACTCTCTCTCAAGTTCTCTCTCATTGATCTAAGTGTACTTCATCATCTTCATCAAAATCTACATCAATCTAGCTCATAAATCCATACATAAACCAACTTACAAAACAACAACTCAAGAACACATCAAGAACACTTTCAAATTTACTAGCTTACTTCCAATCTTGCAAATCCATTTCAAGTGATTATCAAATTGAAATGTCCCGTTCTTATTGATTAAAAACGTTCCATATTAATTGATTTCGTTGCGAGGTTTTGACCTCTATATGAGACGTTTTTCAAAGACTGCATTCATTTTTAAAACAAACCATAACCTTTATTTCATAAATAAAGGTTTAAAAAGCTTTACGTAGATTATCAAATAATGATAATCTAAAATATCCTGTTTACACACGACCATTACATAATGGTTTATAATACAAATATGTTACATCGAAATCAGTTTCTTGAATGCAATTTTTACACAATATCATACAAACATGGACTCCAAATCTTGTCCTTATTTTAGTATGCAACAGCTGAAGCTCTTAATATTCACCTGAGAATAAACATGCTTTAAACGTCAACAAAAATGTTGGTGAGTTATAGGTTTAACCTATATATATCAAATCGTAACAATAGACCACAAGATTTCATATTTCAATACACATCCCATACATAGAGATAAAAATTATTCATATGGTGAACACCTGGTAACCGACATTAACAAGATGCATATATAAGAATATCCCCATCATTCCGGGACACCCTTCGGATATGATATAAATTTCGAAGTACTAAAGCATCTGGTAATTTGGATGGGGTTTGTTAGGCCCAATAGATCTATCTTTAGGATTCGCGTCAATTAGGGTGTCTGTTCCCTAATTCTTAGATTACCAGACTTAATAAAAAGGGGCATATTCGATTTCGATAATTCAACCATAGAATGTAGTTTCACGTACTTGTGTCTATTTTATAAATCATTTATAAAACCTGCATGTATTCTCATCCCAAAAATATTAGATTTTAAAAGTGGGACTATAACTCACTTTCACAGATTTTTACTTCGTCGGGAAGTAAGACTTGGCCACTGGTTGATTCACGAACCTATAACAATATATACATATATATCAAAGTATGTTCAAAATATATTTACAACACTTTTAATATATTTTGATGTTTTAAGTTTATTAAGTCAGCTGTCCTCGTTAGTAACCTACAACTAGTTGTCCACAGTTAGATGTACAGAAATAAATCGATAAATATTATCTTGAATCAATCCACGACCCAGTGTATACGTATCTCAGTATTGATCACAACTCAAACTATATATATTTTGGAATCAACCTCAACCCTGTATAGCTAACTCCAACATTCACATATAGAGTGTCTATGGTTGTTCCGAAATATATATAGATGTGTCGACATGATAGGTCAAAACATTGTATACGTGTCTATGGTATCTCAAGATTACATAATATACAATACAAGTTGATTAAGTTATGGTTGGAATAGATTTGTTACCAATTTTCACGTAGCTAAAATGAGAAAAATTATCCAATCTTGTTTTACCCATAACTTCTTCATTTTAAATCCGTTTTGAGTGAATCAAATTGCTATGGTTTCATATTGAACTCTATTTTATGAATCTAAACAGAAAAAGTATAGGTTTATAGTCGGAAAAATAAGTTACAAGTCGTTTTTGTAAAGGTAGTCATTTCAGTCGAAAGAACGACGTCTAGATGACCATTTTAGAAAACATACTTCCACTTTGAGTTTAACCATAATTTTTGGATATAGTTTCATGTTCATAATAAAAATCATTTTCTCAGAATAACAACTTTTAAATCAAAGTTTATCATAGTTTTTAATTAACTAACCCAAAACAGCCCGCGGTGTTACTACGACGGCGTAAATCCGGTTTTACGGTGTTTTTCGTGTTTTCAGGTTTTAAATCATTAAGTTAGCATATCATATAGATATAGAACATGTGTTTAGTTGATTTTAAAAGTCAAGTTAGAAGGATTAACTTTTGTTTGCGAACAAGTTTAGAATTAACTAAACTATGTTCTAGTGATTACAAGTTTAAACCTTCGAATAAGATAGCTTTATATGTATGAATCGAATGATGTTATGAACATCATTACTACCTTAAGTTCCTTGGATAAACCTACTGGAAAATAGAAAAATGGATCTAGCTTCAATGGATCCTTGGATGGCTCGAAGTTCTTGAAGCAAAATCATGACACGAAAACAAGTTCAAGTAAGATCATCACTTGAAATAAGATTATTATAGTTATAGAAATTGAACCAAAGTTTGAATATAATTATTACCTTGTATTAGAATGATAACCTACTGTAAGAAACAAAGATTTCTTGAGGTTGGATGATCACCTTACAAGATTGGAAGTGAGCTAGCAAACTTGAAAGTATTCTTGATTTTATGAAACTAGAACTTTTGGAATTTATGAAGAACACTTAGAACTTGAAGATAGAACTTGAGAGAGATCAATTAGATGAAGAAAATTGAAGAATGAAAGTGTTTGTAGGTGTTTTTGGTCGTTGGTGTATGGATTAGATATAAAGGATATGTAATTTTGTTTTCATGTAAATAAGTCATGAATGATTACTCATATTTTTGTAATTTTATGAGATATTTCTTGCTAGTTGCCAAATGATGGTTCCCACATGTGTTAGGTGACTCACATGGGCTGCTAAGAGCTGATCATTGGAGTGTATATACCAATAGTACATACATCTAAAAGCTGTGTATTGTACGAGTACGAATACGGGTGCATACGAGTAGAATTGTTGATGAAACTGAACGAGGATGTAATTGTAAGCATTTTTGTTAAGTAGAAGTATTTTGATAAGTGTATTGAAGTCTTTCAAAAGTGAATAAATACATATTAAAACACTACATGTATATACATTTTAACTGAGTCGTTAAGTCATCGTTAGTCGTTACATGTAAGTGTTGTTTTGAAACCTTTAGGTTAACGATCTTGTTAAATGTTGTTAACCCAATGTTTATAATATCAAATGAGATTTTAAATTATTATATTATCATGATATTATCATGTATGAATATCTCTTAATATGATATATATACATTAAATGTCTTTACAACGATAATCGTTACATATATGTCTCGTTTAAAAATCATTAAGTTAGTAGTCTTGTTTTTACATATGTAGTTCATTGTTAATATACTTAATGATATGTTTACTTATCATAGTATCATGTTAACTATATATATATCCATATATATGTCATCATATAGTTTTTACAAGTTTTAACGTTCGTGAATCACCGGTCAACTTGGGTGGTCAATTGTCTATATGAAACATATTTCAATTAATCAAGTCTTAACAAGTTTGATTGCTTAACATGTTGGAAATATTTAATCATGTAAATATCAATCTCAATTAATATATATAAACATGGAAAAGTTCGGGTCACTACAGTACCTACCCGTTAAATAAATTTCGTCCCGAAATTTTAAGCTGTTGAAGGTGTTGACGAATCTTCTGGAAATAGATGCGGGTATTTCTTCTTCATCTGATCTTCACACTCCCAGGTGAACTCGGGTCCTCTACGAGCATTCCATCGAACCTTAACAATTGGTATCTTGTTTTGCTTAAGTCTTTTAACCTCACGATCCATTATTTCGACGGGTTCTTCGATGAATTGAAGTTTTTCGTTGATTTGGATTTCATCTAATGGAATAGTGAGATCTTCTTTAGCAAAACATTTCTTCAAATTTGAGACGTGAAAAGTGTTATGTACAGCCGCGAGTTGTTGAGGTAACTCTAGTCGGTAAGCTACTGGTCCGACACGATCAATAATCTTGAATGGTCCAATATACCTTGGATATAATTTCCCTCGTTTACCAAATCGAACAACGCCTTTCCAAGGTGCAACTTTAAGCATGACCATTTCTCCAATTTCAAATTCTATATCTTTTCTTTTAATGTCAGCGTAGCTCTTTTGTCGACTTTGGGCGGTTTTCAACCGTTGTTGAATTTGGATGATCTTCTCGGTAGTTTCTTGTATAATCTCCGGACCCGTAATCTGTCTATCCCCCACTTCACTCCAACAAATCGGAGACCTACACTTTCTACCATAAAGTGCTTCAAACGGCGCCATCTCAATGCTTGAATGGTAGCTGTTGTTGTAGGAAAATTCTACTAACGGTAGATGTCGATCCCAACTGGTTCCGAAATCAATAACACATGCTCGTAGCATGTCTTCAAGTGTTTGTATCGTCCTTTCGCTCTGCCCATCAGTTTGTGGATAATAGGCAGTACTCATGTCTAGACGAGTTCCTAATGCTTGCTGTAATGTCTGCCAGAATCTTGAAATAAATCTGCCATCCCTATCAGAGATAATAGAGATTGGTATTCCATGTCTGGAGACGGCTTCCTTCAAATACAGTCGTGCTAACTTCTCCATCTTGTCATCTTCTCTTATTGGCAGGAAGTGTGCTGATTTGGTGAGACGATCAACTATTACCCAAATAGTATCAAAACCACTTGCAGTCCTTGGCAATTTAGTGATGAAATCCATGGTAATGTTTTCCCATTTCCATTCCGGGATTTCGGGTTGTTGAAGTAGACCTGATGGTTTCTGATGCTCAGCTTTGACCTTAGAAAACGTCAAACATTCTCCTACGTATTTAGCAACATCGGCTTTCATACCCGGCCACCAAAAATGTTTCTTGAGATCCTTGTACATCTTCCCCGTTCCAGGATGTATTGAGTATCTGGTTTTATGAGCTTCTCTAAGTACCATTTCTCTCATATCTCCAAATTTTGGTACCCAAATCCTTTCAGCCCTATACCGGGTTCCGTCTTCCTGAATATTAAGATGCTTCTCCGATCCTTTGGGTATTTCATCCTTTAAATTTCCCTCTTTTAAAACTCCTTGTTGCGCCTCC
This sequence comes from Rutidosis leptorrhynchoides, assembly GCF_046630445.1. Lineage (NCBI taxonomy): Eukaryota > Viridiplantae > Streptophyta > Magnoliopsida > Asterales > Asteraceae > Rutidosis > Rutidosis leptorrhynchoides. Next base: position 352,218,030 of record NC_092343.1, read on the forward strand.
TTTATTTGAGTAGTAATGTTATTATGAATCATTATATTCATAGATTTTACTCGAATGGGTTCTCTGTCCTTCCTGCTCAAGGCATCGGCTACCACATTTGCCTTCCCCGGGTGGTAACGAATCTCAAAGTCGTAATCATTCAATAATTCAATCCACCTACGCTGCCTCATATTCAGTTGTTTCTGATTAAATATGTGTTGAAGACTTTTGTGGTCGGTATATATAATACTTTTGACCCCATATAAGTAGTGCCTCCAAGTCTTTAATGCAAAAACAACCGCGCCTAATTCCAAATCATGCGTCGTATAATTTTGTTCGTGAATCTTCAATTGTCTAGACGCATAAGCAATCACCTTCGTTCGTTGCATTAATACACAACCGAGACCTTGCTTTGATGCATCACAATAAATCACAAAATCATCATTCCCTTCAGGCAATGACAATATAGGTGCCGTAGTTAGCTTTTTCTTCAATAACTGAAACGCTTTCTCTTGTTCATCATTCCATTCAAATTTCTTCCCTTTATGCGTTAATGCAGTCAAGGGTTTTGCTATTCTGGAAAAGTCTTGGATGAACCTTCTGTAGTAACCAGCTAGTCCTAAAAACTGGCGTATGTGTTTCGGAGTTTTTGGGGTTTCCCACTTTTCAACAGTTTCTATCTTTTCCGGATCCACCTTAATACCTTCGTTGTTCATTATGTGACCGAGGAATTGAACTTCTTCCAACCAAAATGCACACTTTGAAAACTTAGCGTACAATTCTTCCTTCCTCAATACTTCTAACACCTTTCTCAAATGTTCACCGTGTTCTTGGTCATTCTTTGAGTAAATAAGTATGTCATCAATGAAAACAATTACAAACTTGTCAAGGTATGGTCCACACACTCGGTTCATAAGGTCCATGAACACAGCTGGTGCATTAGTTAAACCAAACGGCATGACCATAAACTCGTAATGACCGTAACGTGTTCTGAAAGCAGTCTTTGGAATATCATCTTCTTTCACCCGCATTTGATGATACCCGGAACGTAAGTCAATCTTTGAATAAACAGACGAGCCTTGTAGTTGATCAAATAAGTCATCGATTCTCGGTAGTGGGTAGCGGTTCTTGATGGTAAGTTTGTTCAACTCTCGGTAGTCGATACACAACCTGAATGTACCATCCTTTTTCTTGACAAACAAAACAGGAGCTCCCCACGGTGATGTGCTTGGTCGAATGAAACCACGCTCTAAAAGTTCTTGTAATTGGCTTTGTAGTTCTTTCATCTCGCTGGGTGTGAGTCTGTAAGGAGCACGAGCTATTGGTGCAGCTCCTGGTACAAGATCTATTTGAAATTCAACGGATCGATGTGGGGGTAATCCCGGTAATTCTTTCGGAAATACATCAGGAAATTCTTTTGTGACGGGAACATCATTGATGCTCTTTTCTTCAGTTTGTACTTTCTCGACGTGTGCTAGAACAGCATAGCAACCTTTTCTTATTAGTTTTTGTGCCTTCAAATTACTAATAAGATGTAGCTTCATGTTGCCCTTTTCTCCGTACACCATTAAGGGTTTTCCTCTTTCTCGTATAATGCGAATTGCATTTTTGTAACAAACGATCTCCGCTTTCACTTCTTTCAACCAGTCCATACCGATTATCACATCAAAACTCCCTAACTCTACTGGTATCAAATCAATCTTAAATGTTTCGCTAACCAGTTTAATTTCTCGATTCCGACATATATTATCTGCTGAAATTAATTTATCATTTACTAATTCGAGTAAAAATTTACTATCCAAAGGCGTCAATGGACAACTTAATTTAGCACAAAAATCTCTACGTATATAGCTTCTATCCGCACCCGAATCAAATAAAACGTAAGCAGATTTATTGTCAATAAGAAACGTACCCGTAACAAGCTCCAGGTCTTCCTGTGCCTCTGCCGCATTAATATTGAAAAATCTTCCACGGCCTTGTCCATTCGTGTTCTCCTGGTTCAGGCAATTTCTAATAATATGGCCCGATTTTCCACATTTATAACAAACTACATTGGCATAACTTGCTCCGACACTACTTGCTCCGCCATTACTCGTTCCGACACCATTTGTTCCTTTCGTTCTATTAACCCCTGGTCCGTAGACTTCACACTTCGCCGCGCTATGACCATTTCTTTTACACTTGTTGCAAAATTTGGTGCAGAACCCCGAGTGATACTTTTCACACCTTTGGCATAGCTGCTTCTGATTGTTGTTGTTGTTGCGGTTATTATTGTTGTTGGGATGATTGTTGTAGTTGCTGTTGTTGTTGTTGTTGTTGTTGTTGTTGGGCCGTTTGTTGTAGTTGCGATTGTTGGGATAATTGTTGCGATTATTGTTGTAATTGCTGTTGTTGTTGTATTGGTGATTCTTATCACCGTTTTCCTCCCACTTTCTTTTGACTTGCTTCACATTGGCCTCTTCAGCAGTCTGTTCTTTAATTCTTTCTTCAATCTGGTTCACTAGTTTGTGAGCCATTCTACATGCCTGTTGTATGGAGGCGGGCTCGTGTGAACTTATATCTTCTTGGATTCTTTCCGGTAATCCTTTCACAAACGCGTCGATCTTCTCTTCCTCATCTTCGAATGCTCCCGGACACAATAGGCACAATTCTGTGAATCGTCTTTCGTACGTGGTAATATCAAATCCTTGGGTTCGTAACCCTCTAAGTTCTGTCTTGAGCTTATTGACCTCGGTTCTGGGACGGTACTTCTCGTTCATCAAGTGCTTGAATGCTGACCACGGTAGTGCGTACGCATCGTCTTGTCCCACTTGCTCTAGATAGGTATTCCACCATGTTAACGCAGAACCTGTGAAGGTATGTGTAGCGTACTTTACTTTGTCCTCTTCAGTACACTTACTTATGGCAAACACCGATTCGACCTTCTCGGTCCACCGTTTCAATCCGATCGGTCCTTCGGTTCCATCAAATTCCAAAGGTTTGCAGGCAGTGAATTCTTTGTAGGTGCATCCTACACGATTTCCTGTACTGCTAGATCTAAGGTTATTGTTGGTATGTAGCGCAGCCTGTACTGCGGCTATGTTTGAAGCTAGAAAAGTACGGAATTCCTCTTCATTCATATTCACGGTGTGTCGAGTAGTCGGTGCCATTTCCTTCAAAATAGTTATATGGAACAAGTTAATCATACAGAATATTAAGAGTAGTTAATAGTATTTCGTAGCATAATATGAACTCATTTATAAAAGCTTTTTCTTCATATTAGCATTTTATAAGTTTAAATTCGGGTAGTACCTACCCGTTAAGTTCATACTTAGTAGCTAATATACAATTCAACTACTACAATTCTATATGAAAAACTGATTATAATAATATTTCGCGTTCAAACTTTTACACAACATTTTACAAACTTACAATACCGCTTATTTTACATATAGCATGAAATATAGCACATAATAAATTTGATACAAGATGGTTGTGAAGATAATTCTAGCTAGTACACAAGTCGTTCAGCAAAGGCAATAAAGACACGTAATTCATACATCCAGAAACAAGTCATGCATTCTGGTTTTACTAGGACTACTTCCCATCCTTGGTCTTGTGGAACATAACCGTTATGGCCGTTGATAAGACAGCGTGTTGTAACGTCGTCAAAGGGACGAGGGTTACGTAATGTCCAACAGTCCCGTAACAATCTAAAAACCTCATTTCTTACCCCAATTACCGACTCCGTCACTTGTGGGAATGTTTTGTATAATAGTTGTAGCCCGATGTTCTTGTTCTCACTTTGGTGAGAAGCGAACATTACTAATCCGTAAGCATAACATGCTTCTTTATGTTGCATGTTAGCCGCTTTTTCTAAATCACGAAGTCCAATATTCGGATATATTGAGTCAAAATAATTTCTTAACCCATTGCGTAAAATAGCATTTGGGTTCCCCGCAATATATGCGTCAAAGTAAACACATCGTAACTTATTGATTTCCCAATGTGATATCCCCCATCTTCCGAACGAAAGCCTTTTATAAACCAAGGCATTCTTGGAACGTTCTTCGAATGTCTTACAAACTGATCTCGCCTTAAATAGTTGTGCCGAAGAATTCTGACCGACTCTAGACAAGATTTCATCAATCATGTCTCCGGGTAGGTCTCTTAAAATATTGGGTTGTCTATCCATTTTATGTTTTTATACTGTAAAATAGACAAGAGTTAGATTCATAAAAAAAAAATACTTACTAATACAAGCAATTTTTACATATATCATAAAGCATAAGCACACTATATTACATATATTACACCACACGAATACAACTATCTTATTCCGACTCGCTTGTTTCTTCTTCTTCGGTTTTGGTTCGTTTTGCCAAGTTTCTAGGGATATATGATGTTCCCCTAATACGAGCCGTCGTGATCCACACTGGTTTAGAAAAACCTGGTGGTTTAGAGGTTCCCGGGTCATTGTTACAACTTAAGGACTTCGAGGGTTGACGATACATATAAAGTTCATCGGGGTTGGAATTAGATTTCTCTATTTTTATGCCCTTTCCCTTATTATTTTCTTTTGCCTTTTTAAATTCAGTTGGGGTAATTTCTATAACATCATCGGAATTCTCGTCGGAATCCGATTCATCGGAGAATTGGTAATCCTCCCAATATTTTGCTTCCTTGGCGGAAACACCATTGACCATAATTAACCTTGGTCGGTTGGTTGAGGATTTTCTTTTACTTAACCGTTTTATTATTTCCCCCACCGGTTCTATTTCTTCATCCGATTCCGATTCTTCTTCCGGTTCCGATTCTTCTTCCGGTTCCGACTCTTCTTCCGGTTCCTCTCCGGGAACTTGTGAATCAGTCCACGAATCATTCCAATTTACATTTGACTCTTCATTAATATTAGGTGAGTCAATGGGACTTGTTCTAGAGGTAGACATCTATCACATAATATCAAACGCGTTAAGAGATTAATATATCACATAATATTCACATGTTAAAAATATATAGTTTCCAACAAAATTTGTTAAGCAATCATTTTTCAAGTAAACACGATCGAAGTCCAGACTCACTAATGCATCCTAACAAACTCGATAAGACACACTAATGCAAAATTCTGGTTCTCTAAGACCAACGCTCTGATACCAACTGAAATGTCCCGTTCTTATTGATTAAAAACGTTCCATATTAATTGATTTCGTTGCGAGGTTTTGACCTCTATATGAGACGTTTTTCAAAGACTGCATTCATTTTTAAAACAAACCATAACCTTTATTTCATAAATAAAGGTTTAAAAAGCTTTACGTAGATTATCAAATAATGATAATCTAAAATATCCTGTTTACACACGACCATTACATAATGGTTTATAATACAAATATGTTACATCGAAATCAGTTTCTTGAATGCAATTTTTACACAATATCATACAAACATGGACTCCAAATCTTGTCCTTATTTTAGTATGCAACAGCTGAAGCTCTTAATATTCACCTGAGAATAAACATGCTTTAAACGTCAACAAAAATGTTGGTGAGTTATAGGTTTAACCTATATATATCAAATCGTAACAATAGACCACAAGATTTCATATTTCAATACACATCCCATACATAGAGATAAAAATTATTCATATGGTGAACACCTGGTAACCGACATTAACAAGATGCATATATAAGAATATCCCCATCATTCCGGGACACCCTTCGGATATGATATAAATTTCGAAGTACTAAAGCATCTGGTAATTTGGATGGGGTTTGTTAGGCCCAATAGATCTATCTTTAGGATTCGCGTCAATTAGGGTGTCTGTTCCCTAATTCTTAGATTACCAGACTTAATAAAAAGGGGCATATTCGATTTCGATAATTCAACCATAGAATGTAGTTTCACGTACTTGTGTCTATTTTATAAATCATTTATAAAACCTGCATGTATTCTCATCCCAAAAATATTAGATTTTAAAAGTGGGACTATAACTCACTTTCACAGATTTTTACTTCGTCGGGAAGTAAGACTTGGCCACTGGTTGATTCACGAACCTATAACAATATATACATATATATCAAAGTATGTTCAAAATATATTTACAACACTTTTAATATATTTTGATGTTTTAAGTTTATTAAGTCAGCTGTCCTCGTTAGTAACCTACAACTAGTTGTCCACAGTTAGATGTACAGAAATAAATCGATAAATATTATCTTGAATCAATCCACGACCCAGTGTATACGTATCTCAGTATTGATCACAACTCAAACTATATATATTTTGGAATCAACCTCAACCCTGTATAGCTAACTCCAACATTCACATATAGAGTGTCTATGGTTGTTCCGAAATATATATAGATGTGTCGACATGATAGGTCAAAACATTGTATACGTGTCTATGGTATCTCAAGATTACATAATATACAATACAAGTTGATTAAGTTATGGTTGGAATAGATTTGTTACCAATTTTCACGTAGCTAAAATGAGAAAAATTATCCAATCTTGTTTTACCCATAACTTCTTCATTTTAAATCCGTTTTGAGTGAATCAAATTGCTATGGTTTCATATTGAACTCTATTTTATGAATCTAAACAGAAAAAGTATAGGTTTATAGTCGGAAAAATAAGTTACAAGTCGTTTTTGTAAAGGTAGTCATTTCAGTCGAAAGAACGACGTCTAGATGACCATTTTAGAAAACATACTTCCACTTTGAGTTTAACCATAATTTTTGGATATAGTTTCATGTTCATAATAAAAATCATTTTCTCAGAATAACAACTTTTAAATCAAAGTTTATCATAGTTTTTAATTAACTAACCCAAAACAGCCCGCGGTGTTACTACGACGGCGTAAATCCGGTTTTACGGTGTTTTTCGTGTTTTCAGGTTTTAAATCATTAAGTTAGCATATCATATAGATATAGAACATGTGTTTAGTTGATTTTAAAAGTCAAGTTAGAAGGATTAACTTTTGTTTGCGAACAAGTTTAGAATTAACTAAACTATGTTCTAGTGATTACAAGTTTAAACCTTCGAATAAGATAGCTTTATATGTATGAATCGAATGATGTTATGAACATCATTACTACCTTAAGTTCCTTGGATAAACCTACTGGAAAAGAGAAAAATGGATCTAGCTTCAATGGATCCTTGGATGGCTCGAAGTTCTTGAAGCAAAATCATGACACGAAAACAAGTTCAAGTAAGATCATCACTTGAAATAAGATTATTATAGTTATAGAAATTGAACCAAAGTTTGAATATAATTATTACCTTGTATTAGAATGATAACCTACTGTAAGAAACAAAGATTTCTTGAGGTTGGATGATCACCTTACAAGATTGGAAGTGAGCTAGCAAACTTGAAAGTATTCTTGATTTTATGAAACTAGAACTTTTGGAATTTATGAAGAACACTTAGAACTTGAAGATAGAACTTGAGAGAGATCAATTAGATGAAGAAAATTGAAGAATGAAAGTGTTTGTAGGTGTTTTTGGTCGTTGGTGTATGGATTAGATATAAAGGATATGTAATTTTGTTTTCATGTAAATAAGTCATGAATGATTACTCATATTTTTGTAATTTTATGAGATATTTCTTGCTAGTTGCCAAATGATGGTTCCCACATGTGTTAGGTGACTCACATGGGCTGCTAAGAGCTGATCATTGGAGTGTATATACCAATAGTACATACATCTAAAAGCTGTGTATTGTACGAGTACGAATACGGGTGCATACGAGTAGAATTGTTGATGAAACTGAACGAGGATGTAATTGTAAGCATTTTTGTTAAGTAGAAGTATTTTGATAAGTGTATTGAAGTCTTTCAAAAGTGATTAAATACATATTAAAACACTACATGTATATACATTTTAACTGAGTCGTTAAGTCATCGTTAGTCGTTACATGTAAGTGTTGTTTTGAAACCTTTAGGTTAACGATCTTGTTAAATGTTGTTAACCCAATGTTTATAATATCAAATGAGATTTTAAATTATTATATTATCATGATATTATCATGTATGAATATCTCTTAATATGATATATATACATTAAATGTCTTTACAACGATAATCGTTACATATATGTCTCGTTTAAAAATCATTAAGTTAGTAGTCTTGTTTTTACATATGTAGTTCATTGTTAATATACTTAATGATATGTTTACTTATCATAGTATCATGTTAACTATATATATATCCATATATATGTCATCATATAGTTTTTACAAGTTTTAACGTTCGTGAATCACCGGTCAACTTGGGTGGTCAATTGTCTATATGAAACATATTTCAATTAATCAAGTCTTAACAAGTTTGATTGCTTAACATGTTGGAAATATTTAATCATGTAAATATCAATCTCAATTAATATATATAAACATGGAAAAGTTCGGGTCACTACACAAATCTCAAGAAATCTTTATTATTTACAGTAGGTTATCTTTCTAAATCAAGGTAATACTCATACTCAAAATTTTATTCAATTTCTATAACTATAACAATCTTAATTCGAGTAGTAAACTCACTTGAACTTGTTTTCGTGTCATGATTCTACTTCAAGAACTTTCAAGCCATCCAAGATCCTTTGAAGCTCTAGATCATTTCTTGTCATTTACAGTAGGTTTAACTACTATACTTGAGGTAGTAATGATGTTCATAACATAATTCGATTCATATATATATAACTATCTTATTCGAAGATTTAAACTTGTAATCACTAGAACATAGTTTAGTTAATTCTAAACTTGTTCGCAAATAAAGTAAATCCTTCTAACTTAACTTTTAAAATCAACTAAACACATGTTCTATATCTATATTATATGCATTTAATGATTTAAAACCTGAAAACACGAAGAACACCGCAAAATCGGACATACGCTGTTGTAGTAAAACCGGGGGCTGTTTTGGGTTAGATAATTAAAAACTATGATAAACTTTGATTTAAAAGTTGTTCTTCTGAGAAAATGATATTTCATATGGACATGAAACTATATCCAAAAATTCATGGTTAAACTCAAAGTGAAAGTATGTTTTTTAAAATGGTCATCAAGATGTCGTTCTTTCGACGAAAATGAATATCTCTTTCAAAAACGACTTGTAACTTATATTTCTGACTAAAAACCTATTCTGTTTCTATTTAGATTATTAATATTTGGTTCAATATTAAACCATAACAATTGGATTCACTCAAAACGGATTTAAAACGAAGAAGTTATGGGTAAAACAATATTGGATATTTTTGCTTGTTTTAGCTATGTGAAACTTTGTAACAAATCTATACTAACCATAACTTAACTAATTTATATTGTATTATACATGTATTCTAACATATATTATGTAATCTTGATAGACCATAGACACGTATACAATGTTTTGACATATCATATCGACGTCATCTATATATATTATTTGGAATAACCATAGACACTCTATATGCGGTAATGATCGAGTTAACTATACAGGGTTGAGGTTGATTCCAAAATAATATATATACATTGAGTTGTGATCGAGTCTGAGACTTGTATACACTTGGCCGTGGATTGATTCGAGATAATATATATTGATTTATTTTTGTACTACTAACTGTGGACAATTAATTATGGACTTCTAACATTGGACTATCAACTTAACAAACTTAAATCATTAAAACGTAATAAAATATGGTATGAATATATTTCGATCATACTTTGATATATATATGTATATATTTGTTATAGGTTCGTGAATCGACCCGTGGCCAAGTCTTATTTTCCGACGAAGTGAAAATACGTGAAAGTGAGTTATAGTCCCACTTTTAAAATCTAATATTTTTGGGATGAGAATACATGCAGTTTTATAAATGTTTTACAAAATAGACACAAGTATGCGAAACTACATTCTATGGTTGAATTATTATTACCGAATATCACCCTTTTTAGTTTGGTAATCTAAGAATTAGGGAACAGAAACCCTAATTGACGCGAATCCTAAAGATAGATCTATTGAGCCTAACAAATCCCATCTGGGTTACGGATGCTTTAGTACTTCGATTTTATCATGTCCAATGAGAGTCCCAAAATGATGGGGATATTCTAGATGCATTCTGTTAATGTCGGTTACCAGGTGTTCACCATATGAATGATTTTTATCTCTATGCAGTTTGTGCGAAATGCCTGATATGAGATGGATGTTTATGAAAAAGAAATCTTGTGGTCTATTGATAAAATTTGATAAATATATAGGTTAAACCTATAACTCACCAACATTTTTGTTGACGTTTAAAGCATGTTTATTCTCAGGTGAATACTATGGTTTGGGATAAAAAAAATCGATTGCAGTCTTTGAAAAACGTCTCATATAGAGGTCAAAACCTCGCAACGAAACTAATTAATATGAAACGTTTATAATCGATATGAACGGGACATTTCAGTTGGTATCAGAGCATTGGTCTTAGAGAACCAGAAATTTGCATAAGTGTGTGTCTAACCGAGTTTGTTAGAATGCATTAGTGAGTCTGGACTTCGACCGTGTTTACTTGAAAAACGATTGCCTAACACTTTTTGTTGGAAACTATGTATTGTTAACATGTAAATATTATGTGATATATTAATCTCTTAACGTGTTTGATATTGTGTGATAGATGTCTACCTCTAGTACAAATCCCATCGACTCACCTAATAATAATGAAGAGTCGAATGAATTGTGGGAAGATTCACAAAATCCGGAAGAAGAAGAATAACCGGAAGAAGAGGAACCGGACGAAGAGGAATCGGAAGAAGAGGTCCCGGAGGAGGAAATATTAGGAACCACAGAAAAACAGATAAATAAAAGAAAATCATCAATTAATGGACCAAAATTAAAAATGGTTTGTGGTGTCTCCGCTGAGGAGGAAAAATATTGGGAAGATTACCAATTTTTCGATGAATCGGATCCTGACGAGGATTCCGATGATGCTATAGAAATTACCCCGACCCAATTTAATGAATCAAAAGAAAATAATAAGGAAAAAGCCATAAAAATAGAAAAGTATGATACCAAAACCGATGAACTTTATGTCAACATGAAATACCCCGATGGTGTATACCGTAAACACCCGTACTTCTTAAATTTTAACTCTAACCCGGGAACATCTAAGCCACCAGGTGTTTCTAAACCATTTGTGAAAATGACGGCTCGTATTAGAGGAACACCATATATCCCTAGGAAATTAGCAAAACGAACCAAGTCCGAGGAGGAAGAAACAAGTGAGTCGGAATAAAGAGTTGTAATCATGTTGTGTAATATATGTATTGTATTGTGCTTGTACTTTTATGATATATGTAAAAATTGCTTGTATTGTTTGTTAATTATCTTTTACGAATCTAATCCTCGTCTATTTTACAGTATAAAAACACAATGGACGTTAAGGATAGACAACCGAATATTTTAGAAGACCTACCAGGGGATATGATTGATGAAATCTTGTCTAGAGTCGGTCGGAATTCATCGACACAATTAATTATGGCGAAATTAGTTTGTCGAACATTTGAAAGATGTTTCAGGCATGCCTTAGTTTATAAAAGGCTTTCCTTTGAAAGATGGGGTATATCACATTGGGGAGACCTTAAGTTACGCCGTGTTTTCTTTAAAGCATTAAGTGCGGGGAACCCAAATGCAATTTTACGCTACGGGTTGAGAGCCTATTTTGACTCCACATATCCCAACATAGGACTCCGTTCTTTAGAAAGAGCTTCTAACATGCAACTTAAAGAAGCATGTTATGTTTATAGGTTAGTTATGTTCGCTTCTCACCAAATTGAGAAAAAGAACATCGGATTACAACTGTTAAATAAAACATTCCCACAAGTGACGGATTCAGTAGTTGGGGGTGAGAAACAAGATTTTTAGATTGTTACGGGACTGTTGGGCATTACGTAACCCCCGTCCTTTTAACGACGTTACAACATGCTGCCTAGCCAACGATCACCACGGTTATTTTTCACAAGACCAAGGATGGGAAATAATACTAGTAAAACCCGAATGCATGACTTGTTTCTGGACATATGAATTACATGCCTTTATTGCCTTTGCTGAACGACTTGCGTATTAACTAGAATTGTCTTCACAACTGCCTTGTATCAAAGTTATTGTGTGCCATATTACATGCTATATGTAAAATAGCGGCATTGTACGTTTGTAAAATATTGTATAAAAGTTTGAAAGTGAAATATTATTGTAATCAGTTTTTCATATAGAATTGTAGTAGTCGAATTGTATATTAACTACTAAGTATGAACTTAACGGGTAGGTACTACCCGAATTAAAACTTATAAAACGCTAATATGAAGAAAAAGCTTTTATAAATGAGTTCATATTATGCTACGAAATACTATTGACTACTCTTAATATTCTATATGATTAACTTAATTCTTTTGGCTATTTTTGAAGGAAATTACACCGACGACTCGTCAGAACTTGAACATGAGCGAGGAAGACTTCCGTGCTTTCCTTGCAGCAAATATAGCCGCAGTTCAGGCTGTAATGCAAAACAACAACAATAACTCAGGGTCTAGCAGTGGAGTTAACTCCACAGGAAACCGTGTAGGATGGTCCTACAAGGCATTCACTGCCTGTAAACCTCTGGAATTCGATGGAACTGAAGGACCAGTCAGACTGAAATGATGGACCGAGAAGGTCGAATATGTGTTTACTATAAGCAAATGTACTGAAGAAGACAAGGTAAAGTACGCCATGCATACCTTCACAGGTACTGCGTTAACATGGTGGAACACCTATCTCGAACAAGTGGGATAAGATGCTGCTTACACACTACCGTGGTCAGCATTCAAACACTTGATGAACGAACAGTACCGTCCCAGAAATGAAGTCAATAAGATCAAGACAGAGCTTAGAGAATTCCAAACACAGGGATTCGATATCACCACATATGAATGACGATTCACCGAGTTGTGTTTATTGTGTCCAAGAGTTTTTAAAGATGAAGAAGAGCAGATCGATGCATTTGTAAAGGGTTACCAGAGAGAATTCAGGAGGATGTGAGTGCGAGCGCACCCACTTCAATGCAAAAGGTAAGCCGAATGGCTCACAAACTTATAAACCAGATCGAGGGAAGGATTAAAGAGCAGGCGGCAGAGAAGGCCAAAATGAAACAAGTCAAGAGAAAGTGGGAAGAAAACAGTGACAAAAGTCACCAACCCAACAACAGTAACTATCGCTTCAACAATCAACACCACAATCACAACCACAATCGCACCATTTTTCGCAGCAATAAACGCAACAAAAACCATCCCAACAACAACAACTACAACAATCGTCCCAACAACAATCCCAACAACAATTTCAATAACAACAATGGCAACATAAACCAGAAAATTCCGTGCAAAAGGTATGAAGGGTACCATCCGAATATTTACTGGTCAGTATCATGTACCAAGTGTAAATGAATGGGGCATAGTGCGGCAAAGTGTGAAGTTTACAGACCAGGGAATAGAAGAACAGAAAATGCCAACATTACTTGTTTCAGATGCGGAAAGAAGGGCCATTACAAAACTATGTGCCCAAACCAGGAAAACAAAAATGGGCAAAGCTGCGGAAGAGTCTTCAATATTAATGCGGCAGAAGCGCAGGAAGACCTGGAGCTTGTTACGGGTACGTTTCTTATTGACGATAAACCTGCATATGTTTTATTTGATTCGGGTGCGGATAGAAGCTATATGAGTAGAGATTTTTGTGCTAAATTAAGTTGCCCATTAACGCCGTTGGATAATAAGTTTTTACTCGAATTAGCAAACGGTAAATTAATTACAGCAGATAAAATATGTTAGAATCGAGAAATTAAACTGGTTAGCGAAACATTTAAGATTGTTTTGATACCAGTAGAGTTAGGGAGTTTTGATGTGATAATTGGCATGGACTGGTTGAAAAAGAAGAGGGCAGAGATCGTATGTTACAAAAATGCAATTCGCATTGTACGAGTAAAAGGAAAACCCTTAATGGTGTACGGAGAAAAGAGCAACGCGAAGCTAAATCTTATTAGTAATTTGAAGGAGCAAAAGCTAATAAGAAAAGGTTACTATGCTGTTCTAGCACATGTCGAGAAAGTACAAACCGAAGAAAAGAACATCAATGATGTTCCCGTCGCAAAAGAATTTCCCGATGTATTTCCGAAAGAATTACCGGGACTACCTCCACACTGATCCGTTGAATTTCAAATAGACCTTGTACCAGGAGGTGCACCAATAGCTCGTGCTCCATACAGACTCGCACCCAGCGAAATGAAGGAACTCCAGAGCCAATTACAGGAACTTTTAGAGCGTGGTTTCATTCGACCAAGTACATCACCGTGGGGAGCTCCGGTGTTGTTTGTCAAAAAGAAGGATGGTACATTCAGGTTATGTATCGATCGACTACCGAGAGTTGAACAAACTTACCATCAAAAACCGTTATCCACTACCGAGAATCGATGACTTATTTGATCAATTAAAAGGTTCGTCAGTTTATTCGATGGTCGATTTAAGTTCCGAGTATCATCAAATGCGGGTGAAGAAGGATGATATTCAAAAGAATGCTTTTAGGACGCGTTACGGTCATTATGAGTTTATGGTTATGCCGTTTGGACTAACTAACGTACCAGCTGTGTTCATAGACCTCATAAACTGCGTGTGTGGACCATATCTTGACAAGTTTGTCATTGTCTTCATCGATGACATACTTATTTACTCAAAGAATGATCAAGAGCACGAAGAACATTTGAGAAAAGTGCTAGAGTTGTTGAGGAAAGAAAAAATGTACGCTAAGTTTTTAAAGTGTGCATTTTGGTTAGAAGAAGTTCAATTCCTTGGTCATATAGTGAACAAAGAAGGTATTCAGGTTGATCCGGCAAAAATTGAAACCGTTGAAAAGTGGGAAACCCAGAAAACTCCGAAGCATATACGCCAATTTTTAGGATTGGCTGGTTACTACAGAAGATTCATCCAAGATTTTTCTAAAATAGCAAAACCCTTGACTGCATTGACGCATAAAGGGAAGAAATTTTAATGGAAGAATGAACAAGAGAAAGCGTTTCGGTTATTGAAGAAAAAGCTAACTACGGCACCTTTATTGTCATTGCCTGAAGGGAATGATGATTTTGTGATATATTGTGATGCCTCAAAGCAAGGCCTCAGTTGTGTATTAATGCAACGAACGAAGGTAATTGCCTATGCGTCCAGACAATTGAAGATTCACGAGCAAAATTATACGACTCACGATTTGGAATTGGGTGCTGTTGTTTTTGCATTAAAGACTTGGAGGAACTACTTATATGGGGTCAAAAGTATTATATATACCGACCACAAAAGTCTCCAACATATATTTGATGAGAAACAGCTGAACATGAGGCAGCGTAGGTGGATTGAATTGTTGAATGATTACGATTTTGAGATTCGTTACCACCCGGGAAAGGCGAATGTGGTAGCCGACACTTTGAGTAGAGAGGATAGGGAACCTATGCGGGTAAAATCTTTGAATATAATTATTCGTACTAACCTTACTACTCAAATAAAGGAGGCGCAACAGGGAGTTTTAAAAGAAGGGAATCTAAAGAATGAAATACCCAAAGGATCGGAAAAACATCTTAATATTCGGGAAGACGAAACCCGGTATAGGGCTGAAAGAATTTGGGTACCAAAGTTTGGAGATGTGAGAGAAATGGTACTTAAGGAAGCACATAAAACCAGATATTCAATGTGACGACCCGAAAATTTCCGACCTTATTTAAACTTTATTCTTATATGATTTCGACATGATAAGCAAAGTTAATTTAACTGAGTCTTAAAATTTTAAGAACTGTTTACATGAATACATTTGACCTTTGACAATTTCGACGATTCATGAACAATTGTGTAAATAAATATGTATATATATATATATATTTATATATATATATATATATATCTAAATATAAATATAAATATTTATGATTATGTGAAATAATAAAATACAATTGAAACATTTGAATTAAACCATATATTAGATAATACAGATCTATGTAAATATATATATATATATATATATATATATATATATATATATATATATATATATATATATATATATATATATATAAATATATATGACTCCTATGAAGAATTATTATTATAAGTATATTATAATATATATAAAATTTATAAATAACAACTAATCAATAAAAGTTATTATGTAATATATAAGATATAATCATTAAGAATTACATGATTAATAATATATAACATCAATGTATTAAATTTAAGTATTAATTAAAGTATAGTTGTTATACTAGTATATCTACTACTGTCGTTATATATATTAATTACTAATATCAATGTTAGTTAATTCTATTATTATTATTACTGTTATAATTGTAATTAATAAAATTTTAATAATTTTAGATATGATCACAACTATTATTATTAATATCACTAAAAGTTATCATTTGTATTTAAAATCATTATTATCATTATTGTTTTTACTACTTCTAATCATTATACTTATTAGTATTTTTTTAAAACAATATCAATATTATTATTAATATAATTATTATTGATTTTTAATTAATTATGAAAATGATAAAGTTTGATGAATTATAGTAAAATTGTTGCATATTGATATCCGCTTGATTTACTGTGTGAGAAAAGTGATTCAATTGAATCTTCATTATAATAAGACAATAGGGTAAACACAAAATCAGTTACCAATCTAATTCACCTTTATGATTTTCTTTTGTTTTATTTTTTTTCTTTTTGTCTTCCTGCTATTTGTATGGACCCTTTTCCTACTAAAAGTCTAGCTGAATAATTTTATTATAGAGGACTTAAAACCATTCGATTATATCCATTTTATCATAAATTATCCATTACAATTTCGTTCAACAGATACAAGGTTAATGAATTATACAGAAAATTAAACCCAAGCCTAAAACCATCGGCTACCTCCATGATCACCAAAACATCCATTGCTATTCACTACTGCAAACTGCTACTGTAGCTGCAGTCACTTTCTATTTCAATCTGCAAAATACAAGACAAATCACCACTAACGATCACCTTGCAAACCCACAACTTGCTATCACTCATCTACGTGTACTACTTCTGTTAAGACTGCTGCTATACTTCCTTTTCCTTCGATTAATACTACTATGACAGCTTCCACGATCACCTTGAAATCACCATAACCATTTCTGTTTTGTTACAACAAGCAAACCACCACCTGTAACCATAAATACTTAATGATTTTGTTCTTGAATCAAATAATCACCATCACTGATTAACATGATACAATATCTGTTTGTAGATTGGTTTGACAGCCACACATCATTAGAAACTCCAAACTAATCCTTGTTATTAATTAGTCGATCTCTAAACCACTCAACAACAATCACATCCACCACTGCTACCGTTTTTATTTACTTCCTACTTGATTAAACCTACAACCACTACCACTTCACCATCTCAAACCTAACAACAAGGACCAATTATCTGTTACTTTTATCCGTCTGATTACTGTTCCGAGGACCCACACCATCAGAATAACTGCAACCATCTTCCTAATATCTGCTAACCCGCAATTGTTAATGTTTTTGTGATAACAAAGATAAATTGATGATAAATGGATGATAATGAGGACAAGAGGATGATACGTTAATGATTATGATACAATAAAGATTGATAATGGTTACCTGCTATTCGAAATAATTGATGATCGAACGATGATGATGATGAATCGAAGACCTACTAAACATTAGTGATTTTTGCTTGGTCGATTGGTTGATTGGTGAATTGATGTACCTTAAATCGCCATTCTTTTTTTAATCCTGTGGGTTGCAATCCTCGATCTGTTTTAGCCGATCCTTTTCCCCTTTTATTAGGTATAAAGAAGAATTTTTTTTTATATTATCTATATCTTATTATTGTTACGATATTTATTATAAATATAATTAAGTCTCATAATATATCAGAAAAATAGATATAGCCGGATGGTTAAGGGCATGGGTGTTAACCGAGAAGTTGGGGGGTTCGAGTCTGGTTCGCAACATTATTTTTATTAAAGCTTCTTCTAAGGTAGTCTCCTTTGCTTTTATTATTATTATTATTAATAATATTATCATTTTTATTATTATTATGATTATTATTGTTATGTTGATTATTAGCGATTGTTATCATTACATGTATTATTATTAGTGTTATTAGTATTATTACTATGGTTATTGATATTGTTATTATTATTATTATTATTATTATTATTATTATTATTATTATTATTATTATTATTATTATTATTATTATTATTATTATTATTATTATTATTATTATTATTATTGTTATTGTTATTATAAGTATTATAATTATAATAATTATTATTAGTATCATAATATGTGTTATAACAATTATCATTATTACTACTATAAGTATTATTAATGTTATTATCATTATTAGTTTATCATTTTAGTACTACTATTATTATTATGATTATGATTATGCTTAGAATTATTATTATAGTTATTATTAAAACAATACAAGTTATTATTATTCTCACTAATATTAGTATAAATATCATTTTCGTAATTATTAGTTTTACTATTATTATTATTATTATTAACATAAGTATCAAATTTTAAAAATATCATTATTATTATTAGTATTATCAATATTAAGAAAGTTATTATTATTAGTAAATCATTATTATCAAAACTATCATCTTTGTTACAAATAAATATTTTGTACCTAAAATATACTTAATACATATATTATAATTATATTAATAGTTTATATACCACATATCAAACATAATAACATTATTTATATAAATACTTATATATAACAAATTAAGGATATTTTTATATAATACTAACCATATATATATAAGTATATTAATATAACTAAATATACATATATTAAACATTTTGAATAAATACACAAACTAAATAAGTATAACATATAATTTAAGTTATAATATATAAACTTGTTCGAATACGATTATATATTTTAATATATATATATATATATATATATATATATATATATATATATATATATATATATATATATATATATATATATATATATATATATATATATATATATATATATATATATATATATGTTCGTGAATCCGAGGCTAACCCTGTTGTGTTCAATATTCGTTATATGTATTTTTACTACAAAACACATGATGGTGAGTTTCATTTGCTCCCTTTTTAAACGCTTTTGCAATATATATTTTTAGGACGAGAATACATGCGCTATTTTTATAACTGTTTTACGAAATAGACACAAGTAATTGAAACTACATTATATGGTTGAATGGATCGAAGCCGAATATGCCCCTTTTTAGCTTGGTAGCCTAAGAATTTGGGAACAAACTCCCAAATTGACGCGAATCCTAAAGATAGATCTATGGGCCTAACAAACCCCATTATGGAATTTGGAATGCTTTAGTACTTCAAAATTATCATGTCCGATGGGTGTCTCGAAATGATGGGGATATTCTATAATCATCTTGTTAATGTCGGTTACCAGGTGTTCAATCTATATGAATGATTATTTTTGTCTCTATGCATGGGACGTATATTTATGAGAAATAGAAATGAAAAGCTTGTTGTCTATTAAAATGATGGATATGAATGTTTACGATAAACTAATGAACTCACCAACCTTTTGGTTGACACTTGAAAGCATGTTTATTCTCAGGTATGAAAAAACTCTTCCACTGTGCATTTGCTCATTTTAGAGATATTACTTGGAGTCATTCATGACAAATTTAAAAAGACTTTGCATTCGAGTTGTTGGGTTCATCAAGATTATTATTAAGACAATTATAGTTGGATATATTATGAAATGGTATGCATGCCGTCAACTTTCGTTGAAATGAAAGTTTGTCTTTTAAAAACGAATGCAATGTTTGTAAAATGTATCATATAAGAGGTCAAGTACCTCACGATGTAAACAAATGTAATGTATTTATCCAGATGGATTAGGACGGGTCGTTATAGGTGGTATCAGAGCGGTGGTCTTAGCGAACCAGGTCTTGCATTAGTGTGTCTAAATGATAGTTGTTTAAATACATTAGTGGGTCTGGACTTCTACCGTGTCTGCATGTCAAAAGTTTTGCTTATCATTTAGTGTCGAAAATTAATTGCTTATCATCCTTAAAGTCTAGACATGTCTTACTGCCTCTATTGCATAGAGAGTGTATAGATAAATTCATATCTTAGCGTATCTGTTATTGTTACCTCTGCCTGACAGCTTCCGTAGATTCCTCCGTAACTTATGGGATTTTAGTATTATATATGCATATGTAAATTATGTATTACAGGGTGCTAATCTACATCCTATAATCTATTTCTTATCGAAAATCCTTCATCAGATCATACGAGATAAATCCCTCAACCAGTTCGAGTTCCTCAGATTCCGATAGCTATTCCGATAGTTATTCCGACAACTATTCTGACATGGATGTTCACCTAAGCTCCAGAAACAGCGTCACCGGAATGAATCAACCAATCAGCCATCATCAATTCTGGATGAATTGGGGCTGAGTTCATAGTCGACTCAATCAATGGAGACGAGAAGAAGGCGATACTCTCCATCAACTAAATTTCCTCTTGGTGATGAACCTGAAGCACTCACCGGCGAACCAATTCGAAACACCATTTTCACCCTCATTACCCGAATATTTCGCTACGATTATATTCTATCTAAAATTCTTGATCTTATTCATCCGCTCGTTCGAACAGACAATCATCCCGGTGTAATAGAAAAAGTCAACGAACTTCGCGCTCCAGTAACCAATTTGGAGAATATGGTGCAAAATTTACCAGCTTCAGCAACATCACCGGCACCAACAGCACCATCAACAATCCATGCCTCAACATCTCATTCTGTACCTCGAATATAATCATCGTTCTACTTATCATTCTACATCAATTATCTTCGTTCCTCATGGCGATTATGTAATCTCTAATGTTTTAGAGATTATGTATTCAAGTTCTAATGGTAAATCAAATGAGATTAATATCATATTAACTCATTAAATCTATATTACATCTGAAGAAAATATGTATATGAAAGTATATTTTCATAAAGATTGTAATTAAAAATTCTTTTGTACAAACTGTTAATGGTGAAAATATTTTAACGGGTAGGTAATACCCGAGAGATATTTAGATTTCACATTAATAAGTTACACTGTATATTCTTCGAATCTGATTCAACAGTTATTTACTATCCTACTTACATCTACAGACATACGTATTCGTTCACCACAGAATAACCATTTTCATTCAAATTTCATATTTGGATTTTGACCTATCAGAATTCAACAAGTGGCATAATGAAGAAAACATTGGACAAAATTAAATTTGTTAGAAACAAATAAATTAACTATGAGAAAATTTTGTTAAGAATCCACGCTAACAAAATCCTAGCTAACTGTTCCTAGCTAACTGTTAATTCCTTATTACATTTATTTATCGCAATTTATTTATCGCAATTTTAATTCTCACAATTTATTTATCGTCATTTAATTTATATTATTTATTTTACGCACTTTAAATATCGGGACACGTATACAAGGTTTTGACATATCATATCGACGCATCTATATATATTATTTGGAATAACCATAGACACTCTATATGCAGTAATGATTGAGTTAGCTATACAGGGTTGAGGTTGATTCTAC
The DNA here is from genome assembly GCF_046630445.1 of Rutidosis leptorrhynchoides. Taxonomy (NCBI): domain Eukaryota; kingdom Viridiplantae; phylum Streptophyta; class Magnoliopsida; order Asterales; family Asteraceae; genus Rutidosis; species Rutidosis leptorrhynchoides. The sequence continues at coordinate 352,239,670 of NC_092343.1, forward strand.
AATAATATATATACTTTGAGTTGTGATCGAGTCTGAGACATGTACACAGGTCAAGATACATATTAATTAATTCGAATATTATAAACTATATATGAATTATTGAGTTAGTGACTGTGGACTGCTAACTGTGGACTACCAAGATTGGACAATTAAAATGAATTAAAATATTGATTATAACATATGAAACTAAACAATTCTTCAAGTTTGCCACTTGATTTCATCTTAAACCTCATTTGTATCTTGACGATTACAATCTGCATTCAAACCTTTCATGATTCATGAAAACACCTCAATCGAGAGGATGAACCAACCACACTTCATCTACGGAAGAAAAGATTGATGCACATAGTTATGCACCTGAAAACATTCGAAACCTGAGTAAACGTTTAACACGTATCTGAGCTAGCTCCTTTGGCGTTGTTATTACCGAAAATAACTTTACAATCCCTTTCCAAAGTAGCCAATTTTGTCACAGCTCCAGCAAGACAACTTCGACTTTTCATTCAAAACAACCTTATTATAACCTTGATATATATGCGTGCTCATTTAGTGTTACCAGAGAACCTTTTATATTCCACCATACTACCATCAGCGTTTAATCATCTAAAAATACAATTCTCCTGAAAACACCTCGGATTGATAACCGACGATTCAGATATGGCTGCATTAAATGCAGACGAAACAGTAAAATTGTAGATGGCCTAAATGGCGAAGATGTTGATGATAAAGAATGGAGTGTTGGGAACGCTTGATTAAAAATTTGGTACTGAAAAACGGATTGAGCTAACCATGAAGGAGACCAAGGACAAATACAAGGACCAAACCCTATATTCAAAGAATCCAGGTAATTCTGGATCCGCCGAAATCTTTAGAGAATATCTTGTTCCGAAGTCATGTTAAAATCTTGCGAAAAATTTTTCTTCAATAACCTTCGAACTTAGAAATTCCAAAATATCATCATAAATATCTTCGATATTTCTGAGGATATTTTCATAAATATTCTCGTCCGAAATTATTTATCTCGTCGTACTATCTATATTACATCATAAAGGAAACTACTTTAGTTTCTAAATTTCTTTAAAATTTGAGTTTAAATTATGAATGTTTTTGAAGTAGTGTTGGAAATTGATGCATGAGTTAGTATAATATAATGACACTTGATCAACGTGATTATATTACAGTAAATCATGATGAGTTTCTAATGAAACATGATGATTCACAGACCATAACGTCATCATGTGCCATGGTACACGACTCTTACATTCTACCTAATCTCCAAACATATCACGAACATACTTTTTGGATAGTTCTATCTTTTCTCTTAAATTTTGGTTATTTACCCAATCAAGATTGTGCTATTACAATTTCTACCTTAGAAAGTTAATCATATTCATTCAAAACTTCATACCTACGAATTCTGGATCATTATTCACTTGACATAAAGTCGGGAAGAGAAAACAAAAGGATGGAACTCCAAAATATAAAGGAAACGAAGAGGGTGGATTTATAGTGAAATATCAGACAGAGCAATCGAAATAGATCATCGCATTTAACCAAAGAGGATTTTAATTTCCTTAAGAATCAAATCTTATTACAAAGATTTCCCTAAATCCCTGGAATTCCAAAAATCAGCCTTGACTACGTCAGTTGGTTAAGACAAATCTTTATTATCTCATTTTAGTCTTTTGTGATAGCTTCACTCTTACGCTTCAAATAATCGAATCATTTTATTCATATTACTCTATGGTAATAAAATTCCATTTTATCAACTTAAATGCATCATGAAAACATACTTATTGTCAGCCATGACCATCCCAATCAAATTTCGGGACGAAATTTCTTTAACGGGTAGGTACTGTGACGACCCGGAAATTTCTGACCAAATTTAAACTTTATTCTTATATGATTTCGACATGATAAGCAAAGTTAATTTAACTGAGTCTTAAAATTTTAAGAACTGTTTACATGAATACATTTGACCTTTGACAATTCCGTCGATTCACGAACAATTGTGTAAATAAATATGTATATATATAGATATATATATATATATATATATATATATATATATATATATATATATATATATATATATATATATATATATCTATATATATATCTAAATATAAATATAAATATTTATGATTATGTGAAATAATAAAATACAATTGAAACAATTGAATTAAACCATATATTAGATAATACAGATCTATGTAAATATATATATACATATATAAATATATATGACTCCTATGAAGAATTATTATTATAAGTATATTATAATATATATAAAATTTATAAATAACAACTAATCAATAAAAGTTATTATGTAATATATAAGATATAATCATTAAGAATTACATGATTAATAATATATAACATCAATGTATTAAATTTAAGTATTAGTTAAAGTATAGTTGTTATATTAGTATATCTACTACTGTCGTTATATATATTAATTACTAATATCAATGTTAGTATTAATTCTATTATTATTATTATTACTGTTATAATTGTAATTAATAAAATTTTAATAATTATAGATATGATCACAAGTATTATTATTAATATCACTAAAAGTTTTCATATGTATTTAAAATCATTATTATCATTATTTTTTTTACTACTTCTAATCATTATACTTATTAGTATTTTTTTTAAACAATATCAATATTATTATTAATATAATTATTATTGATTTTTAATTAATTATGAAAATGATAAAGTATGATGAATTATAGTAAAATTGTTGCATATCGATATCCGCTTGATTTACTGTCTGAGAAAAGTGATTCAATTGAATCTTCATTATAATAAGACAATAGGGTAAACACAAAATCAGTTACCAATCTAATTCACCTTTATGATTTTCTTTTCTTTTTTTTTCTTTTTGTCTTCCTGCTATTTGTATCGACCCTTTTCCCACTAAAAGTCTAGCTGAATAATTCTATTATAGAGGACTTAAAACCATTCGATTATATCCATTTTATCATAAATTATCCATTACAATTTCGTTCAACAGATACAAGGTTAATGAATTATACAGAAAATTAAACTCAAGCCTAAAACCATCGACTACCTCCATGATCACCAAAACAGCCATTGCTATTCACTACTGCAAACTACTACTGTAGCTGCAGTCACTTTCTGTTTCAATCTGCAAAATACAAGACAAATCACCACTAACGATCACCTTGCAAACCCACAACTTGCTATCACTCATCTGCGTGTACTACTTCTGTCAAGACTGCTGCTATACTTCCTTTTCCTTCGATTAATACTACTATGACAGCTTCCACGATCACCTTGAAATCACCATAACCATTTCTGTTTTGTTCCAACAAGCAAACCACCACCTGTAACCATGAATACTTAATGATTTTGTTCTTGAATCAAATAATCACCATCACCGATTAACATGATGCAATTTCTGTTTGTAGATTGGTTTGACAGCCACACATCATTAGAAACTCCAAACTAATCCTTGTTATTAATTAGTCGATCTCTAAACCACTCAACAACAATCACATCCACCACTGCTACCGTTTTTATTTACTTCCTAATCGATTAAACCTACAACCACTACCACTTCTCCATCTCAAACCTAACAACAAGGACTAATTATCTGTTACTTTTATCCATCTGATTACTGTTCCGAGGACCCACACCATCAGAACAACTGCAACCATCTTCCTAATATCTGCTAACCTGCAATTATTAATGTTTTTGTGATAACGAAGATAAATTGATGATGAATGGATAATAACGAGGACAAGAGGATGATACGTTAATGATTATGATACAATAAAGATTGATAATGTTTACCTGCTATTCGAAAAATTTGATGCTCGAATGATGATGATGATGAATCGATGACCTACTAAACATTAGTGATTTTCGCTTGGTCGATTGGTTGATTGGTGAATTGATGTACCTTGAATCGCCATTCTTTTTTTCCTCCCGTGGGTTGCAATCCTCGATCTATTTTAGCCGATCCCTTTCCCCTTTTATTAGGTATAAAGAAGATTTTTTTTATATTATCTATATCTTATTATTGTTACGATATTTATTATAAATATAATTAAGTCTCATAATATATCATAAAAATAGATATAGCCGGATGGTTAAGGGCATGGGTGTTAACCGAGAAGTTGGGGGTTCGAGTCTGGTTCGCAACATTATTTTTATTAAAGCTTCTTCTAAGGTAGTCTCCTTTTCTTTTATTATTATTATTAATAATATTATCATTTTTATTATTATTATGATTATTATTGTTATGTTGATTTTTAGTAATTGTTATCATTACAAGTATTATTATTAGTATTATTAGTATTATTACTATGGTTATTGATATTGTTATTATTATTATTATTATTATTATTATTATTATTATTATTATTATTATTATTATTATTATTATTATTATTATTATTATTATTATTATTATTATTATTATTATTATTGTTATTATAAGTATTATAATTATAATAATTATTATTAGTATCATAATATGTGTTATAACAATTATCATTATTACTACTATAAGTATTATTAATGCTATTATCATTATTAATTTATCATTTTAGTACTACTATTATTATTATGATTATGATTATGTTTAGAATTATTATTATAGTTAGGGTTAAAGCCAAAAATAGGCTACAAACTTACACAAATGTACCGATGTCGTCCACAAACTCATTTCCGTCCTACTGTCGCCTACAAACTTTCAAAAAGTGTTCCAATGTAAACAAAAACTTTCAAAAAGTGTACCAATGTAAACAAAAATGACTTGCTACCGCCTAAACCGGTCAAAATTGACACGTGTCATTCGTGGATTGGATCTTAATTCTTAAAAAAAAAAAAAATTCAGGTCAAAATTAGTATGTAACAGGTCAAAACGCCAAAATGTTGATATTAGCACATTTTTCAATGTTTGTAGGCGACAGTAGGACGAAAATGAGTTTGTGGGCGACATCGGTACACTTGTATTATAAAAACAATACAAGTTATTATTATTCTCAATAATATTATTATTTACTATTATTATTATTAACATAAGTATCAAATTTTAACAATATCATTATTATTATTAGTATTATCAATATTAAGAAAGTTATTATTATTAATAAATCATTATTATCAAAACTATCATCTTTGTTACAAATAAATATTTTGTACCTAAAATATACTTAATACATATATTATAATTATATTAATAGTTTATATACCACATATCAAACATAATAACATTATTTATATAAATACTTATATATAACAAATTAAGGATACTTATATATATATATATATATATATATATATATATATATATATATATATATATATATATATATATATATATATAACTAAATATACAGATATTAAACATTTTGAATATATACACAAAGTAAATAAGTATAACATATAATTTAAGTTATAATATATAAACTTGTTCGAATACGATTATACATTTTAATATATATATATATATATATATATATATATATATATATATATATATATATATATATATATATATATAAATGATATAGGTTCGTGAATCCGAGGCCAACCCTGTTGTGTTCAATATCATTATATGTATTTTTACTACAAAATACATGATGGTGAGTTTCATTTGCTCCCTTTTTAAATGCTTTTGCAATATATATTTTTGGGACTGAGAATACATGCGCTCTTTTTATAACTGTTTTACGAAATAGACACAAGTAATTGAAACTACATTATATGGTTGAATGGATCGAAGCCGAATATGCCCCTTTTTAGCTTGTAGCCTAAGAATTTGGTAACAGACCCCCAAATTGACGCGAATCCTAAAGATAGATCTATGGGCCTAGCAAACCCAATTCTGGAATTTGGAATGCTTTAGTACTTCGAAATTATCATGTCAGATGGGTGTCCCGGAATGATGGGGATATTCTATATGCATCTTGTTAATGTCGGTTACCAGGTGTTCAATCCATATGAATGATTATTTTTGTCTCTATGCATGAGACGTATATATATGAGAAATGGAAATGAAAATCTTGTGGTCTATTAAAATGATGGAAATGAATGTTTACGATAAACTAATGAACTCACCAACCTTTTGGTTGACACTTGAAAGCATGTTTATTCTCAGGTATGAAAGAAATCTTCTGCTGTGCATTTGCTCATTTTAGAGATATTACTTGGAGTCATTCATGACATATTTCAAAAGACGTGGCATTCGAGTCGTTGGGTTCATCAAGATTATTATTAAGACAATTATAGTTGGATATATTATGAAATGGTATGCATGCCGTCAACTTTCGTTGAAATGAAAGTTTGTCTTTTAAAAACGAATGCAATGTTTGTAAAATGTATCATATAAGAGGTCAAGTACCTCGCGATGTAACCAAATGTAATGTATTCGTCTAGATGGATTAGGACGGGTCGTTATATTCAATACATCATGGAGCGGGAAAGATGTACGAAGATCTCAAGAAACACTTTTGGTGGCCGGGTATGAAAGACAATATTGCTACATAAGTAGGAGAATGCTTAACTTGTTCTAAAGTTAAAGCTGAACATCAGAAACCATCATGTCTGCTTCAACAACCCGAAATCCAGGAATAGAAATGGGAAAACATTACCATGGATTTTATTACTATATTGCCAAGGACTGCAAGTGGTTATGATACTATTTGGGTAACAGTCGATCGTCTTACCAAGTCAGCAAACTTTCTGCCAATGAGAGAAGATGATAAAATGGAGAAATTAGCACGACTATACTTGAAGGAAGTCGTCTCCAGACATGGAATACCAATCTCTATTGTCTCTGATAGGGATGGCAGATTTGTCTCAAGGTTTTGGCAAACGTTACAACAAGCATTGGGGACTCGTCTAGACATGAGTACTACCTATCATCCACAAACTGATGGGCAAAGTGAAAGGACAATACAGACACTTGAAAACATGCTACGAGCATGTGTTATTGATTTTAGAAACTGTTGGGATCGACATCGACCGTTAGCAGAATTTTCCTACAACAACAGTTACCACTTGAGCATTGAGATGGCACAGTTTGAGGCACTTTATGGCAGGAAGTGCAGGTCTCCGATTTGTTGAAGCGAGGTAGGGGATAGACAAATTACGGGTCTGGAAATTATCCAAGAAACTACCGAGAAAATTATTCAAATTCAACAACCTTTGAAAACCACTCAGAGTCGACAAAAGAGCTACGCAGACAGTAAAAGAAAAGATACATAAATTGAAATTGGAGACATGGTCATGCTTAAAGTATCACCTTGGAAAGGCGTTGTTCGTTTTGGAAAACGGGGAAAACTAAACCCGAGATACATTGGGCCATTCAAAATTATTGATCGTGTCAGACCGGTAGCTTATCAACTTGAATTACCGCAACAATTAGCCGGCGTACATAATACCTTTCACGTCTCGAATCTGAAAAAATGCTTAGCTAAAGAAGATCTCACTATTCCTTTAGACGAAATTCAGATCAATGAAAAACTTCAATTCATTGAAGAACCTGTCGAAATAATGGATCGTGAGGTTAAAAGTGTTGGGATTTAACAAGTTCATATATCTTAAAACCATTTAAGATTATAAGAAAACGGAAGCGAGTAATTACCAATTTACTTGTTTAATCTTTAAACCAATTAAAGCTAAATCCCACAAGGATCAAGTTATGAAATTATGCTTACAAATTAACAAGAAAGGAAAGAGTTTTATACCTCCTTAAAACAAGTTTAAGGGCTGTCCAAAATGGTAGTAAGATGATGAATAAATGTGTAGAACTTCAAGCCTTTGATCCTCCAACACCACCCTTAAGTTAGCTAGACTTTATAACCTTAACACCCTTGTTAATCTAGCTTGAAACCCACTTCCTTTGAACCCAAAAATCTGGACAGCAAACTCTTCAAGAGATGATGTTGAATGCAAGTTTCAAAAGCATGAAACCTCAAGAGATTATACCCCAAACTATGCACCAACACCCTAGCTATTGGTTAGGATTTATTACACTTGAATTTCACTTGTTAATGAGCTTGAACAACCCTTTGTTTCAGCCCTAAACCACGTTTTTGGACAGCCACATGGGGCTGGAAAAACTGAGCAGTTTGCAGGCTTATTGATGTGTTTGAATGCATGTGTGAGTGTAGAACACTATGTCTTGGTCTTGGTTAAGCATGGGTGGTCACTAATAAACAATTGCATGCTTATTACAACTCCCATGTCACTCACATTACCATGTTATTATATAAAGTAGTTGTAAAAGACTGATTTGTGAAATCAGTTTTTATAAAACTTAATTTTATAAAACTCATTTTATAAGCTTGCATATTTGTTATGTATATTTTACAAAACCAATTTATAAAATGTAACATAACTTAATTAATTATTTAACCTATAAATAATTAATTCTTTATATAAATTATTCCATAATTTATATATACATATCAAGTGTTAATAATTTAGAAACCATTTTCTAAAATTCAAGTGTCGCGTATTTAATCAACGAACCAATCGCTAAGATCAAATACGAATAAGGTGTCGGTAAGTTTGTTATTGGGTATGACCCGACTTGGATCATAACCTATTAGCCACATTAATTTAATATGTCTCTCGGGCATATGAAATACCTTCAATCTCCCACTTGCACGAGAAACATAAGAAATTAATGCAAGTGATGGATACAGCCTAACACACCGTCCACCACCCCCAATATGTTATGACTTTGTGCCATTCAATAACATCATCCTTTTTGAGTACCCAACTCGAATTGATATATAGGTGAATCTTTTCATTATATCCTTTAATCCTAGATGTCATGTCAAATCCAAGAGATACAGAGTGACCACTCTCTTTTAGATTTAACTTTATCAGGCCTTAGACATCTGACTCTCAACGAATAAGAGGGACAAATTCCATCTTGACTACATACGTCCTAGATACACACTTTGCATTATACCTGAGCTCTTCCTTATGTACTACCATATTTCAGAATAGCGAAGGAAAGAATCAAGGCATAATACTCGGTGAATATTAGGACCCAATATGTATCTCAGGTCAGAGGATACTATGATATTCGCCTTTACTCAAGATTACATGTGATCAACCACAAAGGCTCCATATAGTAAGTCTTGAGAGCGGGTCTTCCAATATTTGTATCCCACAAATATCTATGAACCTTGGTAGCAACCTAGCCCTACATTCATTCCGTGAATGTATACCAATCCAAGTTCATAATAGTCTAAACCTCACACTCATTCCCATAAATGTGATCGACTACGGAATTTAGAATAATGTCTTATTCATGGATAAAATATGCAAAATGGGAACATAACTCAAAATAAACTAACCAATAATTATATTAATGAGTTTGAACCAATTCGTTCCGTTACAATACTTAAAACAGATCATGACCAATCACTAGAATACCGAAGCCCTAATGCACAAACATGTCCTTCATGTTTTGCTCCATGTAAGAGCTTCGTGAGTGGATCCGCTATATTAAGATCTGTGTGAACTTTGCGAGTACATATCTTTCCCTTTTCAACTTCATCCCTTATGTAGTTGAATCTCCACTCAAAGTGACGAGTCTTTTGGTGAGCACGAGGTTCCTTGATTTGAGCAATCACACCATCGTTATCACAAAAGATCTTAAGAGGGTCCTGAATGGTAGGGACCACTCCTAAGTCGTCGATGAATTTCTTCATCCATGCAGCTTCCTTAGCTACCAATGAGACGGCGATGTACTCTGATTCTGTAGTGGATAAAGCAACAACATCCTAGTTTTAACACTTCCAAGAGACCGCACCTCCATTTAAAATGAAGACATAACCAGATTGTGATCGAGATCCATCTCGATCAGTTTGGAAGCTCGCGTCCACGTAACCTTTTACAGCGAGTTCCTCCTCACCAGACCCGTATATATGAAACATATCCTTAGTCCTTCTAAGGTATTTCAATATACTTTTAACCGCAGTCCCATGACTGTTTCCATGGTTATTCTGGTATCTACTTGTCATGCTAAGAGCACATGACACATCTGGTCTAGTGCATATCAACGCATACATGGTTGACCCAATAGCAGACGCATATGGGGACCTTTTCTTGCTTTCTTTTCATCTTTCGTGGTGGGGCACTGAGATGAACTGAGAAGCGTTCCTCTATGAAAAGGTACCAAACCTTTCTTAGAGATTTCCTTATTGAACCTTTTCAAGCCTTTTTCAATTTATGCACTTTGATTCAAACCTATCAATTTCTTGGATTTATCCCTTTAGATCCTAATCCCCAATATGTATTGTGCTTCTCCAGGATCCTAATCCCCAATATGTATTGTGCTTCTCCAGGATCCTTAATGGAGAAGCAAATACTTTGCCAGGTTGTAACACCTTGCATGGTCGGAATATCATTTCTAAATAATAATATGAGATCCACATATAATAAAAGGAACATGATAGTGCTCCCACTAGCTTTCTTGTATACACAAGCTTCATCATCGTTATTAATGAAGTCAAATTTCTTGACTTCCTCATTAAAACGATGATTCCACATTCTCGATGCTTGTTTCAATCCGTAGATTGATTTCTTTAACTTGCATACTTTGTTAGGATATTTCAGATTGACAAAACCTTCAGGCTGAACCATATAGACATCTTCCTCAAGTTATCCATTTAGGAAAGCGGTTTTGACATCTGTTTGCCATATTTTAAAATCATGATGAGTAGCAATGGCAAATAATATCCTAATAGACTTTAGCATTGCCACAGGTGAAGAAGTTTCATCATAGTCAATTCCTTGACTTTGAGTGAAAACTCTTGCGATAAGTCTTGCCTTGTATGTATCCAAGTTTCCATGCATGTTGGTTTTCTCCTTGAAAAGCCATTTACAATCAACTAACTTAGAGTTAGTAGGTTGTGTAACCAATTCCCAAACTTGGTTGTCATACATGGATTGCATCTCAACGTTCATGGCTTCCTGCCATTTATCTTTATCAATCCGTGATAAAGTATTTTGGTAGTTCGTTGGTTCATCCAAATGAATCACATAGCAACCTTCCATGAGGATCTAAATCACTCAGAAGGATTACTAATCTTACCAGATCTACGAACGTTTTGTATACTTTGATCATCCATTTGATCATTCTCAACATTTACATGTTGAGTTCTAGTGTCAACCAATTGTGTATCATCTCCTTGATCTTGAACCTCTTCAAGATCTACCTTCCTTTCACTATTACCTTCCAAAAGGAACTTAGTTACAAGGAACTCAGCCTTCAGAGCAACAAATATATATGCTCGGATGGATCATAGAATTAGTATCCCATACCATCCTTGGGATATCCTATGAAGATACACTTTGTGGATCGAGCATTCAACTTATTAGGGATGTAGTGCTTAGGATAAGCTTCACATCCCCATACCTTTAAGTTTGATAGAGAAGGAGGTTTTCTAAACCACATCTCATGAGGAGTTCGTTCCACTTTCTTGGTTGGGGCCATATTTAGAATACTAGACGCGGAGCATAGACAATAACCCCAAAATATATTGTTGAGTTTATTATGTACTTCATTTTGATATACTTTGAATGCTTCAAATGTTTCATCCTTGTGTCTTAATAAGTAGACATATCAGAAACGACTCAAGTTTATCAATTAAAGTGATGAAGTATCTTTCACCATTCCTAGTCATGGGCTTAAAGGGTCCATATACATCCAAATGTATTAATTCCAATAAGTCTTTAGTCCTTTCATAGGTCCCCTTTGAAGGTGCTTTAGTCATTTTGCCTTGTAAACAAGATTCACATACATCAAATGAATCCAGCTCACTTGATTTTAAAAGACCATTCTTTTGAAGTGTATGCATTTGATTCTTGTTTATGTGACCAAGGTGACAATGCCATAAGTAGGAATCACTCAAATCCCTTTTGAGTTTCTTGGTGCTTGCTTGGTATATTGAGCTATCAAATGATGTGTTATCATGAACCAATTCATAAATACCATTTAAAGGCGAAGCCCTAAAATAGAACATATCATTTAAAGAACCATGGATATCATCATTAATAAAATTAAGATTAAAACCATATTGTCTTAAGCGGGAAACAGAAATAATGTTTCGTGTCAACAGAGGTGCATACAAAACATTTTTTCAAAATTAGCTCCAATCCAGTTTAAAGCTTTAACATAAAGTCTCCTTGAGCTTTTACGTGCACCTTTGCACCATTTCTCATGTAGAGACTTTTGTTCCCGCATTTAGTTTACTTCTTTTGAACCCTTGCAATGAATTGCAAATATGAGTTCCACATCCTGTGTCCAATACCCATGTATTAGAAGAAGTAAAACTAAGCTCAATGTATTCCATATATACATTACCCGAGGTTTGCCCTGCATCCCTCTTTTCTTTCAACTCCTTTAGGTAGACCGGGCAGTTGCATTTCTAGTGACCCATCACATCGCAACCAAAGCACGGATCTTCCTTGGGGTTTGCTTGTCTGGCAACCTTTTGCTTTTTATTTGGTTGGGGTAACCAACTTCCCTTTTCCTTTGTCCTTGCCTTTGTAGGTGGGTCCTTTTCTCTTAGCCACCTTTGGCTTAGAAGTGGAATTGTTCTTAGACCCACCTTCTTTGATCATAAGTACGGGTGAAGCCCTTTTACCCATGCTTGATTCGGCCGTCTTAAGCATGGCATGTAATTCGCCAATGCTTTTATCCCAACCATTCATGTTGTAATTCAACATGAATGTGTCAAACCTTTTTGACAAAGAGTTGAGGATAAGGTCCGTGGCTAATCCATCAGGCACGTTACAATTTAGACGGTCCAATCGATCAATAAGGCTTTTCATCTTTAGTACATAAGATGAAATGGATTGGGAGTTATTTTCTTTTCCGAGGATGGACCTCAATGATAGGTTATTAAAGTTGATTGGTGCGTTTGGAATGTTGTTGTTTGTTATTGGTGGCCATCTACAAAATTTGACAAAGTTTGTTTAAGAATTGATTTATAATTTAACAATCAATACCCTTTTAGTTTAATTGATCCATGTTAAATTTTAGAATCCAACGATAAACCAAATTTCGGTTAGGTGACCTTTATCCCGTTATTTGATTTAGCTAGGTAGTCATTCCATGACAATTGCAATCCTTTTGCAACTTCTAAGGTATGGGATCATGCAATCCTTTTGCATGGCATATTTATCCCATCAACGCCTATTTGTTCCTCATGCTTCGGTGACCCTAAGTTCATGATTCTCAAATCAAGTTGTCCTACTTGTGTAAACGTGTAAACTTAACGTACAGGTGGTTAGGTGACCTTTATCCCACAAGCATGTCAAATTCACCTTAACCACATTAGTTTGTTCATGACGGTTAGGTGACCTTTATCCCATCATGAGTTGCCTAACATGCTTAAGTGTCACACAAAAGGATGGCGTTAAACTTGTTTTCCTTGTTTGTAAAAGGGATTTTAAGTTTTCATTAATTCTAGTTTGAGAAAACTTTTATGCCATACACCAACATGCATTTAGTGTATGGTACATTTGAAAATCCATTTTTCATGTCATGTAATAAATCCAATTTTATTACTTTGATATAAACCATTTTATATGTGTAATCCTTTCTTGTTCTTAATAACCATTTATTAAGGTCTTTAGTTGCTTTTAATTTAACCAATTAAATTGTCGTTTTGCATGTCATTAATACGTCTAATTTAACCAATTAAATTGTCGTTTTGCTTGTTGTTATCATGTGATTAATTGTATCAACCAAACATACAAACACAATAAACATACAAACAACCACACATGCAAAACAAGTATGTTCACAATCTAGCCATTTTGGTGGACATTTGTTTAGCCGAAAACAAATGTCACCGGGTTTAGGGGTAATAATACAAAGTAGGAGATTTCAAATCTCCCACTTAACCTTGCATCCATATGCTCCTTGTGTTCTTCAAGTCTTCATCATCTTGTATCTTCATTTTTACAAAATATGTATCCTAATACATTTTTCTCTAGAAAATGAAAATACAACCTAATCTATTTTACATATCAAATATAAAATAAATTACATAACCAAATAAATAAATAATATTACATGCCAAATGAATAAATATTATTACAAACCAATTGAATTAATATAAATCAACCATGCATGCAACAAACACAAGGTCAAGGCATAGATTGTGAACTTCATCATGCAACCAAGTATGAACCAAATGAAGAAACTCAAAACCCATTTTTGAGTCCCAAATAATTCGGCCTATGCAATAAACCCACCCAAACCCTTTGATTTTTTTTGCATTCTACATTCATGCATGTTTATAGAATGCAAATATAATGGGTTTAAAACAACTTCTTGAAGCATATTTCATCAACTTCGGCTCTAGATACCATTGTTGGGATTTAACAAGTTCATATATCTTAAAACCATTTAAGATTATAAGAAAACGGAAGCGAGTAATTACCAATTTACTTGTTTAATCTTTAAACCAATTAAAGCTAAATCCCACAAGGATCAAGTTATGAAATTATGCTTACAAATTAACAAGAAAGGAAAGAGTTTTATACCTCCTTAAAACAAGTTTAAGGGCTGTCCAAAATGGTAGTAAGATGATGAATAAATGTGTAGAACTTCAAGCCTTTGATCCTCCAACACCACCCTTAAGTTAGCTAGACTTTATAACCTTAACACCCTTGTTAATCTAGCTTGAAACCCACTTCCTTTGAACCCAAAAATCTGGACAGCAAACTCTTCAAGAGATGATGTTGAATGCAAGTTTCAAAAGCATGAAACCTCAAGAGATTATACCCCAAACTATGCACCAACACCCTAGCTATTGGTTAGGATTTATTACACTTGAATTTCACTTGTTAATGAGCTTGAACAACCCTTTGTTTCAGCCCTAAACCACGTTTTTGGACAGCCACATGGGGCTGGAAAAACTGAGCAGTTTGCAAGCTTATTGATGTGTTTGAATGCATGTGTGAGTGTAGAACACTATGTCTTGGTCTTGGTTAAGCATGGGTGGTCACTAATAAACAATTGCATGCTTATTACAACTCCCATGTCACTCACATTACCATGTTATTATATAAAGTAGTTGTAAAAGACTGATTTGTGAAATCAGTTTTTATAAAACTTAATTTTATAAAACTCATTTTATAAGCTTGCATATTTGTTATGTATATTTTACAAAACCAGTTTATAAAATGTAACATAACTTAATTAATTATTTAACCTATAAATAATTAATTCTTTATATAAATTATTCCATAATTTATATATACATATCAAGTGTTAATAATTTAGAAACCATTTTCTAAAATTCAAGTGTCGCGTATTTAATCAACGAACCAATCGCTAAGATCAAATACGAATAAGGTGTCGGTAAGTTTGTTATTGGGTATGACCCGACTTGGATCATAACCTATTAGCCACATTAATTTAATATGTCTCTCGGGCATATGAAATACCTTCAAAAAGACTTAAGCAAAATAAAATACCAATCATTAAGGTTCGATGGAATGCGCGTAGAGGACCCGAGTTCACCTGGGAATGTGAAGATCAGATGAAGAAGAAATACCCACACTTATTTCTAGAAGATGCGTCAACACCTTCAACAGCTTAAAATTTCGGGACGAAATTTATTTAACGGGTAGGTACTGTAGTGACCCGAACTTTTCCATGTTTATATATTAAATGAAAACTATATTTACATGATTAAATGTTTCCAACATGTTAAGCAATCAAACTTGTTAAGACTTGATTAATTGAAATGAGTTTATGTAGACAACTGACCACCCCGTTTGCTTGATGATTCACGAACGTCATAACTTGTGATAATTATATAATCGTTTTATTTTTTTATGATGTAAGTTTTTATTTTATATATATATATATATATATATATATATATATATATATATATATATATATATATATATATATATATATATATATATATATATAAGAAGAAATACAATTAAATCAAAGATGTACAAGTAAAACACTATTTGCTACAGTAAAACACTATTTACTACAGTAAATTTTGCTTGCTACAGTAATATACTATTTGCTACAATAAAATAATATTTGCTACAGTAAAATACTATTTGCTACAGTAAAAAACTATTTGCTATATTAAACACTATTTGCTACAGTACCACTTTTTACTCGTATTCAATTCGTATTCGTACCGTACAATACCCAACTTCTAAATGTATATACTATTGGTATATACACTTCAATGAGTAGCTCTTAGCAGCCTTAATGAGTCACCTAAACATGTGGGAACTATCATTTGGCAACTAGCATAAAATATCTAACAAAACAACAAACTAATGGAGCCTATATGGACTCCTCTAAATCACGTGAAGATCACCAACCACAAACACATTCTCATTTCAATTTTCATGCATCAAACTACTCTCTCTCAAGTTCTCTCTCATTGTTCTAAGTGTTCTTCATCATCTTCATCAAAATCTACATCAATCTAGCTCATAAATCCATACATAAACCAAATTACAAAACAATAACTCAAGAACACATCAAGAACACTTTCAAGTTTACTAGCTTACTTCCAATCTTGCAAATCCATTTCAAGTGATTATCCAATCTCAAAAAATCTTTGTTATTTACAGTAAGTTTTCTTTCTAATTCAAGGTAATACTCATATTCAAACTTTGATTCAATTTCTATAACTATAACAATCTTAATTCGAGTAGTAAACTCACTTGAACTTGTTTTCGTGTCATGATTCTACTTCAAGAACTTTCAAGCCATCCAAGATCCTTTGAAGCTCTAGATCATTTCTTGTCATTTCTAGTAGGTTTACCTACTATACTTGAGGTAGTAATGATGTTCATAACATCATTTGATTCATATATATATAACTATCTTATTCGGAGATTTAAACTTGTAATCACTAGAACATAGTTTAGTTAATTCTAAACTTGTTGGCAAACAAAGTAAATCCTTCTAACTTAAATTTTAAAATCAACTAAACACATGTTTTATATCTATATGATATGCTAACTTAATGATTTAAAACCTGAAAACACGAAGAGCACCGTAAAATCTGACATACGCCGTTGTAGTAAAACTAGGGGCTGTTTTGGGTTAGATAATTAAAAACTATGATAAACTTTGATTTAAAAGTTGTTCTTCTGAGAAAATGATATTTCATATGAACATAAAACTATATCCAAAAATTCATGGTTAAACTCAAAGTGAAAGTATGTTTTTCAAAATGGTCATCAAGATGTCGTTCTTTCGATGGAAATGACTATCTCTTTCAAAAATGACTTGTAACTTATATTTCCGGCTATAAACCTATACTTTTTCTATTTATATTATTAATATTTGGTTCAATATGAAACCATAGCAATTGGATTCACTCAAAACGGATTTAAAACAAAGAAGTTATGGGTAAAACAAAATTGGATATTTCTGCTTGTTTTAGCTACGTGAAACTTTGTAACAAATCTATACTAACCATAACTTAACTAACTTATATTGTATTATACATGTATTCTAACATATATTATGTAATCTTTATAGACCATAGACACGTATACAATGTTTTGACATATCATATCGACGTCATCTATATATATTATTTGGAATAACCATAGATACTCTATATGCGGTAATGATCGAGTTAGCTATACAGGGTTAAGGTTGATTCCAAAATAATATATATACTTTGAGTTATGATCGAGTCTGAGACTTGTATACACTGGGTCGTGGATTGATTCGAGATAATATATATTGATTTATTTCTGTACTACTAACTGTGGACAATTAATTATGGACTACAAACGTTGGACTGTCAACTTAACAAACTTAAATCGTTAAAATGTAATAAAATATGGTATGAATATATTTCGATCATACTTTGATATATATGTATATATTTGTTATAGGTTCGTGAATCGACCCGTGGCCAAGTCTTATTTTTCGACGAAGTGAAAATACGTGAAAGTGAGTTATAGTCCCACTTTTAAAATATAATATTTTTATGATGAGAATACATGCAGTTTTATAAATGTTTTAAAAAATAGACACAAGTATGCGAAACTACATTCTATGGTTGAATTATTATTACCGAATATCACCCTTTTTAGTCTGATAATCTAAGAATTAGGGAACAGAAACCCAAATTGACGCGAATCCTAAAGATAGATCTATTGGCACTAACAAACCCCATCCGGGTTACGGATGCTTTAGTACTTCGATTTTATCATGTCCGATGAGAGTCCCGGAATGATGGAGATATTCTAGATGCATTCTGTTAATGTCGGTTACCAAGTGTTCACCATATGAATGATTTTTATCTCTATGCAGTTTGTGCAAAATGCCTGATATGAGATGAATGTTTATGAAAAATGAAATCTTGTGGTCTATTGATATAATTTGATAAATATATAGGTTAAACCTATAACTCACCAACATTTTTTTTGATGTTTAAAGCATGTTTATTCTCATGTGATTATTAAGAGCTTCCGCTGTTGCATGCTAAATAAAGACAGGAATTGGAGTCTGCATGCTTGTATAATATTGTTTAAAAACTGCATTCGGAGACTTAAGTTGTTGTGTAATATTATTGTAAACCATTATGTAATGGTCGTGTGTAATCGCTATATTTTAGATTATCATTATTTGATAATCTTTGTAATACTTTAAAAACGTTTATCGATAAAATAAAGGTTATGGTTTGTTTTAAAAAAAATCGAATGCAGTCTTTGAAAAACGTCTCATATAGAGGTCAAAACCTCGCAACGAAACCAATTAATATGAAACGTTTATAATCGATATGAACGGGACATTTCAACTACCTATTCATGAGCCAACACTCCATAATCTCGGTAAAGTAACTGATAAAATCATAGTATACGCTTGTTTTAACCTTATCTGAATTACAAGTTTTATCGCATTTACTTTACTTTATCTTATAAACTAGAAAACCCAAAAATTAGGAATAACCCACTACTCCTTCACTTTAGAATTATCTTAAGCTTTAATTATAAGTTTGATTCTACTGATATCTTAAAAATATGACCCTAGGTCATACTTCCCTTACTCATAATAAGGATTAGTACGATTTAGGCCCCGCTAAATATAAATTTAAAACTATTGTTCTCTCTCTTGATAAGCCGTTTCTGACGCCTTGCAACCTGACGAAACCGAATAAATAAAACCATCCTTTTCAGCCATATTATAAGTAGATAACAAGTTTTTGGCGCCGCTGCCGGGGAACTGGTATCAGACAATACTGCTTTTATCAAACTTATTCACAAGCATTTAGTGGTGTCTCCAATTATATTGGAACCAAAATGGCCACTTGGTTTGTTGAATAGTTCGTGTGAAGCTCTGTTATCGAAATACCAGGGAATCAGTAGCAAGAACCAAAAACATATTTAAACTTAGGATAATTACCTTAGATTACTTTAGATTACCTTAGACAACTGTAGATTACCTTAGATTACTTTCGATTACCTTAGAATAGATTAGATTACCTTAGATTAAATTAAGAACTTAGCTTATCTACTTTAAATTTAAAAAAAAGGCATACCCAGTGTATGACCCAAACCTGATCTAGACCAGGGCCGTTGTTATTCCTACCTGATCCAGACGCAATAATCTTTAAAGCACGCAAGGAAGAGCGAATCAGAAATCAAATGGCGTTACGCGTTACTTTATCAGAAAACACCAATCCCTCGATTTAAGGTCGAGGAGGAACAATCAGATTCCTTGAGATTCAAGGACACTCGTTCAAGTTAAAACATCACATTATACAGCTCATCCAAAATGGCTGTCAATTTCATGGATTACCAAATGACGATCCTAACTCTCACCTTGATAAATTCACATCTCTTTTGAACTCCTACAAACAGCCAGGGATAGGACAAGATATAGTCCGGCTATACTTGTTCCCCTATTCTCTCACTCGTCATGCTCAAACATGGTTTGAAGGACTGGAAAAAGATTCCATCACGTCATGGACGGAGATGTCTACTAAATTCCTTACCAAATATTTCCCTCCTTTTAAACAAACCAAACTTAAGAATGACATCATTAACTTTAAACAAAGTTATGATGAATCTCTTTACACTTCATGGGAGCGATTCAAAACCCTCTTGAAGAAATTCCCTAATCACTAGTTAGAACGGTCAGCCCAAATATGTACCTTCTAAAATGGTCTTATAGTAAATCATAGGATGATGATCGATGCAGCAGCTCAAGAAAATTTGATGAACCAAATCGCAGATGAAGCTTGGAAGTTTCTCAAGAACATGACAATGCATCATCATGACTGAAACAGTGGTGAAACAACTACATCATCTGCCCCTTTCTCCGCACTTAACAATCAAACGGATGCCATCAAATCCCTCACGGATAAGATGGAATCTCTTGCCAAACAACTCGGATGATTAAAGACGCAGTCGCAGCAGGTTAACCAGGTTCAGGCATGTGTTAATTGTACCAACCCGCAATACACTGAAGAATATCAATTTGAGTAGGAGAACCCTGACGGTTCGGTCTTTTACGTTCAATACCCAGCTCGTCAATCAAATCCCGGATTCAATCAACAACCAAGGGTTAACTAATTCCAAAGAAACAACCAGCCTTTTCACTATCGTTACCCACCTTATCCACCCCAAGAATCTTATTTGACCTACGATCAAACACTTCCACTCACAGGTCCACCAGCTGAGGAAAATTCCCCAACCACCCAAATTATAAAAGTAACCAACCCTACTCTTGGGACTGATGATCAGTTGACTCAGTTCATTTAAGGACAACAACAGCTAAATCAGAGAACTGCATCTAGACAAGACCAGACAGAGAAACTAATGAGAAACCAATTGGCTCTGCTCAAAAGTCTATAAACGCAGCTCGGACAGTTATCACAATGCCTTGAAACCCGACCCCAAGGGATATTACCTAGTAATACTATCCAAAATCCCCACATAGAGGAAGCAAAGCAAATGGATTCCGTAATCCCAGAGGAAGAACCAAGGAGAAGGTCAGCTAGGCTCAAGAACAAATCGACATATACTCAGAAGCCGTATACTGCAACTCCAGTTCGTGTACCCTATCCTGAGAGACTATAGGAGGAACCATCCATGCTTGATTACTACAAACTTGATGGAAGATTCCTGGACACCATGTCCAAAGTCCCCAACCAGAAGAGATACATCCGAAGGCTTCTCTCTATGAAGGAAAGGATACCAGAATCTAACATAATTCCACTGAGTGAAGAATGCTCGGCATTACTCAGAAACTCTCTACCACAAAATCTAGGAGATACGAGTTGATTCATTTTCCCATGTTCAATCTACCAGTTTGAAACCATTCATGCGCTAGCAGATTTATGAGCAAGTATCAACTTAATCCCCTACTCTCTCTACAAGAGATTAGAGTTAGGAGACTTGTCACCAATCAAAATGACAATCCAACTTATCGATCACACAATTCGATATCCTAAAGGCATAGTTGAGAACGTCTTGGTGAAAGTCGACAAATTCCTGTATCCTACGGATTTCGTAGTGATGGACATTAAAAAAGACCTACACACACCGATAGTGTTAGGAAGGCCTTTCATGAATACGGCTAGGACTGTCATTGATGTGTACAATCAAACCTTGATCTTGCGATCACATAGGGAGAGCGTTACCTTTAAAATTAACAAACCTACCGATCTTTCTGGACAGGCAGAGATGTTTGCTATTTCCACCGGACGGATTGTGACGACCCGGAAATCTCCGACCAAATTTAAACTTAATCTTTTATGTTTCCGACACGATAAGCAAAGTTTGTAAAGTTGAGTCTCTAGAAATTTTAAACTATTTTTATGAAATCATTTGACCTTTGACTATGCCCGACGATTCACGAACAATTGTATGTAAATGAATATGTATACATATATGTATATAAATGTAAGTATATATATAATAAATTGAAACTATAAAAATATAAATTTAATAATTGAATTAAATATATAAAATAGGATACAAGATCAGTGAGTGTAATTAAAACTGAATCTATATATATATATATATATATATATATATATATATATATATATATATATATATATATATATAATAATATAAGCTATAGGTATAGTTATTATTATATGTATATCATGATATATATAAAAATTTATAATTGATAAATATTTAATAAAAGTTATTACATAATATATTATATGATTATTAAATATTATATAATTAATAATATATAACTACAAACTTAGAGATAGTATTATATCAAAATTATTATTATTACTCTCACTATTATTTATAATAATATTAATATTATTATTTGTACTAATATAATATATATGATATAGATACGAAGTTTGAAATATATAAATTGCCATAGTATTATTATTACTATCAATAACAATATTATCATAATCAATTTTATTGTTATTAATATTATGGTTATAAATTTTATAGTTATTATTATTATAATTAATAATAATATTATTATTACCAAGACATCATTAAAGAAATTTTATTATTTAGAATATTAAGATTAATATTATTATTGTTATTATTATAAAATTTATTATCATTATTATTATCATCAATTTTATTATCATATTTGGTCATGTTTTAGATTAATTATTATTATTATTAGAATTGTTAATATTATTAATATTAATATACTACTATATTTAATAATTAATATGTTTATTAATTATTATTATTAAACTTTATATATTTAAAAACAGATTTATATGCGTGTATATCTATAGATATCTGTTTCTTTTAATTTTTTTTATTTATTTTTTTTCTTTTCTGAGTTCCTGCAGCCTCGTGATTCTTAAGGACAACTAACCTCACTAACTAACAATTAAACTACTGCTCCAATGTTGAATTTAACATCCTTATTATTGTATGTTACTGATTTTATCTGCCTTCGTTAGGAATTAAAAAAAACAAACAGAAAGTTAGAAAATTGAAGCCGTCGCCTCTACTTCTCAACTTTTTAACCAAAACATAATCGTGAATCAAATTTCAAAATCCATAAATGCTATTATGTTAGGAATCTTTTAAATAAACTTTCTTCAAAATATCATAATCCAATTCGTTATATCAAGCCCGAATTCTTGAGTCAAAGTTTAAGATTTTAAAAGTCAACAATTGTTCTTCAGTAAAATTCGCGTGTTCTGTTTCGAATTGAGTAAAATTGATAATTTTTATAGTTTATAGAGGTGATTTGCAACATATTTCGTGTTATGAACTTTGGCTCAAACTTTATAAAAATCGAAACCCAATTTTTTTTCTTCTTCCTTTATTGCGTCGAACACATCAGGTACGTATGTTATATATATTTTTTTTCTTTTTCTTGTCAATCAAACTCACCAATGTTTAGTCCTGGGTTGGTTCCAAGGTTTTAAGTTTGGATTTGGAAAAATGGTTATACGATTGGAAGTTCAGTTTAAAGAGAAGAGAAGTAACAATTCATACTAGTTATATAGTTTAGGAAGAAGGTTATAACAGAAAGCAGGTTTGGCAGGATGGTTGAGAGGTGTGTCGCGTTAGCAAGGGGACTCAGGTTCGAGTCCTGCTCGTGTCATCTTTTTATTTTTCAGCCCATTTTTAGAGGTAGTGATCTTTATATTTATTATTATTATTATTATTATTATTATTATTATTATTATTATTATTATTATTATTATTATTATTATTATTATTATTATTATTATTATTATTATTATTATTATTATTATTATTATTTGTTGTTGTTATTATTATTATGATAATTGTTGTTACTCCTAAAATGTTAGAAGTATTACCATTATTAATCACATTAAGAGTAATTGTTATTGTAATTATTAACATAAGTATTATAGTTACAATTTGAATTAGGATTTTTATTATTGTTATTACTAACATTATTATCCTTACTAGTAATATCATTATGTAGTATCATTATAAATACTAACATTAATAATAAAAAGCTTGTTATTATTATTATTATTATTATGAACATTAAGTATTATGTAATTTTTTTATTTATTTATCAAAAGTATTATTTTCGTTACTATTATTATCAAACTTTTCGTTTCATTTAAAAACTATAGTTATTATCATTATTATTAATAAAGTTATTATTATTATTATTAGATCATTATTTTTATCAAAAGAACTATCTTTTCAAATAGATAAATATTTTATACATAAATATACTCTTTTTACATATACTATAATTATAATAAAACCTCATATAACTATATATATCAAATTTATTAAGATTATGTATATAAATACTTACAAATGACAAACTATCAATTTTAAATGTAACACTAAATAATTACGTATATAAATATGGACATATTAATATAACTATACAAATAATAAATCAATTGGAATGTATACACAAATCAACTATACATAATATATAAATTAAAATGTAATAAAAAATATTTATTCGATTACTATTATATATATATTAATGAATATACAAATGATATAGGTTCGTGAATCCGAGGCCAATCCTGCATTGTTCAGTTATTCAATGTCGTCATATGTATTGTTACTACAAAATACAGTACAGTGAGTTTCATTTGTCTTTTTACCCTTTATATTTTTGGGCTGAGAATACATGCGCAATTTTTATAAATGTTTTACGAAATAGACACAAGTAATCAAAACTACATTCTATGGCTGGATTATTAAACCAAATATGCCCCTTTTTAGTCTGGTAATCTAAGAATTAGGGAACAGACACCCTAATTGACGCGAATCCTAAAGATAGATCTATCGGGCCCAAAAAGCCCCATCCAAAGTACCGGATGCTTTAGTACTTCAAAATTTATATCATGATCGAAGGAGGATCCCGGAATGATGGGGATATTCTTATATACAAATTGTGAATGTCGGTTACCAGGTGTTCAATCCATATGAATGATATTTTTTTGTCTCTATGCATGGGACGTATGTTTATGAGAAATGGAAATATGAAATCTTGTGGTCTATTAAAATTATGAAATGATTATTTATGTTAAACTAATGAACTTACCAACCTTTTGGTTGACACTTTAAAGCATGTTTATTCTCAGGTACGAAAGAAATCTTCCACTGTGTAATTTCTCATTTTAAAGATATTACTTGGAGTCATTCATGACATATTTCAAAAGACGTTGCATTTGAGTCATTGATTTCATCAAGATTATTATTAAATCAATTATAGTTAGATATATTACAAAATGGTATGCATGCCGTCAACTTTCGATGTAATGAAAGATTGTCTTTTCAAAAACGAATGCAATATTTTTAAAATGTATCATATAGAGGTCAAGTACCTCGCGATGTAATCAACTAATGTGAATCGTTTATAATCGATGTGGACTCTGTCCGGATGGATTAGGATGGGTCTTTACAGTTGGTATCAGAGCGGTGGTCTTAGCGAACCAGGTCTGCATTAGTGTGTATAACTGATAAGTTGTTAGGATGCATTAGTGAGTCTGGACTTCGACCGTGTTTGCATGTCAAAAATTTTGCTTATCATCTTTGTCAAAAATCATCAGTTTATCATTCTTAGGAAATTACCTTCTTATCATTCTTAGTCTAGACACATCTTACTGCAACGATTGCATGAATAGTGTATAGACAAAATCCATATCTTAGCGTATCTGTCACTGTAGACCTTATCTGACATGTTTCCTTAATTTTCTCCATAATTCACGGGATCTTTGGAAGTACGTATAGATATTCTATATATAATTAGAATATCATTCGATATTCAAAAATCATTTCATATCAAAACCCTTTAACTGATCGTGAGATATGGATCCTACACCTAGCTTGGATTCCATTAGTTCCGGAAGCGATTTCAAGATGTATATTGAAGCAGACTCCGAAGTCAATGAACCAGAAGTGCCTCAACCATTTAGTTATTTTTCTTTCTGGAGGAGATGGGGGTGGGTCCGAGACTTACTCACTCAATGGAGAAATGAAGAAGGCGAGCACTACCGCGAACCAAACTTACCTCCTAACATCGGAGAAAACGATGTACTCACCGGTGAACCTATGCGCAACACTGTATTCACCCTTCTTTCTAAAATATTCCACCACGAAGGTCGCATTACTGCAATCTCAGAAAATATTCAACCTCTACTTCTGAATACCAATCGAAGGGGAATATTAGAAGAAGTTAGGGAACTTCAAATTGATAATCAAGATCTATTGAATCAGATGAGTGGATGGATAGAAATGATAGAGGGTAGGATAGAAACCCTGACAAGAATAGTGCGTGATCTACAAGCTATACTTATTACACCAACATCATCACCAACCTCAGCACCAACAACACTTGTAGCACCGACAGCAACAGTACCACCATCAGCAGCACCATCAGCATAACCAGTACCAACAACAACAACATCATCACACGTCTCAACCTCGCAATCTATACCTCAAGCATAATCATCGTTCTATGAATCGTTCTACATATACTATCTTCGTCCTTCGTGATGATTATGTAATCTCTAATGTTTTAGAGATTATGTACTCTAGTTCTAGCCATAAATATGATGAGTTTAATATCACATTGACTCATTAAATCCATGATTACGTCTGAAGAAAATATATATGTATATATGTTTTCATAAAGATTGTAATTAAAATTTTTATTGTACAAATTGTTAATGGTGAAAATATTTTAACGGGTAGGTAATACCCGAGGAATATTTAGATTTCACATTAATAAGTTACATTGTACATTCTACGAATATGATTCAACTGTTATTTACTATCCTACTTACAACCACAGCTATACGAATCCGTTCACCACAAAATAACCATTTTCATTCAATTTTATATTTGGATTTTGACCTATCAGAATCCAACAAATGTCATAATGAAGAAATAATCGACACAATAAAAATTGATTAGAAACAGACTATTTGACAATATGAAATTTTGTTAAGAAACCACGCTAACAAAATCCTAGCTAACTGTTCCTAGCTAACTGTAAATTCCATATTACATTTTATTTATCGCAATTTAATTATCGCAATTTATTTTATCGCAATTTTAATTCTCGCAATTTTATTTAACGTCATTTAATTTCTATTATTTACTTTACGCACTTTATTTATCGTCATTTATTTTCTGTTATTTATTTTACGCACCTTAAATATCGGGACACGTATACAAGGTTTTGACATATCATATCGACGCATCTATATATATTATTTGGAATCACCATAGACACTCTATATGCAGTAATGTAACGACCCGGATTTTTCCGATCATTTTATACCTATGAGATTAATATTTACATAAATTAAACCTTACCAACATGATAAGTAATCTAAATTGTTGAGATTTATGTTTTTAAAAAGAGTTTTACACAACGTTTGACCGTCCAATTTGACCGATGATATCACGAACTATATAACAAATGATAATTATAAATTTGTGTATATATATGTATTTATATATATTTAACATGATCTAAGAATGGTTTAACATCTTATTGTGTACTAATAACAATAAGTTATAAGTATACTTTGAGACTACTAACTTAAGTTTTCAAAATGATAACTATACGTAACGTTATTTGACATATATACCTTTAACCTATAATACTTATACAAGTATCGTATAAATATGTATTTAATCACTTTTAAAGGGCTTATATACATAAAACAATATAAGTATATTTACAAAAGATAGCTATATTTGAATTCTCGTTCTGTTTCCTCAAAATTTCTACATGTATACCTAAAGTATATGTACTCGTATCATACCCAGCTCCTATACGTATTTACTATTAGTATATACACATCACAATCACTTTATTAGCAGCCATGATTCAGCCAATTTTGGATCTTAGCATGCATGATTAATCAATTTGGCATATTACAAGACTTTTGCACAATATTACAAATTTATACATCTTTTCACCACCATTTATACTCCATTCCAATTTCATTTTTACTACACATTTTCTCTAACCAAAAACACACTCTTAGGAACCTTAAGTGTTCTTCACAATCTCAGCAAATAACCATGAAGATCTAGCTTCAAAAACAAGCCTTAATCATCATAATAAATTCCTTACAAGAAAACTTCAATAATCCTTCCAAAAATACAAGTTTACTTCCAACCTTTTGATCCAACTCCACCACTCTTTTGGTTCTAAGATTTTTCTCATCTTTTACAGTAACTTTGTCCAAGTAACTTGAGATAGTAACCTTGTTCATAACCTTATTCGATTCATATTTATATAGCTATCTTATTTTGTGTTGTAAAATTTTAACAACAAGAACATAGTTTGAATGATTTCAAACTTGTTTGCAAACTAAATAGATCCTTCTAACTTAACTTTTAAAACACTTTAAGACCTTTAATATATCATAATGATATGCTAACTTAACAAGATATAACTTGGTTTTACAAAGAACATCTTAAAAACTGAATCTACGTCGTCGGAGTGCAACCGGGGGCTGTTTTGGGTTGGATAATTAAAAACCATCTTAAGCTTTGAATTGGAAGTTCATGTTCTGGAAAAATGATATTTCTTATGAATATGTTAACACATAAAAATTTCATGGTTTAACTCAAAGTGTAAGTATTTTTAGAAAAATGATCATTAAATGTTGTTTTTATGATGGAAAATGATCACTTTCATAAGTTTCACCAAAGTTTGACCTATAACCTGTGATTTCGAATACAACATAAGGTATTTTCAGTTCATATTCTTAAAATTTGACTCGATCCAAGGAAGTGGCAAGTTGAACCAACAAAAACGGAGTTGTAATGAAGAAACTACGACTAAAACAAGATCGGGTATCCGAAGCTAGTTTAGCTACGAAAATATTTGGAGAAAAATTAAATTAATCATATATTTCTAATTAATATGATATTTCATATATATTTACTTATGATTTGATTTTATATATTTCAGGACCACCCGTAAACAACACGAGAAGATTAATCATAAGACCTCATGATTGTACGCAACACGTCATTTGACAACACGGTACTTTATGTACGCAACACGTCACTTGACAACATGGTACCATGGGCCGAGATTAATTCCGATCAATACGAATACGATGGGGTCTTTATTTATTTTATTTAAGCAACTAATTGTGAACCACTAACATCGGACTGCTAACTACGGACTAAGAAAATATTAAAAGTATATATATATATATATATATATATATATATATATATATATATATATATATATATATATATATATATATATATATATATATATATATATGTAACGATTACTTAAAAAGAAAATATGTTGATATATTATATATATGGTTAGGTTTGTGATATCTATCGGAGACCAAGTCGTGATAAATACCTTCAAGGCAAAAGTGAGTATATAGTCCCACTTTTAAACTCTAAATATTTCGGGATGAGAATACATGCATTTTATGATTTACATTATGGACACAAGTGATTAAAAATATATATTCTACGTTGAGTTGTACCACTGGCATACTTCCCTGTAACTTGGTAACTATTATTTACATGAGGTATTGTAAACGCGAATCCTGTTGATAGATCTATCGGGCCTGACAACCCCAACCAAACTGGACGACCAGTATTCAATGGTTGCACATTACTTCGTTTCGGTGACTACACTTGGTACGGTGTAGTAAGATTTCATAATAAAGGGAATATGCGACGTTGATTAAATGTTAAGTATGGTTATCAAGTGCTCAACAACTTAGAATATCTTTATTAAAACGTTTATATATGAAATCTTGTGGTCTATATTTATAACGCTGCCGGCATTAAACCTATATCTCACCAACTTTATGTTGACGTTTTAAGCATGTTTATTCTCAGGTGATAACTAAAAGCTTCCGCTGCAGCATGTTGAATTTAAGCAAGATCTTGAGTATGCATATTTGTGTCAAAAATAAAACTGCATATCGGAGGATTTGTAATGTAAAATATGTTGGAAGTCGTATTGTTATTATCACATGTAAAGTTTGTAAGTCTAAGATTATCGCTAAACGATAATCATTATTAAGTTGTTTAAACCTTGTATTTGTAATAAAAGCTATGGTTTGTATTGTAAAAACGAATGCAGTTTTTGAAAAATGTCGCATATAGAGGTCAATACCTCGCGATGAAATCATATGTTATTGCATTCGTCCTTATGGTGGTTATGACATGTGGTATCAGAGCGTTGATCTTAGAGAACAAGAAAATTTGCATTAGTGTGTCTTATCGAGTTTGTTAGGATGCATTAGTGAGTCTGGACTTTGACCGTGTTTGATTTCGAAAACTATTGCTTATCCTTGTTGGTTAAAAATTAATTTGTAAATATTATGTGGTATTAACGTGCTAGTTGTTATGTGATAGATGTCTAGCTTAGAACTTATTATCACATTCAGCGACTCCGAACCAGAATCTTCAGATGGTGTTCCAGTCATTAACCTATCCGATGATGAAAACGACACCTTTGGGGAAGACTCACAAGTTCCGGATGAATCAATTGTAGAGGAACCGGAAAGTGATCCTGAGGAGGAAGAAATACAGGAAATTTCGAAAGACAAGTTCGAACGAGGAAGGAAACGAAAGGCTACTGAAATGGAAAATCCAAATCCCGAGTCTAGAAAGGATGTTGTGGCACCAACTCCACCAGATACTTCCACACCTATTCCCGCTATTCCTATTAGTTCTATCCCGACATCCAGTTCTTCGGTTCCTCAGCCAAAACGCAGGGAGATAACCAGGATAACCTTTAAGCGATTTCTTTGACCACAAATGCTTTGGGTTAAATGATGCGCTGTTGTTTTAAACCATGGGATCATATAATGTTTTGTATAATATTACTAGTGTGGTTTGCTTAATGTTTGATGTAAGATAAGCATATGTAAAATAGTGAAGTGTGAAATGCAATAATTTTCCATGGTTAAGTATTATTTGGGTGGTAGTAATTGATTTTCGTACTAAGCTATTAAGTATGAACTTTAACGGGTAGGTACTGTGACGACCCGAAGATTTTCGATCAAATTTAAACTTAATCTTATATGATTTCGACACGATAAGCAAAGTCTATAATGTTGAGTCTCGAAAATTTTGGAACTATGTTCATGTATTCAATTACCTTCGACCAGTTTCGACGATTCACGAACAATTAATTGTAAATAGATATGTGTGTGTGTGTGTGTATATATATATATATACATATATATATATATATATATATATATATATATATATATATATATATATATATATATATATATATATATATATATAAAGATGAGATTTTTATATATACTTTTACATGTCATTATTCAACAACGAATCACGAAATAATTTCCTGTGTTTAAGTGTTGACACAATATAATAGATAAAATGATTAGCATCTTCCTTTTCACATTTTTATTTCTACTCATTAATTACTTATATTATTATTATTATTAAGCATCGTCAACCCAAACAAGTATATATAATACTAAAAGTGACAGCTGTGTTTCTCTTTAAATTCTTGTCATATACCACAAGTAGGAATTATTGTATATGTATCACTATTTTCCTTTTGACAAACACAACTCATATAATTAAACTTTTACTGCTTTTGAATGATTGAAATACCTTGGCTAGCTTATGTAATATGCATATCATAACTATCAACTGAACTCTATTTTTCGTTTCCTATTTTATGCAAAACACAAAGACCCATGCCAGCATATATCACCCTCAAACATCTAAACCTATTACTACTTCTTGTTCCCTGGTGAACCCACAACCACAACCATCAACGATCACAAAACCCTAGCATCACCGTCCTCAAACAACAACCCTTCAAACCAAACACCATGTTGTTTGTTGCTACCATCATGTTATTAACAACCAAGACTGCTACAGCTATGTTACTAATCGATTTCAAACCAAACCAACACCTCACAACTCACCATAGTCTCACTTTGATTTTAAGATATAAACCACTACCACCCTACGGCACACACCACATTATTTTTCTGTTTCAATAGCTAGAACAAACCACAACCACCTGCACCATTTCGTCAATCATCACTATCTTCAACTTTGAAACCACTCCAAGCCACCAACTACGACCCAAAAACCATTCTTGTTTCTTCTTAATCGTCACCATCACCAAACCTTTGAACCACCATCGTGAACCTCCAACCCTCATCCTATCCGTAACCACCACAATCACCACCACTTCAGAATCAAACCGCCATCTTCTCCAATACCAAGTCACCATCGGAGTCACCATCTTCGCCATCTTCAAGGCCCATCACGGTCACCTTCTTTCTTCACCTCTCTCTCTCTATATTTTTTTTGTCTTGTATTCTTTCTGCAACTCGGTATAATCTGTTCCAGGATTGTATTCGTAATCAATTAACAAGCCTTCATCTAAACACCACCATCATCATATATGTGCTGCAACCTGCGGTATTACAGATACAATTGTCGTTTACTGTTGTGAACAAGTTATAAACCAAACCTATTAAACCACCACTATAACAACTTCTGTTTCTAATCAACTTCTTATGTTATCATTTCAACGTGTTTGATCCAAACACAAACTAAAACCCTTGAACAATACCAATCGATGCATGCTTCTTCCTTTCTGTTTTCCATTTCACGTTCATCATCATTATTGTATTGCCATTATTATTATTTAATGTGGTGAATGATGAGGACAATGGATAATTACAATAAGATATTGATAATGATATTATACAAGTGCTAAAGGTTGATGATGGGTGATGATTGGAACTACTTTGTATATTTTTTTCCCCTTTGGCCGACACTTACCCAAATAAACTAATCCCACTTGCACAAACAACCCATCATGCAAAAGACACCATAGCCACATTCTATTCTTTAAAAAAAAAATAAATCGAACCCCACCCCACTCATCTCTATTCAAGTCGAATTAAAACCTTGCAGTGAACTTTTGAATTCAATTTTGTTTAAACAATTATATGTATGTGAAACTTGGGTCCCAATTCATTCTTATTGCTTCCCGGTTCCTACTCAACGAAAACATTTAAAAGAACAAACTCCACTTGTTAAGTTCATTAGAGGAGTGGGATTACTTTAAGCATTGATGATTAATTAATTTCACTTTTGCTTCCTGACCGAAATAATAATAAAACAATGGGGCTTCGGTTTCGTTTTAATAAATAGGATATACATGGGCATTAGATACAACGTGGGCTCAGGAGATCCTTGGTTGGGCTATATTTTTTTTCCGTTTGTTGGGCTTAGCATATGGGACGAAAGATATGCAGGCTTTATGCATCTGATCTTAAATGTTGAGAAATGAAAATGGTTTTTATATATATTAAATAAATAAAAATGCGGGATAACATGAGAAAGTGATAATCGGAGCAGTGGTTGATTATGTTGTTGGGCAAACGGGAGGTCCTGGGTTCGAGTTTAGGCAGGGGCATATTTTTTTGGAGAGCTTTTAAGGTAGTTTTAATTATTGTTATTAATATCATTATTATTAATTTTATTATTATTATTACTAATTGTTGTTATTATGGTGATAATTGTTATTATTTCCTAACATTTAGAAGTATAAATATTATTATCATTAATAGTATTATTATTATTGCTATTACTACTATTATCATTAGGTATTATTATTATTATTATTATTATTATTATTATATCATAGTTATTATTATATCATAGTTATTATTATTATGATCCGTATTACTAAAAGTATATTTTATTATCATTTTTATTAGTATTATTATTGAAATGAACATTTTATTTAAACTATCATTCTTATTATTTAAAAGTATCATTTGTATTATCATTAGAATTATTATAATTTTTATCATAATTAGTAAAACTTTAATATCAACATTATCAATTTAACAAATAAATATTTTGTACATAAAAACACATTTATTATAAATATACTGATATTCCAAATAACTATATGAAAAACATATTATCATTATACATATGACTACATATGTCAAAATTAGGTATATTAATATAATACTAAATATATATAAATACTGATATAACTACAACAATCATTTTTGATATATATATATACAAAACAAACATATATAACACATAATTTAAGATACAATAAAAATATATGATTTTAAATGAAATTTAGTATGAATATTATAATTACAATTACATAAATAACTTATATTAATAAATGAAATTATGAGATTTCCAGTATACGTTTTAATATATAAATGAATGATATAGGTTCGTGAATCCGAGGCCAACCCTGCATTTGTTCAATATTGTCATATGTATTTTTACTACAAAATACATTAGGTGAGTTTCATTAATCCCCTTTTTAAATGCTTTTGCAATATATATTTTTGGGACTGAGAATACATGCGCTATTTTTTATAAATGCTTTACGAGATAGACACAAGTAATCGAAACTACATTCTATGGTTGGATTATCTAATCGAATATGCCCTTTTTATTAAGTCTGGTAATCTAAGAATTAGGGAACAGACACCCTAATTGACGCGAACTCTAAAGATAGATCTATCGGGCCCAACAAGCCCCATCCAAAGTACCGGATGCTTTAGTACTTCGAAATTTATATCATGTCCGAAGGAGGATCCCGGAATGATGGGGTTATTCTTATATGCATTTTGTGAATGTCATTTACCAGGTGTTCAATCCATATGAATGATTATTTTTGTCTCTATGCATGGGACGTATATAAATGGAAATAAAAAATCTTGTGGTCTATTAAAATGATGGAAATGTTTATTTATGTTAAACTAATGAACTCACCAACCTTTTGGTTGACACTTGAAAGCATGTTTATTCTCAGGTACGAAAGAAATCTTCCGCAGCGCATTTGCTCATTTTAGAAACATATTTTGGAGTCATTCATGGCATATTTCAAAAGAAGTTGCATTCGAGTCGCCGAGTTCATCAAGATTATTATTAAGTCAATTATAGTTGGATATATTCTGAAATGGTATGCATGCCGCCAATTTTCGTTGTAAAGAAAGATTGTCTTTTAAAATTGAATGCAATGTTTGTAAAATGTATCATATAGAGGTCAAATACCTCGCGATGTAATCAACTGTTGTGAATCATTTATAATCGATATGGACTTCGTTCAGATGGATTAGGACGGGTTTTTACAGTTGGTATCAGAGCGATGGTCTTAGCGAACCAGGTCTACATTAGTGTGTCTAACTGATAAGTCGTTAGGATGCAATAGTGAGTCTGGACTTCGACCGTGTCTGCAAGTTAAAATTTTTGCTTATCATTTTGTCGAAAATCATCTGCTTATCATCCTTAGGAAATTACTTGCTTATCATTCTTAGTCTAGACACCTCTTACTACAATGGTTGCGTGAATAGTGTATAGACATATCTTAGCGTATCTGCTACTTCATGTCTTAACGTACCTGTTATTGTTATCTCTACCTGACAGCTTCCGTAGATTCCTCCGTAACTTATGGGATTTTAGTATTATATATGCATATGTAAATTATGTATTACAGGGTACTAATCTATATCCTATAATCTATTTATTATCAAAAATCCTTCATCTGGTCGTACGAGATGAATCCCTCAACCAGTTCGAATTCCTCGGATTCCGACAGCTATTCTGATATGGATATCCACCTGAGCTCTGAAAACAAAATAACCAGAATGGATCAACCAACCAGCCATCATCAATTCATCTGATAGGTTCGTAGTTGACTTAATCAATGGAGACACGAAGAAGGCGATCCTTTCCACCAACTGAATTCACCTCTTGGTGAAGAACCTGAAGCATTTACCGATGAACCTGTCCGAAACACCGTTTTCACCCTCATTTTCAGAATAGCTCGAAACGATTTCGTAATATCTACAATTCTAGATCTTATTCATCTGCTCGTTTAGACCGACAATCATTCCGGAGTAATACAAGAAGTCAACGAACTTCGCGCTCGAGTAAACAATTTGGAGAATATGGTGCAAAATGTACCAGCTTCAATAACATCACCGGCATCAACAACACCACTAACAATACAAGATTCAACATCACATACCCCAATATCTCATTCTGTACCTCAAACATAATCATTGTTCTACGAATCATTCTACATTATTTAACTTCGTTCGACATGGCGATTATATAATCTTTAATGTTTTAG
This sequence comes from Rutidosis leptorrhynchoides, assembly GCF_046630445.1. NCBI lineage: Eukaryota > Viridiplantae > Streptophyta > Magnoliopsida > Asterales > Asteraceae > Rutidosis > Rutidosis leptorrhynchoides. The sequence continues at coordinate 352,275,800 of NC_092343.1, forward strand.
AGATTATATATTCTTATTCTATCAGTAAATCAAATGAGTCTAATATCATATTGACTCATGAAATTCATGATTACATCTGAAGAAAATATATATGTAAGTATATTTTCATAAAGATGGTAATTAAAATTCTTTTGTACAAACCATTAATGGTGAAAATATTTTAACGGGTAGGTAATACCCGAGGAATATTCAGATTTCACATTAATAAGTTACACTGTACATTCTTCGAAGCTGATTCAACAGTCGTTTACTATCCTACTTACATCCACCGATATATAAATCCGTTCACCACAAAATACCCATATTCATCCAAATTTCATATTTAGATTTTGATTTATCAGAATCCAACAAGTGGCATAATGTAGAAAACATTTGACAAAATAAAATTTGTTAGAAACAAACAAATTAACTATGAGAAATTTTGTTAAGAATCCACGCTAACTGTTCCTAGCTAATTGTTCCTAGCTAACTGATTACATTTTAATTATCGCAATTTAATTATCGCAATTTACATTCTCGCAATTTTAATTATCGTCATTTAATTTCTGTTATTTATTTTACGCACTTTAAATATAGGGACACGTATACAAGGTTTTGACATATCATATCGACGCATCTATATATATTATTTGGAATCACCATAGACACTCTATATGCAGTAATGATCGAGTTCTCTATACAGGGTTGAGGTTGATTCTCAAATAATATATATACTTTGAGTTGTGATCGAGTCTGAGACATGTACACGGGTCACGATATTTATTAATTAATTCGAATATTATATATTAAACTATATATAAATTATTAGACTGTTAACTGTGGACTATCGACTGTGGACAAATAACATTGGACAATTAAAATGAATTAAAATATTGATTATAATATAAGAAACTAAACAATTCTTCAAGTTGCCACTTGATTTCATCTAAATCTCATTTGTATCTTGACGATTACAATCTGCGATCAAACCTTTCGTAATTCTTGAAAACACCTCAATCGATAGGATGAACCAACAGTACTTCATCTACGTAATAAGAGATTGATGCATATAGTTATGCACTTGAAAACTCTCGGAACCTGAGTAAACGTTTAACAAGTATCTGTGCTAGCTCCATTGGCATTGTTATTACCGAAAATAACTTTACAATCCCTCTTCAAAGTAGCCAATTTTGTCACAGCTTCAGCAAATCAACTTCGACTTCCATTCGGATTAGCCTTATTATAATCTTGATTATATAAGTTACATTTCGTCATCGTTACCGGAGAATCGTTTATATTTCAACACCTTAGCAGTAAATTTACCTGCAATTTCATTGATCTCTGACCTTCCGAAGAATCATTATGTTCATTGAAACCCTATCATATAGTCATCCGTATCTTGTAACAAAAATTGCCATACCAATTACCAGGTTTAGCAACCAGTATTTTGAAATCTCGCAGCATGTCTACATCAACAGTTATATGTATACATATAATAATTATCTCCTAGAATTACGATCTTCAATTCTAAAATTTTGAAAAGCACCCAGCCAACAAATTAATACATTGAACTTTGAAAAAGCTGAATGAAGCATCAGAAACTGTAGGCAACCGTAAACGACCTAAATCGTCGAAAGTTTGATGATAAAGAACGGAGTATTGGAAGCACTCAATAGAAAATTTAGTACCGAAAAGCGGATTATGCGAAACTATAAAGGAAGCCGTGGACAAATCACAAGAATAAGTTTGACCTCAAAGAATCTAAATGATTCAGTACCTGCTGAAGTCATTAACGAATACCTTGCTTCTGACTCCAAACTCTTGCGGACAAATTTTCTTCACCATCCTTCGATATTAGAAATTCCAAGATATCATCGTATCTTTCATATTCTCCATATTTCTGAAGATATTTTCATAACTATTCTTATCTAAAATCATTAATCTCTTCGTGCTATCAGTGTTACATCATATAGAAACTGTTAGTTTCTATATTCTGTAAACTTTTGAGCATTAAAATATGAATATTATTGAAGTAATGTTGGGAACTGATGCATGAGTTAGTATAATATAATGACACTTGATCAACGTGATTATATTACAGTAAGTCATGCTGAGTTTCCAATGGAACGTGATGATTCACAGACCATAACGTCATCACGTGCCATGTTACATAACTCTTTCATTCTGTTTAACTTCTGAACATATCAAGGAAGAATATTCTTGATAGTTCTGTTCTCAGTTATTCTGATAATTTAACAAATCAAATCGTGCGATTACGTTCTTTCTTGTTTAGAACATTAAGTCCATTCGAAACTCCATACTTACGAATTCTGGGCCATTACTCGCTTTGCTAGAGGTCGAGAAGAGAATAAAAAGGCAAAGAGCTACAAAATATAAATAACAACACGGAGGTTACAAATCGTAGATATTAATACAAATAGCAATATAAAGGAACGATATAATTAAGAATAGTATCACCTAAGATAATAGTAGAAGTAAACAGATTTTTTTCTGATGGAAGATTGAAAAGAAGGATGACAGAAATGATAATTAGGAAAATATCAAGGATTAGAACTGGATTAAGCATTCTCAGAATCCTTTGGATATATGAAACAAGAAGGAAAGTATAGGAATGGTGAGAATAATGGAACGGAAGAGTTTAATTTATAATGAAAATATCAAACAGAGTAATCGAAGCAGATCACTGCATTTAATTCAAGAGATCTTAATTTCCTTATTCGCCGAAGAATCAGATCTTAAAGATCTTCAAGATTTTCTTTTAAATCCCTTGAATTCCGGAATTCAAACCTGACTACGTCAAAAGTTAAAAACAAATCCTTGTTTCTCATTTCATTCTTTTGTGAATAGCTTCATTCGTACGCTTCGTGTAATCGAATTATTTTATCTATATTTCTCAAATAATGATAAAACTCAATTTATCAACTCATATTCGTCATGAAAACATTTTTATTGTTAGCCATGACAACCCCACTCAAATTTCGGGACGAAATTTCTTTAACGGGTAGGTACTGTGACGACCCGAAGATTTTCGATATAATTTAAACTTAATCTTATATGATTTCGACACGATAAGCAAAGTCTATAATGTTGAGTCTCGAAAATTTTGGAACTATGTTCATGTATTCAATTACCTTCGACCAGTTTCGACGATTCACGAACAATTAATTGTAAATAGATATGTGTATGTGTGTGTGTATATATATATATATACATATATATATATATATATATATATATATATATATATATATATATATATATATATATATATATATATATATATATATATATATATATATATATATATATATAAAGATGAGATTTTTATATATACTTTTACATGTCATTATTCAACAACGAATCCCGAAATAATTTCCTGTGTTTAAGTGTTGACACAAAATAATAGATAAAATGATTAGCATCTTCCTTTTCACATTTTTATTTCTACTCATTAATTACTTATATTATTATTATTATTAAGCATCGTCAACCCAAACAAGTATATATAATACTAAAAGTGACAGCTGTGTTTCTCTTTAAATTCTTGTCATATACCACAAGTAGGAATTATTGTATATGTATCACTGTTTTCCTTTTGACAAACACAACTCATATAATTAAACTTTTACTGCTTTTGAATGATTGAAATACCTTGGCTAGCTTATGTAATATGCATATCATAACTATCAACTGAACTCTATTTTTCGTTTCCTATTTTATGCAAAACACAAAGACCCATGCCAGCATATATCACCCTCAAACATCTAAACCTATTACTACTTCTTGTTCCCTGGTGAACCCACAACCACAACCATCAACGATCACAAAACCCTAGCATCACCGTCCTCAAACAACAACCCTTCAAACCAAACACCATGTTGTTTGTTGCTACCATCATGTTATTAACAACCAAAACTGCTACAGCTATGTTACTAATCGATTTCAAACCAAACCAACACCTCACAACTCACCATAGTCTCACTTTGATTTTAAGATATAAACCACTACCACCCTACGGCACACACCACATTATTTTTATGTTTCAATAGCTAGAACAAACCACAACCACCTGCACCATTTCGTCAATCATCACTATCTTCAACTTTGAAACCACTCCAAGCCACCAACTACGACCCAAAAACCATTCTTGTTTCTTCTTAATCGTCACCATCACCAAACCTTTGAACCACCATCGTGAACCTCCAACCCTCATCCTATCCGTAACCACCACAATCACCACCACTTCAGAATCAAACCGCCATCTTCTCCAATACCAAGTCACCATCGGAGTCACCATCTTCGCCATCTTCAAGGCCCATCACGGTCACCTTCTTTCTTCACCTCTCTCTCTCTATATTTTTTTTGTCTTGTATTCTTTCTGCAACTCGGTATAATCTGTTCCAGGATTGTATTCGTAATCAATTAACAAGCCTTCATCTAAACACCACCATCATCATATATGTGCTGCAACCTGCGGTATTACAGATACAATTGTCGTTTACTGTTGTGAACAAGTTATAAACCAAACCTATTAAACCACCACTATAACAACTTCTGTTTCTAATCAACTTCTTATGTTATCATTTCAACGTGTTTGATCCAAACACAAACTAAAACCCTTGAACAATACCAATCGATGCATGCTTCTTCCTTTCTGTTTTCCATTTCACGTTCATCATCATTATTGTATTGCCATTATTATTATTTAATGTGGTGAATGATGAGGACAATGGATAATTACAATAAGATATTGATAATGATATTATACAAGTGCTAAAGGTTGATGATGGGTGATGATTGGAACTACTTTGTATATTTTTTTCCCCTTTGGCCGACACTTACCCAAATAAACTAATCCCACTTGCACAAACAACCCATCATGCAAAAGACACCATAGCCACATTCTATTCTTTTAAAAAAAAATAAATCGAACCCCACCCCACTCATCTCTATTCAAGTCGAATTAAAACCTTGCAGTGAACTTTTGAATTCAATTTCGTTTAAACAATTATATGTATGTGAAACTTGGGTCCCAATTCATTCTTATTGCTTCCCGGTTCCTACTCAATTAAAACATTTAAAAGAACAAACTCCACTTGTTAAGTTCATTAGAGGAGTGGGATTACTTTAAGCATTGATGATTAATTAATTTCACTTTTGCTTCCTGACCGAAATAATAATAAAACAATGGGGCTTCGGTTTCGTTTTAATAAATAGGATATACATGGGCATTAGATACAACGTGGGCTCAGGAGATCCTTGGTTGGGCTATATTTTTTTTCCGTTTGTTGGGCTTAGCATATGGGACGAAAGATATGCAGGCTTTATGCATCTGATCTTAAATGTTGAGAAATGAAAATGGTTTTTATATATATTAAATAAATAAAAATGCGGGATAACATGAGAAAGTGATAATCGGAGCAGTGGTTGATTATGTTGTTGGGCAAACGGGAGGTCCTGGGTTCGAGTTTAGGCAGGGGCATATTTTTTTGGAGAGCTTTTAAGGTAGTTTTAATTATTGTTATTAATATCATTATTATTAATTTTATTATTATTATTACTAATTGTTGTTATTATGGTGATAATTGTTATTATTTCCTAACATTTAGAAGTATAAATATTATTATCATTAATAGTATTATTATTATTGCTATTACTACTATTATCATTAGGTATTATTATTATTATTATTATTATTATTATATCATAGTTATTATTATATCATAGTTATTATTATTATGATCCGTATTACTAAAAGTATATTTTATTATCATTTTTATTAGTATTATTATTGAAATGAACATTTTATTTAAACTATCATTCTTATTATTTAAAAGTATCATTTGTATTATCATTAGAATTATTATAATTTTTATCATAATTAGTAAAACTTTAATATCAACATTATCAATTTAACAAATATATATTTTGTACATAAAAACACATTTATTATAAATATACTGATATTCCAAATAACTATATGAAAAACATATTATCATTATACATATGACTACATATGTCAAAATTAGGTATATTAATATAATACTAAATATATATAAATACTGATATAACTACAACAATCATTTTTGATATATATATATATATATACAAAACAAACATATATAACACATAATTTAAGATACAATAAAAATATATGATTTTAAATGAAATTTAGTATGAATATTATAATTACAATTACATAAATAACTTATATTAATAAATGAAATTATGAGATTTCCAGTATACGTTTTAATATATAAATGAATGATATAGGTTCGTGAATCCGAGGCCAACCCTGCATTTGTTCAATATTGTCATATGTATTTTTACTACAAAATACATTAGGTGAGTTTCATTAATCCCCTTTTTAAATGCTTTTGCAATATATATTTTTGGGACTGAGAATACATGCGCTATTTTTTATAAATGCTTTACGAGATAGACACAAGTAATCGAAACTACATTCTATGGTTGGATTATCTAATCGAATATGCCCTTTTTAGTAAGTCTGGTAATCTAAGAATTAGGGAACAGACACCCTAATTGACGCGAACTCTAAAGATAGATCTATCGGGCCCAACAAGCCCCATCCAAAGTACCGGATGCTTTAGTACTTCGAAATTTATATCATGTCCGAAGGAGGATCCCGGAATGATGGGGTTATTCTTATATGCATTTTGTGAATGTCGGTTACCAGGTGTTCAATCCATATGAATGATTATTTTTGTCTCTATGCATGGGACGTATATAAATGGAAATAAAAAATCTTGTGGTCTATTAAAATGATGGAAATGTTTATTTATGTTAAACTAATGAACTCACCAACCTTTTGGTTGACACTTGAAAGCATGTTTATTCTCAGGTACGAAAGAAATCTTCCGCAGCGCATTTGCTCATTTTAGAAACATATTTTGGAGTCATTCATGGCATATTTCAAAAGAAGTTGCATTCGAGTCGTCGAGTTCATCAAGATTATTATTAAGTCAATTATAGTTGGATATATTCTGAAATGGTATGCATGCCGCCAATTTTCGTTGTAAAGAAAGATTGTCTTTTAAAATTGAATGCAATGTTTGTAAAATGTATCATATAGAGGTCAAATACCTCGCGATGTAATCAACTGTTGTGAATCATTTATAATCGATATGGACTTCGTTCAGATGGATTAGGACGGGTTTTTACAGGTACTACCCTAGATATAATTATAAAACGCTAATAAGAAGAAAAGGCTTTTTTAATAATAACTGGTTCATATTATTAATAAGCTACGATGTACTGTAAATACATACTACATCTATAATATTCCATGTGAATAATTATTTTTTCATTCTTATTGAAGATTATGGAGCGATTGAACCGAATGACGGAACAAGAAATCCAGGAACTCATCAATCAGCGAGTGAACGACAGAATGTTATGGGTCGAGGCTGCAAGAGGTGCTGCAGTTAACCCAAATCCTCGTGTGGGATGCACTTACAAAACTTTTCAAGGTTGCAAGCCCTCATCATTTAGTGGAACAGAAGGACCGGTCGGTTTAACCCGGTGGATCGAAAAGATTGAGTCTGTGTTTAAAATCAGTAGTTGTATTGAGAAGGACATGACCAAGTATGCATCGTGCACCTTACAAGATAGTGCACTCACGTGGTGGAAAAACTATGTGAAGGCCGTAGGAGGAGATGTAGCTTATGATACTCCTTGGGAAGAATTCAAAACAATGCTAATCAATGAGTATTGTCCAAGGAACGAGGTTAGGAAGTTGGAAGCTGAATTACGAAGCCTGAAAGTTGTTGGTACTAAACTCACCAACTACAATCAGCGATTCATGGAATTAGCTTTGCTATGTCCCGAATTGGTACCAACCGAAGAACGGAAGATTGAACTGTACAAAGACGGTTTGCCTAAAAAGGTCAAGGCAAATGTTACATCATCCAAACCCAAGACTATTCATGAAGCTATTACCATGGCGAACGAGTTAATGGACCAGATTATTCTGGATAAGAACACCGATGTCAAGACATCGGGAAACAAAAGAAAGTGGGAAGGTAATCATCAACAATCCAACAAGAAACAAGAAACCACGCAAGGTGCGGGTAGCGGTTCGAACTCAGGTTACAACGGACGAAATCCTTTATGTAACAGATGCCACAAACATCACTCTGGTTATTGTAATGTGGTGTGCAACAATTGTAATCGAAAATGTCATCTTGCTGAAGATTGTAGGGTTCCCGCTACAAATACAAATGGTACCAAGACTCCTGCCACCAATGCAAATAGAACTGCCTTGGCCACTGTTACTTGTTATAGGTGTGGGAAACAGGGTCATTATAAGAGTCAGTGCCCGAATCCAGAGAAGAATAACGGATCTGCACGTGGAAGAGCATTTGTTATTAATGCTAGAGAGGCGTGCGAAGACCCGGAGCTTGTTACGGGTACGTTTACCATTAATAACTTATTCGCATCTATTATATTTGATACTGGTGCCGATAGAAGTTACGTGTGTAGAGACTTTCACGCTAAATTGAATTGTTCATCATTACCTCTAGATGTTAAGTACATGATTGAGTTAGCTAATGGTAAACTAATTAAAGCCGATAAAATTTGCCGTGATTGTAAAATAAATTTAGCCGGAGAAATATTTAAGATTGATTTGATACCCGTAGAATTAGGAAGTTTTGATGTAATAGTCGGCATGGACTGGATGTCCAAAATAGGAGCTGAAGTTGTGTGCGCCAAGAAGGCAATTCACATTCCTCGTAAGGATAAAATGCCAGTAATGATTTATGGAAAGAAGGGTAACTCAAAGCTAAAACTCATTAGTTGTTTGAAAGCTCACAAGTTCTTGAAGAAAGGGTGCTATGCTATCTTAGCACATGTTAATAAAGTCAAAACGAAGGAAAAAGTGAGGAGCATCAACGACGTGCCTGTGGCAAGAGATTTTCCCGATGTTTTTCTGGAAGAATTACCGGGATTACCTCCATTTAGATCTGTAGAATTTCAAATAGATCTAGTACCAGGAGCTGCACCAGTGGCTCTTGCTCTATATAGACTTGCACCGTCCGAGTTAAAAGAACTTCAGAGTCAGTTAAAAGAATTATTGGACCGTGGATTCATACGACCAAGTACTTGATAGTGCTCCAAATGAACATATATTTAGTAGCAATATCGTTCCAATATGTAAAGTTTTTAAATGTAATTTCCTTATTTTTAGTAGTAATAGTTAAATAAATAAGTGCGAAGACGAAAGACGCAAATCGCTCGAAAATGAAGATTTAAAGACAAAAACAAAGATTTGAAAGACCAAAACGTCCAAAAAGCTCAAATGTACAAGATACAATTCAAAAGGTTCAATTTATTGATGAGAAACGTCTAAAAATGACAAGAGTACAAGTTACAAAATGCAAAGTACAAGATATTAAATTATACGAAAGGACGTTCGAAAATCCGGAACCGGTACCCGAGCCAACTATCAACGCTCGACGCAACGGAGCTGAAAGTACAAGTCAACTATGCACAAGAATATAATATAATATTTAAATAATTCATAATAAGAATAATAATAAATAATAAAAAGTTGTTAATTGAGCATAGTTAAGGGGTCATAAGTGAAAATTTCAAATCAACATTTGCCTATAAAATGGAATTCACATAGTAATGAAAAAGAACACCTTCACTTCATTTTTCTTTCTTTCCCTCTGTAAGAATATATATATTTATATTTATAATATTAAGTTTAATTTAAGTTTAATAATAATTGGGTTATTGTAAGAAATATTTTACGGGTTTTAAAGTCGAAATTCTGTCCGTGCAACGCTACGCGATTAATCACCACTGTAAGCTATGTTCTTCCTTTTTAATTTAATGTCTCGTAACTAAGTTATTATTATGCTTATTTGAGCCGAAGTAATCGTGATGTTAGGCTAAAATATTAAGACGGGGTTATTGAACTTTGTACCATAATTAAGGTTTGGGCAAAAGACCGACACTTGTGGAAATTGGACTATTGACTATTAATAGATGGGGGGTATTGTCTAATTGAGTGACAACTCATTGGAGTCTGTCGAACCTATCTTCAAATTAATTAACCTAATAATTAATAATGATTATGGTTGTCCTATTTAGTGACGTTCATATGGAATCTGTTATAATCATTTAATTAATCAATTGGGTTGGGTAATTGATTATTCATTCTGATCAAGTGGATGAATTAATATTCATAAACTAATTAAAACAGGGGTGGATTACATACAGTGATAACTGGTGTAATTGTTGACAGAAGTGATAACTGCGTCACAGTTTAAATCCTTAATCAGTTGGAATATTTGACTTCGGGTATAAGGGTAATTTGACGAGGATACTCGCACTTTATATTTATGACCGATGGACTATTATGGACAAAAACCAGATAGACGTATCAAATAAACCAGGACAAAGGACAATTAACCCATGGTAATAAATTAAAATCAACACGTCAAACATCATGATTACGGAAGTTTAAATAAGCATAATTCTTTTATTATATTTCTCATCGTATCTTTATTTACTTTCATTTTATTAATCGCAATTTTATTTACTGTCATTTTATTTATTGTCATTATTTTACGCACTTTAATTATCGTCATTTATCTTTGCGCTTAAAATATAGAATCGACAAACCGGTCATTAAACGGTAAAACCCCCCTTTTATAATAATATTACTACTTATATAATTATATATATTTTGTATAAACATAGTTTTTAAAAATATAGTAAGTATCACCAGCTCCCTGTGGAACGAACCGGACTTACTAAAAACTACACTACTCTACGATTAGGTACACTGCCTATAGTGTTGTAGCAAGGTTTAGGTATATCCCATCCGTAAATTAATAAAACTTGTGTCATATTTTGTAGTATTTTGTATTAAAAATAATACTATTTCGTACCCTCACGCTACCACATCAAGTTTTTGGCGCCGCTGCCGGGGAGCACTAAAACGCTATATTTTTAATTTATATTTGCAAAAATATAAATAAAAAAAACGTAAAAAAAAAAAACGCAAAAAAAAAAAAAAAAAAAAACGTAAAAAAAAAAAAAAACGTAAAAAAAAAAAAAAATTATTTTAAGTTTTATTACCTTTAGATTTTTAGACTCAGTCACAACTTTTAGTATTAAGTTTAGTTTTGCCATAGTTATTTTCATTTTTAGATTTTTAGGCTTTGCCGTAAAATCCCTTAAGTGCTTATTCCTTAGACTAAGTTTTAGGTGCTTTAGAATTTTGCGACGCCATTTTTCGCGCTATTTTCTTATTTTTATTTTTCGACGCGTTTACCTATGTATCAATTACAATTCCAATTAGTGATCTCCATTTGTAGCTTTAATTTTAAGATAGTGATCGTTATAAGGTTGGATTAACCGCGTGTTTACAAACCACTCTTCGTCTTTTTCATTTTTCGACACTTTTCGACGCGCACTCTTTTTCTCTCTTATTTCTCGCCATTCTAGTTTTTAGGACTTAGATTTTTTTCTACTTCTTCTCTAAATTTCTTAAAATTACGAAAATTTATTTTAAGTGGTTAAATTGATAGACATCAAAATTTTCTGGTTCGTAGTAATAGTTGGATTTGTACGTGGACCGGGTTATTGGAGCCAAACAGTACTCAATTATATTGAGACCAAACGAATCCTGCCCCTCTGCTGCATGTTTTGGCTATTCGAAACGTGGGCAAAATCAGAAAAGTCTATTAATTGGATAACTTATATAATTTTTCTTTCTTTTTAAAAACTAATAGGATATTCAGTGAATGCACCGAGCAAGACGTTCACCGCCGGTCATACGTTCACCACCTGTAACTCGATCAAGACATCGTTTAACAAATATCGCCGCCGTTGATTTTTCTTTAGAATCGTCATCTAGTCGACCAAGTACTCCAATTCAAATTTCCGATAATCCATCTTTTGAACCCGATTTCACAACTAAGAACCCGGAAGATATTCAAGGACAATTCCAAGATCCTGAACCCCAAACCGTTAAATCAGAATCCTCTAGTGATTCGTATACAACAAATCCAATCATGGAAAATCTAGAACCTCTAAGTATGGAAGATCGAATAAGAGCCACACGCACGGGCCAAGGTCACGCCATTATTAAGCCAGAAGTTAATGCGCCAGATTATGAAATCAAAGGACAAATCCTACACATGGTAACTAATCAGTGCCAATATAGTGGTACGCCAAAAGAAGATCCCAATGAACATCTTCGTACCTTTAATAGGATCTGTACACTATTCAAAATCCGAGAAGTGGAGGATGAGCAGATATATCTCATGTTATTTCCCTGGACTTTAAAGGGAGAAGCCAAAGATTGGTTGGAATCGTTACCTGAAGGGGCGATTACTACATGGGATGATTTAGTTGAAAAATTTTTTAAACAATTCTTTCCGGCATCTAAAGCCGTGAGACTTCAAGGAGAAATTGTTACGTTCGCGCAAAAGCCAAATGAAACATTATATGAGGAGTGGACAAGATTCGGAAGGATGTTGAGAGGATGTCCTCAACACGGTTTAGACACTTACCAAATAGTACAAATATTCTACCAAGGTGTCAACGTTGCTACACGAAAAGACATCGACATAACAGCTGGTGGTTCCATTATGAAGAAAACCGCAACTGAAGCTTACAAAATTATTGATAACACAGCCTCCCACTCGCATGAGTGGCACCAAGAAAAAGATATTTTTCGTTCATCTAAAGTGGCTAGAGCCGATTCTAGCCATGACTTTGATTCCGTTTCAGCAAAAATAGATGCTTTCGAAAGACGAATGGAAAAGATGAATAAAGATATTCACGCAATACGAATCAGTTGTGAGCTATGCGGTGGACCACACTTATTGAAAGATTGTCACATTGAACCAACAGTAGAACAACGAGAGAATGTTTCCTATATGAACCAAAGGCCTGGAAATAATTATCAAAATAATTATCAACCGCCAAAGCTAAACTTCAATCGAAATCAAAACATTCTTAACAATCCAAAAGGACCCGAAAATAACTGGTATAACCAACAAGGTCCGAATAACCAACCAACTCAAAACAACACTTTCAATCAACAAAGACATGGCTTGTATAAACCACCACAACAAATCGAAGAGAAAAAGCCAAATCTAGAAGAAATGATGGCAAAGCTAATGGAATCTCAAACACAATTTATTACATCTCAAACCCAAACGAATGAGAGGTTTGATCAGTCATTAAGAACTCAACAAGCTTCCATTTTGAATCTAGAAAAACACGTAGGTACTCTTGCTAGCATGATAAGTGAGAGGGAACAAGGAAAGCTACCGAGTAATACTGAAGTAAATCCTCGAAATGAGAATGTTAATATGGTTTCAACAGACTCTGAAAAACCAGCTCCAGAAGATGGGAAGGTTTTAAATGTTAGTAACAATGAAGAAGTTACACCACCACCACCACCACCCAAGTATGTAAAGCCAGTGGTGGCACCATATAAACCACCCATCCCGTTTCCAAGAAAAGGAGTTGAGTATGAGCAAGTAATAGGTAATAAAGATTGTGATACCTCTGGAAAAAAGAAGAAGAAGAATAAGAAAGTACAAGAAACAAAAGCCGTAGAAGTAAACCCGGTAAAGACAGTTCCACCAAAACCTCCACCTAGGGTAGGTGATCCGGGTGAATTTATTGTTCCTTGTCTACTTAGTGATTGTGTCATGTATGATGCATTAGCAGATTTAGGTGCAAGTGTGAGTGTTATGCCTCTTTCATTATATAAAAGATTAGGTGTAGGTAAGTTAAGTCCAACGGATATGAGTGTTCGACTCTTTGATCAAACCATTAAGCACCCAGTTGGAATTGCTGACAACCTACCCATTCAAGTAGGCAATTTAACCTTTCTAGTCGAATTCATTGTCATTGACATAGAAGAGGACCCAAACATTCCTCTAATTTTAGGTCGACCATTCTTAGCATCCACCAAGGCGTTATTTGATGTAAGAAACGGTAGAATGACACTTAGTAGTGGTGACAAATCAATCACCTTTATGATTCGAAAGTCTAAATCTCCACCAACCAAAATCGTTGAACCAATAAAAACGATTGGTAAGAACCATGTTGTTTTACCAACTCCAACGGTAGTGCTTAACAATAATAAAACGCCTAAGTGTGGGGAAAATGAAGTAACACCTAATGATGACATGATAACAAAGAACCCCGTTGTTGATACGAAATTAAATGATCCCGTTATTAATAGTTCAATGAAGAAACTTATTAAACGGATTCGCAATGCTAGAACCAAGGAGAACTTTAAGTTATGTAACCGGTTAGTATCCAATCTATCACCTAAAGAAAAGGAGAAACTAGTTGAAATTGTGGATATTACACAGGAATCCGACCAATGGCTTAAAGAAAAAGTCACGGATATGCAAGTTGATTATGGACCAAGAGAAATTAACGATGAAGTTAATCACAATTTTGACACCACGGCTACCTAAGTGTGGGGAGATTCAAATGTTCTAAAAAGAAAATGCTATCTAGAGTTAGTTGTTCTGTTCTCGTGTAGTTCCGAGAATGGAACCCGATTGGTCTTTTCCGCTAGCAGACACTAAAGAACTAGTTTTCTCCCTCCATTCTGAATTTTTATTTTTTTTAGGTTTTATTTGAAATTAATATGCATTTTAATTTATGTTTTATTGTGATTTTAAAAAACAAAATTTACTTTATTTCTTTAAGTTAAAAATATGATTTTTAAAATTCGTCGTAAGTTGAACACTAGGTCATTGAACCGAAATTGCTTTACCCAAGGACGGGGCGACAAATTTTGTTATCATTATTTTTAATTTTATTGATTTAAAGTATGCCAAAAAAAATATTAAATATTATAAATTTTTGAAAGTAGGGTAATATACCAAACTTCAAAAATATGTATATGTATGTTTGTATTTTATTATGTACAAAACAGGGTAAAACAGCGCACTTTCAAAGACTAACATTAAGTTCAGCAAAAGGTACTAATTTTGACGATAAGACGCAAAATATCAAATGTGAAATAACAACAATATGTTTGCAAACTCAGTATTTTTAATCACTTTTCTACACTAATCACCCTCATGAATTTAAATTTAGTCTGATTTCATGCAAATGAGGGCATTGCATGATCTCAAGTGTAGGGAAGGGTTATAAATTCTCTCGGGTTTATACTTGGCTTATTTTCTAAATATTATGAAAATTTTAAAATTTTTTAACTAAATGAATTCAAAATCATGTTTATACATATTTATGAACGATAAAACTAGGTGTTAATGCCGAAATTATCGTTACCTCGAAAAGGACATAAATTGAGAAACAACCCAAAACGCTTAAATTCATTTAAAATGGAATTGAAGAGAATAAAAAGGCAAAGAAAGAAACTAAGTGTCGGGAGAATGTACCAAGTTATTTAATTAAAAAACTATATATCACATGTTTCTGTAAAGTTATTGCAGGTGCTTTTGTTTTGGACGATACTAATCAGTTTTACCCGATTTATTATAATACTTTTGAAAGAAAAGATGGATCTACACGATGAATCAATTCCATCATTAAAAGGAAGTAAAGTCTTCCAAAAAAGACACGCGCTTCTTGATTTAGGTCATGAAGTTGTCGTCCAGACCAGCTGTAGGTTGACGAAAAATCTAGAAAAGTCATCACTAAAATCAGCAGGAAATCCACGGACCTCAGCATCAAACAGGGTCGCCAAGTGGTCAGATTTATCCTAACCATGAGAAGGATTTATCTGGTACAATGGGGGGGCACCGTGCAAATTAGCTTGATAAGACTAATGAATCAGATCCCCAGAGAAAGGATAATCTCCTCAAAGATCAAAAATCAGCTTTTAAGACTGATATTACTCAATCCTAGAGATTGACCTTAAAGATTGAGAATTCAAACTCATGGAATTCAATGATATCTAAACTCGAGCTTGGACGAGAAAATATTTTGATCAAAAATACAAACTGATTTGTTTTCTGAAAACCCATTTTCAATGCGTTCATTACCATTGAACGTAAAATCCTAGGAATTCACCTGGAATTCATTAGGTCACCTGAACCAAATCGGGTGTCAACCGTAAGAACGGTGGTTGCATAGCATGGTCGGAGACAGGACCTTGTGCCAGACCAAAAAAATTATAGGATGATCTTTACTATTGCTCCTACCAAGGATAGTTCTAGCATCCGAAACGTTAATAAGACCATAATCATCTGCATGTCACGGGACATTGCCCTAACAGTTTCTTGTTCATCGCTTTCTTTTACAACCGGACGGTAGTTTACCGAAAGGTAATATACGGAACAAGTAAATTGGATGTGTGCTTTCCGATACCGGGATAGCAGTGGATTACACGAACCTAAATGTTTTTAGCCAAAATATTGATCCACAAATATATTTTGCAACACCAATGATGGATCAAATCAGAAAACTTATCTAGGGTAAAAGCTAGATTAAATTTTCAAAAAGATCAAATGTTTTCATAAAGATCCAATTTCCTTAAGGATCTACATTTTCATAGTCATGTGGGACTGTAAACCACCTTTCAAATGTGCACTTTGCTTTGGAAACCGAAAGTAAATCGGCTATTTGATTGCAAGTGTCGTTGACCTAAACCCGAGGCAACTGTGGATGACACACCCACCTTTAACCATCATTACTGTCATTGTTTATACCGCTATATCAAAATCACTGATGTACAAAATGTGATGAATAAAAAAGTGATTCATGCATATTTTTATTTCAAGTTCTGTATTGCTTGAGGACAAGCAACACTCAAGTGTGGGGATATTTGATAGTGCTCCAAATGAACATATATTTAGTAGCAATATCGCTCCAATATGTAAAGTTTTTAAATGTAATTTCCTTATTTTTAGTAGTAATAGTTAAATAAATAAGTGCGAAGACGAAAGACGCAAATCGCTCGAAAATGAAGATTTAAAGACAAAAACAAAGATTTGAAAGACCAAAACGTCCAAAAAGCTCAAATGTACAAGATACAATTCAAAAGGTTCAATTTATTGATGAGAAACGTCTAAAAATGACAAGAGTACAAGTTACAAAATGCAAAGTACAAGATATTAAATTATACGAAAGGACGTTCGAAAATCCGGAACCGGTACCCGAGCCAACTATCAACGCTCGACGCAACGGAGCTGAAAGTACAAGTCAACTATGCACAAGAATATAATATAATATTTAAATAATTCATAATAAGAATAATAATAAATAATAAAAAGTTGTTAATTGAGCATAGTTAAGGGGTCATAAGTGAAAATTTCAAATCAACATTTGCCTATAAAATGGAATTCACGTAGTAATGAAAAAGAACACCTTCACTTCATTTTTCTTTTTTTCCCTCTGTAAGAATATATATATTTATATTTATAATATTAAGTTTAATTTAAGTTTAATAATAATTGGGTTATTGTAAGAAATATTTTACGGGTTTTAAAGTCGAAATTCTGTCCGTGCAACGCTACGCGATTAATCACCACTGTAAGCTATGTTCTTCCTTTTTAATTTAATGTCTTGTAACTAAGTTATTATTATGCTTATTTGAGCCGAAGTAATCGTGATGTTAGGCTAAAATATTAAGACGGGGTTATTGAACTTTGTACCATAATTAAGGTTTGGGCAAAAGACCGACACTTGTGGAAATTGGACTATTGACTATTAATAGATGGGGGGTATTGTCTAATTGAGTGACAACTCATTGGAGTCTGTCGAACCTATCTTCAAATTAATTAACCTAATAATTAATAATGATTATGGTTGTCCTATTTAGTGACGTTCATATGGAATCTGTTATAATCATTTAATTAATCAATTGGGTTGGGTAATTGATTATTCATTCTGATCAAGTGGATGAATTAATATTCATAAACTAATTAAAACAGGGGTGGATTACATACAGTGATAACTGGTGTAATTGTTGACAGAAGTGATAACTGCGTCACAGTTTAAATCCTTAATCAGTTGGAATATTTGACTTCGGGTATAAGGGTAATTTGACGAGGATACTCGCACTTTATATTTATGACCGATGGACTATTATGGACCAAAACCAGATAGACGTATCAAATAAACCAGGACAAAGGACAATTAAACCATGGTAATAAATTAAAATCAACACGTCAAACATCATGATTACGGAAGTTTAAATAAGCATAATTCTTTTATTATATTTCTCATCGTATCTTTATTTACTTTCATTTTATTAATCGCAATTTTATTTACTGTCATTTTATTTATTGTCATTATTTTACGCACTTTAATTATCGTCATTTATCTTTGCGCTTAAAATATAGAATCGACAAACCGGTCATTAAACGGTAAAACCCCCCTTTTATAATAATATTACTACTTATATAATTATATATATTTTGTATAAATATAGTTTTTAAAAATATAGTAAGTATCACCAGCTCCCTGTGGAACGAACCGGACTTACTAAAAACTACACTACTCTACGATTAGGTACACTGCCTATAGTGTTGTAGCAAGGTTTAGGTATATCCCATCCGTAAATTAATAAAACTTGTGTCATATTTTGTAGTATTTTGTATTAAAAATAATACTATTTCGTACCCTCACGCTACCACATCAGTACTTCACCGTGGGGAGCTCCGATTTTATTCGTCAAGAAGAAAGACGGATCTTTCCGAATGTGTATAGATTATCGTGAATTAAATAAGTTAACTATCAAGAATCGGTATCCATTACCGAGAATTGACGACTTATTTGATCAATTGCAAGGATCATGTGTGTACTCGAAAATCGACCTCAGATCGGGCTATCATCAATTACGTGTCAAAGAAGAAGACATTCCGAAAATAGCTTTTCGGACACGTTATGGTCATTACGAATTTTTGGTTATGCCGTTTGGATTGACAAATGTGCCAGCTGTATTCATGGACCTCATGAATCGAGTTTGTAGTACGTATTTAGATAAGTTTGTTATCGTTTTCATTGACGATATTCTTATCTATTCCAAGGGTGAACAAGAGCATGAACAGCATTTAAGGTTGATATTAGAGCTGTTAAGAAAAGAACAACTATATGCTAAATTTTCTAAGTGTGCTTTTTGGTTGAAAGAAGTACAATTTCTTGGCCACGTTGTTAGTAGCAAAGGAATTCAGGTTGATCCAGCAAAAATCGAAGCCATTGAAAAATGGGAAACTCCTAAGACACCAACGCAGATACGCCAATTTTTGGGTTTAGCTGGTTATTATAGAAGGTTTATTCAAGATTTTTCCCGAATAGCTAAGCCGTTGACAGCGTTAACGCAAAAAGGGAAGAAGTATGAATGGACCTCTGAGCAGGAGAGTGCATTTCAATTACTGAAGAAAAAGTTGACTACAACGCCTATTTTATCGTTACCTGAAGGGAACGATGATTTTGAGATATATTGTGACACTTCGCGACAAGGTTTTGGTTGCGTCCTTATGCAACGAAAGAAAGTTATTGCATACGCATCTCGTCAATTAAATATTCACGAGCGGAATTACACGACGCATGATGTAGAACTAGGAGCAGTAGTGTTTGCATTGAAGATATGGAGACACTACTTATATGGGGTTAAATGCACTGTGTTTACCGATCATAAAAGCCTTCAACATATCTTCGATCAGAAACAGCTGAACATGAGGCAACATAGGTGGGTCGAGCTGATAAACGACTACAATTGTGAGATTCGCTATCATCCTGGGAAAGCGAATGTAGTGGCCGACTCTCTAAGCAGAAAAGAACGGGAACCAATTCGAGTACGAGCGATGAACATAAAAATTCGTATGAATCTTAACTCACAAATCAAAGAGGCTCAACGAGAAGCTCTTACTAAAGAAAACATAGGAAATGAAATAATGAAGAAGTATGTGAAGCAACTCATTATACGGGAAGACGGAATTCGATATTTCGCAAACCATATTTGGGTACTGAAGTTGGGTGGATTAAGAAAGTTGATATTGAATGAGGCGCACAAGACAAGATACTCGATACATCCTGGAGTTGGAAAGATGTACCAAGATCTTAAGACGCATTATTGGTGGCCTAATTTAAAGACAGACGTTGCGACATATGTTGGGGAATGTTTAACTTGTTCGAAAGTCAAAGCAGAACACCAGAAGCCGTCAGGGTTACTTCAACAACTAGAAATCCCAGAATGGAAATGGGACGGTATTACCATGGATTTCATCACAAAGTTACCTAAGACTGCCTGGGGTTATGACACCATTTGGGTAATAGTTGATCGACTCACCAAATTTGCACATTTCTTGCCTATAAAGGAAATGGATAGAATGGAGAAACTATTACGATTATACATAAAGGAAATTGTTTCAAGGTATGGAATACCTATTTCCATTATATCCGATCGTGATAGTAGATTTACATCAAAGTTTTGGCAATCACTACAGGAGGCCCTGTGAACTCGTTTGGATATGAGCACCGCATATCATCCACAAACTGACGGGCAGAGTGAAAGAACAATTCAGACTCTTGAAGACATGCTCAGGGCATGTGTGATTGATTTTGGAAACGGATGGGATAAATATCTACCATTAGTAGAATTCTCGTATAATAACAGTTATCATGCGGGCATTAAAGCTGCACCATTCGAAGCACTGTATGGAAGGAAGTGTAGATCCCCTATCTGTTGAAATAAAGTAGGAGATCGACAATTAACTGGTCCCGAGATCATACAAGAAATGACTGAGAAGATAGTACAAATCAAGGAGAGATTGAAAACAGCCCGTAGTCGCCAAAAGAGCTACGCCGATGTCCGAAGGAAACCATTAGAGTTTCAGATCGGTGACATGGTTATGTTAAAGGTGTCACCTTGGAAAGGTGTAATACGTTTCGATAAAAGGGGTAAACTGAACCCAAGGTATGTAGGCCCGTTCAAGATCATCGAACGCATTGGACCGGTAGCTTATCGACTCGAGTTACCGCAACAACTCGCCAGAGTACATAATACATTTCACGTATCAAACCTTAAGAAATGTTTTGCAAAGGAAGATCTCACCATTCCTCTTGAAGAAATCCAGGTCGACTAGAAACTACAATTCATAGAAGAACCAGTCGAAATCATGGACCGTGAAGTTAAACAACTCAAGCAGAGCAACATACCGATCGTTAAGGTTCGTTGGAATGCTCAAAGGGGTCCTGATTTTACTTGGGAACGAGAGGATCAGATGAAACGAAAGTACCCACATTTGTTTCCCGAGAACGCAAAATAGGTACAATTTTAAAATTTCGGGACAAAATTTATTTAACGGGTAGGTACTGTAACGACCCGGATTTTTCCGATCATTTTATACCTATGAGATTAATATTTACATAAATTAAACCTTACCAACATGATAAGTAATCTAAATTGTTGAGATTTATGTTTTTAAAAAGAGTTTTACACAACGTTTGACCGTCTAATTTGACCGATGATATCACGAACTATATAACAAACGATAATTATACGTTTGTGTATATATATGTATTTATATATATTTAACATGATCTAAGAATGGTTTAACATCTTATTGTGTACTAATAACAATAAGTTATAAGTATACTTTGAGACTACTAACTTAAGTTTTCAAAATGATAACTATACGTAACGTTATTTGACATATATACCTTTAACCTATAATACTTATACAAGTATCGTATAAATATGTATTTAATCACTTTTAAAGGGCTTATATACATAAAACAATATAAGTATATTTACAAAAGATAGCTATATTTGAATTCTCGTTCCGTTTCCTCAAAATTTCTACATGTATACCTAGAGTATATGTACTCGTATCTTACCCAGCTCCTATACGTATTTACTATTAGTATATACACATCACAATCACTTTATTAGCAGCCATGAGTCAGTCAATTTTGGATCTTAGCATGCATGATTAATCAATTTGGCATATCACAAGACTTTTGCACAATATTACAAATTTATACATCTTTTCACCACCATTTATACTCCATTCCAATTTCATTTTTTACTACACATTTTCTCTAACCAAAAACATACTCTTAGGAACCTTAAGTGTTCTTCACAATCTCAGCAAATAACCATGAAGATCTAGCTTCAAAAACAAGCCTTAATCATCATAATAAATTCCTTACAAGAAAACTTCAATAATCCTTCCAAAAATACAAGTTTACTTCCAACCTTTTGATCCAACTCCACCACTCTTTTGGTTCTAAGATTTTTCTCATCTTTTACAGTAACTTTTTCCAAGTAACTTGAGATAGTAACCTTGTTCATAACGTTATTCGTTTCATATTTATATAGCTATCTTATTTTGTGTTGTAAAATTTTAACAACAAGAACATAGTTTGAATGATTTCAAACTTGTTTGCAAACTAAATAGATCCTTCTAACTTAACTTTTAAAACACTTCAAGACCTGTAATATATCATAATGATATGCTAACTTAACAAGATATAACTTTGTTTTACAAAGAACATCTTAAAAACTGAATCTACGTCGTCGGAGTACAACCGGGGGCTGTTTTGGGTTGGATAATTAAAAACCATCTTAAGCTTTGAATTGGAAGTTCATGTTCTGGAAAAATGATATTTCTTATGAATATGTTAACACATAAAAATTTCATGGTTTAACTCAAAGTGTAAGTATTTTTAGAAAAATGATCATTAAATGTTATTTTTATGATGGAAAATGATCACTTTCATAAGTTTCACCAAAGTTTGACCTATAACCTGTGATTTCGAATACAGCCTAAGGTATTTTCAGTTCATATTCTTAAAATTTGACTCGATCCAAGGAAGTGGCAAGTTGAACCAACAAAAACGGAGTTGTAATGAAGAAACTACGACTAAAACAAGATCGGGTATCCGAAGCTAGTTTAGCTACGAAAATATTTGGAGAAAAATTAAATTAATCATATATTTCTAATTAATATGATATTTCATATATATTTACTTATGATTTGATTTTATATATTTCAGGACCACCCGTAAACAACACGAGAAGATTAATCATAAGACCTCATGATTGTACGCAACACATCATTTGACAACACGGTACTTTATGTACGCAACACGCCACTTGACAACATGGTACCATGGATCGAGATTAATTCTGATCAATACGAATACGATGGGGTCTTTATTTATTTTATTTAAGCAACTAATTGTGGACCACTAACATCGGACTGCTAACTACGGACTAAGAAAATATTAAAAGTATATATATATATATATATATATATATATATATATATATATATATATATATATATATATATATATATATATATATATATATATATATATATATATATATATATATATATATATATATAACGATTACTTAAAAAGAAAATATGTTGATATATTATATATATGGTTAGGTTCGTGATATCTATCGGAGACCAAGTCGTGATAAATACCTTCAAGGGAAAAGTGAGTATATAGTCCCACTTTTAAACTCTAAATATTTCGGGATGAGAATACATGCATTTTATGATTTACGTTATGGACACAAGTGATTAAAAATATATATTCTACGTTGAGTTGTACCACTGGCATACTTCCCTGTAACTTGGTAACTATTATTTACATGAGGTATTGAAAACGCGAATCCTGTTGATAGATCTATCGGGCCTGACAGCCCCAACCGGACTGGACGACCAGTATTCAACGGTTGCACAGTACTTCATTTCGGTGACTACACTTAGTACGGTGTAGTAAGATTTCATAATAAAGGGAATATGCGACGTTGATTAAATGTTAAGTATGGTTATCAAGTGGGAACAACTTAGAATATCTTTATTAAAACGTTTATATATGAAATCTTGTGGTCTATATTTATAACGCTGCCGACATTAAACCTATATCTCACCAACTTTATGTTGACATTTTAAGCATGTTTATTCTCAGTGATAACTAAAAGCTTCCGCTGCAGCATGTTGAATTTAAGCAAGATCTTGAGTATGCATATTTGTGTCAAAAATAAAACTGCATATCGGAGGATTTGTAATGTAAAATATGTTGGAAGTCGTATTGTTATTATCACATGTAAAGTTTGTAAGTCTAAGATTATCGCTAAACGATAATCATTATTAAGTTGTTTAAACCTTGTATTTGTAATAAAAGCTATGGTTTGTATTGTAAAAACGAATGTAGTTTTGAAAAATGTCGCATATAGAGGTCAATATCTCACGATGAAATCATATGTTATTGCATTCATCCTTATGGTTAAGGTCGGGTTATGACAAGTAATGATCGAGTTCTCTATACAGGGTTGAGGTTGATTCTACAATAATATATATAGTTTGAGTTGTGATCGAGTCTGAGACATGTACACGGGTCACGATACGTATTAATTAATTCGAATATTATATATTAAATTATATATGAATTATTGGACTGTCAACTGTGGACTATCAACTGTGGACTAATAACATTGGACAATTTAAATGAATTAAAATATTGAATATAACATATGAAACTAAACACTTCTTCAAGTTTGCCACTTGATTTCATCTTAAACCTCCTTTGTATCTTGACGATTACAATCTGCGTTCAAACCTTTCATGATTCTTGAAAACATATCAATCGAGAGGATGAATCAATCGCATTTCATCTACGGAAGAAAAGATTGATGCATATAGTCATGCACCTGAAAATACTCGAAACCTGAGTAAAAGTTTAACATGTATCTGTGCTAGCTTCTCTGGCATTATTACTACCCAAAATAACTTTGCAGTTCCCTTTCAAAATAGCAAATTTTGTTACAGCTCCAGCAAGTCAACTTCGACTTTTCGTTCGAAACAACCTTATTATCACCTTGATTTATGTGTATGCTCTTTTATTGTTACCGGGGAACCTTTTATATTTCACCATACTAACATCAGCGTATAATCATCCGAAAACACAATTCTCCTGAAACCACCTCGGATTGATAACCGATGATTCAGATATCATAGCATTAAGTGCAGAAGAAACAGAAAAATTGTAGATGGTCTAAATGGCCACAAGTTTAATGATAAATAAAGGAGTGTTAGGAACGCTCGATAGAAAATTTGTTACTGAAAACAGTTTGAGCAAACTACGAAGGAGTCTATGAACAAATCACAAGGACTAAACTTGTACATTAAGAATCCTGATGATTCTGTTTCTGATGAAATCTTTAGCGAATACCTTGCTTCTGACTCCAAACTCTTGCGGATAAATTTTCTTCACCATCCTTCGATATTAGAAATTCCAAGATATCATCGTATCTTTCATTATAAATATCCTCCATATTTCTGAAGATATTTTCATAATTATTCTTATCAGAATCATTAATCTATTAGTGCTATCAGTGTTACATCATATATAAAGTGTTAGTTTCTATATTTTATAAATTTTCGAGCTTAAAATATGAATGTTATTGAAGTAATGTTGGGAACTGATGCATGAGTTAGTATAATATAATGACACTTGATCAACGTGATTATATTACAGTAAGTCATGCTGAGTTTCTAATGGAACGTGATGATTCACAGACTATAACGTCATCATGTGTCATGTTACATAGCTCTTTCATTCTGCTTAACTTCTAAACATATCAAGAAAGTATATTCTTGATAGTTCTATTCTCAGTGATTCTAGTAATTTGACAAATCAAGATCGTGCCATTACAATTTCCTTCTTAGAACATTAACTATGTTCATTCTAAAATTCATATCTACGAATACTGGATCCTTGTTCACTTGACTTAAAGTAGGGAAGAGAAAACAAAATCATGAAACTTCAAAATATCAATAGGGGTATAAATCACAGTAAATTGGAGAGAGTATTAACTGGGGATGACAATGATTACAGAAGGACAGAAGCAGAGACATCGAAATATAAAGGAAGCTATAAAACCCAAACAACAACTCAGAAATTACAAACCATGGATATTAATACGAATAGCAATATAAAGACACGGTAGAATTAAGAATAGTATCACCCCAATGTAATAGTGGAAGTAAATAGATTTTCCCTGGTGGATGATTGAAAAGAAGGATGAAAGAAATGATAATTCGAAAAATATCAAGGATTAGAAATGGATTAAGCATTTTTACAATCTTTTGAATTTGGAAATTGAGTATAGAAGTGGTGAAAACTAATGGAACGGGAAAAGGTAAATTTATAATGGAAATATCATACGTAGTAATCGGGACAGATCATCGCATTTAATTAAAGAGATCCTAATTTCCTTTAATCTCGAAGAATCAAATCTTTTAGATTTCGAAGATTTTCTTTAAATCCCTTAAATTTCGAAATCCAACCAAGACAATGTCAAAATGTAGAGATGAACCTTATTTTCTGAATTCATCGTGACTACGAAAAAAGTTAAATCTCTATCTAAATCTCTTGTGACCACTTCATTCGTACGCTTCGAATAATCGAATCGTTTTATCTATATTAATAAATAATGATATAACTCTATTTATCAACCCAGATTCGTCATGAAAACATTTTTATTGTTAACCATGACGACCACACTCAAATTTCAGGACGAAATTTCTTTAACGGGTAGGTACTGTGACGACCCGGAAATCTCCGACCAAATTTAAACTTAATCTTTTATGTTTCCGACACGATAAGCAAAGTTTGTAAAGTTGAGTCTCTAGAAATTTTAAACTATTTTTATGAAATCATTTGACCTTTGACTATGCCCGACGATTCACGAACAATTATATGTAAATGAATATGTATACATATATGTATATAAATGTAAGTATATATATATATAATAAATTGAAACTATAAAAATATAAATTTAACAATTGAATTAAATATTTAAAATAGGATACAAGATCAGTGAGTGTAATTAAAATTGAATATATATATATATATATATATATATATATATATATATATATATATATATATATATATATATATATATATATATATATATATATATATATATATATATATATATATATATATATATATATATATATATATATATATATATATATATATATATAATATATGCTATAGGTATAGTTATTATTATATGTATATCATGATATATATAAAAATTTATAATTGATAAATATTCAATAAAAGTTATTACATAATATATTATATGATTATTAAATATTACATAATTAATAATATATAACTACAAACTTAGAGATAGTATTATATCAAAATTATTATTATTACTTTCACTATTATTTATAATAATATTAATATTATTATTTGTACTAATATAATATATATAATATAGATATGAAGTTTGAAATATATAAATTGCCATAGTATTATTATTACTATCAATAATAATATTAGCATAATCAATTTTATTGTTATTAATATTATGGTTATAAATTTTATAGTTATTATTATTATAATTAATAATAATATTATTATTACCAAGACATCATTAAAGAAATTTTATTATTTAGAATATTAAGAGTAATATTATTATTGTTATTATTATAAAATTTATTATCATTATTATTATCATCAATTTTATTATCATATTTGGTCGTGTTTAAGATTAATTATTATTATTAGAATTGTTAATATTATTAATATTAATATACTACTATATTTCATAATTAATATGTTTATTAATTATTATTATTAAACTTTATATATTTAAAAACAGATTTATATGCGTGTATATCTATAGATATCTGTTTCTTTTAATTTTTTTATTTATTTTTTTTCTTTTCTGAGTTCCTGCAGCCTCGTGATTCTTGAGGACAACTAACCTCACTAACTAACAATCAAACTACTGCTCCAATGTTGAATTTAACATCCTTATTATTTTATGTTACTGATTTTATCTGCCTTCGTTAGGAATAAAAAAAAAACAGAAAGTTAGAAAATTGAAGCCGTCGCCTCTACTTCTCAACTTTTTAACCAAAACACAATCGTGAATCAAATTTCAAAATCCATAAATGCTATTATGTTAGGAATCTTTTAAACAAACGTTCTTCAAAATATCATAATCCAATTCGTTATATCAAGCCCGAATTCTTGAGTCAAAGTTTAAGATTTTAAAAGTCAACAATTGTTCTTCAGTAAAATTCGCGTGTTCTGTTTCGAATTGAGTTAAATTGATAATTTTTATAGTTTATAGAGGTGATTTGCAACATATTTCGTGTTATGAACTTTGGCTCAAACTTTATAAAAATCGAAACCCAATTTTTTTTCTTCTTCCTTTATTGCGTCGAACACATCAGGTACGTATGTTATATATTTTTTTTTTCTTTTTCTTGTCAATCAAACTCACCAACGTTTAGTCCTGGGTTGGTTCCAAGGTTTTAAGTTTGGATTTGGAAAAATGGTTATACGATTGGAAGTTCAGTTTAAAGGGAAGAGAAGTAACAATTCATACTAGTTATATAGTTTAGGAAGAAGGTTATAATAGAAAAGCAGGTTTGGCAGGATGGTTGAGAGGTGTGTCGGGTTAGCAAGGGGACTCGGGTTCGAGTCCTGCTCGTGTCATCTTTTTATTTTTCAGCCCATTTTGAGAGGTAGTGATCTTTATATTTATTATTATTATTATTATTATTATTATTATTATTATTATTATTATTATTATTATTATTATTATTATTAGTATTTATTATTATTATTATTATTATTATTATTATTATTATTATTATTATTATTATTATTATTATTATTATTATTATTATTATTATTATTATTATTATTATTATTATTATTATTATTATTATTATTTGTTGTTGTTATTATTATTATTATTATTATTTGTTGTTGTTATTATTATTATGATAATTGTTGTTACTCCTAAAATGTTAGAAGTATTACCATTATTAATCACATTAAGAGTTATTATTATTGTAATTATTAACATAAGTATTATAGTTACAATTAGAATTAGGATTTTTATTATTGTTATTACTAACATTATTATCCTTACTAGTAATATCATTATGTAGTATCATTATAAATACTAACATTAATAATAAAAAGCTTGTTATTATTATTATTATTATTATTATGAACATTAAGTATTATGTAATTTTTTTATTTATTTATCAAAAGTATTATTTTCGTTACTATTATTATCAAACTTTTCGTTTCATTTAAAAACTACAGTTATTATCATTATTATTAATAAAGTTATTATTATTATTAGTAGATCATTATTTTTATCAAAAGAACTATCTTTTCAAATAGATAAATATTTTATACATAAATATACTCTTTTTACATATACTGTAATTATAATAATACCTCATATAACTATATATATCAAATTTATTAAGATTATGTATATAAATACTTACAAATGACAAACTATCGATTTAAAATGTAACACTAAATAATTACGTATATAAATATGGACATATTAATATAACTATACAAATAATAAATCAATTGAAATGTATACACAAATCAACTATACATAATATATAAATTAAAATGTAATAAAAAATATTTATTCGATTACTATTATATATATATTAATGAATATACAAATGATATAGGTTCGTGAATACGAGGCCAATCCTGCATTGTTCAGTTATTCAATGTCATCATATGTATTTTTACTACAAAATACAGTATAGTGAGTTTCATTTTCCTTTTTACCCTTTATATTTTTGGGCTGAGAATACATGCGCAATTTTTATAAATGTTTTACGAAATAGACACAAGTAATCGAAACTACATTCCATGGCTGGATTATTAAACCGAATATGCCCCTTTTTAGTTTGGTAATCTAAGAATTAGGGAACAGACACCCTAATTGACGCAAATCCTAAAGATAGATCTATCGGGCCCAACAAGCCCCATCCAAAGTACTGGATGCTTTAGTACTTCGAAATTTATATCATGTCCGAAGGAGGATCCCAAAATGATGGGGATATTCTTATATATAAATTGTGAATGTCGGTTACCAGGTGTTCAATCCATATGAATGATATTTTTTGTCTCTATGCATGGGACGTATGTTTATGAGAAATGGAAATATGAAATCTTATGGTCTATTAAAATTATGAAATGATTATTTATGTTAAACTAATGAAATTACCAACCTTTTGGTTGACACTTTAAAGCATGTTTATTCTCAGGTACGAAAGAAATCTTTCGCTGTGTAATTGCTCATTTTAAAGATATTACTTGGAGTCATTCATGACATATTTCAAAAGACGTTGCATTCGAGTCATTGAGTTCATCAAGATTATTATTAAATCAATTATAGTTAGATATATTATAAAATGGTATGCATGCTGTCAACTTTTGATGTAATGAAAAATTGTCTTTTCAAAAACGAATGCAATATTTGTAAAATGTATCATATAGAGGTCAAGTACCTCGCGATGTAATCAACTAATGTGAATCGTTTATAATCGATGTGAACTCTGTCCGGATGGATTAGGACGGGTCTTTACACGGATCACTTCCGATGATGAGTCTCCACCATCAGCCAATGATATCGAGATTGGTGACGAATCACAGTCTGCTGATGACTCAGAAATGGAAGAAGAGGATCCCAGCGAAGAAATAGAGGATGAGGAAGAATCTGAGGAGGAAGAGGAAATGGGAGACGTAAAAGAAACTGCAATAATACCCTCTCTAATGAGGCTCGAGACGGAAGATGACAATTTAATCATCCGTTTCAATAAGAAGACAGATAAAGCTGAGATTAAAGATATAGAGATTGATCCTGTAAGTGTTGAAACGAAGAACCAGAATACTGAAGAAGCCCGTTCATCAGACGATTCCACAGAAGAATACTATACCGATGATGACAAGGAACTAGAAGATGGAACGTTCATTAATCAACAAAAGTACATTCATGAAATGATCAAAAAGTTTGGAATGGAGAACTCAAAACCAATGGCGACTCCTATGGTGACTAATGTGAAACTTACTTTAGAAGGAGAAGGAGAACCGTTCGATAGCATTTAATATAGATGAATGATTGCATCTCTTCTATATTTAACGGCGAGTCGGCCCGATATCATGTTTAGTGTGTGTTTGTGCGCAAGATTTCAAGAAAATCCAAAGAGTCACATGTTGAGGCGGTTAAAAGGATCTTTAGATACTTAAAGGGGACAATGCATCTTGGGTTATGGTATCCAAAGTTCACCGGGGTTGATATTATATGCTTTGCGGATTCCGACCACGGAGGGTCAATGATTGATCGAAAGAGCACAAGTGGAGTATGCGCGTTCGTGGGTCTTTGTTTAACATCATGGTTCTCAAAGAAGCAAACGTCCGGTTACATTAGATTCAAATTTATACACATTATACAAAATTACATTGCGAATGAAATAATAGGCCTTAAAATGATATATATCATGCCAAGTCATGCATTCACAAAACTAATAATACGATATAAATTAAAAACGTTCAAAGAGAACATTAAAAAAGAGTAAAATGTCTTTTTTGGCATCTTGATGACCTCGAATGTCAAGACACTATCCAGGAGTCTTGATGTTAGGGTCGTTTTAGGGTGATCTCGAGAATTTCAGCACAATCTGAAACCGAAGGTTATGCGCCGCCAAATGGTACACCATCTGGCGGCGCATATTAATTATTTAAAAAAAGCGGGTTTAATGAATTGAAATTAGATTCAACTTTATATGCATTATACATAATCACATTGTGAGTGAATTAATAGGCCTTCAAAGTTTATGTACCATGCTAAGTCACACATACACAAAAGGAATGATATTTATGAAATTCAAAACGGTCAAAATCGGAAAAAGGCAAAATTAAAGGCTTTCGAGGTCTCGTTTCGAAACATATTTGGGACAAACCACCGACGGTAGTTTGCTAACGGATAGATCCCGAAAAAATACACGATTTAAAAAAAACGGTGACTAAATCGGAGTTACGAGTCAAAAGATACGATAGATCTAACATTTTGGCCAAAGACACAAAACACCAAGCACAACGAACCGTCGGTGGTGTTTGGTGTGTGGTGCGAATTTGCAAGGAAAGATGTCTTTTTCAGAATCCAGATGACCTCGAATGGAAAGAATGTTCAGAGAGTATTGCTCTTTCGGTCGTTTTAGGATGATATTGAGAATTTCGGCACAATCAGACACCAAAGGTTATGCGCCGCCAAATGGTACTTTATCTGGCAGTGCATACTAGTGATTTAAAAAACGTGTTTATTGTCTTTTTTCGGCATCCTGACGACCTCGAATGTCAAGACACTATCCAGGAGTCTTGATGTTAGGGTCGTTTTAGGGTGATCTAGAGAATTTCAGCACAATCTGAAACCGAAGGTTATGCGCCGCCAAATAGTACTCCATTTGGCGGCGCATATTAATGATTTAAAAAAGCGTGTTTAATAAAGTGACATTAGATTCAAATTTTTATGCGTTATACATAATTACATTGCGAGTGAAATAATAGGCCTTAAAAAAATATGTACCATGCTAAGTCATCCATACACAAAAGGTATAATATGAATGAAATTTAAAACAGTCAAAATTTAAAAAAAGGCAAAATTGAAGTCTTTCGAGGTCTCGGGACGAACAGCCTACGGCAGTTTGCCAACGGATGTATCCCGAAAAAATAAAAGATTTAAAATAAAAAAAGTGACTAAATCAGAGCTACGAGTCAAAAGATACGAAAGATCTAACATTTTGGCCAAAGACACAAAACACCAAGCACCACGAACCGTCGGTGGTATTTGGTTCGTGGTGGGTTTTAGCGAGGAAAGATGTCTTTTTCGGAATCTAGACGACCTCGAATGGCAAGTACATTCAGAGAGTCTTGCTCGTCCGTCCGTTTTAGGGTGATCATGAGAATTTCCGCACAATCTGAAAGCGAAGGTTATGCGCCGCCAAATCGTACTCCATCTGGCGGCGCATACTAATGATTTAAAAAAACGTGTTTAATGAAGTGACATTAGATTAAAATTTATACCTATTATACATAATTACATTGAGAGTGAAATAATAGGCCTTAAAACGATGTATATCATGCTAAGCCATGCTAAAACAAAACTAATAATACGATATAAATTGAAAACATTCAAAGAGAACATTAAAAATGAGTAAAATGTTTTTTTGGCATATTGATGACCTCGAATGTCAAGACACTATCTAGGAGTCTTGATGTTAGGGTTGTTTTAGGGTGATCTCGAGAATTTCAGCACAATCTGAAATCGAAGGTTATGGGCCGCCAAATGGTACTCCATCTGCCGGCGCATATTAATTATTTAAAAAAAGCGTGTTTAATGAATTGAAATTAGATTCAGCTTTATATGCGTTATACATAATCACATTGCGAGTGAAATAATAGGCCTTCAAACATTATGTACCATGCTAAGTCATACATACACAAAAGGAATAATATTCATGAAATTCAAAACGGTCAAAATCAGAAAAAGGTAAAATTGAAGGATTTCGAGGTCTCGTTTCGAAACATATTTGGGACAAACTGCCAACGGCAGTTTGCTAACGGATAGATCCCGAAAAAATACATGATTTAAAAAAACGGTGACTAAATCGGAGTTACGAGTCAAAAGATACGATAGATCTAACATTTTGGCCAAAGACACAAAACACCAAGCACAACGAACCGTCGGTGGTGTTTGGTGTGTGGTGCGAATTTGCAAGGAAAGATGTCTTTTTAGAATCCAGACGACCTCGAATGGCAAGAATGTTCAGAGAGTATTGCTCGTTCGGTCGTTTTAGGGTGATATTGAGAATTTTGGCACAATCTGACACCGAAGGTTATGCGCCGCCAAATGGCAATTCATCTGGCGGCGCATACTAGTGATTTAATAAAACGTGTTAATTGTCTTTTTTCGGCATCCTGACGACCTCGAATGTCAAGACACTATCCAGGAGTCTTGATGTTAAGGTCGTTTTAGGGTGATCTCGAGAATTTCAGCACAATCTGAAACCGACGGTTATGCGCCGCCAAATAGTACTCCATCTGGCGGCGCATATTAATGATTTAAAAAAGCGTGTTTAATAAAGTGACATTATATTCAAATTTTTATGCGTTATACATAATTACATTGCGAGTGAAATAATAGGCCTTAAAAAAATATGTACCATGCCAAGTCATGCATACACAAAAGGTATAATATGAATGAAATTTAAAACGGTCAAAATCTAAAAAAGACAAATTTGAAAGCTTTCGAGGTCTCGGGACTAACCGCCTACGGCAGTTTGCCAACGGATGTATCTCGAAAAAATAAACGATTTAAAATAAAAAAAGTGACTAAATCAGAGCTACTAGTCAAAAGATACGAAAGATCTAACATTTTGGCCAAGGACACAAAAAACTAAGCACCACGAACCGTCGGTGGTGTTTGGTGCGTGGTAGGTTTTAGCGAGGAAAGATGTCTTTTTCGGAATCTAGATGACCTCGAATGGCAAGTACGTTCAGAGAGTCTTGCTCGTTCGGCCGTTTTAGGGTGGTCATGAGAATTTCCGCACAATCTGAAAGCGAAGGTTATGCGCCGCCAAATCGTACTTCATCTTGGCGGCGCATACTAATGATTTAAAAAAACGTGTTTAATGAAGTGACATTAGATTAAAATTTATACCTATTATACATAATTACATTGAGAGTGAAATAATAGGCCTTAAAACGATATATACCATGCTAAGCCATGCTAAAACAAAACTAATAATACGATATAAATTGAAAACGTTCAAAGAGAACATTAAAAATGACTAAAATGTCTTTTTTTGGCATCTTGATGACCTCGAATGTCAAGACACTATCCAGGAGTCTTGATGTTAGGGTCATTTTAGGGTGATCTCGAGAATTTCAGCACAATCTGAAACCGAATGTTATGCGCCGCCAAATGGTACTCCATCTGGCGGCGCATATTAATTATTTAAAAAAAGCATGTTTAATGAATTGAAATTAGATTCAACTTTATATGCGTTATACATAATCACATTGCTAGTGAAATAATAGGCCTTCAAACATTATGTACCATGCTAAGTCATACATACACAAAAGGAATAATATGAATGAAAATCAAAACGGTCAAAATCGAAAAAAGGCAAAATTGAAGGCCTTCTAGGTCTCGTTTCGAAAAATATTTGGGACGAACTGGCTACTGCAGTTTGCCAACGGATAGATCCTAAATAAATAAACGATTTAAAAAAACGGTGACTAAATCGGAGCTACGAGTAAAAAGATACGATAGATCTAACATTTTAGCGAAAGACACAAAACACCAAGCACCACGAACCGTCACTGGTGCGTGGTGCGTGGTGGATTTTGCGAGGAAAGATGTCTTTTTCGGAATTTAGACGACCTTGAATGGCAAGTACGTTCAGAGAGTCTTGCTCGTTCGGCCGTTTTATGGTGATCATGAGAATTTTAGCACAATCTGAAACCGAAGGTTATGCGCCGCCAAATGATACTCCATCTTGCGACGCATACTAATGATTTAAAAAAACGTGTTTAATGAAGTGATAATAGATTCAAATTTATACCCGTTATACATAATTACATTGTGAGTGAAATAATAGGCCTTAAAACGATATATACCATGCTAAGTAATGCATACACAAAACTAATTATACGATATAAATTGAACACATTCAAAGAGAACATTAAAAATGACTAAAATGTCTTTTTTCGGCATCCTGATGACCTCGAATGTCAAGACACTATCCAGGAATCTTGATGTTATGGTCATTTTAGGGTGATTCTGAGAATTTCAACAAAATCTGAAACCGAAGGTTATGCGCCGCCAAATGGAACTCCATCTGGCGGCGCATATTAATGATTTAAAAAAGCGTGTTTAATGAAGTGACATTAGATTTAAATTTATATGCGTTATACATAATTACATTGCGAGTGAAATAATAGGCCTTAAAACAATATGTACCATGATAAGTCATGCATACACAAAAGGAATAATATGAATAATATTCAAAACAGTCAAAATCAAAAAAGGCAAAATTGAAAGTTTTTGAGGTCTCGTTTTGAAAATATTTGGGACGAACCGCCTACGGCAGTTTGCCAATGGATACATCCTGAAAAAATAAACGATTTAAAAAAAACGTTGACTAAATCGGTGCTATGAGTTAAAAGATACGATAGATCTAACATTTTGGCCAAAGACACAAAACACCAAGCACCACGAACCGTCGGTGGTGTTTGGTGCATGGTGCGATTTTGCGAGGAAAGATGCCTTTTTCGGAATCTAGACGACCTCGAATGGCAAGGACGTTCAGAGAGTCTTGCTTGTTCGGCCGTTTTAGGGTGATATTGAGAATTTCAGCACAATCTGAAACCGAAGGTTATGCGCCACCAAATGGTACTCCATCTGGCGGCACATACTAGTGATTTAAAAAAACGTGTTTAATAAAGTGACATTAGATTCAAATTTATACCCATTATACATAATTATATTGCGAGTGAAATAATAGGCCTTAAAACGATATATACCATGCTAAATCATGCATACACAAAACTAATAATACGATATAAATTGAAAACGTTCAAAGAGAACATTGAAAATGAGTAAAATGTCTTTTTTCGGCATCCTAAAGACCTCAAATTTCAAGACACTATCCATGAGTCTTGATGTTAGGGTCGTTTTAGTGTGATCTCGAGAAATTCAGCACAATCTGAAACCGAAGGTTATGCGGTGCCAATTGGTACTCCATCTGGCGGCGCATATTAATGATTTAAAAAATCGTGTTTAATGAAGTGACATTAGACTGAAATATA
The DNA here is from genome assembly GCF_046630445.1 of Rutidosis leptorrhynchoides. Classification (NCBI taxonomy): domain Eukaryota; kingdom Viridiplantae; phylum Streptophyta; class Magnoliopsida; order Asterales; family Asteraceae; genus Rutidosis; species Rutidosis leptorrhynchoides. The sequence goes on from NC_092343.1 coordinate 352,312,484, forward strand.
TATGCGTTATACATAATTACATTACGAGTGAAATTATAGGCCTTAAAATAATGTGTACCATGCTAAGTCATGCACACACAAAGGAATAATATTTTATGAAATTCAAAATGGTCAAAATCGGAAAAAGGCAAAATTGAAGGCTTTCAAGGTCTCATTTCGAAACATATTTGGGACAAACCGCCAACGGCAGTTTGCTAACGGATAGATCCCGAAAAAAATACACGATATAAAAAAATGGTGACTAAATCGGAGTTACAAGTCAAAAGATACGATAGATCTAACATTTTGGCCAAAGACACAAAACACCAAGCACAACAAACCGTCGGTGGTGTTTGGTGTGTGGTGCGAATTTGCAAGGAAAGATGTCTTTTTCGGAATCCAGACGACCTCGAATGGCAAGCATGTTTCAGAGAGTATTGCTCGTTCGGTCGTTTTAGGGGGATATTGAGAATTTCGGCACAATCTGACACCGAAGGTTATGCGCCGCCAAATGGTACTTCATTTGGCGGCGCATACTAGTGATTTAAAAAAACGTGTTTAATTGTCTTCTTTCGGCATCCTGACGACCTTGAATGTCAAGACACTATCCAGGAGTCTTGATGTTAGGGTCATTTTAGGGTGATCACGAGAATTTCAGCACAATCTGAAACCGAAGGTTATGCGTCGCCAAATAGTACTCCATCTGGCGGTGCCTATTAATGATTTAAAAAAACGTGTTTAAAGAAGTGACATTATATTCAAATTTATATGCGTTATATATAATTACATTGCGAGTGAAATAATATGCCTTAAAACAATATGTACCATGCTAAGTCATGCATACACAAAAGGAATAATATGAATGAAATTCAAAACGGTCTAAATCAAAATAAGGCAAAATTAAAGGCTTTCGAGGACTCATTCCGAAAAATATTTGGGACGAACCGCCTACGGCAGTTTGCCAACGGATAGATCTCGAAAATATAAACGACTTAAAAAAATGGGGACTAAATCGGAGCTACGAGTCAAAAGATACGATAGATCTAACATTTTGGCCAAAGACACAAAACACCAAGCACCACGAACCGTCGGTGGTGTTTGGTGCGTGGTGCGATTTTGCGAGGAAAGATGTCTTTTTCGGAATCTAGACGACCTCGAATGGCAAGCACGTTCAGAGTCGTTCGGTCATTTTAGGGTGATCTCAAGAATTTCAGCACAATCTGAAACCGAAAGTTATGCGCCGCCAAATGGTACTCCATCTGGCGGCACACATTAATGATTTAAAAAAGCGTGTTTAATGAATTGACATTAGATTCAAAATTATATGCGTTATACATAATAACATTGCGAGTGAAAGAATATGCCTTAAAATAATATGTACCATGCTAAGTCATGCATACACAAAAGGAATAATATGAATGAAATTTAAAACGGTTAAAATCGAAAAAGGCAAAATTAAAGGCTTTCGAGGTCTCGTTTCGAAAAATATTTAGGATGAATCGCCTATGGCAATTTAATGACGGATAGATCCCGAAAAAATAAACGATTAAAAAAAACGGTGGCTAAATCGGTGCTACGAGTAAAAAGATATGATAGATCTAACATTTTGGCCAAAGACACAAAACAACAAGCACCACGAACCGTCGGTGGTGTTTGGTGCGTTGTGCGAGTTTGCGAGGAAATATGTCTTTTTCGAAATCTAGACAACCTCGAATGGCAAGCACGTTCAGAGATTGTTGCTCGTTCAGCCGTTTTAGGGTGATCTTGAGATTTTCAGCACAATCTGAAACCGAAGGTTATGCGCCGCGAAATGGTACTCCATCTCGGGGCGCATACTAATGATTTAAAAAAACGTGTTTAATGAAGTGACATTAGATTCAAATTTATACCCGTTATACATAATTACATTGCGAGTGAAATAATAGGCCTTAAAACGATATATACCATGCTAAGTCATGTATACACCAAATTAATAATAAGAAATAAATTGAAAACGTTCAAAGAGAACATTAAAAATGAGTAAAATGTCTTTTTTCGGCATCCTGACGACCTCGAATGTCAAGACACTATCCAGGAGTCTTGATGTTAGGGTCGTTTTAGGGTGATCTCGAGAATTTCAGCACAATCTAAAACCGAAGGTTATGCGCTGCCAAATGGTACTCCATCTGGCGGTGCATATTAATGATTTAAAAAAGAGTGTTTAATGAAGTGACATTAGATTCAAATTTATATGCGTTATATATAATTACATTGCGAGTGAAATAATAGGCCTTAAAACATTATGTACCATGCTAAGTCATGCATACACAAAAGGAATAATATGAATGAAATTCAAAACGGTCAAAATCGAAAAAAGCAAAATTGAAGGCTTTCGAGGTCTCGTTTCGAAAAATATTTGGGACAAACTGCCTACTACAGTTTACCAATGGATAGATCCCGTAAAAATACACGATTTAAAAAAACGGTGACTAAATCGGAGCTACGAGTCAAAAGATGCGAGAGATCTAAAATTTTGGCCAAAGACACAAAACACCAAGCACCACGAACCGTCGGTGGTGTTTTGTGCGTGGTGCGATTTTGCGAGGAAAGATATCTTTTTCGGAATCTATACGACCTCGAATGGCAAGCACGTTCAGAGAGTCTTGCTCGTTCGGTCGTTTTAGGGTGATATTGAGAATTTCGGCACAATCTGACACCGAAGGTTATGCGCCGCCAAATGGTACTTCATCTGGCGGCGCATACTAGTGATTTAAAAAAACGTGTTTAATGAAGTAACATTGGATTCAAATTTATACTCGTTATACATAATTACATTGCGAGTGAAATAATAGGCCTTAAAACGATATATACCATGCTAAGTTATGCATACACAAAACTAATAACACGATATAAATTGAAAACATTCAAAGAGAACATTTAAAATGAGTAAAATGTCTTTTTTTGGCATCCTGACGACCTCGAATGTCAAGACACTATCCATGAGTCTTGATGTTAGTGTCGTTTTAGGGTAATCTCGAGAATTTTAGCACAATCTGAAACTGAAGGTTATGCGCCGCCAATTGGTACTCCATCTGGCGGCGCATATTAATGATTTAAAAAAGCGTGTTTAATGAAGTGACATTAGATTCAAATTTATATGCATTATCTAATATGTACCATACTAAGTCAAGCACACACAAAGGAATAATATTCATGAAATTCAAAATGGTCAAAATCGAAAAAGACAAAATTGAAGGCTTTGGAGGTCTCGTTTCGAAAAATATTTGGGACGAACCACCTACGACAGTTTGCCAACGGATAGATCCCGAAAAAATAAACGATTTAAAATAATGGTGACTAAATCGGAGCTACGTGTCAGGAGATACGATAAATCTAACATATTAGCCAAAGACACAAAACAACAAGTGATGTGTCAAAAGTGTGTGCAGTAGTGCTTAATCTTTTATTTCAAATTTTATATTTATTAAACCTTTATTTTACTTTTAACACCCAAACGAGCAACAAGACCCGATCAGATGCAGTATTTTAGATTATCGTCCCAAGAGAGCGTAGATGCATTTTAAATTGTTTTATTATATAGCTTTGATCTTATTAAAGAACTAAAGATAGATTTTATGTGTTTTAAGGTTGTTGATTCTTATCTCTTAGGTAAGAGATGATTGAAGATACGTTTTTAATGAACAAAATAACAAATGCTTAATAAATAAAAGATAAAAGAACAATTAAATAATAAAAAGTAGTTACATGAATAAATAACTCACACGAGAATCATATTAGGCAAGTTTCATGACGTATATTAACACAAATCAAGATAATAATCATAGACCAACTATTATCCCTAAACAGGTTAAGACAAGTGTTGCATATCATTCAATAGGCAGGACTTAAAGCATATGCTAGACACGTGATGTGCATGACTAACATCTCAATTCTTGGTATTCAATTCAATTACATGATACATATCAACCTTATGATACAGATCAACATGCAAATAGACTAACAAATTATATAAGCTATTAAACATCAAGTAGATCAACTCAAGTTACTTGCTGAAAGTCAATTACTACTAAGTTTTCATGCAATCATTAATCAAACACAACTAAACAGAGGATCTTCGACTAAGCGTAACAATATCAAACTCTATTATATAAGTATAACTCAAATTCAACAGATTTATCACTATAATGTTATTTAACTCAGTTGCATGAAATTCAATTTAACAAGTTTGATTGACTAGATCTAAACAAGTAGCATCAATCGAACAATAGATCATTGGATTAAGTATTAATCAACCCTAGAATCATGTTATCTAATCATTAAGCATGGCAATCAAGTATATTAAAGTATAACAGATTCAAAATAAATTAAACATCATTACAGAAACTCAACCATACAGATCTAGAAAAGAATCAGAAATTGTACAAAAATAAGCACGAGGCCGGCGACTTTGTTCCAGTTAAGCCGGCGGCTTGGACTGGTGAAGCCGGCGGATTCATCTGATTCCCAGACAAAGTTTTAGTTTTCGTCCAAGTAACCACTATGAATGTTTAGTTTATAGCTGGAGACGAACAGAAGCAATTAACAATAAATAAAGACATAATAAAAGTAGATGCAATAATATAAAAGAACAAGTACCTTAATAAAGTGATTAAAGAAGAAGAAGAAAACTTGAATTAACTTGCATAAAACTGGAATCCATTGCAAAATAGCAACTTTACATTGAAAATAAACCCTAACTAAACCTTAATCTAAAGAAATTCGTAACTAGAGTGATATATAATGAAAAGGTACATTGAAAACTGTAAAATTCGGCCAGTATTTATAGATCTTGAAATCCGTGCCAAGCCGGCGGCTTCGTACGAATCCCCCCGGCTTCCCATGATGGTAACTTCTTCTTCACTCAAAACATGATCGTTACGCCCAAGAAAATGCGTTTTAGGTCTAAGCCGGCGGCTTCGGATGTCAAGCCGGCGGCTTCACTTCAGATTTGAGCTTGGAGGCCAAGATAAACGTGCCCGGTAAAAAGTTGACTTTTTGACCGAAGCCGGCGGATTCCTTGGCCAAGACGGTGGCTTCCCTTTAACCAAGCCAGGGGTTTCCTCCATTATATTATAGATTTTTATCTTGCGGTCGTTTTGACAGGTGGCTCGTAAAAAACGGAGTCCGGATGCTCAAGATGTGGCCAAAACGGTGACAACACACAAATTTTCAGCGTTTCTTCAATACTTAGTTCCTTTTCCCTGTTTTTAGCCCTGTTTTAACACATTTCTCAAACAAAGCATTAAAAATACATTTTTCCCGTTTTTACCCATTTTTATATGTTAAAGTACTTAAAATGACTTTAAAATGTCAAAATAACTCCTCAAGATGTATTTAAAAACATGTATAATTTAGGACAAGCACCACGATCCGTCGGTGGTGTTTTGTGTGTGGTGCGATTTTTCAGGGAAAGATGTCTTTTTCGGACTCTAGATGACCTCGAATGGCAAGCACGTTCAGAGAGTCTTGCTCGTTCGTCCGTTTTAGGGTGATCTTGAGAATTTCAGTACAATCTGAAACCGAAGGTTATGCGCCGCGAAATGGTACTCCATCTGGGGGCGCATACTAATGATTTAAAAAAACATGTTTAATGAAGTGACATTAGATTTAAATTTATACCCGTTATACATAATTACATTGCGAGTGAAATAATAGGCCTTAAAACGATATACACCATGCTAAGTCATGCATACACAAAATCAATAATAGATATAGAATGAAAACGTTCTAAGAGAACATTAAAGATGAGTAAATTATCTTTTTTCGGTATCCTGACGACCTCGAATGTCAAGACACTATCCATGAGTCTTGATGTTAGGGTCTTTTTAGGGCGATCTCGAGATTTTAAGCACAATCTGAAAACGAAGGTTATGCGCCTCCAATTCGTACTCCATCTGGCGGCTCATATTAATGATTTAAAAAAGCGTGTTTAATGAAGTGACATTAGATTTAAATTTATATGCGTTATACATAATTACATTGCGAGTGAAATAATAGTCCTTAAAACAATATATACCATGATAAGTCATGCATACACAAAGGAATAATATTAATGAAATTCAAAACGGTCAAAATCGAAAAAAGACAAAATTGAAGGCTTTCGAGGTCTCGTTTCAAAAAATATTTAGAACAAACCACCTACGGCAGTTTGCCAACGGATAGATCCCGAAAAAATACTCGATTTAAAAAAAGTGGTGACAAATCGGAGTTACAAGTCAAAAGATACGATATATATAACATTTTGGCCAAAGACACAAAACAACAAGCACCACGAACCGTCGGTGGTGTTTGGTGCGTGGTGCGATTTTGCGAGGAAAAATGTCTTTTTCGGAATCTAGACGACCTCGAATGGCAAGCACGTTCAGAGAGTATTGCTCGTTCAGCAGTTTTAGGTTGATCTTGAGAATTTCAGCACAATCTAAAATCGAAGGTTATGTGTCGCCAAATGGTACTCCATCTGGCGGTGCATACTAGTGATTTAAAAAAACGTGTTTAATGAAGTGACGTTAGATTCAAATTTATACCCGTTATACATAATTACATTGCGAGTGAAATAATAGGCCTTAAAACGATATATACTGAAATGTCCCGTTCATATTGATTATAAACGTTCCATATTAATTGATTTGGTTGCGAGGTTTTGACCTCTATATGAGACGTTTTTCAAAGACTGCATTCATTTTTAAAAACAAACAATAACCTTTACTTTATCGACAAGGTTAAAAGGACATCACCTAGATTATCCAGAAATGATAATCTAAAAAAAAAAAAAAATTACATTTACACACTACCAATACATATTGGTTTACAATATTAATATGTAACAACAAAGTAAATCTCGAATGCAGTTTTAAACAATATTATACAAGCATGCTGACACCAAATCTTTTCCTTATTTTAGCATGCAACAGCGGAAGCTCTTAATAATCACCTGAGAATAAACATGCTTTAATCGTCAACAAAAATGTTGGTGAGTTATAGGTTTAACCTATATATTTATCAAATCGTAATTATAGACCACAAGATTTCATATTTCAATATACATTCCATTCATAGAGATAAAAATCATTCATATGGTTTGAACACCTGGTAACCGACATTAACAAGATGCATATAAGAATATCCCCTATCATTCCGGGACATCCATCGGACATGATAAAACAACATCGAAGTACTAATGCATCCGCTACAACGGATGGGGTTTGTTGGGCCCAATAGATCTATTTTTAGGATTCGCGTCAATTAGTAGACTGGTTTAATAATTCTTAGGTTACCAAGTAAAAAGGGGCATATTCGGCTTCGATCGTTCAACCATAGAAAGTAGTTTCATGTACTTGTGTCTATTTTGTAAAACATTTATAAAGCTGCATGTATTCTCATCCCAAAAATATTAGATTTTAAAAGTGGGACTATAACTCACTTTTACAGATTTTTACTTCGTCGGAAAGAAAGACTTGGCCACTGGTCGATTCACGAACCTATAACAAATATGTACATATATATCAAAGTATGTTCAAAATAAAATTACAATATTTTTAATACCTTTTAATGTTTTAAGTTTATTAAGTCAGCTGTCCTCGTTAGTAACCTACAACTAGTTGTCTACAGTTAGATGTACAGAAATAAATCGATATATATATCTTGAATCAATCCACGACCTAGTGTATACACGTCTCAGGCTAGATCACAACTCAAAGTATTTATTTTTAGAATCAACCTCAACCCTGTATAGCTAACTCCAACATTACTGCATATAGAGTGTCTATTGTTGTTCCAAATAATATATATACATGGGTCGATATGATATGTCAAAACATTTGCATACGTGTCTATGGTATCCCAAGATTACATAATATATTAGAATACATGTATAATACAATATGAGTTAGCTAGGATATGATTAATATAAATTTGTTACCAATTTTCACATAGCTACAACAAGAAAAATTATCCAATCTTGTTTTACCCATAACTTCTTTGTTTCAAATCCGTTTTGAGTGATTCAAGTTGATATGGTTTCATATTAAACTTAATTTTATGAATCTAAACAGAAAAAGTATGAGTTTATAGTTGGAAATACAGGTTACAAGTCATTTTTGTAAAGGTAGTCATTTCAGTCGAAAGAACGACGTCTAGATGGCCATTTTGGAAAACATACTTTTACTTTGAGTTTAACCATAATTTTTGGATATAGTTTCATGTTCATAAGAAAAATCATTTTCCCAGAAGAACAACTTTTAAATAAAAATTTATCATAGTTTTAATTAACTAACCCAAAACAGCCCGCGGTGCTACTACGACGGCGTATATCCGGTTTTACGGTGTTTTTCGTGTTTTCAGGTTTTAAATCATTAAGTTAGCATATCGTATAGATATAGAACATGTGTTTAGTTGATTTTAAAAGTCAAGTTAGAAGGATTAACTTTTATTTTCGAATAAGTTAAGAATTAACTAAACTATGTTCTAGTGATTACAAGTTTAAACCTTCGAATAAGGTAGTTTTATATATATGAATCAAATGATTTTATGAACATCATTATTACCTCAAGTTTTGTGGATAAACCTACTGTAAATGAGAAAAATAGATCTAGCTTCAAAGGATCCTTGGATGGCTTGAAAGTTCTTGAAGTAGAATAATGACACGAAAACAAGTTCAAGTAAGATTTCCACTCGAAATAAGATTGTTAAAGTTATAGAAATTGAATCAAAGTTTGAATATGAGTATTACCTTGTATTAGAAAAATATCTTACTGTAAATAATAAATATTTCTTGAGGTTGGATGATCACTCAAAGTGGATTTGCAAGATAGGAAGTAAGCTAGCAAACTTGAAAGTGTTGTTGGTGTGTTCTTGAGTAGTTGTTTTGTAACTTGGTTTATATATGGATTTATTAACTAGATTGAGCTAGATTTTGATGAAGATGATGAAGAACACTTAGAACACTAAGAGAGTTATTGAGAGAGAGTAATTTGATTCAAGAAAATTGAAATGGAAATGTGTTTGTGAGTCTCCTACTTCACGTGAATATGTAAGTCCCATATAGGCTCCATTAGTTTGTAATTTTGTGAGATATTTCATGCTAGATGTTAAATTATGGTTCCCACATGGTTAGGTGACTCACATGGGCTGCTAAGAGCTGATCATTGGAGTGTATATACAAATAGTAAATACATTATGAAGCTGTGTATTGTACGAGTGCATACGAGTAGAATTGTTGATGAAAATGAATGAGGATGTAATTGTATGCATTTTTGTTAAGTAGAAGTACTTTGATAAGTGTCTTGAAGTCTTTTAAAAGTGTATGAATACATACTAAAACACTACATGTATATACATTTTAACTGAGTCGTTAAGTTATCGTTAGTCGTTACATGTAAGTGTTGTTTTGAAACCTTTAGGTTAACGATCTTGTTAAATGTTGTTAACCCATTATTTATTATATATAAAGAGATGTTAATTTATTACATTGTCATGATATTATGATATATTAATATATCTTAGTATGATATATATACAGTTAAATGTTGTTACAACGATAATCGTTACATATATGTCACGTTTCGAAATTCTTAAGTAAGTAGTCTTGTTTTTACATATGTAGTTCATTGTTAATATACTTAATGATATGTTTACTTATCATTTATCATGTTTATATAATGTATCAATATCTTAAAATGATGCATATGTAATTGGTAAGACGTTGTTATAACGATAATCGTTATATATATCGTGTTCGAGTTTCTTAATTCAATAGTCTCAATTTTATGTATATAACTCATTGTTAAAATACTTAATGAGATACATGCTTATCATAATATCATGTTAACTATATATATATATATATATATATATATATATATATATATATATATATATATATATATATATATATATATATATATATATATATATATATATATATATATATATATTTATATCCATATGTATGTCATCATATTGTTTTTATAAGTTTTAACGTTCGTGAATCGCCAGTCAACTTGGGTGGTCAATTGTCTATATGAAACCTATTTCAGTTAATTACGTCTTAACAAGTTTGATTGCTTAACATGTTTGAAACACTTAATCATGTAAATATCAATTTCATTTAATATATATAAACATGGAAAAGTTCGGGTCACTACAGTACCTACCCGTTAAATAAATTTCGTCCCGAAATTTTAAGCAGTTGGAGGTGTTGACGTATCTTTTGGAAATAGGTGCGGGTATTTTTTCTTCATCTGATCTTCTCGTTCTCAAGTGAACTCGGGTCCTCTATGAGCATTCCATCGAACCTTAACAATTGGTATCTTGTTTTGCTTAAGTCTTTTAACCTCACGATCCATTATTTCGACGGGTTCTTCGATGAATTGAAGTTTTTCGTTGATTTGAATTTCGTCTAATGGAATAGTGAGATCTTCTTTAGCAAAATATTTCTTCAAATTCGAGACGTGGAAAGTGTTATGTACAGCCGCGAGTTGTTGAGGTAACTCAAGTCGGTAAGCTACTGGTCCGACACGATCAATAATCTTGAATGGTCCAATATACCTTGGATTTAATTTCTCTCGTTTACCAAATCGAACAACACCTTTCCAAGGTGCAACTTTAAGCATGACCATCTCTCCGATTTCGAATTCTATATCTTTTCTTTTAATGTCAGCGTAGCTCTTTTGTCGACTTTGGGCGGTTTTCAGCCGTTGTTGAATTTGGATGATCTTCTCGGTAGTTTCTTGTATTATCTCCGGACCTGTAATATTTCTATCCCCCACTTCACTCCAACAAATCGAAGACCTGCACTTTCTACCATAGAGTGCTTCAAATGGCGCCATCTCAATACTTGAATGGTAACTGTTGTTGTAGAAAAATTCTGCTAATGGAAGGTGTCGATCCCAACTGTTTCCGAAATCAATAACACATGCGCGTAGCATTTCTTCAAGCATTTGTATTGTCCTTTCGCTCTGCCCATTAGTTTGTGGATGATAGGCAGTACTCATGTCTAGACGAGTTCCTAATGCTTGCTGTAATGTCTGCCAGAATCTTGAAACAAATCTGCCATCCCTATCTGAGATAATAGAGACTGGTATTCCATGTCTGGAGACAACTTCCTTCAAGTATAATCGCGCCAACTTCTCCATTTTATCATCTTCTCTCATTGGCAAAAAGTGTGCTGATTTGGTAAGATGATCGACTATTACCCAAATTGTATCATAACCACTTGCAGTCCTTGGCAATTTAGTAATGAAATCCATGGTAATGTTTTCCCATTTCCATTCCGGGATTTCAGGTTATTGTAGTAGACCTGATGGTTTCTGATGTTCAGTATTGACATTAGAATACGTTAAACATTCTCCTACGTATTTAGCAATATCGGCTTTCATACCCGGCCATCAAAAGTGTTTCTTGAGATCTTTGTACATCTTCCCCGCTCCGGGATGTATTGAATATCTGGTTTTATGTGCCTCCCTAAGTAGCATTTCTCTCACATCTCCAAACTTTGGTACCCAAATTCTTTCAGCCCTATATCGGGTTCCGTCTTCCCGAATATTAAGATGTTTCTCAGATCCTTTAGGTATTTCATTATTCAAATTCCCCTCTTTTAAAACTCCCTGTTGCGCCTCATTTATTTGAGCAGTAAGGTTAGTATGAATAATTATATTCATAGCTTTTACTCGAATAGGTTCCCTGTCCTTTCTGCTCAAGGCGTCGGCTACCACATTTGCCTTCCCCGGGTAGTAACGAATCTCAAAGTCGTAATCAATCAACAATTCAATCCACCTGCGCTGCCTCATGTTCAGTTGTTTCTGATTAAATATGTGTTGAAGACTTTTGTGGTCGGTATATATAATACTTTTGACCCCATATAAGTAGTGCCTCCAAGTCTTTAATGCAAAAACAACCGAGCCTAATTCCAAATCATGCGTCGTATAATTCTGCTCGTGAATCTTCAATTGTCTAGAAGCATAAGCAATTAGCTTCGTTCGTTGCATTAATACACAACCGAGACCTTGCTTTGAGGCGTCACAATATATTACAAAATCATCATTCCCTTCAGGTAATGACAATATAGGTGCCGTAGTTAACTTTTTCTTTAACAATTGAAACGCTTTCTCTTGTTCATCCTTCCATTCAAATTTACTCCCTTTTTGCGTTAATGCAGTCAAGGGTTTTGCTATTCTGGAAAAATCTTGGATGAACCTTCTGTAGTAACCAACTAGTCCTAAAAATTAGCGTATATGCTTCAGATTTTTCGGGGTTTCCCACTTTTCAACGGTTTCAATCTTTGCTGGATCCACCTGAATACCTTCTTTGTTCACTATGTGTCCGAGGAATTGAACTTCTTCCAACCAAAATGAACACTTTGAAAACTTAGCGTACAGTTTTTCTTTCCTTAACAATTCTAGCACTTTTCTCAAATTTTCTTCGTGCTCTTGGTCATTTTTTGAGTAAATAAGTATGTCATCGATGAAAACAATGACAAACTTGTCAAGGTATGGTCCACATACTCGGTTCATGAGGTCCATGAACACAGCTGGTGCGTTGGTCAACCCAAACGGCATAACCATAAACTCGTAATGACCGTAACGCGTCCTAAAAGTAGTCTTTGGAATATCATCCTCCTTCACCCGCATTTGATGATACCCAGAACGTAAATCATTCTTCAAATAAACTGACGAGCCTTGTAGTTGATCAAATAAGTCGTCGATTCTCGGGAGTGGGTAGCGGGTCTTGATAGTAAGTTTGTTCAACTCTCGGTAGTCGATACACAACCTAAATGTACCATCCTTCTTCTTAACAAACAAAATAGGAGCTCCCCACGGTGATGTACTTGGTCGAATGAAACCACGTTCTAAAAGTTCTTGTAATTGGTTCTGAAGTTCCTTCATTTCACTGGGTGCGAGTCTGTATGGGGCACGAGCTATTGGTGCACCTCCCGGTACAAGGTCTATTTGAAATTCAACGGATCGGTGTGGAGGTAGTCCCGGTAATTCTTTCGGAAATACATCAGGAAATTCTTTTGCGACGGGAACATTATTGATGTTCTTTTCTTCGGAATTGACTTTTTCGACGTGTGCTAGCACAGCATAGCAACCTCTTCTTATTAGTTTTTGTGCCTTCAGGTTACTAATAAGATTTAACTTCGCGTTGCTCTTTTTTCCGTACACCATTAAGGATTTTCCTTTTTCTCGTATAATGCTAATTGTATTTTTGTAACAAACGATCTCTGCTTTCACTTCTTTCAACCAGTCCATACCGATTATCACATCAAAAATCCCTAATTCTACTGGTATCAAGTCAAACTTAAATGTTTCGCTAACCAGTATAATTTCTCGATTCTGACATATATTATCTGCTGTAATTAATTTACCGTTTGCTAATTCGAGTAAAAATTTATTATCCAAGGGCGTCGGTGTGCAACTTAGTTTAGCACAAAAATCTCTACTCATATAGCTTCTATCCGTACCCGAATTAAATAAAACATAAGCAGATTTATTGTCAATAAGAAATGTACCCGTAACAAGCTCCGGATCTTCCTGCGCTTCTGCCGTATTAATATTGAAAACTCTTCCGTGGCCCTGCTCATTAGTATTCCCCTGATTTGGCTAATTTCTACTAAAGTGGCCCGGTTTTCCACATCCAAAACAAACTATGGCGGTGTTATTTGTTCCGACATTATTTGTTCTTTTAGTTCTGTTTTGCATTGGTCTGTATATTTCGCACTTCTTCGTGCTATGACCATTTCTTTTACACTTGTTGCAAAATGTCGTGCAGAACCCCAGGTGATGCTCTTCACATCTTTGGCATGGCTTTTTTTGGTTTTTGTTGCCATTGTTGTTATTGAGATTGTTGTTGGGATTGTTATTGTTGCTGTTGTTGTTGTTATTGTTGTTGTTATTGTTGTTGGGACGGTTATTGTAGTTGTTGTTGGGACGTTTGTTGAAGCTGTTGTTGCGATTGATGTTGCGGTTATTGGGATAGTTATTGCGATTGTGGTTGTGATTGTTGTTGTTTTATTGGTGACTCTTGTCATTGGTTTCTTCCCACTTTCTCTTGACTTGTTTCATGTTAGCCTCTTCGGTCACCTGCTCTTTAATCCTTCCTTAGATCTGGTTCACTAATTTGTGAGCCATTCGATTTGCCTTTTGTATGAAGGCGGGCTCGTGTAAACTCACATCTTCTTGAATCCTTTCCGGTAACCCTTTTACAAATGCGTCGATCTTTTCTTCTTCGTCTTCGAACGTTCTGGGACACAATATGCACAATTCTGTGAATCGTCGTTCGTACGTGGTGATATCAAAACCTTGCGTTCGTAATCCTCTAAGCTCTACCTTGAGCTTATTGACCTCGTTTCTGAGACGATATTGCTCGTTCATCAATTCCTTGAATGCTGACCACGGTAGTGCGTAAGTAGTATCTTGTCCTACCTGCTCGAAATAGGTATTCCACCATGTTAACGCCGTACCTGTGAAGGTATGCGTAGCGTACTTTACTTTGTCCTCTTCAGTATACTTACTTATGGCAAACACCGATTCAACCTTCTCGGTCCACCGTTTCAATCCAATTGATCCTTCGGATCCATCAAATTCTAAACGTTTGCAGGCAGTGAATTCTTTGTAGGAACATCCTACATGATTTCTTGTGAAATTAGTTCCACTGATAGATCCAGAGTTATTGTTATTATTTTGCATTGCGGCCTGCACTGCAGCTATGTTCGCAGCAAGGAAAACACGGAAGTCTTCCTCACTCATGTTCAAGTTCTGACGAGTCGTCGGTGCCATTTCCTTCAAAAATAGCCCAAAAGAATTAAGTTAATCATATAGAATTTTAAGAGTAGTCAATAGTATTTCGTAGCATAGTATGAACTCATTTATAAAAGCTTTTTCTTCATATTAGCATTTTATAGTTTTAATTCGGGTAGTACCTACCCGTTAAATTCATACCTAGTAGCTAATATACAATTCAACTACTACAATTCTATATGAAAAAACTGATTATAATAAAATTTCGCGTTCAAATTTTATACAATAATTTACAAACTTACAATACCGCTATTATACATATAGGATGAATTATAGCACATAATAACTTTGCTACTCGGCAGCGATAAAGGCAATTCTAGTTAATACGCAAGTTGTTCAGCAAAATAAATAAAGACACGTAATTCATAAGTCCAGAAACAAGTCATGCATTCTGGTTTTACTAAGACGACTTTCCATCCTTGTTCTTATGGAAAGTAACCGTTATGACCATTGGCTAGGCAGCATGTTGTAATGTCATCAAATGGACGAGGGTTTCGTAATGTTCAACAACCCCGTAATAATCTAAAAACCTTGTTTCTCACCCCAACTACTGAATCCGTTACTTGTGGGAATGTTTCATTTAATAGTTGTAATCCGATGTTCTTTTTCTCACTTTGGTGAAAAGCCAACATCACTAACTCGTAAGTATAATATGCTTCTTTATGTTGCATGTTAGAAGCTCTTTCTAACTCACGAAATCCTATGTTGGGATATGTTAAGTCAAAATAGGTTCTTAACCCGTAGTGTAAAATTGCATTTGGGTTCCCCGCATTTAATGCTTTAAATAAAACACGGTGTAACTTACGGTCTCCCCAATGCGATATACCCCACCTATCAAAGGAAAGCCTTTTGTAAACTAAGGCATTTCTGGAAAGTCTTTCAAATGTTTAACAAGTTAATTTTGCCATAACTAAATGTGCTGATGAATTCTGACCGACTCTAGACAAGATTTCCTCAATCATATCCTCTGGTAGGTTTTCTAAAATATTCGATTGTCTACCCTTAACGTCCATTTTGTTTATATACTGTAAAATAGACAAGGATTAGATTCATAAAAGATAATTAACAAACAATACAAGAAATTTTTACATAGAACATAAAAATACAAGCACACTACAATACATATAATACACAACATGAGTACAACTCCATAATCTGAATCACTGGTTTCTTCTTCTTCGGACTTGGTTCGTTTTCCTAATTTTCTAGGGATATATGGTGTTCCTCTAATACGATCCGTCGTTTTCCACAATGGTTTAGAAAAACCTGGTGGTTTAGAGGTTCCCAGGTTATTGTTACAATTTAGGAAATACGGAGGTTGCCGATACATATAAAGCTCATTGGGGTTGGAATCAGGTTTCTCTATTTTTACACTTTTTCCCTTATTATTTTCTTTTGCTTTATTAAATTGGGTCGAGGTAATTTCTATAACTTCATCGGAATCCTCATCGGGATCCGATTCATCGAAAAATTTGTATTCTTTCCAATATTTTGCTTCCTCGGCGGAAACACCATTGACCATTATTGACTTTGGTCCATTGGTTGAGAATTTTCTTTTATTTAACCGAGTTACTGTAGGTATCAATATTTCTTCCTCCGGAACCTCTTCTTCTTCTTCCTCCGGTTCCTCCTCTTCCAGTTCCTCCTCTTCTGGTTCCTCCTCTTCCGGTTCTTCTTTGGGAATTTGTGAATCTTCACAAATTATATTCGACTCTTCATTATTATTAGGTGAGTCGATGGGATTTGTACTAGTGGTAGACATCTATCACACAATATCAAACACATTAAGAGGTTAATATATCACATAATATTTACATGTTAATAATATATAGTTTCCAACAAAAGTGTTAAGCAATCGTTTTTAAAGAAAAAACGGTCGAAGTCCAGACTCACTAATGCATCCTAACAAACTCGGTAAGACACACTAATGAAAAAATTCTGGTTCTCTAAGACCAAGGCTTGGATACCAACTGAAATGTCTCATTCATATTGATTATAAACGTTCCATATTAATTGATTTCGTTGAGAGGTTTTGACCTCTATATGAGACATTTTTCAAAGACTGCATTCGTTTTTAAAAATAAACCACAACCTTTATTTTATCGACAAGGTTAAAAGGACATCACCTAGATTATCTAGAAATGATAATCTAAAAAAAATCACACTTACACACTACCAATACATATTGGTTTACAATATTAATATGTTACAACAAAGTAAATCTCGAATGCAGTTTAAACAATATTATACAAGCATGCTGACACCAAATCTTGTCCTTATTTTAGCATGCAACAGCGGAAGCTCTTAATAATCACCTGAGAATAAACATGCTTTAAACGTCAACAAAAATGTTGGTGAGTTATAGGTTTAACCTATATATTTATCAAATCGTAATAATAGACCACAAGATTTCATATTTCAATATACATCCCATTCATAGAGATAAAAATCATTCATATGGTTTGAATACCTGGTAACCGACATTAACAATATGCATATAAGAATTTCCCCTATCATTCCGGGACATCCATCGGACATGATAAAACAACATCGAAGTACTAAAGCATCCGCTACAACGAATGAGGTTTGTTGGGCCCAATAGATCTATCTTTAGGATTCGCGTCAATTAGTAGACTGGTTTACTAATTCTTAGGTTACCAAGTAAAAAGGGGCATATTCGGCTTCGATCATTCGACCATAGAAAGTAGTTTCATGTACTTGTGTCTATTTTGTAAAACATTTATAAAGCTGCAAGTATTCTCATCCCAAAAATATTAGATTTTAAAAGTGGGAGTATAACTCACTTTCACATATTTTTACTTCGTTGGGAAGTAAGACTTGGCCACTGGTCGATTCACGAACCTATAACAAATATGTACATATATATCAAAGTATGTTCAAAATAAAATTACATCATTTTTAATACGTTTTAATGTTTTAAGTTTATTAAGTCAGCTGTCCTCATTAGTAACCTATAACTAGTTGTCCACAGTTAGATGTACAGAAATAAATCGATATATATATCTTGAATCAATCTACGACCCAGTGTATACACTTCTCAGGCTAGATCACAACTCAAAGTATATATTTTTGGAATCAACCTCAACCCTGTATAGCTAACTCCAACATTACTGCATATAGAGTGTCTGTGGTTGTTCCAAATAATATATATACATGGGTCGATATGATATGTCAAAACATTTACATACGTGTCTATGGTATCTCAATATTACATAATATATTAGAATACATGTATAGTACAATATGAGTTAGCTAGGATATGATTAATATAGATTTGTTACCAATTTTCACGTAGCTACAACAAGAAAAATTATCCAATCTTGTTTTACCCATAACTTCTTCGTTTCAAATCCGTTTTGAGTGATTAAAGTTGCTATGGTTTCATATTGAACTTAAGTTTATGAATCTAAACAGAAAAAGTATGAGTTTATAGTCGGAAATACAGATTACAAGTCATTTTTGTAAAGGTAGTCATTTTAGTCGAAAGAACGACGTCTAGATGACCATTTTGGAAAACATACTTTTACTTTGAGTTTAACCATGATTTTTGGATATAGTTTCATGTTTATAAGAAAAATTATTTTCCCAGAAGAACAACTTTTAAATCAAAGTTTATCATAGTTTTTAATTAACTAACCCAAAACAGCCCGCGGTGCTACTACGACGGCGTATATCCGGTTTTACGGTGTTTTTCGTGTTTTCAGGTTTTAAATCATTAAGTTAGCATATAATATAGATATAGAACATGTGTTTAGTTAATTTTAAAAGTCAATTTAGAAGGATTAACTTTTGTTTGCGAACAAGTTTAGAATTAACTAAACTATGTTCTAGTGATTACAAGTTTAAACCTTCGAATAAGGTAGTTTTATATATATGAATCGAATGATGTTATGAAAATCATTACTACCTCAGGTTTTGTGGATAAACCTACTGAAAATGAGAAAAATAGATCTAGCTTCAAAGGATCCTTGGATGGCTTGAAAGTTCTTGAAGTAGAATCATGACATGAAAACAAGTTCAAGTAAGATTTCCACTCGAAATAAGATTGTAAAAGTTATATAAATTGAATCAAAGTTTGAATATGAGTATTACCCTGTATTAGAAAGATATATTACTGTAAATAAGAAAGATTTCTTGAGGTTGGATGATCACTCAAAGTGGATTTCCAAGATTGGAAATAAGCTAGCAAACTTGGAAGTGTTGTTGGTGTGTTCTTGAGTAGTTGTTTTGTAACTTGGTTTATGTATGGATTTATGAACTAGATTGAGCTAGATTTTTGATGAAGATGATGAAGAACACTTAAAACACTAAGAGAGTAATTGAGAGAGAGTAATTTGATTCAAGAAAATTGAAATGAAAATGTGTTTGTGAGTCTCCTACTTCACGTGAATATGTAAGTCCCATATAGGCTCCATTAGTTTGTAATTTTGTGAGATATTTCATGCTAGATGTTAAATGATGGTTCTCACATGGTTAGGTGACTCACATGGGCTGCTAAGAGCTGATCATTGGAGTGTATATACCAATAGTAAATACATTTAGAAGCTGTGTATTGTACGAGTACAAATACGAGTGCATACGAGTAGAATTGTTGATAAAAATGAATGAGGATGTAATTGTAAGCATTTTTGTTAAGTAGAAGTACTTTGATAAGTGTCTTGAAGTCTTTCAAAAGTGTATGAATACATACTAAAACACTACATATATATACATTTTAACTGAGTCCTTAAGTTATCGTTAGTCGTTACATGTAAGTGTTGTTTTGAAACCTTTAGGTTAACGATCTTGTTAAATGTTGTTAACCCATTATTTATTATATCTAAAGAGATGATAATTTATTACATTATCATGATATTATGATATATTAATGTATCTTAGTATGATATATATACAGTTAAATGTTGTTACAACAATAATCGTTACATATATGTCTCGTTTCGAAATCCTTAAGTTAGTAGTCTTGTTTTTACATATGTAGTTCATTGTTAATATACTTAATGATAAGTTTACTTATAATTTATCATGTTTATATAATGTATCAATATCTTAAAATGATTCATATGTAATTAGTAAGACGTTGTTCTAACGATAATCGTTATATATATATATATATATATATATATATATATATATATATATATATATATATATATATATATATATATATATATATATATATATATATATATATCGTTTTCGAGTTTCTTAATTCAATAGTCTCATTTTTATGTATATAACTCATTGTTAAAATACTTAATGAGATACATGCTTATCATAATATCATGTTAAATATATATATATATATATATATATATATATATATATATATATATATATATATATATATATATATATATATATCCATATGTATGTCATCATATTATTTTTACAAGTTTTAACGTTCGTGAATCGCCGATCAACTTGGGTGGTCAATTGTCTATATGAAACCTATTTCAATTAATCACGTCTTAACAAGTTTGATTGCTTAACATGTTGGAAACACTTAATCATGTAAATATCAATTTCATTTAATATATATAAACATGGAAAAGTTTGGGTCACTACATATACCATGCTAAGTCATGCATACACAAAACCAATAATACGATATAAATTAAAAACGTTCAAAGAGAACATTAAAAATGAGTAAAATGTCTTTTTTCGGCACCCTGACGACCTCGAATGTCAAGACACTATCCATGAATCTTGATGTTAGGGTCATTTTAGGGTGATCTCGAGAATTTCAGCACTATATGAAACCGAAGGTTATGCACTGTCAATTGGTACTCCATCTAGCGGCGCATATTAATGTTTTAAAAAAGCTTGTTTAATGAAGTGACATTAGATTGAAATTTATATGCATTATACATAATTAAATTGCAAGTGAAATAATAGGCCTTAAAACAATATGTACCATGCTAAGTCATTCATACACAAAGGAATACTATTAGTGAAATTAAAAACGGTCAAAATCGAAAAAGGCAAAATTGAAGGCTTTCGAGGTCGTGTTTCGAAATTATTTGGGATAGATCCCGAAAAAATACACGATTTGAAAAAAACGGTGACTAAATCGGAGTTACGAGTCAAAAGATACGATAGATCTAACATTTTGGCCAAAGACACAAAACACCAAGCACCACGAACCGTCGGTGGTGTTTTGTGCGTGGTGCTAATTTCCGAGGAAAGATGTCTTTTTCAGAATCTAGATGACCTCGAATGGCAAGTATGTTCAGAGAGTATTTCTCGTTCGGCCGTTTTAGGGTGATCTTGAGAATTTCTGCACAATCTGAAACCGAAGATAATGCGCCGCCAAATGATACTCCATCTGGCGGCGCATACTAGTGATTCGAAAAAACATGTTTATTGAAGTGACATTAGATTCAAATTTATACCCGTTATACATAATTACATTGCGAGTGAAATAATAGGCCTTAAAACGATATATACCATGCTAAGTCATGCATACACAAAACTAATAATAAGAAATAAATTGAAAATGTTCAAAGAGAACATTAAAAATGAGTAAAATGTATTTTTCGGCATCATGACGACCTCGAATGTCAAGAGACTATCCAGGAGTCTTGATGTTAGGGTTGTTTTATGGTGATCTCGAGAATTTTAGCACAATCTGAAACCGAAGGTTATGTGCTGCCAAATTGTACTCCATCTGGCGGCACATATTAATGATTTAAAAAGAGTGTTTAATGAATTGACATTAGATTCAAATTTATATGCGTTATATATAATTACATTGCGAGTGAAATAATAGGCCTTAAAACATTATGTACCATGCTAAGTCATGCATACTCAATAGGAATAATATGAATGAAATTCAAAACGGTCATAATCGAAAAAAGGCAAAATTGAAGGCTTTCGAGGTCTCGTTTCGAAAAATATTTGGGACAAACTGCCTACGATAGTTTGCCAATGGATAGATCCCGAAAATATACACGATTTAAAAAAAATGGTGACTAAATCGGAGCTATGAGTCAAAAGATACGATAGATCTAACATTTTGGCCAAAGACAAAAAACACAAAGCACCACGAACCGTCGGTGGTGTTTGGTGCGTGGTGTAATTTTGTGAGGAAAGATGTCTTTTTCGGAATCTAGATGACCTCGAATGGCAAGCACGTTCAGAGAGTCTTGCTCGTTCGGCCGTTTTAGGGTGATCTTTAGAATTTCAGCACAATCTGAAACCGAAAGTTATGCTCCGCCAAATGGTACTCCATCTACGGCACATACTAATGATTTAAATAAACGTGTTTATTGAAGTGACGTTAGATTCAAATTTATACCCGTTATACATAATTACATTGCGAGTGAAATAATAGGCCTTAAAACGATATATACCATGCTAAGTCATGCATACACAAAACTAATAATACGATATAAATTGAAAACGTTCAAAGAGAATATTTAAAATGAGTAAAACATCTTTTTCTGGCATCCTGACGACCTCGAATGTCAAGACACTATCCATGAGTCTTGATGTTAGGGTCGTTTTAGGGTGATCTCGAGAATTTCAGCACAATCTGAAACCGAAGGTTATGCGCCGCCAATTGGTATTCCATCTGGCGGCGTATATTAATGATTTAAAAAGCATGTTTAATGAGGTGACATTAGATTCAAATTTATATTCTTTATACAATATGTACCATACTAAGTCATGCATACACAAAGGAATAATATTAATGAAATTCAAAACGGTCAAAATCGAAAAAAGGAAAAATTGAAGGCTTTCGAGGTCTCGTTTCGAAAAATATTTGGGTTGAACCACCGTCGGCGGTTTACCAACGGATAGATCCCAAAAAAATAAATGATTTAAAAGAAACGGTAACTAAATTGGAACTACGAGTCAAAAAATACGATAAATCCAACATTTTGGCAGATGTGTCAAAAGTGTTTGCAGTAGTGCTTAATCTTTTATTTCAATTTTTAAATTTATAAAACCTTTATTTTACTTTTAACACTCAAACGAGTAACAAGGCCTGATCAGATGTAGTATTTTAGGTTATCGTCCCAAGAGAGCGTAGATGCATTTTAAGTTGTTTTATTATATAGCTTAGTTCTTATTAAAGAACAAAAGATAGATTTTATGTGTTTTAAGGTTGTTGATTCTTATCTCTTAGGAAAGAGATGATTAAAGATACGTTTTTAATGAACAAAATAACAAATGCTTAATAAATAAAAGATAAAAGAACAATTAAATAATAAAAATTAGTTACATGAACAAATAACTCATACGAGAATCATATTAGGCAAGTTTCATGACTTATATTAACACAAATCAAGATAATAATCATAGACCAACTATTATCTTTAAACATGTTAAGACAAGTGTTGCATATCATTCAATAGGCAGGACTTAAAGCATATGCTAGACACGTGATGTGCATGACTAACATCTCAATTCTTAGTATTCAATTCAATTACATGATACCTATCAACCTTATGATACGGATCAACATGCAAATAAATTGACAAATTATATAAGCTATTAAACATCAAGAAGATCAACTCAAGTTACTAGCTGAAAGTCAATTACTACTTAGTTTTCATGCAATCATTAATCAAACACAACCAAACACAAGATCTTCGACTAAGCCTAATAATATCAAACTCTATTATATAAGTGTAACTCAAATTCAACAGATTCATCACTATTATGTTGTTTAACTCAGTTGCATGCAATTCAATTTAACAAGTTTGATTGACTAGATCTAAACAAGTAACATGAATCGAATAATAGATCGTTAGATTAAGTATGAATCAACCCTAAAATCATGTTATGTAATCATTAAGCATGGCAATCAAGTATATTAAAGCATAACAGATTCAAAACAGATTAAACATCATTATAGATACTCAACCATACAGATCTAGAAAAGAACCAGAAACTGTACAAAAATTAGCATGAGGCCGACGGCTTTGTTCTAGTCAAACCGACGGCTTGGACTGGTGAAGTCGGCGGCTTCATCTGATTCCCAGACAAAGTTTTAGTTTTCGTCCAAGTAACCACTGTGAACGTTTAGTTTATAGTTGGAGACGAACAGAAGCAATTAACAATAAGTAAAGACAAAATAAAAGTAGATGCAATAATTTAAAGGAACAAGTACCTTAATAAAGTGATTAAAGATGAAGAAAACTTGAATTAACTTGTATAAAACTGGAATCCATTGCAAAATAGCAACTTTACATTGAAAATAAACCCTAACTAAACCCTAATCTAGAGAAATTCTTAACTAGAGAGATAATAATGAAAAGGTACATTGAAAATTGTAAAATTCGACCAGTATTTATAGATCTCGAAATCCGTGCCAAGCCGGCGGCTTAGTACGAAGCCCCTCGGCTTCCCTTGACGGTGACTTCTTCTCCACTCAAAACTTGATTATTACGCCCAAGAAAATGCGTTTTAGGTCCATTTCGACAGCTTCGGATGTCAAGCCGGTGGCTTCACTTCAGATTTGAGCTTAGAGGCCAAGAAAAACGTGCCCGGTAAAAAGTTAACTTTTTGACTGAAGCTAGCGGCTTCCTTGGCCAAGCCGACGGCTTCCCTTTAACCAAGCCTACAGCTTCCTCCATTATGTTGTAGATTTTTTTCTTGCAGTCGTTTTGACAGGTGGCTCGTCGAAAACAGAGTCAAGATGCTCAAGATATGGCCAAAACGGTGACAGCACGCAGATTTTCAGTATTTCTTCAATACTTAGTTCCTTTTCCCTGTTTTTAGTCCTGTTTTTAACACATTTATTAAAAAAAATATTAAAAATTTTTTTTCCCATTTTTACCCATTTTTATATGTTAAAGTACTTAAAATGACTTTAAAATGCCAAAATAACTCCTCGAAATGTATTAAAAACATGTATAATTTACGAGTTATCAACAAGCACCATGAACCGTCGGTGGTTTTGGTGCGTGGTGAAATTTTGCAAGGAAAGATGTCTTTTTCGGAATCTAGACGACCTCGAATGGCAAGCAAGTTCAGTGAGTCTTGCTTTTTTGGCCGTTTTAGGGTGATCTTGAGAATTTCTGCAAAATCTGAAACCGAAGGTTATGCGCCGCCTCATGATACTCCATCTGGTGGCACATAATAATGATTTAAAAAAACGTGTTTAATGAAGTGGCATTAGACTCAAATTTATACCCGTTATACATAATTACACTGCGAATGAAATAATAGGCCTTAAAACGATATATAACATGCTAAGTCATGCATACACAAAACCAATAATATGATATAAATTGAAAACGTTCAAAGAGAACATTAAAAATGAGTAAAATGTCTTTTTTCGACATCCTGACGACCTCGAATGTCAAGACACTATCCATGAGTCTTGATGTTAGTGTCGTTTTAGGGTGATCTTGAGAATTTCAGCACAATCTGAAACCGAAGGTTATGCGCCGCCAATTGGTACTCCATCTGGCGGCGCATATTAATATTTTAAAAAAGCGTGTCTGACATTAGATTGAAACTTATATGCGTTATACATAATTACATTGTGAGTGAAATAATAGGCCTTAAAACAATATGTACCATGCTAAGTCATGCATACACAAAGAAATAATATTAATGAAATTCAAAACGGTCAAAATCGAAAAAAGGCAAAACTAAAGGCTTTCGTGGTCTCGTTTCGAAAAATATTTGGAACAAATCACCTACGGCGGTTTACCAACGGATAGATCCCGATAATATACACGATTTAAAAAAAGCGGTGACTAAATTGGAGTTACAAGTCAAAAGATACAATAGGTCTAACATTTTTTCCAAAAACACAAAATACCAAGCACCACGAACCGTCGGTGGTGTTTGGTGCGTGGTGCGAATTTGCAAGGAAAGATGTCTTTTTCGGAATCTAGACGACCTCGAATGGCAAGCATGTTCAGAGAGTATTGCTCGTTCAGCCATTTTAGGGTGATCTTGAGAATTTCAGCACAATCTGAAACCGAAGGTTATGCGTCGCCAAATGGTACTCCATCTGGCTGCGCATACTAGTGATTTAAAAAAAACGTGTTTAATGAAGTGACATTAAATTCAAATTTATACCCGTTATACATAATTACATCGAGAGTGAAATAATAGGCCTTAAAACGAGATATACCATGCAAAGTCATTCATACACAAAACTAGTAATATGATATAAGTTGAAAACGTTCAAAGAGAACACTAAAAATGAGTAAAATGTCTTTTTTCGGCATCCTGACGACCTCGAATTTCAAGACACTATTCAGGTATCTTGATGTTAGGGTCATTTTAGGGTGATCTCGAGAATTTCAGCACAATATGAAACCGAAAGTTATGCGCCGCAAAATTGTACTCCATCTGGAAGCGCATATTAATGATTTAAAAAAGTGTGTTTAATTAAGTGACACTAGATTCAAATTTATATGCGTTATACATAATTACATTGCGAGTGAAATAATAGGCCTTAAAACAATATGTACCATGCTAAGTCATGCATACACAAATGGAATAATATGACTGAAATTTAAAACAGTCAAATTCGAAAAAGGAAAATTGAAGGCTTTCGAAGTCTCGTTCCGAAAAATATTTGGGACGAACCGCCGACGGCAGTTTGCTAACGTATTGATCCCGAAAAAATAAACGATTTAAAAAAACGTTGACTAAATCAGAGCTACGAGTCAAAAGATAATATAGATCTAACATTTTGGCCAAAGACACAAAACACCAAGCACCACGAACAGTCGGTGGTGTTTGGTGCGTGGTGCGATTTTGCAAGGAAAGATGTCTTTTTCAGAATCTGGACGACCTCAAATGGGTAGCACGTTCAGAGAGTCTTGCTCGTTCGGCCGTTTTAGTGTGATCCTAAGAATTTCAGCACAATCTGAAGCCGAAGGTTATGTGCCACCAAATGGTACTCCATCTGGCGGCGCAAACTAGTGATTTAAAAAAACGTGTTTAATGAAGTGACATTAGATTCAAATTTATACCCTTTATACATAATTACATTGCGAGTGAAATAATATGTAGTGACCTGAACTTTTCCATGTTTATATATATTAAATGAAATTGATTTTTACATGATTAAGTGTTTTCAACATTTAAGCAATCAAACTTGTTAAGAATTGATTATTTGAAATGAGTTTCATGTAGACAATTGACCACCCAAGTTGATCGGCGATTCACGAACTTTAAAACTTGTAAAAACGACATGACGATATATATATATATATGGAAATACATATAGTTAACATGAGATTATAATAAGTAAGTATCTCCATAAGTATATTAACAATGAGTTATATACATAAAAATGAGACTACTAAGTTAAGAAACTCGAAACGATATATATAACGATTATCGTTATTACAATGTCTTACTAAATACATATGTATCATATTAAGATATTGTTACATTATATTTAACATGATAAAATGATAACTATATATATCATTAAGTATGTTAACAATGAACTACATATGTAAAAACAAGACTACTAACTTAAGGATTTCGAAACGAGGCATATATGTAACGATTATCGTTGTAACGACATTTAAATGTATATATATCATATTAAGATATATTAATATATCATAATATCATGATAATATAATAATTTAACATCTCATTAGATATAATAAACAATGGGTTAACAACATTAAATAAGATCGTTAACTTAAAGGTTTCAAAACAACACTTACATGTAACGACTAACGATGACTTAACGACTCAGTTAAAATGTATATACATGTAGTGTATTTAGATGTATTAATATACTTTTGGAAGACTTCAAGACATATATCAAAACACTAATACTTAACAAAAATAGGTACAATTACATTCCTATTCTTTTTTCATCAAGAATTCTAGTCGTATTCATACCCGTGTTATACACAGCTTCTAGACGTACTTACTGTGGGTATATACCAATAGGAACTATTATAGGATTCCACTCTTGATTATGTCATGTATGACTAATCAATTTTAACTTCTACCATGAACTAGTTAACTAACTAGAACTCCTTTTAACCCCACTCACCACTCACCACTTACCACTCATCATTCACTCCATTTCACTTCCAATTCTCTTTCTAATTCTCTCTCAACACACACACACACACACACACACACACACACACACACTCTTATGAACGAATTTTTCCATTAGATAATCATCATCTTCATCAAAAATTACTTCAAGAATCAAGCTATAATCATCTTAGGAAGAACACTTGAAGAACACTTCAAAAATCCTTTCAAGTTTACTAGTTTACATCCAAGCTTTCTATTCCATTCCAAGTAATCATCTAAGTACAAGAAACCTTTGTTATTTATAGTAGGTTATCTTTCTTATTCAAGGTAATAATCATATTCAAACTTTGATTCAATTTCTATAACTATAAACTATCTTAATTCGAGTAAAAATCTTACTTGAACTTGTTTTTGTGTCATGATCCTACTTCAAGAACTTTCAAGCCATCCAAGATCCTTTGAAGCTAGATCATTTTCTTATCACTTCTAATAGGTTTACCTACTAAACTTAAGGTAGTAATGATGTTCATAACATCATTCGATTCATACATATAAAACTATCTTATTCGAAGATTTAAACTTGTAATCACTAGAACATAGTTTAGTTAATTCTAAACTTGTTCGCAAATAAAGTTAATCCTTATAACTTGACTTTTAAAATCAACTAAACACATGTTCTATATCTATATGATATGCTAACTTAATGATTTAAAACTTGGAAACACGAAAAACACGTAAAACCGGACATACGCCGTCGTAGTAACACCGTGGGCTGTTTTGGGTTTGATAATTAAAAACTATGATAAACTTTGATTTAAAAGTTGTTCTTCTGGGAAAATGATTTTTCTTATGAACATGAAACTATATCCAAAAATCATGGTTAAACTCAAAGTGGAAGTATGTTTTTCAAAATGGTCATCAAGACGTCGTTCTTTCGACTGAAATGACTACCTCTTACAAAAATGACTTGTAACTTATATTTCTGACTATAAACCTATACTTTTTCTGTATAGATTAATAAAATAGATTTCAATATGAAACCATAGCAATTTGATTCACTCAAAACGGATTTAAAACGAAGAAGTTATGGGTAAAACAAGATTGGATATTTTTTTTATTGTTGTAGCTACGGGAAATATTGTAACAATTCTATACAAATCATAACTTAACAAACTTATATTGTATTATTCATGTATTCTAATATATATTATGTAATCTTGGGATACCATAGACACGTATACAATGTTTTGACATATCATATCGACCCATCTATATAATATATTTTGGAACAACCGTAGACACTCTATATGCAGTAATGTTGGAGTTAGCTATACAGGGTTGAGGTTGATTCCAAAATAATATATATAGTTTGAGTTGTGATCTAGCCTGAGGCCTGTATACATTGGGTCGTGGATTGATCCAAGATAATTTATATTTATTTATTTTTGTACATCTAACTATGGACAACTAGTTGTAGGTTATTAACGAGGACAGCTGACTTAATAAGCTTAAAACATTAAAACGTATTAAAAAATGTTGTAAATATATTTTGAACATACTTTGATATATATGTACATATTTGTATAGGTTCGTGAATCGACCAGTGGCCAAGTCTTACTTCCCGACGAAGTAAAAATCTGTGAAAGTGAGTTATAGTCCCACTTTTAAAATCTAATATTTTGGGATGAGAATACATGCAGTTTTATAAATGTTTTAAGAAATAGACACAAGTAAATGAAACTACATTATATGGGTGAATGATCGAAGCCGAATATGCCCCTTTTGCTTGGTAGCCTAAGAATTAGTAAACCGATCTACTAATTGACGCGAATCCTAAAGATAGATCTATTAGGCCTAACGAACCCCATCCAAAGTACCGGATGCTTTAGTACTTCGAATTCGTTTTTATCATGTCCGAAGGATTTCCCGGAATGATAGGGGATATTCTTATATGCATCTTGTTAATGTCGGTTACCAGGTGTTCACCATATGAATGATTTTTATCTCTATGTATGGGATGTATATTGAAATATGAAATCTTGTGGTCTATTATTACGATTTGATAAATATATAGGTTAAACCTATAACTCACCAACATTTTTGTTGATGTTTTAAGCATGTTTATTCTCAGGTGACTATTAAGAGCTTCCGTTGTTGCATACTAAAATAAGGACAAGATTTGGAGTCCATGCTTGTATGATATTGTGTAAAAACTGCATTCAAGAAACTTATTTTTGATGTAATATATTCTTATTGTAAACCATTATGTAATGGTCGTGTGTAAACGGTATATTTTAGATTATCATTATTTGATAATCTACGTAATGCTTTTTAAACCATTATCGATAAAATAAAAGTTATGCTTGTTTTAAAAATGAATGCAGTCTTTGAAAAACGTCTCATATAGAGGTCAAAACCTCGCGACGAAATCAATTAATATGGAACGTTTATAATCAATATGAACGGGACATTTCAGTTGGTATCTGAGTGTTGGTCTTAAAGAACCAGAAATTTGCATTAGTGTGTCTTATCGAGTTTGTTAGGATACATTAGCGAGTCTGGACTTCGACCGTGTTTTCTTTAAAAACAATTGTTTAACACTTTTGTTGGAAACTATATATTATTAGCATGTAAATATTTTGTGATATATTAACCTCTTAATGTGTTTGATATTGTGTGATAGATGTCTACCTCTAGTACAAATCCCATTGATTCCCCTAATAATAATGAAGAGTCGAATATATTTTGAGAAGATTCACAAATTTCCGAAGAGGAACCGGAAGAGGAGGAACCGGAAGAAGAGGAACCAGAAGAGGATGAATCGGAAGAGGAGGAACCAGAAAAAGAAGAGGTTCCGGAGGAAGAAATAGTGATACCTACAGTAAATCGTTTAAATAAAAGAAAATCCTCAACCAACGGACCAAAGTTAAAAATGGTCAATGGTGTTTCTGCCGAGGAAGCAAAATATTGGGAAGATTACCAATTTTCAGATGAATTGGATCCCGATGAGGATTCCGATGATGTTATAGAAATCACCTCAACCCAATTTAATATAGCAAAAGAAAATAATAAGGGAAAAGGTATAAAAATAGAGAAACCCGATTCCAACCCCGATGAGCTTTATATGTATCGGCAATATCCGTATTTTCTAAAGTGTAACAATAACCCGGGAATCTCTAAACCACCAGGTTTTTCTAAACCATTGTGGAAAACGACGGCTCGTATTAGAGGAACATCATATATCCCTGGAAAATTAGGAAAGCGAACCTAGTCCGAAGAAGAAGAAACCAGTGATTCAGATAAGGGAGTTGTAATCATGTTGTGTATTATATGTATTATAGTGTGCTTGTACTTTTATGTTCTATGTAAAAATTGCTTGTATTGTTTGTTAATTATTTTTTATGAATCTAATCCTTGTCTATTTTACAGTATAAAACAAAATGGACGTTAAGGGTAGACAACCGAATATTTTAGAAGACCTACCAGAGGATATGATTGAGGAAATCTTGTCTAGAGTCGGTCAGAGTTCATCAGCACATTTAGTTATGGCGAAATTAACTTGTCAAACATTTGAAAGACTTTCCAGAAATGCCTTAGTTTATAAAAGGCTTTCCTTTGATAGGTGGGGTATATCACATTGGGGAGACCGTAAGTTATGCCGTGTTTTCTTTAAAGCATTAAATGCGGGGAACCCAAATGCAATTTTACGCTACGGGTTAAGAACCTATTTTGACTCAACATATCCCAACATAGGATTTTGCGAGTTAGAAAGAGCTTCTAACATGCAACATAAAGAAGCATGTTATACTTACGGGTTAGTGATGTTCGCTTCTTACCAAAGTGAGAAAAAGAATATCGGGTTACAACTTTTAAATAAAACCTTTCCACAAGTGACAGATTCAGTAGTTGGGGTGAGAAACAAGGTTTTTAGATTATTACGTAGCTGTTGGACATTACGAAACCCTCGTCCTTTTGACGACATTACAACATGCTGCCTAGCTAATGGTCATAACGGTTATTTTCCACAAGACCAAGGATGGGAAGTCGTCTTAGTAAAACCGAAATGCATGACTTGTTTCTGGACTTATGAATTACGTGTCTTTATTTCCTTTGCTGAACAACTTGCGTATTAACTAGATTTATCTTCAAAACTGTCCTGTATCAAAGTGTAATATATTTCTTGTTATATGTAATATAGCGAAGTTGTAAGTTTGAAGAATATTTGTATGTGAAATATTATTATAATCAGTTTTTCATATGGAATTGTAGTAGTTGAATTGTATATTAGCTACTAAGTATGAACTTAACGGGTAGGTAGTACCCGAATTTAAACTTATAAAATGCTAATATGAAGAAAAAGCTTTTATAAATGAGTTCATATTATGCTACTAAATACTATTGACTACTCTTAATATTCTGTATGATTAACTCGATTCAGTTGACTATTTTGAAGGAAATGGCACCGACTACTCGACAAACCATGAATATGAGCGAAGAGGAATTTCGTACTTTTCTTGCTGCAAACATAGCTGCAGTACAGGCTGCGCTACATACCAACAATAACTCTGAATCTAGCAATGCAGCTAACGGCGCAAGAAATCGTGTAGGATGCACCTACAAAGAATTCACTGCATGCAAACCTTTGGAATTTGATGGAACCGAAGGACCAATTGGATTGAAACGGTGGACCGAGAAGGTTGAATCGGTGTTTGCCATAAGTAAGTGTACTGAAGAGGACAAAGTTAAGTACGCTACGCATACCTTCACAGGTACTGCGTTAACGTGGTGGAACACCTATCTTGAACAGGTAGGACAAAATGCTGCTTACGCACTACCATGGTCGGCATTCAAGCAATTGATGAACGAGCAGTACCGTCCTAGAAACGAAGTCAATAAACTCAAGGCAGAACTTAGAGAGTTACGAACACAAGGGTTCGACGTTACCACATATGAACGACGATTCACAGAGTTGTGCCTATTGTGTCTGGGAGCATTCGAAGATGAAGAAGAGAAGATCGACGCGTTTGTAAAAGGGTTACCAGTAAGGATTCAAGAAGATGTAAGTTCACACGAGCCTGCTTCTATACAGAAGGCAAGTTAAATGGCTCATAAAATCATAAATTAGATTGAGGGAAGAATTAAAGAGCAGGCGGCCGAAGAAGCCAACACGAAATAACACAAGAGGAAGTGGGAGGAAAACGGTGACAAGAGTCACCAGTACAATAACAACAACAATTACAACAACTATCGCAACAACTATCCCAACATCTGCAACAACATCGCAACAATAATCGCAATCCTAACAATAACTACAACAAACATCCTAACAACAACAACTACTACAACAACCATTTCAACAACAATAACAATCCCAACAACAACCTCAATAACAACAACGGCAACAAAAACCAAAAACAGCCATGTCATAGGTGTGAAGAAAATCGTCAGGGGTTTTGCACGACATTTTGCAACAGGTGTAAAAGAAATGGTCATAGCGCAACAAAGTGTGAGGTCTACGGACTAAAGTTTAACAGA
Organism: Rutidosis leptorrhynchoides; assembly: GCF_046630445.1. NCBI lineage: Eukaryota > Viridiplantae > Streptophyta > Magnoliopsida > Asterales > Asteraceae > Rutidosis > Rutidosis leptorrhynchoides. The sequence continues at coordinate 352,345,843 of NC_092343.1, forward strand.
ACTAAAGGAACAAATAATGTCGGAACAAGTAATGCCGAAATGAATAGTGCCGGAGCAAGTAATACCAACGCTGTTTGTTATAAATGTGGAAAACCGGGCCACATTATCAGAAATTGCCCGAATCAGGGGAATACTAATGGGCAGGGCCATGGAAGAGTTTTCAATATTAATGCAGCAGAAGTACAGGAAGAACCAGAGCTTGTTACGGGTACGCTTCTTATTGACGATAAATCTGCTTATGTTTTATTTGATTCGGGTGCGGATAGAAGCTATATGAGTAGAGAATTTTGTGCTAAATTAAGTTGCCAATTGACACCTTTGGATAGTAAATTTTTACTCGAATTAGCAAACGGTAAATTAATTTCAGCAAATAATATATGTCGGGAGAGAGAAATTAAACTGGGGGATGAAACGTTTAAAATTGATTAATACCAGTCGAGTTAGGAAGTTTTGATGTAATAATTGGCATGGACTGGTTGAAAAAGGAGGTCGTTTGTTACAAAAATGCGATTCGCATTATGCGTAAAAAAGGAAAACCTTTAATGGTGTACGGAGAAAAGAACAACGCGAAATTAAATCTTATTAGTAGTTTGAAGGCGCAAAAACTAATAAGAAAAGGTTGTTACGTCATTCTAGCACACATCGAGGAAGTTGAACCTGAAGAAAAGAACATCAGTGATGTTCCCGTCGCAAAAGAATTTCCCGATGTATTTCCGAAAGAATTACCGGGATTACCCACACATCGATCCGTTGAATTTCAAATAGACCTTGTTCCAGGAGCTGCATCAATAGCTCGTGCTCCATACAGACACGCACCCAGCGAAATGAAAGAATTACAAAGTCAGCTACAGGAACTTTTAGAGCGTGGTTTCATTCGACCAAGTACATCACCATGGGGAGCTCCTGTTCTGTTTGTCAAGAAGAAAGATGGTACATTCAGGTTGTGTATCAACTACCGAGATTTGAATAAACTTACCATCAAGAACCGTTACCCATTACCTAGAATCGACGACTTATTTGATCAGCTACAAGGCTCGTTGGTTTATTCGAAGATCGATTTACGTTCTGGATATCACCAAATGCGGGTGAAAGAGGATGACATTCCTAAGACTGCTTTTAGGATGCGTTACGGTCATTATGAGTTTATGTTTATGCCGTTTGGATTGACTAATGCACCAGCTGTATTCATGGACCTCATGAACCGAGTGTGTGGGCCATATCTTGAAAAGTTTGTCATTGTTTTCATCGATGACATAATTATTTACTCAAAGAATGACCAAGAGCACGAAGAACATTTAAGAAAAGTGCTAGAGTTGTTAAGAAAGGAAAAACTATATGCTAAGTTTTCAAAGTGTGCATTTTGGTTGGAAAAAGTTCAATTCCTCGGTCACATAGTGAACAAAGAAGGTATTCAGGTGGATCCAGCAAAGATTGAAACCGTTGAAAAGTAGGAAACCCCGAAAACTCTGAAACACATACACCAGTTTTTAGGACTAGCTGGTTACTACAGAAGGTTCATCCAAGACTTTTCCAGAATAGCAAAACCCTTAACTGCATTAACGCATAAAGGGAGGAAATTTGAATGGAAGGATGAACAAGAAAAAGCGTTTCAATTATTGAAGAAAAAGTTAACTACGACACCTATATTGTCATTACCTGAAGGGAATGATGATTTTGTGATATATTGTGACGCCTCAAAGCAAGGTCTCGGTTGTGTATTAATGCAACGAATGAAAGTAATTGCTTATGCGTCTAGACAATTGAAGATTCACGAACAGAATTATACGACACATGATTTGGAATTAGGCGTGGTTGTTTTTGCATTAAAGACTTGGAGGCACTACTTATATGGGGTCAAAAGTATTATATATACCGACCACAAAAGTCTTCAACACATATTTAATCAGAAACAACTGAACATGAGGCAGCGCGGGTGGATTGAATTGTTGAATGATTACGACTTTGAGATTCGTTACCACCCAGGGAAGGAAAATGTGGTAGCCGACGCCTTAAGTAGAAAGGACAGAGAACTCATTCGTGAAAAATATATGAATATAATGATTCACACTAACCTTACTACTCAAATAAAGGAGGCGCAACAAGGAGTTTTAAAAGAGGAAAACTTAAAGGATGAAATACCCAAAGGATCGGAGAAATATCTTAATATTCAGGAAGACGGAACCCGGTATAGGGCTGAAAGAATTTGGGTACCAAAATTTGGAGATATGAGAGAAATGGTACTTAGAGAAGCTCATAAAACCAGATACTCAATACATCCTGGAACGTGGAAGATGTACAAGGATCTCAAGAAACATTTTTGGTGGCCAGGTATGAAAGCCGACGTTGCTAAATACGTAGGAGAATGTTTGACGTGTTCTAAGGTCAAAGCTGAGCATCAGAAACCATCAGGTCTACTTCCACAACCCGAAATCCCGGAATGGAAATGGGAAAATATTACCATGGATTTCATCACTAAATTGCCAAGGACTGCAAGTGGTTTTGATACTATTTGGGTAATAGTTGAACGTCTCACCAAATCAGCACACTTCCTGCCAATAAGAGAAGATGACAAGATGGAGAAGTTAGCACGACTGTATTTGAAGGAAGTCGTCTCCAGACATGGAATACCAATCTCTATTATCTCTGATAGGGATGGAAGATTTATTTCACGAATCTGGCAGACATTACAGCAAGCATTAGGAACTCGTCTAGACATGAGTACTGCCTATCATCCACAAACTGATGGGCAGAGCGAAAGGAAGATACAAATGCTTGAAGACATGCTACGAGCATGTGTTATTGATTTTGGAAACAGTTGGGATCGACATCTACCGTTAGCAGAATTTTTCTACAACAATAGCTACCATTCAAGCATTGATATGGCGCCGTTTGAAGCACTTTATGGTAGAAAGTGCAGGTCTCCGATTTGTTGGAGTGAAGTGGGGGATAGACAGATTACGGGTTTGGAGAAAATACAAGAAACTACCGAGAAGATCATCCAAATTCAACAACGGTTGAAAATCGCCCAAAGTCGACAAAAGAGCTACGCCGACATTAAAAGAAAAGATATAGAATTTGAAATTGGAGAGATGGTAATGCTAAAAGTTGCACCTTGGAAAGGCGTTGTTCGATTTGGTAAACGAGGGAAATTAAATCCAAGGTATATTGGACCATTCAAGATTATTGATCGTGTCGGACCAGTAGCTTACCGACTTGAGTTACCTCAACAACTCGCGGCTGTACATATCACTTTCCACGTCTCAAATTTGAAGAAATGTTTTGCTAAAGAAGATCTCACTATTCCGTTAGACAAAATTCAAATCAACGAAAAACTTCAATTCATCGAAGAACCCGTCGAAATAGTGGATCGTGAGGTTAAAAGACTTAAGCAAAACAAGATACCAATTTTAACGACCTGTCAAAGTACACTTGACGACCATTGTTATCTTGGTCCCACAGCTTGATCATAACTCTATATGAATTTAATAAATAACCTTGCATTCTTTGTTTAAAAATGATTTCCTATAAAGGAAATCTACCAAAATATGTAAGTTCAGAAAAACCATACATTATTACTTAACCAAAAGTTGACCAAAACAAAGTCAACAACATCCACTATTAAATGTATCAAAATAGAATGCAAGTTATTGTTTAACAAAAGCTGCCATCATAAATATGCAGACTCTCTAAGCACAGCGGAAGCAATCAATCATGAACCTGAGAATAAAACATGCGAGTAACTGTCAACAAAAATGTTGAGTGAATTATAGGTTTAATATTGCAAACAATATTTAATTTAAACCGTAAAAATTTATGTTTGAAAACATAAAAACTCCTTTTTGGACCACAAAATTATATGCTAGAAAACATATAAAAACATTATTCCATTTACCGTGAGCCACCTGGTAACCACTTAACCATTTATTTACCCTTCCAAACACAATAAATAATATACACTGAACAAGTGTATCTACAACAAATTACGAAGTACTAAACATTCCGATTATAAATTGCTAGCGCGACTAGCTCGAAATGGGGTTGTCAAACCCGATAGATCTATCCATAGGATTCGCGTTCACCAGTAGAAACTAGTATTTACAGTTACCAGACTAGGAAATATTTTTGTTCAACTCACAATGAATAATTTAAACCAACCTCCACTTGTGTCCAAAATATAAAATAAATTACATGTATTCTCATCCCAAAAGATTTAAATAAAAAAATGGGACTATAACTCACCTTAATAGCAAACGAAGTAACCACACAAATATGCGAACAGCAAATGAAGTAAAGTGATCAGGAATGATCACAACGCCGACCTATAAATAAAGAAGGTCGATATAAATAACTAACTTAGGTCAAGTCTTAGTATGATAGCTATTGTACATGTTGCAAGTAGTCATAGAACAATACTCAACATGCATCGGTTTGATCGGAATAGCGTACGGACACACTTTCTATTTTTAGAAAGTTTCTATTTTTAGCAAGTTTTCATTTTTGGAAAGTTTCTATTTTTGAAAAGTTTCTATTTTTGGAAAGTTTCTATTTTTGAAAAGTTTCTATTTTTGAAAAGTTTCTATTTTTGAAAAGTTTCCAAATTTAGAAAGTTTCTATTTTTAGAAAGTTTTAAGTTAGGAAAGTTTCCTTATTTAGAAAGTCAACAAAAGTCAACTGAAAGTCAAAGTCAATCGAAAGTCAACTCAAAAGTCAACCTTGGTCAAACATAGTCAACGTTAATTTTAAAAGTGTAAGTTGTAATAATAATGTAAGTTATAATGTTTATTAAAGTTAAATATGTCTAATTATGTCATAACATAGGTTTAATTAAATTAAAATGAATTATTAAAGTTAATATAAGTTTAAATGATATAATTAATATAACATAAGTATTTAATTAATTAATTAAATATTAGTTATAATATAAGTATTATTAATTAATAATAAATTTTAAATCATATCATAAGTATTATTAATTAATAATGAATTATTAATCATATCATAAGTTTCTAATTATAATTATTAAATCATAAGTATTTAATAATTAAATTATAATTAAATAATAACTAAGCTTTATAATAATTAAATAATTAATTAATCTTTATTATAAGTCTTATAATAATAATCTCATAATATAAGTTTAATACTTATCATAAGTATTTTCCATTAATAATAAAACTATTATTAATCATAAGTTTAATTAAAATGTTAATTAAATCGTAAGTAATAATTAAATGATATAATTAATATATATCATAAGTCTTAAATTAAAATAATTACTTTTTATATCATAAGTAATTTATTAATAATGAATTTCATTATTTATATTATAAGTCTTAATTAATAACCATAAGTTTTAATTAAAAGTTCATCGGGGCATAACTTGAGTCCCGAGAATCAGTTTTCGGCGAGTCTTATATATATCTTCACCTAACCGACCCACCCGACACATTAATGTTCTCAATAACACCCCAAGAACAGAAAACAAGTCGTGAGTTTCAGCCCTTAATCAGTTTGGATCTTTAATCCGCTCAAAAACGTGTTTTAGTCATAACGGGTGATCCGTGGCTCGGATTTCGATGACCCAAACATGAATGTTCATCCCATCATCAATCCTAACACACTAGTACACCCTAAATACTCTACAAATGGTCACAAAGTCGGACCACACCTGGTACAATTCGTTTTTATATTTTAATCTCAATATAACATCATTTTAATCATAACTAGAGCTCCGAGAATCGAAATGACATGAATCTGGAGTCTAAAATTAATGTCTTGATGAGAGGAACTCATATAGACACTTTAATTTCACTTTTATAACAGTTAAGTTTACAGAAAATATCAAACAAGCTGCTGTCTCAAAACAATCAAACCGAAAACATGAATTATCGAGTGAATCTACGCATACAATCAACAACACAACAACATACTATAATCATACTATCATTATAACATGAAAATACAGAAAAATAATTGAAAAATCAAAAAGCTAGGGTTAGGGTTTATACCCTAATCGAGATATAAAAGATATGTGCGTGTAGAGAAGAACGAGAGCAACCCGATTATGTTGAAAGCCCTATGATCCAAGCAAGAATTTTTGATGAGATGATGATGATGTTGATGTGGTTGTTGACAGCAAAAAAAAAAAATGAAAGAGGGAGGGAGAAAAATGCTAGAGAGAAATATTAGGTTTTAAGGATATGTGTTAAATGGAATGTAAAAATCAAAAAAATGGGAAAACAAAAGCTAAACACCCCCTCCCCATGGGGTGTCTGGCCATTTGGAGTAGGGTGGGCCCCATTTGTGGGCCAAATTGATGCTAATAGCATTAGCTCGTTGCCCGAATGCCCGAACGAAGCCCGAAACGCGAAAACACCGCTACGCGATTAAATATTCGGAGAGATAACAAATACGCGACGAATAAAATATATAAACACTAAATATAAACATATGACATTAAAATATCATATTTAAAATAATTAGGACTTAAAAATCCCAAAAGCTCAACTGTTGGTTTAAAAACCGAAAAGATTCGCCGGATAGAAATCCGCGACACGTAGAAACGTACAATCTAAGATATGAATACAAATATTCATATAACACATAATAATTAATATATTATTACAAAAATAATAATATAGGTCATAGAAATGACGTGGCACGAATAACAGTTAACGGTGGTTAAATAATTAACGGTAAAAGATAACGGAAAAAGTAGGGTCGTTACAGTACCTTCCCGTTACGAAAATTTTGTCCCGAAATTTAAGCAGGTGCAGGGGTTGACTCAGCATCTGGGAACAAATGCTGGTACTTCTGCTTCATCTGGTCTTCACGCTCCCAAGTGAACTCGGGACTGCGTCTGGCGTTCCATCTAACTCGAACAATAGGAATTCGGCTCTGCTTAAGAGTCTTAACCTCTCGGTCCATAATTTCAACAGGCTCCTCAATAAAATGAAGTTGCTTATCAACATGAAGTTCCTCCAAAGGAATAGACTGATCGGCCTCGGCCAAACACTTCTTTAAATTCGATACATGGAAAACACCGTGAACAGCACTGAGTTCTTGTGGCAATTTCAAACGATAAGCCACTGGTCCAACTCTCTCAATAATCTCAAACGGTCCCACAAAATGAGGATTCAACTTTCCCCTTTTACCAAAACGTACCACTCCTTTCCAAGGTGATACCTTCAACATAACATGATCACCGACCTGAAATTCGATATCGTTCCTTCTCTTATCAGCGTAACTCTTTTACCTACTTCTGGCGGTTCTCAATCTTTCTTTAATCTGTACAATCTTCTCAGTAGTCTCGTGAATAATTTCTGGACCTGTGAGTTGAGCATCCCTAACCTCATTCCAACAAATATGAGACCTACATTTTCTACCATACAGAGCTTCAAATGGTGCGGCCTTAATACTTGCATGATAACTGTTGTTATAAAAAAATTCAGGTAGCGGCAAGTACTTATCCCAACCATTACCAAAATCAATGATGCATGCTCGTAACATGTCTTCCAAAGTTTGAATGGTTCTCTCACTCTGTCCATCTGACCATGGATGATAAGCAGTGTTCATATCCAATTTAGTTCCCAAAGCATCTTGTAAGGACTGCCAAAACCTCGATGTAAATCAACTATCTCGGTCTGAAATAATTGATACGGGAACACCATGTCTCGAAACAATATCCTTCAAATACAAACGAGTAAGCTTCTTCATTGAATCTGTTTCCTTAATTGGCAAGAAATGAGTTGACTTAGTGAGTCGGTCAACAATCACCCAAATGGTATCATAACCACCCACAGCTCTTGGTAACTTTGTAATTAAGTCCATCGTAATACCTTCCCACTTCCGCTCGGGAATTTCAGGTTGCACCAAAAGTCCTGACTGTTCTGATGTTCAGCTTTAACCTTAGCACTGGTCAAACACTTAGCCACATCAGCCTTCAAATGAGGCCCCCAATACAGCTCCTTAAGATCATGATACATCTTTCCTGAAATAGGATGAATAGAGTACCTAGACCTATGAGCCTCCTCTAGAACAAGTTGTCGCAGATCACCAAACTTCGGAACCCAAAGGAGCCCCGCAAAATACCGAGTACCATCGGTTCGTACCTCTAACTGTTTACTCAAGCCTCGGACCTTCCCGTTACAAAATTCTCCTCCTTCAAGGCTTCTTGTTGTGCCTCAAGAATCTGCCTAGTGAGGTTTGTTCGAATTGTCATATTCAAGGCCCTAAACCTGCGAGGTTCAGCCCCTTTCTTTACAACTTAACGCATCAGCCACAACGTTGGCCTTTCCCGGATGATATAAAAACTCACAATCATAATCATTCAACGTCTCAATCCATCTTCATTGCCTCATATCCAACTATTTCTGATAAAGGATATGTTGAAGACTTTTGTGATCAGTGTACACAATACTTTTGACCCCATATAAGTAATGTCTCCAATTCTTGAGTGCGAACACAACAGCTCCCAATTCTACATCATGGGTTGTATAATTATGATCATAAATCTTCAACTGACGTGACGCGTAAACAATGACTTTCTTTCGTTGCATCAAAACACAACCAAAGTCTTGACACGGAGCATCACAATAGATAACAAGATCATCACTACCCTCAGGTAGTGATAATATCGGTGCAGAACTTAACTTCTTCTTCAGAGTTTGGAAAGCAGACTCTTGTTCACTCTTCCACTCGTACTTCTTCCCCTTATGCGTTAAAGCAGTCAGAGGTTCTACTCGTGAAAAATCTTGAATGAACCTTCTATAATAGCCTGCTAATCCTAGAAACTGGCGAATTTGAGTAGGAGTTTTCAGAAATTTCCCATTTCCCAATTGCCTCAATCTTAGCAGGATCAACTTGAATTCCCTGTTTAATAACAACGTGCCCAAGGAATTGAACTTCTTTCAACCAGAACGCACATTTAGAAAAATTCAGCACACATCTCTTCTTTTCTTAACAAATCAAGCACTTACCTTCGTGCTCTTGATCACTTCTTGGAATAGATAAGGATACCATTGATGAAAACGTTAACGAATTTATCCGGAGCTCAATCCGGATGGCATAACAAGAAATTCACAGTGACCATAACGGGTACGAAAAGCAGTTTTTGGAATATCAGTTTCTTTAGTCCGCAGTTGGTGATAACCGGACTGAAGGTCAATCTTAGAATAAATGAACGAACCTTGAAGTTGATCGAACAGATCATCAATTCTCGGAAGAGGGTAACGGTCCTTAACTGTAAGCTTGTTCAACTCGCGATAATCAATACACCATCGTAACGAACCACCTTTCTTCTTAACAAACAAAATAGGAGCTCCCCAAGGGGACGAACTTGAAATTTCCCGTTCTTATTGATTAAAAATGTTCCATATTAATTGATTTCGTTGCGAGGTTTTGACCTCTATATGAGACGTTTTTCAAAGACTGCATTCATTTTTAAAACAAACCATAACCTTTATTTCATAAATAAAGGTTTAAAAAGCTTTACGTAGATTATCAAATAATGATAATCTAAAATATCCTGTTTACACACGACCATTACATAATGGTTTACAATACAAATATGTTACATCGAAATCAATTTCTTGAATGCAGTTTTTACACAATATCATACAAACATGGACTCCAAATCTTGTCCTTATTTTAGTATGCAACAGCGGAAGCTCTTAATATTCACCTGAGAATAAACATACTTTAAACGTCAACAAAAATATTGGTGAGTTATAGGTTTAACCTATATATATCAAATCGTAACAATAGACCACAAGATTTCATATTTCAATACACATCCCATACATAGAGATAAAAATCATTCATATGGTGAACACCTGGTAACCGACATTAACAAGATGCATATATAAGAATATCCCCATCATTCCGGGACACCCTTCGGATATGATATAAATTTCGAAGTACTAAAGCATCCGGTACTTTGGATGGGGTTTGTTAGGCGCAATAGATCTATCTTTAGGATTCGCGTCAATTAGGGTGTCTGTTCCCTAATTCTTAGATTACCAGACTTAATAAAAAGGGGCATATTCGATTTCGATAATTCAACCATAGAATGTAGTTTCACGTACTTGTGTCTATTTTGTAAATCATTTATAAAACCTGCATGTATTCTCATCCCAAAAATATTAGATTTTAAAAGTGGGACTATAACTCACTTTCACAGATTTTTACTTCGTCGGGAAGTAAGACTTGGCCACTGGTTGATTCACGAACCTATAATGAAATGTCCCGTTCTTATTGATTAAAAACGTTCCATATTAATTGATTTCGTTACGAGGTTTTGACCTCTATATGAGACGTTTTTCAAAGACTGCATTCATTTTTAAAACAAACCATAACCTTTATTTCATAAATAAAGGTTTAAAAAGCTTTACGTAGATTATCAAATAATGATAATCTAAAATATCCTGTTTACACACGACCATTACATAATGGTTTACAATACAAATATGTTACATCGAAATCAGTTTCTTGAATGCAGTTTTTACACAGTATCATACAAACATGGACTCCAAATCTTTTCCTTATTTTAGTATGCAACAGCGGAAGCTCTTAGTATTCACCTGAGAATAAACATGCTTTAAACGTCAACAAAAATGTTGGTGAGTTATAGGTTTAACCTATATATATCAAATTGTAACAATAGACCACAAGATTTCATATTTCAATATACATCCCATACATAGAGATAAAAATCATTCATATGGTGAACACCTGGTAACCGACATTAACAAGATGCATATATATAAGAATATCCCCATCATTCCGGGACACCCTTCAGATATGATATAAATTTCGAAGTACTAAAGCATCCGGTACTTTGGATGGGGTTTGTTAGGCCCAATAGATCTATCTTTAGGATTCGCGTCAATTAGGGTGTATGTTCCCTAATTCTTAAATTACCAGACTTAATAAAAAGGGGCATATTCGATTTTGATAATTCAACCATAGAATGTAGTTTCACGTACTTGTGTCTATTTTGTAAATCATTTATAAAACCTGCATGTATTCTCATCCCAAAAATATTAGATTTTAAAAGTGGGACTATAACTCACTTTCACAGATTTTTACTTCGTCGGGAAGTAAGACTTGGCCACTGGTTGATTCACGAACCTATAACAATATATTCATATATATCAAAGTATGTTTAAAATATATTTACAACACTTTTAATATATTTTGATGTTTTAAGTTTATTAAGTCAGCTGTCCTCGTTAGTAACCTACAACTAGTTGTCCACAGTTAGATGTACATAAATAAATCGATAAATATTATCTTGAATCAATCCACGACCCAGTGTATACGTATCTCAGTATTGATCACAACTCAAACTATATATATTTTGGAATCAACCTCAACCCTGTATAGCTAACTCCAACATTCACATATAGAGTGTCTATGGTTGTTCCGAAATATATATAGATGTGTCGACATGATAGGTCGAAATATTGTATACGTGTCTATGGTATCTCAATATTACATAATATACAATACAATTTGATTAATTTATGGTTGGAATAGATTTGTTACCAATTTTCACGTAGCTAAAATGAGAAAAATTATCCAATCTTGTTTTACCCATAACTTCTTCATTTTAAATCCGTTTTGAGTGAATCAAATTGCTATGGTTTCATATTGAACTCTATTTTATGAATCTAAACAGAAAAAGTATAGGTTTATAGTCGGAAAAATAAGTTACAAGTCATTTTTGTAAAGGTAGTCATTTCAGTCGAAAGAACGACGTCTAGATGACCATTTTAGAAAACATACTTCCACTTTGAGTTTAACCATAATTTTTGGATATAGTTTCATGTTCATAATAAAAATCATTTTCTCAGAATAACAACTTTTAAATCAAATTTTATCATAGTTTATAATTAACTAACCCAAAACAGCCCGCGGTGTTACTACGACGGCGTAAATCCGGTTTTACGGTGTTTTTCGTGTTTCCAGGTTTTAAATCATTAAGTTAGCATATCATATAGATATAGAACATGTGTGTAGTTAATTTTAAAAGTCAAGTTAGAAGGATTAACTTTTGTTTGCGAACAAGTTTAGAATTAACTAAACTATGTTCTAGTGATTACGAGTTTAAACCTTCGAATAAGATAGTTTTATATATATGAATCGAATGATGTTATGAACATCATTACTACCTAAAGTTTAGTAGGTAAACCTACTGGAAGTGACAAGAAATGATCTAGCTTCAAAGGATCTTGGATGGCTTGAAAGTTCTTGAAGTAGGATCATGACACAAAAACAAGTTCAAGTAAGATTTTTACTCGAATTAAGATAGTTTATAGTTATAGAAATTGAATCAAAGTTTAAATATGAATATTACCTTGAATAAGAAAGATAACCTACTGTATATAACAAAGGTTTCTTGATCTTAGATGATTACTTGGAATGGATTAGAAAGCTTGGAAGTAAATTAGTAAACTTGAAGGGATTTTTGAAGTGTTCTTGAAGTGTTCTTCCTATGATGATTATAGCTTGATTCTTGAAGTGGTTTTTGATGAAGATGATGATTAACTACTGGAAAAATACGTTCATAATAGTGTGTGTGTGTTGAGAGAGAATTAGAAAGAGAATTGGAAGTGAAATGGAGTGAATGATGAGTGGTAATTGGTGAGTGGTGAGTGGGGTTAAAAAGAGTTCTAGTTAGTTGAGTAGCTCATGGTAGAAGTTAAAATTGATTAGTCATACATGACATAATCAAGAGTGGAATCCCATGCTAGTTCCTATTGGTATATACCCATAGTAAGTACGTTTTGAAGCTGTGTATAATACGGGTAAGAATACGACTAGGATTCTTGATGAAAGAAAAGAATGGGAAAGTAACTGTAACCATTTTTGTTAAGTATGAGTGTTTTGATATATGTCTTGAAGTCTTCCAAAAGTATTTTAATACATCTAAATACACTACATGTATATACATTTTAACTGAGTCGTTAAGTCATCGTTAGTCGTTACATGTAAGTGTTGTTTTGAAACCTTCAAGTTAACGATCTCAATTAATGTTGTTAACCCATTGTTTATTATATCTAATGAGATGTTAAATTATTATATTATCATGATATTATGATATATTAATACATCTTAATATGATATATATACATTTAAATGTCGTTACAACGATAATCGTTACATATATGTCTCGTTTCGAAATCCTTAAGTTAGTAGTCTTGTTTATATGTATATAACTCATTATTAATATACTTATGGAGATACTTACTTATCATAATCTCATGTTAACCATATGTATATCCATATATATATCGTCATGTCATTTTTACAAGTTTTAACGTTCGTGAATCGCCGGTCAACTTGGGTGGTCAATTGTCTATATGAAACATATTTCAATTAATCAAGTCTTAACAAGTTTGATTGCTTAACATGTTGGAAACATTTAATCATGTAAATATCAATCTCAATTAATATATATAAACATGGAAAAGTTCGGGTCACTACAGTACCTACCCGTTAAATAAATTTCGTCCCGAAATTTTAAGCTGTTGAAGGTGTTGACGAATCTTCTGGAAATAGATGCGGGTATTTCTTCTTCATCTGATCTTCACGCTCTCAGGTGAACTCGGGTCCTCTACGAGCATTCCATTGAACCTTAACAATTGGTATCTTGTTTTGCTTAAGTCTTTTAACCTCACGATCCATTATTTCGACGGGTTCTTCGATGAATTGGAGTTTTTCGTTGATTTGGATTTCATCTAACGGAATAGTGAGATCTTCTTTAGCAAAACATTTCTTCAAATTCGAGACGTGGAAAGTGTTATGTACAGCCGCGAGTTGTTGAGGTAACTCAAGTCGGTAAGCTACTGGTCCGACACGATCAATAATCTTGAATGGTCCAATATACCTTGGATTTAATTTCCCTCGTTTACCAAATCGAACAACGCCTTTCCAAGGTGCAACTTTAAGCATGACCATCTCTCCAATTTCAAATTCTATATCTTTTCTTTTAATGTCAGCGTAGCTCTTTTGTTGACTTTGGGCGGTTTTCAACCGTTGTTGAATTTGGATGATCTTCTCGGTAGTTTCTTGTATAATCTCCGAACCCGTAATCTGTCTATACCCCACTTCACTCCAACAAATCGGAGACCTGCACTTTCTACCATAAAGTGCTTCAAACGGTGCCATCTCAATGCTTGAATGGTAGCTGTTGTTGTAGGAAAATTCTGCTAATGGTAGATGTCGATCCCAACTATTTCCGAAATCAATAACACATGCTCGTAGCATGTATTCAAGCGTTTGTATCGTCCTTTCGCTCTGCCCATCAGTTTGTGGATGATAGGCAGTACTCATGTCTAGACGAGTTCCTAATGCTTGCTGTAATGTCTGCCAGAATCTTGAAATAAATCTGCCATCCCTATCAGAGATAATAGAGATTGGTATTCCATGTCAGGAGACGACTTCCTTCAAATACAGTCGTGCTAACTTCTCCATCTTGTCATCTTCTCTTATTGGTAGGAAATGTGCTGATTTGGTGAGACGATCAACTATTACCCAAATAGTATCAAAACCACTTGCAGTCCTTGGCAATTTAGTGATGAAATCCATGGTAATGTTTTTCCCATTTCCATTCCAGGATTTCGGGTTGTTGAAGTAGACCTGATGGTTTCTGATGCTCAGCTTTGACCTTAGAATACGTCAAACATTCTCCTACGTATTTAGCAACATCGGCTTTCATACCCGGCCACCAAAAATATTTCCTGAGATCCTTGTACATCTTCCCCGTTCCAGGATGTATTGAGTATCTGGTTTTATGAGCTTCTCTAAGTACCATTTCTCTCATATCTCCAAATTTTGGTACCCAAATCCTTTCAGCCCTATACCGGGTTCCGTCTTCCCGAATATTAAGATGCTTCTCCGATCCCTTATGTATTTCATCCTTTAAATTTCCCTCTTTTAAAAATCCTTGTTGCGCCTCCTTTATTTGAGTAGTAAGGTTATTATGAATCATTATATTCATAGATTTTACTCGAATGGGTTCTCTGTCCTTCCTGCTCAAGGCATCGGCTAACACATTTGCCTTTCCCGGGTGGTAACGAATCTCAAAGTTGTAATAATTCAACAATTCAATCCACCTACGCTGCCTCATATTCAGTTGTTTCTGATTAAATATGTGTTGAAGTCTTTTGTGGTCGGTATATATAATACTTTTGACCCCATATAAGTAGTGCCTCCAAGTCTTTAATGCAAAAACAACCGCGCCTAATTCCAAATCATGCGTCGTATAATTTTGTTCGTGAATCTTCAATTGTCTAGACGCATAAGCAATCACCTTCGTTCGTTGCATTAATACACAACCGAGACCTTGCTTTGATGCGTCACAATAAATCACAAAATCATCATTCCCTTCAGGCAATGACAATATAGGTGCCGTAGTTAGCTTTTTCTTCAATAACTGAAACGCTTTCTCTTGTTCATCATTCCATTCAAATTTCTTCCCTTTATGCGTTAATGCAGTCAAGGGTTTTGCTATTCTGGAAAAGTCTTGGATGAACCTTCTGTAGTAACCAGCTAGTCCTAAAAACTGGCGTATGTGTTTCGGAGTTTTCGGGGTTTCCCACTTTTCAACAGTTTCTATCTTTGCCGGATCCACCTTAATACCTTCTTTGTTCACTATGTGACCGAGGAATTGAACTTCTTCCAATCAAAATGCACACTTTGAAAACTTAGCGTACAATTCTTCCTTCCTCAATACTTCTAACACCTTTCTCAAATGTTCACCGTGTTCTTGGTCATTCTTTGAGTAAATAAGTATGTCATCAATGAAAACAATGACAAACTTGTCAAGGTATGGTCCACACACTTGGTTCATAAGGTCCATGAACACAGCTGGTGCATTAGTTAAACCAAATGGCATGACCATAAACTCGTAATGACCGTAACATGTTCTGAAAGCAGTCTTAAGAATATCATCTTCTTTCACCCGCATTTGATGATACCCGGAACGTAAGTCAATCTTTGAATAAACAGACGAGCCTTGTAGTTGATCAAATAAGTCGTCGATTCTCGGTAGTGGGTAGCGGTTCTTGATGGTAAGTTTGTTCAACTCTCGGTAGTCGATACACAACCTGAATGTACCATCTTTCTTCTTGACAAACAAAACAGGAGCTCCCCACGGTGATGTGCTTGGTCGAATGAAACCACGCTCTAAAAGTTCTTGTAATTGGCTTTGCAGTTCTTTCATCTCACTGGGTGCTAGTCTGTAAGGAGCACGAGCTATTGGTGCAGCTCCTGGTACAAGATCTATTTGAAATTCAACGGATCGATGTGGGGGTAATCCCGGTAATTCTTTCGGAAATACATCGGGAAATTCTTTTGGAATGGGAACATCATTGATGCTCTTTTCTTCAGTTTGTACTTTCTCGACGTGTGCTAGAACAGCATAGCAACCTTTTCTTATTAGTTTTTGTACCTTCAAATTACTAATAAGATGTAGCTTCGTGTTGCCCTTTTCTCCGTACACCATTAAGGGTTTTCCTTTTTCTCGTATAATGCGAATTGCATTTTTGTAACAAACGATCTCTTCTTTCACTTCTTTCAACCAGTCCATACCGATTATCACATCAAAACTCCCTAACTCTACTGGTATCAAATCAATCTTAAATGTTTCGCTAACCAGTTTAATTTCTCGATTTCGACATATATTATCTGCTGAAATTAATTTACCATTTGCTAATTCGAGTAAAAATTTACTATCCAAAGGCGTCAATGGACAAATTAATTTAGCACAAAAATCTCTACTCATATAGCTTCTATCCGCACCCGAATCAAATAAAACGTAAGCAGATTTATTGTCAATAAGAAACGTACCCGTAACAAGCTCCGGGTCTTCTTGTGCCTCTGCCGCATTAATATTGAAAACTCTTCCGCGGCCTTGTCCATTCGTGTTCTCCTGGTTCGGGCAATTTCTAATAATGTGGCCCGGTTTTCCATATTTATAACAAACTACATTGGCATAACTTGCTCCGACACTACTTGCTCCGCCATTACTCGTTCCGGCACCATTTGTTCCTTTCGTTCTATTAACCCCTGGTCCGTAGACCTCACACTTCGCCGCGCTATGACCATTTCTTTTACACTTGTTGCAAAATTTGGTGCAGAACCCCGAGTGATACTTTTCACACCTTTGGCATAGCTGCTTCTGATTATTGTTGTTGTTGCGGTTATTATTGTTGTTGGGATGATTGTTGTAGTTGCTGTTGTTGTTGTTGTTGTTGTTGTTGTTGTTGTTGTTGTTGTTGTTGGGCCGTTTGTTGTAGTTGTGATTGATGTTGTGATTGTTGGGATAATTGTTGCGATTATTGTTGTAATTGCTGTTGTTGTTGTATTGGTGATTCTTATCACCGTTTTCCTCCCACTTTCTTTTGACTTGCTTCACATTGGCCTCTTCAGCAGTCTGTTCTTTAATTCTTTCTTCAATCTGGTTCACTAGTTTGTGAGCCATTCTACATGCCTGTTGTATGGAGGCGGGCTCGTGTGAACTTATATCTTCTTGGATTCTTTCCGGTAATCCTTTCACAAACGCGTCGATCTTCCCTTCCTCATCTTCGAATGCTCCCGGACACAATAGGCACAATTCTGTGAATCGTCTTTCGTACGTGGTAATATCAAATCCTTGGGTTCGTAACCCTCTAAGTTATGTCTTGAGCTTATTGACCTCGGTTCTGGGACGGTACTTCTCGTTCATCAAGTGCTTGAATGTTGACCACGGTAGTGCGTACACATCGTCTTGTCCCACTTGCTCTAGATAGGTATTCCACCATGTTAACGCAGAACCTGTGAAGGTATGCGTAGCGTACTTTACTTTGTCCTCTTCAGTACACTTACTTATGGCAAACACCGATTCGACCTTCTCGGTCCACCGTTTCAATCCGATCGGTCCTTCGGTTCCATCAAATTCCAAAGGTTTGCAGGCAGTGAATTCTTTGTAGGTGCATCCTACACGATTTCCTGTACTGCCAGATCCAAGGTTATTGTTGGTATGTAGCGCAGCCTGTACTGCGGCTATGTTTGAAGCTAGAAAAGTACGGAATTCCTCTTCATTCATATTCACGGTGTGTCGAGTAGTCGGTGCCATTTCCTTCAAAATAGTCAAATGAAACAAGTTAATCATACAGAATATTAAGAGGAGTTAATAGTATTTCGTAGCATAATATGAACTCATTTATAAAAGCTTTTCCTTCATATTAGCGTTTTATAAGTTTAAATTCAGGTAGTACCTACCCGTTAAGTTCATACTTGGTAGCTAATATACAATTCAACTACTACAATTCTATATGAAAAACTGATTGTAATATTATTTCGCGTTCAAACTTTTATACAATATTTTACAAACTTACAATACCGCTTATTTTACATAAAGCATGAAATATAGCACACAATAACTTTGATACAAGACAGTTGTGAAGATAATTCTATCTAGTACACAAGTCGTTCCGCAAAGGCAATAAAGACACGTAATTCATACGTCCAGAAACAAGTCATGCATTCTGGTTTTACTAGGACTACTTCCCATCCTTGGTCTTGTGGAACATAACCGTTATGGCCGTTGATAAGACAACGTGTTGTAACGTCGTCAAAGGGACGAGGGTTACGTAATGACCAACAGTCTCGTAATAACCTAAAAACCTCATTTCTTACCCCAATTACCGACTCCGTCACTTGTGGGAACGTTTTGTTTAATAGTTGTAGCCCGATGTTCTTGTTCTCACTTTGGTGAGAAGCGAACATTACTATCCCGTAAGCATAACATGCTTCTTTATGTTGCATGTTAGCCTCTTTTTCTAAATCACGAAGTCCTATATTCGGATATACTGAGTCAAAATAATTTCTTAACCCATTGCGTAAAATAGCATTTGGGTTCCCCGCAATATATGCGTCAAAGTAAACACATCGTAACTTATGGATTTCCCAATGTGATATCCCCCATCTTTAGAACGAAAGCCTTTTATAAACCAAGGCATTCTTGGAACGTTCTTCGAATGTCTTACAAACTGATCTCGCCTTAAATAGTTGTGCCGAGGAATTATGACCGACTCTAGACAAGATTTCATCAATCATGTCTCCGGGTAGGTCTCTTAAAATATTGGGTTGTCTATCCATTTTGTGTTTTTATACTGTAAAATAGACAAGAGTTAGATTCATAAAAAAAATACTTATTAATACAAGCAATTTTTACATATATCATAAAGCATAAGCACACTATATTACATATATTACACCACACGAATACAACTATCTTATTCCGACTCGCTCGTTTCTTCTTGTTCGGTTTTGGTTCGTTTTGCCAAGTTTCTAGGGATATATGATGTTCCCCTAATACGAGCCGTCGTTGTCCACATTGGTTTAGAAAAACCTGGTGGTTTAGAGGTTCCCGGGTCATTGTTACAACTTAAGGACTTCGGGGGTTGATGATACATATAAAGTTCATCGGGGTTGGAATTAGATTTCTCTATTTTTATGCCCTTTCCCTTATTATTTTCTTTTGCCTTTTTAAATTCAGTTGGGGCAATTTCTATAACATCATCGGAATTCTCTTCGGAATTTGATTCATCGAAGAATTGGTAATCCTCCCAATATTTTGCTTCCTTGGCGGAAACACCATTGACTATAATTAACCTTGGTCGGTTGGTTGAAGATTCTCTTTTACTTAACTGTTTTATTATTTCCCCCACCGGTTCTATTTCTTCTTCCGGTTTCGATTCTTCTTCCGGTTCCGATTCTTCTTCCGGTTCCGACTCTTCTTCCGGTTCCTCTTCGGGAACTTGTGAATCAGTCCACGAATCATTCCAATTTACATTTAACTCTTCATTATTATTAGGTGAGTCAATGGGACTTGTTCTAGAGGTAGACATCTATCACATAATATCAAACACGTTAAGAGATTAATATATCACATAATATTCATATGTTAAAAATATATAGTTTCCAACAAAAATGTTAAGCAATCATTTTTAAAGAAAACAAGGTCGAAGTCCAGACTCACTAATGCATCCTAACAAACTCGATAAGACACACTAATGCAAATTTTCTGGTTCTCTAAGACCAACGCTCGGATACCAACTGAAATGTCCCGTTCTTATTGATTAAAAACGTTCCATATTAATTGATTTCGTTGCGAGGTTTTGACCTCTATATGAGACGTTTTTCAAAGACTGCATTCATTTTTAAAACAAACCATAACCTTTATTTCATAAATAAAGGTTTAAAAAGCTTTATGTAGATTATCAAATAATGATAATCTAAAATATCCTGTTTACACACGACCATTACATAATGGTTTACAATACAAATATGTTACATCGAAATCAGTTTCTTGAATGCAGTTTTTACACAGTATCATACAAACATGGACTCCAAATCTTGTCCTTATTTTAGTATGCAACAGTGGAAGCTCTTAGTATTCACCTGAGAATAAACATGCTTTAAACGTCAACAAAAATGTTGGTGAGTTATAGGTTTAACCTATATATATCAAATTGTAACAATAGACCACAAGATTTCATATTTCAATATACATCCCATACATAGAGATAAAAATCATTCATATGGTGAACACCTGGTAACCGACATTAACAAGATGCATATATATAAGAATATCCCCATCATTCCGGGACACCCTTCTGATATGATATAAATTTCGAAGTACTAAAGCATCCGGTACTTTGGATGGGGTTTGTTAGGCCCAATAGATCTATCTTTAGGATTCGCGTCAATTAGGGTGTCTGTTCCCTAATTCTTAGATTACCAGACTTAATAAAAAGGGGCATATTCGATTTCGATAATTCAACCATAGAATGTAGTTTCACGTACTTGTGTCTATTGTGTAAATCATTTATAAAACCTGCATGTATTCTCATTCCAAAAATATTAGATTTTAAAAGTGGGACTATAACTCACTTTCACAGATTTTTACTTCGTCGGGAAGTAAGACTTGGCCACTGGTTGATTCACGAACCTATAACAATATATACATATATATCAAAGTATGTTTAAAATATATTTACAACACTTTTAATATATTTTGATGTTTTAAGTTTATTAAGTCAGCTGTCCTCGTTAGTAACCTACAACTAGTTGTCCACAGTTAGATGTACATAAATAAATCGATAAATATTATCTTGAATCAATCCACGACCCAGTGTATACGTATCTCAGTATTGATCACAACTCAAACTATATATATTTTGGAATCAACCTCAACACTGTATAGCTAACTCCAACATTCACATATAGAGTGTCTATGGTTGTTCCGAAATATATATAGATGTGTCGACATGATAGGTCGAAACATTGTATACGTGTCTATGGTATCTCAATATTACATAATATACAATACAAGTTGATTAAGTTATGGTTGGAATAGATTTGTTACCAATTTTCACGCAGCTAAAATGAGAAAAATTATCCAATCTTGTTTTACCCATAACTTCTTCATTTTAAATCCGTTTTGAGTGAATCAAATTGCTATGGTTACATATTGAACTCTATTTTATGAATCTAAAAAGAAAAAGTATAGGTTTATTGTCATAAAAATAATTTACAAGTCGTTTTTGTAAAGGTAGTCATTTCAGTCGAAAGAACGACGTCTAGATGACCATTTTAGAAAACATACTTCCACTTTGAGTTTAACCATAATTTTTGGATATAGTTTCATATTCATAATAAAAATCATTTTCTCAGAATAACAACTTTTAAATCAAAGTTTATCATAGTTTTTAATTAACTAACCCAAAACAGCCCGCGGTGTTACTACGACGGCGTAAATCCGGTTTTACGGTGTTTTTCGTGTTTCCAGGTTTTAAATCATTAAGTTAGCATATCATATAGATATAGAACATGTGTGTAGTTAATTTTAAAAGTCAAGTTAGAAGGATTAACTTTTGTTTGCGAACAAGTTTAGAATTAACTAAACTATGTTCTAGTGATTACGAGTTTAAACCTTCGAATAAGATAGTTTTATATATATGAATCGAATGATGTTATGAACATAATTACTACCTCAAGTTTAGTAGGTAAACCTACTTGAAGTGACAAGAAATGATCTAGCTTCAAAGGATCTTGGATGGCTTGAAAGTTCTTGAAGTAGGATCATGACACAAAAACAAGTTCAAGTAAGATTTTTACTCGAATTAAGATAGTTTATAGTTATAGAAATTGAATCAAAGTTTGAATATGAATATTACCTTGAATAAGAAAGATAACCTACTGTATATAACAAAGGTTTCTTGATCTTAGATGATTACTTGGAATGGATTAGAAAGCTTGGAAGTAAATTAGTAAACTTGAAGGGATTTTTGAAGTGTTCTTGAAGTGTTCTTCCTATGATGATTATAGCTTGATTCTTGAAGTGATTTTTGATGAAGATGATGATTAACTACTGGAAAAATACGTTCATAATAGTGTGTGTGTGTGTGTGTGTGTGTTGAGAGAGAATTAGAAAGAGAATTGGAAGTGAAATGGAGTGAATGATGAGTGGTAATTGGTGAGTGGTGAGTGGGGTTAAAAAGAGTTCTAGTTAGTTTACTAGCTCATGGTAGAAGTTAAAATTGATTAGTCATACATGACATAATCAAGAGTGGAATCCCATGCTAGTTCCTATTGGTATATACCCATAGTAAGTACGTTTTGAAGCTGTGTATAATACGGGTAAGAATACGACTAGGATTCTTGATGAAAGAAAAGAATGGGAAAGTAACTGTAACCATTTTCGTTAAGTATGAGTGTTTTGATATATGTATTGAAGTCTTCCAAAAGTATTTTAATACATCTAAATACACTACATGTATATACATTTTAACTGAGTCGTTAAGTCATCGTTAGTCGTTACATGTAAGTGTTGTTTTGAAACCTTCAAGTTAACGATCTCAATTAATATTGTTAACCCATTGTTTATTATATCTAATGAGATGTTAAATTATTATATTATCATGATATTATGATATATTAATATATCTTAATATGATATATATACATTTAAATGTCGTTACAACGATAATCGTTACATATATGTCTCGTTTCGAAATCCTTAAGTTAGTAGTCTTGTTTATATGTATATAACTCATTGTTAATATACTTATGGAGATACCTACTTATCATAATCTCATGTTAACCATATGTATATCCATATATATATCGTCATGTCATTTTTACAAGTTTTAACGTTCGTGAATCGCCGGTCAACTTGGGTGGTCAATTGTCTATATGAAACATATTTCAATTAATCAAGTCTTAACAAGTTTGATTGCTTAACATGTTGGAAACATTTAATCATGTAAATACTAATCTCAATTAATATATATAAACATGGAAAAGTTCGGGTCACTACATATAACAATATATACATATATATCAAAGTATGTTTAAAATATATTTACAACACTTTTAATATATTTTGATGTTTTAAGTTTATTAAGTCAGCTGTCCTCGTTAGTAACCTACAACTAGTTGTCCACAGTTAGATGTACAGAAATAAATCGATAAATATTATCTTGAATCAATCCACTACCCAGTGTATACGTATCTCAGTATTGATCACAACTCAAACTATATATATTTTGGAATCAACCTCAACCCTGTATAGCTAACTCCAACATTCACATATAGAGTGTCTATGGTTGTTCCAAAATATATATAGATGTGTCGACATGATAGGTCGAAACATTGTATACGTGTCTATGGTATCTCAAGATTACATAATATACAATACAAGTTGATTAAGTTATGGTTGGAATAGATATGTTACCAATTTTCACGTAGCTAAAATGAGAAAAATTATCCAATCTTGTTTTACCCATAACTTCTTCATTTTAAATCCGTTTTGAGTGAATCAAATTGCTATGGTTTCATATTGAACTCTATTTTATGAATCTAAATAGAAAAAGTATAGGTTTATAGTCGGAAAAATAAGTTACAAGTCATTTTTGTAAAGGTAGTCATTTCAGTCGAAAGAACGACGTCTAGATGACCATTTTAGAAAACATACTTCCACTTTGAGTTTAACCATAATTTTTGGATATAGTTTCATGTTCATAATAAAAATCATTTTCTCAGAATAACAACTTTTAAATCAAAGTTTATCATAGTTTTTAATTAACTAACCCAAAACAGCCCGCGGTGTTACTACGACGGCGTAAATCCGGTTTTACGGTGTTTTTCGTGTTTCCAGGTTTTAAATCATTAAGTTAGCATATCATATAGATATAGAACATGTGTGTAGTTAATTTTAAAAGTCAAGTTAGAAGGATTAACTTTTGTTTGCGAACAAGTTTAGAATTAACTAAACTATGTTCTAGTGATTACGAGTTTAAACCTTCGAATAAGATAGTTTTATATATATGAATCGAATGATGTTATGAACATAATTACTACCTCAAGTTTAGTAGGTAAACCTATTGGAAGTGACAAGAAATGATCTAGCTTCAAAGGATCTTGGATGGCTTGAAAGTTCTTGAAGTAGGATCATGACACAAAAACAAGTTCAAGTAAGATTTTTACTCGAATTAAGATAGTTTATAGTTATAGAAATTGAATCAAAGTTTGAATATGAATATTACCTTGAATAAGAAAGATAACCTACTATATATAACAAAGTTTTCTTGATCTTAGATGATTACTTGGAATGGATTCGAAAGCTTGGAAGTAAATTAGTAAACTTGAAGGGATTTTTGAAGTGTTCTTGAAGTGTTCTTCCTATGATGATTATAGCTTGATTCTTGAGGTGATTTTTGATGAAGATGATGATTAACTACTGGAAAAATATGTTCATAATAGTGTGTGTGTGTGTGTGTGTGTTGAGAGAGAATTAGAAAGAGAATTGGAAGTGAAATAGAGTGAATGATGAGTGGTAATTGGTGAGTGGTGAGTGGGGTTAAAAAGAGTTCTAGTTAGTTGACTAGCTCATGGTAGAAGTTAAAATTGATTAGTCATACATGACATAATCAAGAGTGGAATCCCATGCTAGTTCCTATTGGTATATACCCATAGTAAGTACGTTTTGAAGCTGTGTATAATACGGGTAAGAATACGACTAGGATTCTTGATGAAAGAAAAGAATGGGAAAGTAACTGTAACCATTTTCGTTAAGTATGAGTGTTTTGATATATGTCTTGAAGTCTTCCAAAAGTATTTTAATACATCTAAATACACTACATGTATATACATTTTAACTGAGTCGTTAAGTCATCGTTAGTCGTTACATGTAAGTGTTGTTTTGAAACCTTCAAGTTAACGATCTCAATTAATATTGTTAACCCATTGTTTATTATATCTAATGAGATGTTAAATTATTATATTATCATGATATTATGATATATTAATATATCTTAATATGATATATATACATTTAAATGTCGTTACAACGATAATCGTTACATATATGTCTCGTTTCGAAATCCTTAAGTTAGTAGTCTTGTTTATATGTATATAACTCATTGTTAATATACTTATGGAGATACCTACTTATCATAATCTCATGTTAACCATATGTATATCCATATATATATCGTCATGTCATTTTTACAAGTTTTAACGTTCGTGAATCGCCGGTCAACTTGGGTGGTCAATTGTCTATATGAAACATATTTCAATTAATCAAGTCTTAACAAGTTTGATTTCTTAACTTGTTGAATACATTTAATCATGTAAATACCAATCTCAATTAATATATATAAACATGGAAAAGTTCGGGTCACTACATATAACAATATATACATATATATCAAAGTATGTTTAAAATATATTTACAACACTTTTAATATATTTTGATGTTTTAAGTTTATTAAGTCAGCTGTCCTCGTTAGTAACCTACAACTAGTTGTCCACAGTTAGATGTACAGAAATAAATCGATAAATATTATCTTGAATCAATCCACTACCCAGTGTATACGTATCTCAGTATTGATCACAACTCAAACTATATATATTTTGGAATCAACCTCAACCCTGTATAGCTAACTCCAACATTCACATATAGAGTGTCTATGGTTGTTCCGAAATATATATAGATGTGTC
This sequence comes from Rutidosis leptorrhynchoides, assembly GCF_046630445.1. Lineage (NCBI taxonomy): Eukaryota > Viridiplantae > Streptophyta > Magnoliopsida > Asterales > Asteraceae > Rutidosis > Rutidosis leptorrhynchoides. Next base: position 352,371,898 of record NC_092343.1, read on the forward strand.
AACATGATAGGTCGAAACATTGTTTACGTGTCTATGGTATCTCAAGATTAAATAATATACAATACAAGTTGATTAAGTTATGGTTGGAATAGATTTGTTACCAATTTTCACGTAGCTAAAATGAGAAAAATTATCCAATCTTGTTTTACCCATAACTTCTTCATTTTAAATCCGTTTTGAGTGAATCAAATTGCTATGGTTTCAGATTGAACTCTATTTTATGAATCTAAATAGAAAAAGTATAGGTTTATAGTCCGAAAAATAAGTTACAAGTCATTTTTGTAAAGGTAGTCATTTCAGTCGAAAGAACGACGTCTAGATGACCATTTTAGAAAACATACTTCCACTTTGAGTTTAACCATAATTTTTAGATATAGTTTCATGTTCATAATAAAAATCATTTTCTCAAAATAACAACTTTTAAATCAAAGTTTATCATAGTTTTTAATTAACTAACCCAAAACAGCCCGCGGTGTTAATTCGACGGCGTAAATCCGGTTTTACGGTGTTTTTCGTGTTTCCAGGTTTTAAATCATTAAGTTAGCATATCATATAGATATAGAACATGTGTGTAGTTAATTTTAAAAGTCAAGTTAGAAGGATTAACTTTTGTTTGCGAACAAGTTTAGAATTAACTAAACTATGTTCTAGTGATTACGAGTTTAAACCTTCGAATAAGATAGTTTTATATATATGAATCGAATGATGTTATGAACATAATTACTACCTCAAGTTTACTAGGTAAACCTACTGGAAGTGACAAGAAATGATCTAGCTTCAAAGGATATTGGATGGCTTGAAAGTTCTTGAAGTAGGATCATGACATAAAAACAAGTTCAAGTAGATTTTTACTCGAATTAAGATAGTTTATAGTTATAGAAATTGAATCAAAGTTTGAATATGAATATTACCTTGAATAAGAAAGATAACCAACTGTATATAACAAAGGTTTCTTGATCTTAGATGATTACTTGGAATGGATTAGAAAGCTTGGAAGTAAATTAGTAAACTTGAAGGGATTTTTGAAGTGTTCTTGAAGTGTTCTTCCTATGATGATTATAGCTTGATTCTTGAAGTGATTTTTGATGAAGATGATGATTAACTACTGGAAAAATACGTTCATAATAGTGTGTGCGTGTTGAGAGAGAATTAGAAAGAGAATTGGAAGTGAAATGGAGTGAATGATGAGTGGTAATTGGTGAGTGGTGAGTGGGGTTAAAAGGAGTTCTAGTTAGTTGACTAGCTCATGGTAGAAGTTAAAATTGATTAGTCATACATGACATAATCAAGAGTGGAATCCCATGCTAGTTCCTATTGGTATATACTCATAGTAAGTACGTTTTGAAGCTGTGTATAATACGGGTAAGAATACGACTAGAATTCTTGATGAAAGAAAAGAATGGAAAAGTAACTGTAACCATTTTCGTTAAGTATGAGTGTTTTGATATATGTCTTGAAGTCTTCCAAAAGTATTTTAATACATCTAAATACACTACATGTATATACATTTTAACTGAGTCGTTAAGTCATCGTTAGTCGTTACATGTAAGTGTTGTTTTGAAACCTTTAAGTTAACGATCTCAATTAATGTTGTTAACCCATTGTTTATTATATCTAATGAGATGTTAAATTATTATATTATCATGATATTATGATATATTAATATATCTTAATATGATATATATACATTTAAATGTCGTTACAACGATAATCGTTACATATATGTCTCGTTTCGAAATCCTTAAGTTAGTAGTCTTGTTTATATGTATATAACTCATTGTTAATATACTTATGGAGATACTTACTTATCATAATCTCATGTTAACCATATGTATATCCATATATATATCGTCATGTCGTTTTTACAAATTTTAACGTTCGTGAATCGCCGGTCAACTTGGGTGGTCAATTGTCTATATGAAACATATTTCAATTAATCAAGTCTTAACAAGTTTGATTGCTTAACATGTTGGAAACATTTAATCATGTAAATATCAATCTCAATTAATATATATAAACATGGAAAAGTTCGGGTCACTACAGAACTGGGATTAATGAAATATAGTTGCAATAATGAAGGAAGAAATATATGGAGTAGTCACATAAGTGGCATAGATATTTAAGGCAATTCTCTCAAGGGAGATAACGAGGATCATGGACTTCAAAGTAAATTTTCATTACATTTCTGTAAGGAAGACGTACGAAAGGTGTGATATTTCAACGAGAGTGTACTTCCTTGTACAATGAGCGAGGAAATCTAGGATTCATCCATATTCTTAAATTTATGTGCGGATGAAAAGAATGCGAATCATGGGTTATAAAGAATGGCCGACTCCAGATGAGATAAATCTCCAAAAATAATTTCGTGCACCTCAAAGTATTGAATCCTAGCATTGATGTTTACGAGGGTGTTGCGGTTGACAGCGAATATGAAGAGTAGAAACTCCTCAAACGATCTAGTGTAATATATATCCATGATACCCACTATAACAACAGTTGGGGAAGAAACCCACCTAGCTCCTTTTCTACAATAGGGTGACCACCGAGCGTATCCCAGAAAATTGATTTATCGGTCCGTGTTTCGGCCATGTCCAACCATAAGAGGGAAAATTTTATTAGCGCAAAGACTTTCCAACAAATTTTATATAACCGGCATCCAAAGTGGCGTAAGAGTTTCTATCAATGAACTTAATGGTAAGTTTCATCCTTAAACCGAGGATGAGAAGAACTGTGATCCAGACACTCTGTAGGGTAATGCGAAAAGTTGATAAAATTAATCAAAGGAGTTTTGAAAAAGCTTTAAACGTTTGATGTGACAACATAAACGGAACGAAGTTCTTAGTAATTTAGAAGTATGTACAATGTGTACCATTTTATATAAAATAATCTGACTTAATTAAACAACTCAATAAAGGTGTGGTTTTAAAATAATTTTGAAGGTATAATTTAGTATGTACTCATCAAAATAGGTTAAGGTAAACTTATTCATTTGAATCTATACATACATATATGATTTTATAAATTGTATACATGACAAAATATTTCATTACTTCTATTCGCCCATAAATTCGTGAGAACCACCCAATTAAACAAATGTGTAAAACTCCCGATGATAAACAGAGTATCTGTATTTCAGAGGTTACAAGTTGAAGTAAGATCGTGAAAGATCGAGTAAATGACCTGAATCGTCGTGCGACATTTGACCAACAAATGTTACGAGGTCATGAAAACCAATGAGTTAAATGTTGTTTTGACTATTATCAGGACATAAGTCCTTGGGCCAAAACTGTTCCCGAGCGAAGCTGTTGCTAACAAGCGAGTTATGAAAGGGTAGAGCATGAGATAGATAATCTAGTTAAGAAGAGCTCCTCGTATATCAAAAAATAAGATAATGAATATTTTCCCTACCCATGTAATACATCGGAATTTCTAAATGAGTAGTGTAAAAATTTTCTTTGACTCGCTTTCTATTCCTCATGTCACAATATTGAGACTTCTTTATGAATTAACGTAATATAATCACGTTGGCCTGATGCCATTATATTTCACTAATTCATAGTTCCATTCCAATAGCACTACATGAGGTCAGGACACACGATCAATCTCGAATTTCCACACACTTTCTCTAAAATAATTTCTTAAACAGTGTGCTAAGGATAGCATAAGAGACAAAAACATCAAAAGTAATGGATAGGAGTAACGATGACATAAAAATGTCTTAAAAGTACCAAGAATCTCTAAAAGTCAAGAATGACGTCTTCCGGTTCAAAAACCAAAGCACATAGGCACAACGGCACAAAGGCACGTAATATAACAAGAATGTTATACACCTAAACATAATAGCTGACATTGAAATGCCGAGCCTTTAGAGGTCAAGAATGACATCTCGTGTAATATAATTCAAACGTTATATACATATCCATAATAGATGACATAGAAATGTCAAAAATTCCAGAAGTCAAGAATGGCATTCCTCAGTTTCACCAACCGACGTGTTCTTATAAAAGATAAACTCGCATGAGTCGGAGGATACATTTAAATCAGAATGGAAGTTCCTCCCGGATTCAGAACATATGAAGGAGATGTACGTATATGAAAACTATATACATATCAATATGATACAAATAATCACATATAATGATATATTATAGGCCGGGCTGTAGACTAGACTCACTTATGCACCCTATTGACTCGGGTAACGACATCAATGCAGCCTAATTCCGTACAACCAACGCTCTGATACCAACTTTAAAGTCCTGTCAAAGTACACTTGACGACCATCGTTATCTTGGTCTCACAGTTTGATCATAACTCTATATGAATTTAATAAATAACCTTGCATTCTTTGTTTAAAAATGATTTCCTATAAAGGAAATCTACCAAAATATGTATGTTTAGAAAAACCATACATTATTACTTAACCAAAAGTTGACCAAAACAAAGTCAACAACATCCACTATTAAATGTATCAAAATAGAATGCAAGTTATTGTTTAACAAAAGCTGCCATCATAAATATGCAGACTCTCTAAGCACAGCAGAAGCAATCAATCTTGAACCTGAGAATAAAACATGCGAGTAACTGTCAACAAAAATGTTGAGTGAATTATAGGTTTAATATTGCAAACAATATTTAATTTAAACCGTAAAAATTTATGTTTGAAAACATAAAAACTCTTTTTTGGACCACAAAATTATATGCTAAAAAACATATAAAAACATTATTCCATTTACCGTGAGCCACCTGGTAACCACTTAACCATTTATTTACCCTTGCCAAACACAATAAATAATATACATCGAACAAGTGTATCTACAACAAATTACGAAGTACTAAACATTCCGATTATAAATTGCTAGCGCGACTAGCTCGAAATGGGGTTGTCAAACCCGATAGATCTATCCATAGGATTCGCGTTCACCAGTAGAAACTAGTGATTACGGTTACCAGACTACGGAATATTTTTGTTCTACTCACAATAAATAATTTAAACCAACCTCCACTTGTGTCTAAAATATAAACTAAATTGCATGTATTCTCATTCCAAAAGATTTAAATAAAAAAATGGAACTATAACTCACCTTAATAGCAAACGAAGTAACCACACAAATATATGAACAGCAAATGAAGTAAAGTGATCAGGAATGATCACAATGCCGACCTATAAATAAAGAAGGTCGATATAAATAATTAACTTAGGTCAAGTCTTAGTATGATAGCTATTGTACATGTTGCAAGTAGTCATAGAACAATACTCAACATGCATCGGTTTGATCAGAACAGCGTACGGACACACACTTTCTTTTTTTAGAAAGTTTCTATTTTTAGAAAGTTTCTATTTTTAGCATGTTTCCATTTTTGGAAAGTTTCTATTTTTGGAAAGTTTCTATTTTTGAAAAGTTTCTATTTTTGAAAAGTTTCTATTTTTGGAAAGTTTCTATTTTTGGAAAGTTTCTATTTTTGGAAAGTTTCCAAATTTTGAAAGTTTCTATTTTTAGAAAATTTTAAGTTAGGAAAGTTTCCTTATTTAGAAAGTCAACAAAAGTCAACTGAAAGTCAAAGTCAACAAAAGTCAACTCAAAAGTCCACCTTGGTCAAACATAGTCAACGTTAATTTTAAAAGTGTAAGTTGTAATAATAATGTAAGTTATAATGTTTATTAAAGTTAAATATGTCTAATTATGTCCTAACATAGGTTTAATTAAATTAAAATGAATTATTAAAGTTAATATAAGTTTAAATGATATAATTAATATAACATAAGTATTTAATTAATTAATTAAATATTAGTCATAATATAAGTATTATTAATTAATAATAAATTTTAAATCATATCATAAGTATTATTAATTAATAATGAATTATTAATCATATCATAAGTTTCTAATTATAATTATTAAATCATAAGTATTTAATAATTAAATTATAATTAAATAATAACTAAGCCTTATAATAATTAAATAATTAATTAATCTTTATTATAAGTCTTATAATAATAATCTCATAATATAAGTTTAATACTTATCATAAGTATTTTCCATGAATAATAAAAGTATTATTAATCATAAGTTTAATTAAAATGTTAATTAAATCGTAAGTAATAATTAAATGATATAATAAATATATATCATAAGTCTTAAATTAAAATAATTACTTTTTATATCATAAGTAATTTATTAATAATGAATTTCATTATTTATATTATAAGTCTTATTTAATAACCATAAGTTTTAATTAAAAGTTCATCGGGTCATAACTTGAGTCCCGGGAATCAGTTTTCGGCGAGTCTTATACATACCTTCACCTAACCGACCCACCCGACACATAAATGTGCTCAAGAACACACCAAGAACAGCAAACAAGTCGTGAGTTTAAGCCCTTAATCAGTTTGGATCTTTAATCCGCTCAAAAACGTGTTTTAGTCATAACGGGTGATCCGTGGCTCGGATTTCGATGACCCGAACATGAATGTTCATCCCATCATCAATCCTAACACACTAGTACACCCCAAATACTATAAAAATGGTCACAAAGTCGGACCACACCTGGTACAATTCGTTTTTATATTTTAATCTCAATATAACATCATTTTAATCATAACTAGAGCTCCGAGAATCGAAATGACATGAATCCGGAGTCTAAAATTAATGTCTTGATGAGAGGAACTCATCTAGACACTTTAATTTCACTTTTATAACAGTTAAATTTACAGAAAAGATCAAACAAGCTGCTGTCCCAAAACAATCAAACCGAAAACATGAATTATCGAGTGAATCTACGCATACAATCAACAACAAAACAACATACTATAATCATACTATCATTATAACATGAAAATACAGAAAAAATAATTGAAAAATCAAAAAGCTAGAGTTAGGGTTTATACCCTAATCGAGAAATAAAAGATATGTGCGTGTAGAGAAGAACGAGAGCAATCCGATTATGTTGAAAGCCCTATGATCCAAGCAAGAATTTTTGATGAGATGATGATGATGTTGATGTGGTTGTCGACGGCCAAAAAAAAAAGAAAGAGGGAGGGAGAAAAATGCTAGAGAGAAATATTAGGTTTTAAGGAAATGTGTTAAATGGAATGTAAAAATCAAAAAAATGGGAAAACAAAAGCTAAACACCCCCTCCCCATGGGGTGTCCGGCCATTTGAAGTAGGGTGGGCCCCATTTGTGGGCCAAATTGATGCTAAGAGTATTAGCTTGTGGCCTGAATTCCCGAACGAAGCCCGAAACGCGAAAACACCGCTACGCGATTAAATATTCGAAGAGATAACAAATACGCGACGAATAAAATATATAAACACTAAATATAAACATATGACATTAAAATATCATATTTAAAATAATTAGGACTTAAAAATCCCAAAAGCTCAACTGTTGGTTTAAAAACCGAAAAGATTCGCCGGATAGAAATCCGCGACACGTAGAAACGTACAATTTAAGATATGAATACAAATATTCATATAACACATATTAATTAATATATTATTACAAAAAAAATAATATAGGTCATAGAAATGACGTGTCACGAATAACAGTTAACGGTCGTTAAATAATTAACGGTAAAAGATAACGGAAAAAGTAGGGTCGTTACACCAATTATTAAGGTTCAATGGAATGCTCGTAGAGGACCCGAGTTCACCTGGGAATGAGAAGATCGGATGAAGAAGAAATACCCACACTTATTTCCAGAAGATATGACAACACCTCCAACTGCTTAAAATTTCGGGACGAAATTTATTTAACGGGTAGGTACTGTAGTGACCTGAACTTTTCCATGTTTATATATATTAAATGAAATTGATTTTTACATGATTAAGTGTTTCCAACATGTTAAGCAATCAAACTTGTTAAGAATTGATTATTTGAAATGAGTTTCATGTAGACAATTGACCACCCAAGTTGACCGGCGATTCACGAACGTTAAAACTTGTAAAAACGACATGACGATATATATATGAATATACATATAGTTAACATGAGATTATGATAATTAAGTATCTCCATAAGTGTATTAACAATGAGTTATATACATAAAAATGAGACTACTAAGTTAAGAAACTCGAAACGATATTTATAACGATTATCGTTATTACAACGTCTTACTAAATACACATGTATCATATTAAGATATTGTTACATTATATTTAACATGATAAAATGACAATTATATATATCATTAAGTATGTTAACAATGAACTACAAATGTAAAAAACAAGACTACTAACTTAAGGATTTCGAAACAAGACATATATGTAACGATTATCGTTGTAACGACATTTAAATGTATATATATATATATATATATATATATATATATATATATATATATATATATATATATATATATATATATATATATATATATATATATATATATCATATTAAGATATATTAATATATCATAATATCATGATAATATAATAATTTAACATCTCATTAGATATAATAAACAATGGGTTAACAACATTAAATAAGATCGTTAGCTTAAATGTTTCAAAACAACACTTACATGTAACGACTAACGATGACTTAACGACTCAGTTAAAATGTATATACATGTAGTGTATTTAGATGTATTAATATACTTTTGGAAGACTTTAAGACATATATCAAAACACTAATACTTAACAAAAATGGGTACAGTTACATTCCTATTCTTTTTTCATCAAGAATTCTAGTCGTATTCATACCCGTATTATACAAAGCTTCTAGACGCACTTACTGTGGGTATATACCAATAGGAACTAGCATGTGATTCCACTCTTGATTATGTCATGTATGACTAATCAATTTTAACTTCTACCATGAACTAGTCAACTAACTAGAACTCCTTTTAACCCCACTCACCACTCACCACTTACCACTCATCATTCACTCCATTTTACTTCCAATTCTCTTTCTAATTCTCTCTCAACACACACACACACACACACTTATGAACGAATTTTTCCAGTAGCTATTCATCATCTTCATCAAAAATTACTTTAAGAATCAAGCTATAATCATCTTAGGAAGAACACTTCAAGAACACTTCGAAAATCCTTTCAAGTTTACTAGTTTACATCCAAGCTTTCTAATCAATTCCAAGTAATCATCTAATATCAAGAAACCTTTGTTATTTACAGTAGGTTATCTTTCTTATTCAAGGTAATAATCATATTCAAACTTTGATTTAATTTCTATAACTATAAACTATCTTAATTCGAGTAAAAATCTTACTTGAACTTGTTTTTGTGTCATGATCCTACTTCAAGAACTTTCAAGCCATCCAAGATCCTTTGAAGCTAGATCATTTTCTTGTCACTTCCAGTAGGTTTACCTACTAAATTTAAGGTAGTAATGATGTTCATAACATCATTCGATTCATACATATAATACTATCTTATTCGAAGATTTAAACTTGTAATCACTAGAACATAGTTTAGTTAATTCTAAACTTGTTTGCAAATAAAGTTAATCCTTCTAACTTGACTTTTAAAATCAACTAAACACATGTTCTATATCTATATGATATGCTAACTTAATAATTTAAAACTTGGAAACACGAAAAATACCGTAAAACCGGACATAAGCCGTCGTAGTAACACCGCGGGCTGTTTTGGGTTTGATAATTAAAAACTATGATAAACTTTGATTTAGAAGTTTTTCTTCTGGGAAAATAATTTTTCTTATGAACATGAAACTATATCTAAAAATCATGGTTAAACTCAAAGTGGAAGTATGTTTTTCAAAATGGTCATCAAGACGTCGTTCTTTCGACTGAAATGACTACCTCTTACAAAAATGACTTGTAACTTATATTTCCGACTATAAACCTATACTTTTTCTGTATAATAGATTTCAATATAAAACCATAGTAATTTGATTCACCCAAAACGAATTTCAAACGAAGAAGTTATGGGTAAAACAAGATTGGATATTTTTTTGATTGTTGTAGCTACGTGAAATACTGTAACAATTCTATACAAATCATAACTTAACAAACTTATATTGTATTATTCATGTATTCTAATATATATTATGTAATCTTGGGATACCATAGACACGTATACAATGTTTTGACATATCATATCGACCCATCTATATAATATATTTTGGAACAACCGTACACACTCTATATGCAGTAATGTTGGAGTTAGCTATACAGGGTTGAGGATGATTCCAAAATAATATATATAGTTTGAGTTGTGATCTAGCCTGAGGCTTGTATATACTGGGTCGTGGATTGATCCAAGATAATTTATATTTATTTATTTCTGTACATCTAACTATGGATAACAAGTTGTAGGTTATAAACGAGGACAGCTGACTTAATAAGCTTAAAACATTAAAACGTATTAAAAAATGTTGTAAATATATTTTTAACATACTTTGATATATATGTACATATTTGTATAGGTTCGTGAATCGACCAGTGGCCAAATCTTACTTCCCGAAGAAGTAAAAATCTATGAAAGTGAGTTATAGTCCCACTTTTAAAATCTAATATTTTGGGATGAGAATACATGCAGTTTTATAAATGTTTTACGATATACTAATTGACGGGATGAGAATCCTAAAGATAGATCTATTGGGCCTAACGAACCCCATCCAAAGTACCGGATGCTTTAGTACTTCGAATTCGTTTTTATCATGTCCGAAGGATTTCCCGGAATGATAGGGGATATTCTTATATGCATCTTGTTAATGTCGGTTACCAGGTGTTCACCATATGAATGATTTTTATCTCTATGTATGGGATGTATATTGAAATATGAAATCTTGTGGTCTATTATTACGATTTGATAAATATATAGGTTAAACCTATAACTCACCAACATTTTTGTTGACGTTTTAAGCATGTTTATTCTCGGGTGACTATTAAGAGCTTCCGCTGTTGCATACTAAAATAAGGACAAGATTTGAAGTCCATGCTTGTATGATATTGTGTAAAAACTGCATTCAAGAAACTTATTTTTGATGTAATATATTCTTATTGTAAACCATTATGTAATGGTCGTGTGTAAACGGTATATTTTAGATTATCATTATTTGATAATCTACGTAATGCTTTTTAAACCTTTATCGATAAAATAAAGGTTATGCTTGTTTTAAAAATGAATGCAGACTTTGAAAAACGTCTCATATAGAGGTCAAAACCTCGCAACGAAATCAATTAATATGGAACGTTTATAATCAATATGAACAGGAAATTTCATAATAGGCCTTAAAACGATATATACCATGCTAAGTCATGCATAGACAAAACTAATAATAAGAGAGAAATTGAAAACGTGAAAAGAGAACATTAAAAATGAGTAAAATGTCTTTTTTATGGCATCCTGACCACCTCGAATATCAAGACACTATCCAGGAGTCTTGATGTTAGGGCCGTTTAGGTTGATCTCGAGAATTTAAGCACAATCTTAAACCGAAGGTTATGCGCCGCCAAATGGTACTCCATCTGGCGGCGCATATTAATGATTTAAAAAAGCGTGTTTAATGAATTGACATTAAATTCAAATTTATATGCATTATACATAATTATATTGCGAGTGAAATAATAGGCCTTAAAACATTATGTACCATGCTAAGTCTTGCATACACAAAAGGAATAATATGAATGAAATTCTAAACGGTCAAAATAAAAAAAAGGCAAAATTTAAGGTTTTCGAGGTCTCAGTTCGAAAAATATTTGGGACAAACCGCCTACGGTAGTTTGCCAACGTATGGATCCTGAAAAAAATCACAATTTAAAAAAAACGGTGACTAAATCGGAGCTACGAGTCAAAAGATACGATAGATCTAACATTTTGGCCAAAGGCAGAAAACACCAAGCTCCACGAACCATCGGTTGTGTCGGTTGTGTTTGGAGCTACGAGTCAAGAGATAAATGATTTAAAAAACGATGACTAAATTGGAGCTACGAGTCAAGAGATACGATAGATCTTTTGGCCAAAGACACAAAACAACAAGCACAACGAACCGTCGGTGGTGTTTGGTGCGTGGTGCGATTTTGCGAGGAAAGATGTCTTTTTCAGAATCTGGACGACCTCAAATAAGAAGCATGTTCAGGGAGTCTTGCTCGTTCAGCCTTTTTAGTGTGATCCTAAGAATTTCAGCACAATCTGAAACCGAAGGTTATGTGCCGCCAAATGGTACTCCATCTGGCGACGCATACTAATTATTTAAAAAAATGTGTTTAATGAAGTGACATTAGATTCAAATTTATACCCTTTATACATAATTACATTGCGAGTGAAATAATAGGCCTTAAAACGATATATACCGTGCTAAGTCATGCATACACAAAACTAATAATACGATATAAATTGAAAACGTTCAAAGAAAACATTAAAAATGAGTAAAATGTCTTTTTTCGGCATCCTGACGACATCAAATGTCAAGACACTATCCAGGAGTCTTGATGTTAGGGTCGTTTTAGGGTGATCACGAGTATTTCAGCATAATCTGAAATCGAAGGTTATGCACCGCCAAATGGTACTGTATCTGGCGGCGCATATTAATGATTTAATATAACGTGTTTAATGAATTGACATTAGATTCAAATTTGTATGCATTATACATAATTACATTGTGAGTGAAATAATAGGCATTAAAATATTATGTACCATACTAAGTCATGCATACATAAAAGGAATAATATGAATGAAATTCAAAACGGTCAAAATCGAAAAAAGGCAAAATTGAAGACTTTCGAGGTCTCGTTTTGAAAAATATTTGGGATAAACTGCCTACGGTAGTTTGCCAACGTATGGATTCCGAAAAAATACACAATTTAAAAAAAACGGTGACTAAATCGGAGCTACGAGTCAAAAGATACGATAGATCTAACATTTTGGCCAAAGACACAAAACACCAAGTACTACGAACCGTCGGTGGTGTTTTGTGCGTGGTGCGATTTTTCGAGGAAAGACGTCTTTTTCAGAGTCTAGACAACCTCAAATGGCAAGCACGTTGAGAGAGTCTAGCTCGTTCGGCCGTTTTACGGTGATCTTGAGAATTTCAACGCAATCATAAACCGCAGGTTATGCGCCGCCAAATGGTACTCCATCTGGCGGCGCATACAAATGATGTAAAAAACGTGTTTAATGAAGTGACATTATATTCAAATTTATACCCGTTATACATAATTACATTGCGAGCAAAATAATAGGCCTTAAAATGATATATGCCATGCTAAGTCATGCATACACAAAACTAATAAAATGATATAAATTGAAAACGTTCAAAGAGAACCTTAAAAATGAGTAAAATGTCTTTTTCGGCATTCTATCGACCTCTAATGTCAAGACATTATCCAGGAGTCTTGATGTTAGGGTCGTTTTAGGGTGATCTCGAGAATTTCAGCACAATCTGAAACCGAAGGTTATGCGCCGCCAAATGGTACTCCATCTGGCGGCGCATACTAATGATTTAAAAAATATGTTTAATGAAGTGACATTAGATACAAATTTATACCCGTTATACATAATTACATTGCGAGTGAAATAGTAGGCCTTAAAATGATATATACCATACTAAGTCATTCATACACAAAACTAATAAAATGATATAAATTGAAAACGTTCAAAGAGAACATTAAAAATGAGTAAAATGTCTTTTTTCGGCATTCTATCGACCTCTAATGTCAAGACACTATCTAGGAGTCTTGATGTTAGGGTCGTTTTAAGGTGATCTCGAGAATTTTAGCACAATCTGAAACCGAAGGTTATGCGCCGCCCAATGGTACTCCATCTGGCGGCGCATATAAATGATTTAAAAAAGCGTGTTTAATGAAGTGACATTAGATTCAAATTTATATGCGTTATACAAAATTACATTGCGAGTGAAATAATAGGCCTTAAAAGAATATGTACCATGCTAAGTCATACATATACAAAAATAATAATATGAATGAAATTCAAAACGGTCAAAATCGAAAATAGGCAATACTGAAGGCTTTCGAGGTCGCGTTTCGAAAAATATTCGGGACAAACCGCCTAAGGCAGTTTGCCAACAGATAGATCCCGAAAAAAAATACTCGATTTGAAAAAAAACGGAGACTAAATCGGAGCTACGTGTCAAAAGATACGATAGATCGAACATTTTGGCCAAAGACACAAATCACCAAGCACCACGAACCGTCGGTGGTGTTTTGTGCGTTGTACGATTTTGCGAGGAAAGATGTCTTTTTCAAAATCTGGACTACCTCGAATGGCAAACAAGTTGAGAGAGCCTAGCTCGTTCGGCCGTTTTAGGGTGGTCTTGAGAATTTCAGCACAATCTTAAACCACAGGTTATGTGCCACCAAATGGCACTCTATCTGACGGCGCATACTAATGATTTAAAAAACGTTTCTAATGAAGTGACATTAGATTCAAATTTATACACGTTATACATAATTACATTGCGAGAGAAATTATAGGCCTTAAAATGATATATACCATGCTAAGTCATGCATAGACAAAACTAATAAAACGATATAAATTATAAACGTTCAAAGAGAACATTAAAAATGATTAAAATGTCTTTTTTCTGCATCCTGACGACCTCGAATGTCAAGACACTATCGAGGAGTCTTGATGTTAGGGTCGTTTTAGGGTGATCTTGAGAATTTCAGCACAATCTGAAACCGAACATTATGCGCCGCCAAATGGTACTCCATCTGGCGGCACATACTAATGATTTAAAAAAATGTGTTTAAGGAAGTGACATTAGATTCAAATTTATACCCGTTATACATAATTACATTGCGAGTGAAATAATAGGCCTTAAAATGATATATACCATGTTAGGCATGCATACACAAAACTAATAATAAGATATAAATTGAAAACGTTCAAAGAGAACATTAAAAAAATGAATATAATGTCTTTTTTCGGCATCCTGACGACCTCGAATGTCAAGACACTATCCAGGAGTCTTGATGTTATGGTCGTTATAGGTTGATCTCGAGAATTTCAGCACAATCTGAAACCGAAGGTTATGCACCGCCAAATGGTATTCCATCTGGCGGCGCATATAAATGATTTAAAAAAGCATGTTTAATGAAGTGACATTAGATTCAAATTTATATGCGTTATACATAATTACATTGCGAGTGAAATAACATGCCTTAAAAGAATATGTACCATGCTAACTCATTCATACATAAAAGGAATAATATGAATGATATTTTAAACGGTTAAAATCGAAAAAAGGCAAAATTGAAGACTTTTGAGGTTTCCTTTCAAACAATATTGGGATAAACCGCCTATGGTAGTTTGCCAACAGATAGATCCCGAAAAAATACACGATTTGGAAAAAAACGGTGACTAAATCGGAGCTACGAGTAAAAAGATACGATAGATCGAACATTTTAGCCAAAGACACAAAACACCAAGCACCACGTACCGTCGGTGATGTCTTTGTACGTGTTGCAATTTTGCGAGGAAAGATGTCTTTTTCGGAGTCTAGAATACCTCGAATGCAAGCAAGTTGAGAGAGTCTAGCTCATTTTGCCGTTTTAGGGTAATCTTGAGAATTTCAGCACAATCATAAACCGCAGGTTATTCGCCACCAAATGGTACTCCATCTGGTGACGCATACTAATGATTTAAAAAAACGTGTTTAAGGAAGTGACATTAGATTCAAATTTATACCCGTTATACATAATTATATTGCGAGTGAAATAATAGGCCTTAAAAGGATATATATAACATTAAAAAATAAGATATAAATTAAAAACGTTCAAAGAGAACATTAAAAAATGAGTAAAATGTCTTTTTTCGAAATCCTGACGACCTCGAATGTCAAGACACTATCCAGGATTCTTGATGTTATGGTCATTATAAGGTGATCTCGAGAATTTCAGCACAACCTGAAACCGAAGGTTATGCGCCGCCAAATGGTACTCCATCTGTCGGCGCATATAAATGATTTAAAAAGCGTGTTTAATGAAGTGACATTAGATTCAAATTTATATGCGTTATACATAATTACATTACGAGTAAAATAGTAGGCCTTAAAAAAATATGTACCATGCTAAGTCATACATACACAACAGCAATAATATGAATGAAACTCAAAACGGTCAAAATTGAAAAAAGGCAAATTTGAAGGCTTTCGAGCTCTCGTTTCGAAAAATATTAGTGACAAACCACCTACGGCGGTTTGCCATCGGATGATCCTTAAAAAATACACGATTTGAAAAAGAAACGGTGACTAAATCGGAGCTACTAGTTAAAAGATACGATAGATCGAATATTTTGGCCAAAGACACAAAACACCAAGCACCACTAACCGTCGGTGGTGTTTTGTGCGTGGTGCGATTTTGCGAGGAAAGATGTCTTTTTCAAAATCCAGATGACCTAGAATGGCAAGATGTTGAGAGAGTCTAGCCTGTTCGGCCATTTTAGGGTGATCTTGAGAATTTCAGCACAATCTTAAACCGAAGGTTATGCGCCGCCAAATGGTACTTCATCTGGCGGCGCATACTAATGATTTAAAAAACATGTTTAATGAAGTGACATTAGATTCAAATTTATACCCGTTATACATAATTACATTTCGAGTGAAATAATAGGCCTTAAAACGATATATACCATGCTAAGTCATGCACACACAAAACTAAAAAAACGACATAAATTGAAAACGTTCAAAGAGAACATTAAAAATGAGTAAAATATCTTTTTTCGACATCCCGACGACCTCGAATGTCAAGACACTATCCAGGAGTCTTGATGTTAGGGTCCTTTTTAGGTGATCTCAAGAATTTCAGCACAATCTAAAACTGAAGGTTATGCGCCGCCAAATGGTACTCCATCTGGCGGCGCAAATAAATGATTTAAAAAAGCGTGTTTAATGAAGTGATATTAGATTCAAATTTAAATGCGTTATACATAATTACATTGCGAGTGAAATAATAGGCCTTAAAAGAATATGTACCATACTAAGTTATACATACACAAAAGGATAATATGAATTAAAATCAAAATGGTCAAAATCCAAAAAAGCAAATGATATTGCTCTAAACATACATATTATTCGACGCAATATCACTCATATTTCATAGGTTTTTATCTTCTACAAAGACATTCAATGCGCATTTCACGAGAAAAACGACAAAAGTGGATAAAAGCTTGCTATTTGAAGATTCGACGATAAAACGATAGTTTTAACCAGATTTATATCAAGAAACGTTTATCTGAATGAAAGTACAAGATTGATGAAGAAAAGAGTTCAAATGTATAATACCAAGACAGTACACGTCAACACGAGATCAACATAGAACGACTGAAGAACAAAAATCAAGAAAACTGAAATTTACTCTTACACGAATCGTGTACCATTACACGAATCGTGTAATGTAACTGGTCTTACACGAATCGTGTGACCATACACGATTCGTGTAATGTTAGGCCGAAATACTGTTCCAGTTTCGAGAAGGGTGGCTAGCTTTTTAATTTTAAAACAATACTTTTTCTGAATTGTGTACAGCAAAGAGTCCAATTGAAGATTTCAACAACTACTTGAAGGTTATAAATATGGATACGTTCAGAGATACAGATACACAGAGATTACAACACAAATTTATATTTCAATTACTATAGTTAATATTACTGTTAATTTTATTACGCTGTAAAAATAGTTTCAGTCATTAAGGGGGTATTGTTCGTGAAAAAGGGTGTTATTGTACGCGTGAAAGGGGTGTTATTATTGTAATTTTTTCTACCATTTGAAGTTAATGCAAGTGAAGATATATTAGTAAGTTTACTCTGTTAAAATTAGCGTTGTTATTATGTTTGCATATATATATATATTTATGTCTCCCCTAGTGTAATGGATAGCTAAATTTCTCTAGTGTTTGCTTAAATGTAGAGCCCCTAGTGAAATGGATTGTTACCATTAGTAAAGTTAAAATGTAACTTTAGTATTTTTAATATTGAGCCTAGTTAAAAGAACCATTTTTATGTAATTAGGTATTTAACCCTTGCCACTTAATTTAGTAAATTTAAATAACGAAAGTTGTTTTTATTTACACAAATTAAGCTTCAACATTAAAAATGATCTAGACGAATTTATGGATAAGTTATTGACACCAATTTAGAAATAAACTTCGGTGGTTTGGGTGATATCAATAAATTATGTGAAGGTGAAATTATAAAAAGGGAGACCGTTATAATTTGGGTATGGGCGAAGGTCAAAACTAGGCTAGGTCTCAATTTAAATACTTAGGGAATAGTAGCTTTCTAAGAAGAATCCGATGAAAATTAGATTTTATTTAGTTAAGTTGTAACTTTATATTTATTCGAGAGAAAAATGTAAAGTTTGATACTAGAACATTTTAATAGGGCGTAAAACTTAAAACAATCCATGGATCTAGGGGTGACACAATTAAGTAAACACTTCCCATTTATCTTATTTTTACTTCTTATAAAAGTTTTATCTTTATTATTTACGAATTTCAAGTTTAAAATATATAAAAATACATAAAAATAACTAATTTTCGAAACAGTAATCTGTCCCATAATTTAAACCTTACACGAATCGTGTACTCCTACACGAATCGTGTAGGCCTTGACGCGGCTACAGTACCAGCTAGGGTAAAAATTAGGGTTTTGATTAATTAATTATTTATAATTTAGGTTATTAGTTATTTAATTATTATAATTAGGTTATTTATTATATAATCAGTTTTAATTAAGTATAAAATACAAAAATACATGTTTTAATCCTAAAATTAGCATTAATCATTATAGGTTTATAAATTGTAATTAGTTTATAATTAGTAAATTAATTAAATTCCTTTTAATTTGTATTAGTTTTATTAAAAATGCATTTTAGTTAAATTAATTAAGTTTATATAATTTTTTGCTTAAAACAAAATTCTAAACATATAGTTTTATTAAAAATTACTATTTTATTAATTATCATCTAGTAATATAACTGTCGCATCATAATTAGTATAATTTCATTTAGTTCCTTTTTAAGTTAATTTTTGTAAACTTGTAATTTTATTTAGTAAATTAGTTTTAGTTATTTTCTTTTACTGTTATTTTACAATTGCCTAATCCAAAACCCTCATTAATTAAGTTTGACATCAAAGACTATAATAAAAAAAAAAAAAACCATTAAACACTCCATCTCCCTGTGGAACGAATCGGATTTACCAACAAACTAAACTACACGAATAGGACTAGTTGCCTATATATATGTGTGAAATCAACCTAAAATCTATAAAATACCACATATACAATAAATCAATTCGTGTAACAAAACAACTTAAATCCGTTCATAAATAAAGGTTACGTTCGCACACATCAACTTTTTGGCGCCGCTGCCGGGGAGTTGGCAGTTAAATAAATAGATAATTTTTCTTATTCGTAGTAGTAGTTGGATTTGTACGTGGACCGGGTTGTTGGATCACCAATTTTATTGGTCTTTGAAGGATCCTGCCCCTCTGCTGCATCTTTTGGCTATTCGAAACGTGGGCAAAAATCAGAAGGATAATCTGTTTGTTTAAAGGTTTTTATCATTGTTTTTATGTTATTCGATCCTCTCGAGGAAATTCATTTCCAAGAAAGTTCAAAGTTTTTGAATAAATCCTTTAATTCTTTGTACAATTTCCCAAATTGTATGATCCGTTCAATCCTAAACTCGTTAAACTTAATCCAGAACCTCAAAGAATTAATAAAGGACAAAAACAACAAAAAGAAATAGGAAGTACTAGTAATTTTAAAACACCGAAAAACACTAAAAAAAGAGAAACAAATAGGTAACCCTAGATAAACCTTTAGTGAAGTGATCTCATAATAGAAATTAATGTATGAACTTACGTTCCTCCAACGCTGAATTAACTCCCTCACATCCTGAACCCGAAAGGAAATTCCACGAACGCTTAAGAGCTCAAGAAGTAGAATCTCTTGCTAAAAATTTAGAGTCACTTTTCTTAGAATCCGACTCTGAACCAATAATTCAACCAATCATAGAGCCGATTATTAAAGAAGAAGAAGAAATGGCTGATACAAATCAAACGATGGAAGCATTAATGAAGGCCACAAGAAAAGGTCAAGGCCACGCAATCATCCAACCCCCGATGACTGATGGTTTTGAAATAAAAGGTCAATTTTTACACATGGTAACTAATACATGTCAATTCGGTGGAGCCCCAAATGAGGATGCTAACGAGCATCTTCGTAAGTTTGTAAGCATTTGCAAGCTTTTCAAAATCAAAGATGTCACCGATGAAGTTGCATGTTTAAAAATCTTTCCATGGTCATTAAAAGATGATGCAAGGGATTGGCTAGACTCATTACCAGAAGGTTATATTGAAAACTGGAATGATATGATGGATAAATTTTTGTCAGAATTCTTTCCTGCTTCAAAAGCAGCAAAATTACAAAGTGATATAAATCACTTTAAACAAAAGCCTAATGAAACTCTTTATGAAGCTTGGACTCGATTCAATAAAATGCTTCGAATATGTCCTCAACACGGGTTAAATACATTCCAAAAGGTCCAAATATTCTATAAAGGAGTCAATGTGACAACTAGAAAAGATATAGATGTTGCAGCTGGAGGTTCGATCATGAAGAAAACACCTGAAGACGCTCACACAATCATTGCTGATTTAGCCTCCCATTCTCATAATTGGCATCAAGAAATAGAATTTTCTAGATCATCAAATGTTGCTAGTATTGAAAGCAATGATGAAATTGCTTCTTTAAAAGTTCAAATAGCAAATCAAGCAAGGCAAATCGAGAAAGTAACCAAGGAAATGCATGCTATTAGAGTAGGATGTGAACTATGCCAAGGTCCCCATCTTACTAGAGATTGTGATCAAAGTACAATGGAAGAGCAAGCGAATTTCTTAGGTTACTTACGAAAAGGTGAAATGAACTTTAGCGATTTTCCAGCTATAGAAGCAAACAACCGAAAATATCCTCCTATAAACAGCTATCAAGTAGGAGGACCTTCAGGATCTAACAATAATAACTATCAGAATAATAACTATCAAGGAGGAAATCCAGGTTACCAAAATAACCGGAATTTCCCAAATCAAAATCAAAGAAATCCGCCACCAGGTTATAATAACCGAAATCAACCTCAAAGAAATTATCAAAATAATTTCCAACCCAATCAACCACAACCGCTAGCACTCATGCAACCACAACCATTAGCAATTATGCAACCTCAACCCGAGAGGAAATCTGGTTTAGAAGATCTCTTAAGAGATTTTATGGTTAAGCATGAGAAAAATGCAGAGCTCCAAACTCAGCAAATTCGAAATCAACAAGCCACGATTCAGATTTTAGAAAGAGATGTTGGAAGGATCTCACAGTTACTAGCAGAGAGACCACCAATTGCAAGTAACCCTCCGTTTATACTAAAGAAGAATGATCCTCAAGCCCCAGCATATTCACAAGTGAATGCTATTTATAGTTTCTGTGAGGATGAAGCAAGTTTCAAAACACCGGAGCATAGTCCTATTTTTACTCTTGGGTGTGAAGATGATGATGAAGTGTGTGATGAGTTTATATTTTCTGATTTATCCAATATGGCAGATTACACTCCTTATCAAGAGATTGATGGTACCCGAGTTGAAAGTATGAAAAGTATAACATGTGAAAATGAAGAGATCCGAGTTGGTGACATAACTCCCGAGTATGCTGATTATTTGATGAGGCTGATGTCGGGAAATCATGCAGAAGTGCAGAAAATAGAAACCACCAAGCCTTCCGAATTTAGGGTTGATGATGATTTGAAGGTGATCAAGGAAGAAGCGGAAGATACGGTGAAGCAAGCACCTAAAGTGGAAGACTATAAAGAACCCATTCCATACCCACAAGCACTTGCATCCGAAAAACCAAAGGAGAATCATTGTAAGCCTTTAAATACGGATAATATCTGTGTAAATGTACCTTTGGTTGATGTTGTTGCAGGTATGCCAAACTATGGGAAATTCTTGAATGATTTGATGGCAAAAGAAGGAGTGTGTGAGCAGGCATCATCTGCGTTTCTTAAAGCAGAATGTGCTGCTATTGTGAAAAAGAATGAATTGCCACCTAAGTTAGGTGATCCTGGACCGTTCATAGTACCTTGTAAGCTTAATGAATCTGAAATTCTTAGATCATTAGCTGACTCAGGTGCAAGTATAAATCTCATGCCTTATTCCATTTACTCGCATTTGAACTTAGGTGAACTTAAACCCACCAATTCAGGCATTAGATTCATTGATCAGTCGGTTAATAAACCTATAGGGATTGCTGAAAACTTAGTAGTAAAAACAGGTGAACTTGAGTTTCTAGCTGACTTTGTAGTTGTAGACATGAAAGAAGATAAGTTTGTACCTATTATTTTAGGTAGACCATTCTTAGCAACTGCAAGTGCTTTAACAGATTGGAAAACAGGAAAACTAGTTTTGAAGGATAGAGGCAAGAGTGCAACCTATCAAACTGAGTTTAGTATGAACCCACCACCCACACCGATAGTTTCAGTGAATATTGTTGACAATGTCAAACCCATTAGTCAACAAGCTAAGTGTGGGGAGGGTGATGAGGAGAAACTAGATAGTAAACCGCCCAATGATAATGTTGTTGAGAAAACCATGAAGAAGTTATATGGTAGGGTTAGAAATGCTATGTCAAAAAAAAGATGAACCTTTGAGAGAGAGATTGGTGTCAAACTTATCAAAATTTGAGAAAGATAAGTTAAAAAATTTAGTTAAAGAGTCAAGATTTTCGGACTCTTGGTTATTGTTAAAAATTAATGGCGAGAATGGTTGCGGTAATGGTTCTATTGGAGTAAAGAAGGGTGATGTTTATCACCCCGACGTTAGTTAAAATTGGGGTGGAGTCGCGTGAACGACTCGCTAATAAACTTCACACATTGTAAATAGTCCCATTCGTGTGTCTCGTTTTTTTTTTTTCTACTATGCTTGTTTTAAAATTTAAAAATGTTAATCCTTTTAACATATAAAAAAAATAGTTTGTTTTTCTTTATTTTATTTTAAATTTGTTTTCGAAAAAGATTAAAAACTTTAACTTTTAATGGATTAAATTTTAAAAAATTGAAATTAAAAATGTATAAACGGATTAAGATCAGGTATAAAAACCGAATTTCCGTTACAAATATAAATCTATAAAAGATATTTTTAAAACTTAATTAATTATAAGTTATATATAAAAAAAAAAAAAAAAAAAAAAAAAAAAAAAAATATACAGCTGGAATTTAAGCCTTACACGAATCGTGTAGGCCTACACGATTCGTGTAAGGCCACACGACCTGAACATACCAGCCGGGGCAGGGGCTGGGTTTGCACACTTCATCTCCCAATTTTTTTTTTTTTTCTGCAAAATCGAACCAAAAACCCCAAAATCCCCAAAATCGCCCCAAATCACTAAATTAACACCTCAAATCACCTCTAATTCTTCAACCTTTCATCATGCCAAGAGCGGTACGGATTTTTAACCCAATTTAATTAGTGTTCTTCAAGTTTTTCATTATTTTTCTTTTTAGTTATAATCCGAAATTTATGCATGTTTTTGTTGATTGTTACTTGATTATTGTTATATATATGTTGTTAGTAACATGATAAACCCGATTAGCATGAAAAATTTGAGTTTAAGTGGTGTTTGCAAATTAGGGTTTATACCAAATTGGGGAAGATGAAGAAATTGTTACTAAAGTGTGTTAATTTAGTTATAATTAGTTGTTTTTGAGTATTTTGTTAGTATATAGAACTTGCGAACATAATTTTGATTGTTTTATTTTGTGATTTTTAATTTTAGCCTAAAATTGATAACTTTTGATACTTTCATGAATCAAGTATGCGTTTGAATGATGTTAAGGATAATTTAGAAGCTGAGATACGCGCAATGTGATTGAATAGAAGTATATATGCTTAGAAAAATTGCGTGTTTCACTTATGAGTTAGACTTTTTATATGAAACTTGATTTTTGATTCGTGATGTTTAGTTTGTTTTGCTTTTTCTTGAATGATAGAACTAATTATCCCAAGTTTGTTGAATTAAATTGAATAATGTGGTGTTGAAAACGAGCTTGTTTGTTGAAGTTAAAAATCTTTGCTAACATTTACACATCCTATTGGGATGATTTCCTTGTTTTTAAAATGTTATGCAGGGACCAATTAGAATGAGGCCGGTTAACCAACAAGAAGAAGTTACGCCCGATATGGAACAACGAATGTTGCTACTGCACCCGATTCTACATTTCCCTATCGAAATGAGCCAAAGGGTACAAAAGGTAAAGGATTTGCTTAATCTGGCAACTCGAACAATCAATCAAGTTTGCATTGTTGATTGGGCACCTTTAGGTCACCCAGTTAATTTAGATACACAGATTAGGGATATTTTAACCCAAAGTTATACGGATGAATTTGGGGTAGTTAGGAGTTTTAATGACTGGGAGAGATTGTTTAGCTTGACTGCTCCTGTATATAGGGAATTTTGTTTAGAATTTTATTCTACTGTTAGGATGATTCCCCGCCCAGCAAGTGTCCAAGATAATAGTTTTCTACAATTCCGACTGGGTGGGATTGATAGACGGATGTCCCTAGGCGACTTAACTATAGCATTAGGGATTTATGAGGGTCATGAAAGGATTGCTCCAGGTTTTTGGGATTTTATATTTAATGGAGCTAGATATTCAGGAGATTATGAGCATGGCAGGGTCTGGCAATCTTTTTCCGGTAGGAATACATATTCAGCCGGCCGAGAATCCTATCTTAAGATCCGAGATATTCGCTATCGTTTAATTCATAAATTTATAGCGAACACTATTAACCAAAGGGCATTCCTTTCTACAGATAGGATTAATTATGTCGACCTTTGGTATTTGGATCATATTAGAGATAGGTATTCTACTATTAGTATACCCTATGGAGTGGCCCACTTTTTGGCCAATGTAGGTAAAGGTGCTCGAGGAGACAGTGACATATCGGGGGGTCACTATATCACATGTTTGGCATCCTGGTTCGATATCAACCCGAACGACTTTGCGCCTCCAATCCAACCGATAAATCAACAGGTTCGTACCTTAGGATTGGATGTGTATAGGACAGCTAAAGCTATACGGGTGAGGGCTGGGGTGATTAGTTTAAGGGAACAGGATGTTGCACCTCAAGAACCGATGCAGGAGGATGACGAGCCCGAGAGGGAAGCCAGGAGGAGACGACGCGACACAGATCAGGCGAGCTCGTCTCAGGCAGGTACTTCTGATTACGATTTACTCCAAAGTTCATTTAACTCATTGAGTTTAGATGTACGTAACTCTTATCAAAACTGGGGAGTAAGATCAGAAGACCAGTATACGGCTTTATCTCGGCAGTTAGGGGACATTAGGCATACGCAGTTAGATATTAGACAAACCCAAGTAGATCAATATAGTATGCTGTCCAACATCCAATACGATCAGAGGGGAATACAAAATCAATTAGAGTGGGCGCACCATCAGGCACATTTATACGCGTCTAACCCACAATCATACGCACCCTCAGCCTTTCCATCATACCCCCAATGGCAGTCACCCAATGACCCGCTACCTCCATCATATGATCACAACGCCGCCATTGCCGCAAGTCAGGATGCATACAGGCGCTTCTACGAGGAACAACGCCTAAGCGAGCAGCGGCAACGACAGCAGCAGGAGGAGGGTGAGCGAGGAGGCCCGTATTGGAGCCCATTTGATTAGTTATATTGTTTTAAACATTTACATTTTTATTTTTGTTTGGTTTGTAATAACATAATTTTGTGTGGTGTGTATTTTTACATTTTTTATGTTTATTATGTTTTATTATATCTTAGTAAGAATTAAGTGTGGGGTAATATTGTTTTGTATGATTGAAGTACAACACCATATTTTGTGTGTTTTTAACATGGTTTTGACAGGTACAGATAAAAATGCAATTAGACGAAACGAAACATCGATACAAACGTTGGATAAAATCATAGGTAAAACAATTTGAAAATCCAAATCGGTTAACAAAGGAAGTTCCAAAAACTTCACACTAATTGTACTCTCAAATTTATACATTATTATCTGATTTGATGTAATGAGGGCATTACATAATCTTAAGTGTGGGGTGGGAATATATAAATTCTCGAGAACTTATAAGTTATTGGTTTTTATGAAAATTTGAAAATTTTTAAACAAATGTATCTAATCAATTTTTAAGGTAACTACGAGCAATTAAAGATCAGGTGTAAAAACCGAAATTGTTGTCTCCATACATTAAAAATACATAAGTTTATTTGTTTAAAACTTATAAAAGAAAACCATTTATAACAAGAATTTATAAATCCTTATATTGAGAACCATTTATCACATGTTTCTTTGAAGTTTATTGCAGATATCATTGCTAAGGAACGTATAAACCTGAATATTCCATTATCACGAGTAATAGAGGATGAATCAAGTCCATCCCGTAAGGAAGTAAAGTCTTCCGAATTGACACACTTGCTAACTTATGTTAGAAGATGTAGTCCAGAACAGCTGTAGGTTGACGAAAAATCTTGTAAAGTCATCCCTAAAATCGGCTGGAAATCCACCTAACCTCAGCATCAAACAGGGTTTTTGGTGGTCAGACTTATCCTAACCATGAGAAGGATATGTCCCGTACAATGGGGGGGCACAATGCAAATTAGCTTTTAAGACTAATGAATCTAATCCCCAGATGGATGATCTCCGTAAAGATCAACTGCATCTATGTTTGACCGCGGTCAACATACATATGCCATAACAAATTGAGGTGTGCAAACTCATGGTTCGCCGATGATATTTGGACACGATATAATTTTGTTCTAAAACTTATGCTATTTTATGAATTATATTTGTGTAAAACTATTTTTGGACATTTGGCTTCAAGTTCCATGATACTACAATCATGGGGGCGAATAGCTTGCTAATCGCCGACTGAGACTTCGGTTTTCAGTTACCCTCAACCGGAATTTGAGGTTAAAACCGGAAAACGTGTCTAGTGTAAAAACTAGCATGACATTTTATAAAATCATAAAACGTTTTCACAA
Organism: Rutidosis leptorrhynchoides; assembly: GCF_046630445.1. Classification (NCBI taxonomy): domain Eukaryota; kingdom Viridiplantae; phylum Streptophyta; class Magnoliopsida; order Asterales; family Asteraceae; genus Rutidosis; species Rutidosis leptorrhynchoides. The sequence goes on from NC_092343.1 coordinate 352,398,918, forward strand.
GGTCCAATTTTCCCTAAGGATCCAAATTTTTAAAACACTAATCACGAGTTTCATGTTTGTTTCTGTTGTCAGAATTTCATTTCGTGTGGTGTGTGTGTGATTCAATAAATACTGTGTTGTGTAATAAATTTCATATAGCGTGTGTTTCATTTCGTGTAGTGTGTGTTGTGTAATATATAATGTTCTAACTCTGTTAAAAGATGTAATTGCTTGAGGACAAGCAACGTTCTAGTGTGGGGTATTTTGATATTGCTCTAAACATACATATTATTCGACGCAATATCACTCATATTTCATAGGTTTTTATCTTCTACAAAGACATTCAATGCGCATTTCACGAGAAAAACGACAAAAGTGGATAAAAGCTTGCTATTTGAAGATTCGACGATAAAACGATAGTTTTAACCAGATTTATATCAAGAAACGTTTATCTGAATGAAAGTACAAGATTGATGAAGAAAAGAGTTCAAATGTATAATACCAAGACAGTACACGTCAACACGAGATCAACATAGAACGACTGAAGAACAAAAATCAAGAAAACTGAAATTTACTCTTACACGAATCGTGTACCATTACACGAATCGTGTAATGTAACTGGTCTTACACGAATCGTGTGACCATACACGATTCGTGTAATGTTAGGCCGAAATACTGTTCCAGTTTCGAGAAGGGTGGCTAGCTTTTTAATTTTAAAACAATACTTTTTCTGAATTGTGTACAGCAAAGAGTCCAATTGAAGATTTCAACAACTACTTGAAGGTTATAAATATGGATACGTTCAGAGATACAGATACACAGAGATTACAACACAAATTTATATTTCAATTACTATAGTTAATATTACTGTTAATTTTATTACGCTGTAAAAATAGTTTCAGTCATTAAGGGGGTATTGTTCGTGAAAAAGGGTGTTATTGTACGCGTGAAAGGGGTGTTATTATTGTAATTTTTTCTACCATTTGAAGTTAATGCAAGTGAAGATATATTAGTAAGTTTACTCTGTTAAAATTAGCGTTGTTATTATGTTTGCATATATATATATTTTTATGTCTCCCCTAGTGTAATGGATAGCTAAATTTCTCTAGTGTTTGCTTAAATGTAGAGCCCCTAGTGAAATGGATTGTTACCATTAGTAAAGTTAAAATGTAACTTTAGTATTTTTAATATTGAGCCTAGTTAAAAGAACCATTTTTATGTAATTAGGTATTTAACCCTTGCCACTTAATTTAGTAAATTTAAATAACGAAAGTTGTTTTTATTTACACAAATTAAGCTTCAACATTAAAAATGATCTAGACGAATTTATGGATAAGTTATTGACACCAATTTAGAAATAAACTTCGGTGGTTTGGGTGATATCAATAAATTATGTGAAGGTGAAATTATAAAAAGGGAGACCGTTATAATTTGGGTATGGGCGAAGGTCAAAACTAGGCTAGGTCTCAATTTAAATACTTAGGGAATAGTAGCTTTCTAAGAAGAATCCGATGAAAATTAGATTTTATTTAGTTAAGTTGTAACTTTATATTTATTCGAGAGAAAAATGTAAAGTTTGATACTAGAACATTTTAATAGGGCGTAAAACTTAAAACAATCCATGGATCTAGGGGTGACACAATTAAGTAAACACTTCCCATTTATCTTATTTTTACTTCTTATAAAAGTTTTATCTTTATTATTTACGAATTTCAAGTTTAAAATATATAAAAATACATAAAAATAACTAATTTTCGAAACAGTAATCTGTCCCATAATTTAAACCTTACACGAATCGTGTACTCCTACACGAATCGTGTAGGCCTTGACGCGGCTACAGTACCAGCTAGGGTAAAAATTAGGGTTTTGATTAATTAATTATTTATAATTTAGGTTATTAGTTATTTAATTATTATAATTAGGTTATTTATTATATAATCAGTTTTAATTAAGTATAAAATACAAAAATACATGTTTTAATCCTAAAATTAGCATTAATCATTATAGGTTTATAAATTGTAATTAGTTTATAATTAGTAAATTAATTAAATTCCTTTTAATTTGTATTAGTTTTATTAAAAATGCATTTTAGTTAAATTAATTAAGTTTATATAATTTTTTGCTTAAAACAAAATTCTAAACATATAGTTTTATTAAAAATTACTATTTTATTAATTATCATCTAGTAATATAACTGTCGCATCATAATTAGTATAATTTCATTTAGTTCCTTTTTAAGTTAATTTTTGTAAACTTGTAATTTTATTTAGTAAATTAGTTTTAGTTATTTTCTTTTACTGTTATTTTACAATTGCCTAATCCAAAACCCTCATTAATTAAGTTTGACATCAAAGACTATAATAAAAAAAAAAAAAACCATTAAACACTCCATCTCCCTGTGGAACGAATCGGATTTACCAACAAACTAAACTACACGAATAGGACTAGTTGCCTATATATATGTGTGAAATCAACCTAAAATCTATAAAATACCACATATACAATAAATCAATTCGTGTAACAAAACAACTTAAATCCGTTCATAAATAAAGGTTACGTTCGCACACATCAGCAAAATTGAAGGCTTTCGATGTCTCGTTTCGTAAAATATTTTGGACAAACCGCCTACGGCAGTGTGCCAACGGATAGATCCCAAAAATATTCACGATTTTGAAAAAAACGGTGACTAAATCAGAGCTACGAGTCAAAAGATACGATTGATCGAACATTTTGGTCAAACACATAAAACACCAAGCACCACGAACCGTCGGTGGTGATTTGTGCGTGGTGTGATTTTGCGAGGAAAGATGTCTTTTTCAGAGTCTAGACGACCTCAAATGGCTAGCATGTTGAAAGAGTCTAGCTCTTTCAGCACAATCTTGAATCGCAGGTTATGCACCGCCAAATGGTACTCCATCTGGCGGCGCATAGTAATGATTTAAAAAACGTGTTTAATGAAGTGACATTAGATTCAAATTTATACCCGTTATTACATAATTAAATTACGAGTGAAATAATAGGCTTAAAACGATATATACCATGCTAAGTCATGCACACACTAAACTAATAAAACGACATAAATTGAAAACGTTCAAAGAGAACATTAAAAAATAGTAAAATGAATTTTTTCGGCATCCTGACGACCTCGAATGTCAAGACAATATCCAGGAGTCTTGATGTTAATGTCGTTTTAGGGTGATCTCGAGAATTTCAGCACAATCTGAAACCGAAGGTTATGCGCCGCCAAATGGTACCCCATCTGGCGGCGCATATAAATGATTTAAAAAAGCGTATTTAATGAAGTGACATTAGATTCAAATTTATATGCGTTATAAATAATTAAATTGCGAGAGAAATAACAGGCCTTAAAAGAATATGTACCACGCTAAGTCATACACACACAAAAGGAATAATATGAATGAAATTCAAAATGGTCAAAATCGGAAAAAGGCAAAATTGAAGGCTGTCGAAGTCTCGTTTCGAAAAATAATTGGGACAAACTGCCTACGGCAGTTTGCCAATGGATAGATCCCGAAAAAATACACGATTTGAAAAAAAAATGGTGACTAAATCGGAGCTACGAGTCAAAAGATACGATAGATCGAACATTTTGGCCAAAGACACATTACACAAAGCACCACGATCCGTCGGTGGTGTTTTGTGCGTGGTGCGATTTTGCGAGGAAAGATGTCTTTTTTGAAATCTAGATGACCTCGAATGGCAAGACATTGAGAGAGTCTAGCTCGTTCGGCCGTTTTAGGGTGATCTTGAGAATTTCAGCACAATCTTAAACCGAAGGTTATGCGTCGCCAAATGGTACTTCATCTGGCGGTGCATACTAATGATTTAAAAATCGTGTTTAATGAAGTGACATTAGATTCAACTTTATACCCGTTATACATAACTACATTTCGAGTGAAATAATAGGCCTTAAAACGATATATACCATGCTAATTCATGCATACACAAAACTAATAAAACGATATAATTTGAAAACGTTCAAAGAGAACATTAAAATGAGTAAAATGTCTTTTTTCGGCATCCTGACGACCTTGAATGTCAAGACACTATCCAGGAGTCTTGATGTTATGGTCGTTTTAGGGTAATCTCGAGAATTTCAGCACAATCTGAAAACGAAGGTTATGCGCCGCCAAATGGTACTCCATCTGGCGGCGCATATAAATGATTTAAAAAAGCGTGTTTAGTGAAGTGAGATTAGATTCAAACTTATATGTGTTACACATAATTACATTGCGAGTGAATTAATAGGACTTAAAAGAATATATACCATGCTAACTCATACATACACAAAAGGAATAATATGAACGATATTTAAAACGGTCAAAATCTAAAAAATGCAAAATTGAAGGCTTTCGAGGTGTCCTTTCGAAAAATATTTGGGACAAACCGCCTATGGGGGTTTGCCAACGGATAGATCCCGAAAAAATATACGATTTGAAAAAAAACGGTGAATAAATCAGAGCTACGAGTAAAAACATACGATAGATCGAACATTTTGGCCAAAGACACAAAACCCCAAGCACCACGAACCGTTGGTGATGTTTTTGTGCGTAGTGCGATTTTTCGAGGAAAGATATCTATTTTGGAGTCTAGACGACTTCGAATGGCAAGCAGGTTGAGAGAGTCTAGCTCGTTCGGCCGTTTTAGGGTGATCTTGAGAATTTCAGCACAATCATAAACTGCAGGTTATGCGCCGCCAAATGGTACTCTATCTGGCGGCGCATACTAATGATTTAAAAAACGTGTTTAATGAAGTGACATTATATTCAAATTTATACCCGTTATACATAATTACATTGCGAGTGAAATAATAGTCCTTAAAACGATATATAGCATGCTAAGTCATGCATACACAAAACTAATAAAACGATATAAATTGAAAACGTTCAAAGAGAACATTAAAAATGAGTAAAATGTCTTTTTTTTGGCATCCTGACGACCTCGAATGTCAAGACACTATCCAGGAGTCTTGATCTTGGGGTTGTTTTAGGGTGATCTCGAGAATTTCAGCACAATCTGAAACCGAAGGTTATGCGCTGCCAAATGGTACTCCATCTGGCGGCGCATATAAATGATTTAAAAAAGCGTGTTTAATGAGGTGACATTAGATTCAAATTTATATGCGTTATACATAATCACATTGCGAGTAAAATAGTAGACCTTAAAAGAATATGTACCATGCTAAGTCATACATACACAACAGGAATAATATGAATGAAACTCAAAACGGTCAAAATCGAAAAAAGGCAAAATTGAAGGCTTTCGAGGTCTCGTTTCAAAAAATATTTGTGATAAACTGCCTACGGAAGTTTGCCAACGGATGATCCTGATAAAATACACGATTTGAAAAAGAAACGGTGACTAAATCGGAACTACGAGTCAAAAGATACGATAGATCGAATATTTTGGCCAAAGACACAAAACACCAAGCACCACGAACCGTCAATGGTGTTTTGTGCATGGTGCGTTTTTGCGAGGAAAGATGTCTTTTTCGAAATCTAGATGACCTCGAATTAAAAGACGTTGAGAGAGTCTAGCCCGTTCGGCCGTTTTAGGGTGATCTTGAGAATTTCCGCATAATCTTAAACCAAAGGTTATGCGCCGCCAAATGGTACTTCATCTGGCGGCACATACTAATGATTTAATAAACATGTTTACTGAAGTGACATTAGATTCAAATTTATACCCGTTATACATAATTACATTGCGAGTGAAATAATAGGCCTTAAAACGATTTATACCATGCTAAGTCATGCATACACAAAACTAATAAAACAATATAAATTGAAAAAACATTCAAAGAGAACATTAAAAATGAGTAAAATGTATTTTTCGGCATCCTGATGACCTCGAATGTCAAGACACTATCCAGGAGTCTTGATGTTAAGGTTCATTTTAACACAATCTGAAACCGAAGGTTATGCGTTGCCAAATGGTACTCCATCCGGCGGTGCATATAAATGATTTAAAAAAGCGTGTTTAATGAAGTGACATTAGATTCAAATTTATATGTGTTATACATAATTACATTTCGAGTGAAATAATAGGCCTTAAAAGAATATGTACCATGCTAAGTCATACATACACAAAAGGAATAATATGAATGAAATTCAAAATGGTCAAAATCGAAAAAGGCAAAATTGAAGGCGTTCGAGGTCTCGTTTCGAAAAATATTTAGGACAAACCGCCTACGGCAGTTTTCCAATGGATAGATCCCGAAAAAATACACGATTTGAAAAGAAAAAAATGGTGACTAAATCGGAGCTACGAATCAAAAGATACGATAGATCGAACATTTTGGCCAAAGACACAAAACACAAAGCACCACGATCCGTCGGTGGTGTTTTGTGCGTGGTGCGATTTTGTGAGGAAAGATGTCTTTTTCGATATCTAGATAACCTCGAATGGTAAGACGTTGAGAGAGTCTAGCTCGTTCGGCCGTTTTAGGGTGATCTTGAGAATTTCAGCACAATCTTAAACCGAAGGTTATGCGACGCCAAATGGTACTTCATCTGACGGTGCATACTAATGATTTAAAAAACGTGTTTAATGAAGTGACATTAGATTCTACTTTATACCCGTTATACATAATTATATTGCTAGTGAAATAATAGGCCTTAAAACGATATATACCATGCTAAGTCATGCATACACAAAACTAATAAAACAATATAAATTGTAAACGTTCAAAGTGAATATAAATTGTAAACGTTCAAAGTGAACATCTGACGGCAGTTTTCCAACAGATAGATCCAAAAAATATACACGATTTGAAAAAGAAACCGTGACTAAATCGGAGCTACGAGTCAAAATATAAGATAGATCGAACATTTTGTCCAAACACACAAAAAACCAAGCACCACGAACCGTCGGTGGTGTTTTGTGCGTGGTGCGATTTTGTGAGGAAAGATGTCTTTTTCGGAGTCTAGACGACCTCGAATGGCTAGCACGTTGAAAGTGTCTAGCTCGTTCGGCCGTTTTAGGGTGATCTTGAGAATTTCAGCACAATCTTAAACCGCAGGTTATGCGCCGCCAAATGGTACTACATCTGGCGGCGCATAGTAATGATTTAAAAAATGTGTTTAATGAAGTGATATTAGATTCAAATTTATGCCCGTTATTACATAATTAAATTGCGAGTGAAATAATAGGCTTAAAACGATATATACCATGCTAAGTCATGCACACACTAAACTAATAAAACGACATAAATTGAAAACGTTCAAGGTGAACATTAAAAAATAGTAAAATGTCTTTTTTCGGCATCCTGATGACCTCGAATGTCAAGACAATATCCATGAGTCTTGTTGTTAAGGTTGTTTTAGGGTGATCTCCAGAATTTCAGCACAATTTGAAACCGAAGGTTATGCGCCGCCAAATGGTACCAATCTGGCGGCGCATATAAATGATTTTAAAAAGCGTATTTAATGAAGTGACATTAGATTGAAATTTATATGCGTTAAACATAATTAAATTACGAGTGAAATAATAGGCCTTAAAAGAATATGTACCATGCTAAGTCATACTTACACAAAAGGAATAGTATGAATGAAATTCAAAATGGTCAAAATCGAAAAAAGGCAAAATTGAAGGCTTTCGAGGTCTCGTTTCGAAAAATATTTGGGACAAACCACCTAAGTCAGTTTGCCAATGGATAGATCCCTAAAAAATTCACGATTTGAAAAAAAACGGTGACTAAATCGGAGCTACGAGTCAAAAGATACGATAGATCGACCATTTTGGCCAAAGACACAAAACACCAAGCACCACGAACCGACGGTGGTGTTTTCTGCGTGGTGCGATTTTGCGAGGAAAGATGTCTTTTTCGGAGTCTAGACGACCTCGAATGGCTAGCACGTTGCCAGAGTCTAACTCGTTCGGCCGTTTTAGGGTGATCTTAGGAAATTTCAGCACAATCTTAAACCGCAGGTTATGGGCCGCCAAATGGTACTCCATCTGGCGGCGCATAGTAATGATTTAAAAAATGTGTTTAATGAGGTGACATTAGATTCAAATTTATACCCGTTATACATAATTAAATTGCGAGTGAAATAATAGGCCTTAAAATGATATATACAATGCTAAGTCATGTACACACAAAACTAATAAAACGACATAAATTGAAAACATTCAAAGAGAACATTAATAATGCGTAAAATTTCTTTTTTCGGCATCCTGACGACCTAGAATGTCAAGACACTATCCAAGAGTCTTGATGTTTGGGTCCTTTTTAGGTGATCTCGAGAATTGCAGCACAATCTGAAACCGAAGGTTATGCGCCGCCAAATGGTACTCCATCTGGCGGCGCATATAAATGATTTAAAAAAGCGTGTTTAATGAAGTGACATTAGATTTAAATTTATATGCGTTATACATTATTAGATTGCGAGGGAAATAATAGGCCTTAAAAGAGTATGTACCATGCTAAGTCATACATACATAAAAGGAATAATATGAATGAAATTCAAAATGGTCAAAATCGAAATAAAACAAAATTGAAGGCTTTCAACGTCTCGTTTTGAAAAATATTTGGACAAACCTCCTACGGCAGTTTTCCAACTGATAGATCCCAAAAAAATTCACTATTTGAAAAAAACCGTGACTAAATCGGAGCTACGAGTCAAAAGATACGATAAATCGAACATTTTGGCCAAACACACAAAAAACCAAGTACCACGAACCGTCGGTGGTGTTTTGTGCGTGGTGCGATTTTGCAAGGAAAGATGCCTTTCTTGGGGTCTAGACGACCTCGAATGGCTAGTACGTTGAAAGATTCTAGCTCGTTCGGCAGTTTTAGGGTGATCTTGAGAATTTCAGCACAATCTGAAACCGCAGGTTATGCACCGCCAAATGGTACTCCATCTGGCGGCGCATAGTAATGATTTAAAAAACGTGTTTATTGAAGTGACATTAGATTCAAATTTATACCCATTATTACATAATTAAATTGCGAGTGAAATAATAGGCCTTAAAACTATATATACCATGCTAAGTCATGCACACACTAAACTAATAAAACGACATAAATTGAAAACGTTCAAAGAGAACATTAAAAATTAGTAAAATGTCTTTTTTCGGCATCCTGACGGCCTCGAATGTCAAGACAAATTCCAGGAGTCTTGATGTTAAGGTCGTTTTAGGGTGATCTCGAGAATTTCAGCACAATCTGAAACCGAAGGTTATGCGCCGCCAAATGGTACTCCATCTGGCGGCGCATATAAATGATTTAAAAAAGCGTGTTTAATGAAGTGACCTTAGATTCAAATTTATATGCGATATACATAATTACATTGCGAGTGAAATAATAGGCCTTAAAAGAATATGTAGCATGCTAAGTCACATATACACAAAAGGAATAATATGAATGAAATTCAAAATGGTCAAAATCGAAAAAAGGCAAAATTGAAGGCTTTCGAGGTCTCGTTTCGAAAAATATTTGGGACAAACCGCCTAAGGCAGTTTGCCAACGGATAGATCCCTAAAAAATTCACGATTTGAAAAAAAAAAGGTGACTAAATCGGAGCTACGAGTCAAAAGATACGATAGATCGAACATTTTGGCCAAAGACACAAAACACCAAGCACTACGAACCGTCGGTGGTGTTTTGTGCGTGGTACGATTTTGCTAGGAAAGATGTCTTTTTCGGAGTCTAGACGACCTCGAATGGCTAGCACGTTGAAAGAGTCTAGCTCGTTCGGCCGTTTTAGGGTGATCTTGAGAATTTCAGCACAATCTTAAACCGCAGGTTATGCGCCGCCAAATGGTACTCCATCTGGCGGCGCACAGTAATGATTTAAAAACATGTTTAATGAAGTGACATTAGATTCAAATTTATACCCATTATACATCATTAAATTGCAAGTGAAATAATAGGCCTTAAAATGATATATACCATGCTAATTCATGCACATACTAAACTAATAAAACGACATAAATTGAAAACGTTCAAAGAGAACATTAAAAATTAGTAAAATGTCTTTTTTTGGCATCCTGACGACCTCGAATGTCAAGACAATATACAGGAGTCTTGATGTTAAAGTCATTTTAGGGTGATCTCGAGAATTTCAGCACAATCTGAAGCCGAAGGTTATGCGCCGCCAAATGGTACTCCATCTGGCGACGCATATAAATGATTTAAAAAAGCGTGTTTAATGAAGTGACATTAGATTCAAATTTATATGCATTATACATAATTACATTGCGAGTGAAATAATAGGCTTTAAAAGAATATGTACCATGTTAAGTCATACATTCACAAAATGAATAATATGAATGAAATTCAAAATGGTCAATATTGAAAAAAGGCAAAATTTGAGGCTTTCGAGGTCTCGTTTCGAAAAATATTTGAGACAAACCGCCTAAGGCAGTTTGCCAATGGATAGATCCCTAAAAAAATTCACGTTTTGAAAAAAATTGTGACTAAATCGGAACTACGAGTCAAAAGATACGATAGATCTAACATTTTGGCCAAAGACACAAAACACCAAGCAATACGAACCGTCGGTGGTGTTTTGTAAGTGGTACGATTTTGCGAGGAAAAATGTCTTTTTCGGAGTCTAGACGACCTCGAATGGCAAGACGTTGAGAGATTCTAGCTCATTCGGCCGTTTTAAGTTGATCTTCAGAATTTTAGCACAATCTTAAACCGAAGGTTATGCACCGCCAAATGGTACTTTATCTGGCGGCGCATACTAATGATTTAAAAAACGTGTTTAATGAAGTGACATTAGATTCAAATTTATATCCGTTATACATAATTACATTGCGAGTGAAATAATAGGCCTTAAAACGATATATACCATGCTAAGTCATGCATAAACAAAACTAATAAAATGATATAAATTGAAAACGTTCAAAGAGAACATTAAAAATGAGTAAAATGTCTTTTTTCGGCATCCTGACGACCTCGAATATCAAGACACTATCCAGGAGTCTTGATGTTTGGGTCATTTTAGGGTGATCTCGAGAATTTCAGCACAATCTGAAACCGAAGGTTATGCGCCGCCAAATGGTACTCCATCTGGCGGCGCATATAAATGATTTAAAAAAGCGTGTTTAATAAAGTGACATTAGATTCAAATATATATGTTTTATACATAAGTACATTGCAAGTGAAATAATAGGCCTTAAAAGAATATGTACCATGATAAGTCATACATACACAAAAGAAATAATATGAATGAAATTTAAAACGGTCAAAATCGAAAAAAGGCAAAATTGATCCCTAAAAAATATTTGGGACAAACCGCCTATGGCGTTTGCCAGCGGATAGATCCCAAAAACAATTCTCGATTTGAAAAAAAAAACGGTGACTAAATCGGAGCTACGAGTCAAAAGATACGATATATCGAACATTTTTGGCCAACGACACAAAACACGAAGCACCACGAACCGTCTTGATGTTTTGTGCGTCGTGCGATTTTGCGATGAAAGACGTCTTTTTCGGAGTCTAGAAGACCTCGAATGGAAAGCACGTTGAGAGAGTCTAGCTCGTTCGGCCGTTTTAGGGTGATTTTGAGAATTTTATCACAATCTTAAACCGCAGGTTATGCGCCGCCAAATGGTACTCCGTCTGGCGGCGCATACTTATGATTTAAAAAACGTGTTTAATGAAGTGACATTAGATTCAAATTTATACCCGTTAAACATAATTACATTGCGAGTGAAATAATAGGCCTTAAAACGATATATACCATGCTAAGTTATGCATACACAAAAATAATAAAACGATATAAATTGAAAACGTTCAAAGAGAACATTAAAATTGAGTAAAATGTCTTTTTTCGGCATCCTGGCGACCTCGAATGTCAAGACATTATCCAGGAGTCTTGATGTTAGGGTCGTTTTAGGGTGATCTCGAGAATTTAAGCACAATCTAAAACCGAAGGTTATGCGCCGCCAAATGGTACTCAATCTGGCGGCGCATATAAATGATTTAAAAAGCGTGTTTAATGAAGTGATATTAGATTCAAATTTATATGCGTTATACATAATTACATTGCGAGTTAAATTATAGGCCTTAAAAGAATATGTAACATGCTAAGTCATACATACACAAAAGGAATAATATGAATGAAATTCAAAACGGTCAAAATCGAAAAAGGCAAAACTGAAGGCTTTCGAGGTCTCGTTTCGGAAAATATTTGGGACAAACTGCCTATGGCAGTTTGCCAATGGATAGATCCCTAAAACAATCACAATTTGAAAAAAAAATGGTGACTAAAACGGAGCTACGAGTCAAAAGATACGATAGATCGAACATTTTGGCGAAAGACACAATACACCAAGCACCACGAACCGTCGTTGGTGTTTTGTGCGTGGTGCGATTTTGCGAGGAAATATGTCTTTTTCGGAGTCTAGAAGACCTCGAATCGCAAGTACGTTGAGAGAGTCTAACTCGTTTGGCCGTTTTAGGGTGATCTTGAGAATTTCAGCACAATCTTAAACCGCGGGTTATGCGCCGCCAAATGGTACTCCGTTTGGCGGCGTATACTAATGATTAAAAAAACGTGTTTAATGAATTGACATTATATTCAAATTTATACCCGTTATACATAATTACATCACGAGTGAAATAATAGGCCTTAAAACGATATATACCATGCTAAGTCATGCATACACAAAACTAATAAAACGATATAAATTGAAAACGTTCGAAGAGAACATTAAAAATGAGTAAAATGTCTTTTTTCGGCATCCTGACGACCTCGAATGTCAAGACACTATCCAGGAGTCTTGATGTTAGGGTCGATTTAGGGTGATCTCGAGAATTTCAGCACAATCTGAAAACAATTATGCGCCGCCAAATGGTACTCCATCTGGCGGCGCATATAAATGATTTAAAAAATCGTGTTTAATGAAGTGACCTTAGATTCAAATTTATATGCGATATACATAATTACATTGCGAGTGAAATAATAGGCCTTAAAAGAATATGTAGCATGCTAAGTCACATATACACAAAAGGAATAATATGAATGAAATTCAAAATGGTCAAAATCGAAAAAAGGCAAAATTGAAGGCTTTCGAGGTCTCGTTTCGAAAAATATTTGGGACAAACCGCCTAAGGCAGTTTGCCAATGGATAGATCCCTAAAAAATTCACGATTTGAAAAAAAAGGTGACTAAATCGGAGCTACGAGTCAAAAGATACGATAGATCGAACATTTTGGCCAAAGACACAAAACACCAAGCACTACGAACCGTCGGTGGTGTTTTGTGCGTGGTACGATTTTGCTAGGAAAGATGTCTTTTTTGGAGTCTAGACGACCTCAAATGGCTAACACGTTGAAAGAGTCTAGCTCGTTCGACCGTTTTAGGGTGATCTTGAGAATTTCAGCACAATCTTAAACCGCAGGTTATGCGCCGCCAAATGGTACTCCATCTGGCGGCGCACAGTAATGATTTAAAAACGTGTTTAATGAAGTGACATTAGATTCAAATTTATACCCATTATACATCATTAAATTGCAAGTGAAATAATAGGCCTTAAAATGATATATACCATGCTAATTCATGCACATACTAAACTAATAAAACGACATAAATTGAAAACGTTCAAAGAGAACATTAAAAATTAGTAAAATGTCTTTTTTTGGCATCCTGACGACCTCGAATGTCAAGACAATATACAGGAGTCTTGATGTTAAAGTCATTTTAGGGTGATCTCGAGAATTTCAGCACAATCTGAAACCGAAGGTTATGCGCCGCCAAATGGTACTCCATCTGGCGACGCATATAAATGATTTAAAAAAGCGTGTTTAATGAAGTGACATTAGATTCAAATTTATATGCATTATACATAATTACATTGCGAGTGAAATAATAGGCTTTAAAAGAATATGTACCATGTTAAGTCATACATTCACAAAATGAATAATATGAATGAAATTCAAAATGGTTAATATTGAAAAAAGGCAAAATTTGAGGCTTTCGAGGTCTCGTTTCGAAAAATATTTGAGACAAACCGCCTAAGGCAGTTTGCCAATGGATAGATCCCTAAAAAAATTCACGTTTTGAAAAAAATTGTGACTAAATCGGAGCTACGAGTCAAAAGATACGATAGATCTAACATTTTGGCCAAAGACACAAAACACCAAGCAATACGAACCGTCGGTGGTGTTTTGTAAGTGGTACAATTTTGCGAGGAAAAATGTCTTTTTCGGAGTCTAGACGACCTCGAATGGCAAGACGTTGAGAGATTCTAGCTCATTCGTCCGTTTTAAGTTGATCTTCAGAATTTCAGCACAATCTTAAACCGAAGGTTATGCGCCGCCAAATGGTACTTTATCTGGCGGCGCATACTAATGATTTAAAAAACGTGTTTAATGAAGTGACATTAGATTCAAATTTATATCCGTTATACATAATTACATTGCGAGTGAAATAATAGGCCTTAAAACGATATATACCATGCTAAGTCATGCATAAACAAAACTAATAAAATGATATAAATTGAAAACGTTCAAAGAGAACATTAAAAATGAGTAAAATGTCTTTTTTCGGCATCCTGACGACCTCGAATATCAAGACACTATCCAGGAGTCTTGATGTTTGGGTCATTTTAGGGTGATCTCGAGAATTTCAGCACAATCTGAAACCGAAGGTTATGCGCCGCCAAATGGTACTCCATCTGGCGGCGCATATAAATGATTTAAAAAAGCGTGTTTAATAAAGTGACATTAGATTCAAATATATTTGTTTTATACATAAGTACATTGCAAGTGAAATAATAGGCCTTAAAAGAATATGTAGCATGCTAAGTCACATATACACAAAAGGAATAATATGAATGAAATTCAAAATGGTCAAAATCGAAAAAAGGCAAAATTGAAGGCTTTCGAGGTCTCGTTTCGAAAAATATTTGGGACAAACCGCCTAAGGCAGTTTGCCAACGGATAGATCCCTAAAAAATTCACGATTTGAAAAAAAAAGGTGACTAAATCGGAGCTACGAGTCAAAAGATACGATAGATCGAACATTTTGGCCAAAGACACAAAACACCAAGCACTACGAACCGTCGGTGGTGTTTTGTGCGTGGTACGATTTTGCTAGGAAAGATGTCTTTTTCGGAGTCTAGACGACCTCAAATGGCTAGCACGTTGAAAGAGTCTAGCTCGTTCGACCGTTTTAGGGTGATCTTGAGAATTTCAGCACAATCTTAAACCGCAGGTTATGCGCCGCCAAATGGTACTCCATCTGGCGGCGCACAGTAATGATTTAAAAACGTGTTTAATGAAGTGACATTAGATTCAAATTTATACCCATTATACATCATTAAATTGCAAGTGAAATAATAGGCCTTAAAATGATATATACCATGCTAATTCATGCACATACTAAACTAATAAAAAGACATAAATTGAAAACATTCAAAGAGAACATTAAAAATTAGTAAAATGTCTTTTTTTGGCATCCTGACGACCTCGAATGTCAAGACAATATACAGGAGTCTTGATATTAAAGTCATTTTAGGGTGATCTCGAGAATTTCAGCACAATCTGAAACCGAAGGTTATGCGCCGCCAAATGGTACTCCATCTGGCGACGCATATAAATGATTTAAAAAAGCGTGTTTAATGAAGTGACATTAGATTCAAATTTATATGCATTATACATAATTACATTGCGAGTGAAATAATAGGCTTTAAAAGAATATGTACCATGTTAAGTCATACATTCACAAAATGAATAATATGAATGAAATTCAAAATGGTTAATATTGAAAAAAGGCAAAATTTGAGGCTTTCGAGGTCTCGTTTCGAAAAATATTTGAGACAAACCGCCTAAGGCAGTTTTCCAATGGATAGATCCCTAAAAAAATTCACGTTTTGAAAAAAATTGTGACTAAATCGGAGCTACGAGTCAAAAGATACGATAGATCTAACATTTTGGCCAAAGACACAAAACACCAAGCAATACGAACCGTCGGTGGTGTTTTGTAAGTGGTACGATTTTGCGAGGAAAAATGTCTTTTTCGGAGTCTAGACGACCTCGAATGGCAAGACGTTGAGAGATTCTAGCTCATTCGGCCGTTTTAAGTTGATCTTCAGAATTTCAGCACAATCTTAAACCGAAGGTTATGCGCCGCCAAATGGTACTTTATCTGGCGGCGCATACTAATGATTTAAAAAACGTGTTTAATGAAGTGACATTAGATTCAAATTTATATCCGTTATACATAATTACATTGCGAGTGAAATAATAGGCCTTAAAACGATATATACCATGCTAAGTCATGCATAAACAAAACTAATAAAATGATATAAATTGAAAACGTTCAAAGAGAACATTAAAAATGAGTAAAATGTCTTTTTTCGGCATCCTGACGACCTCGAATATCAAGACACTATCCAGGAGTCTTGATGTTTGGGTCATTTTAGGGTGATCTCGAGAATTTCAGCACAATCTGAAACCGAAGGTTATGCGCCGCCAAATGGTACTCCATCTGGCGGCGCATATAAATGATTTAAAAAAGCATGTTTAATAAAGTGACATTAGATTCAAATATATATGTTTTATACATAAGTACATTGCAAGTGAAATAATAGGCCTTAAAAGAATATGTACCATGATAAGTCATACATACACAAAAGAAATAATATGAATGAAATTTAAAACGGTCAAAATCGAAAAAAGGCAAAATTGATCCCTAAAAAATATTTGGGACAAACCGCCTATGGCGTTTGCCAGCGGATAGATCCCAAAAACAATTCTCGATTTGAAAAAAAAAACGGTGACTAAATTGGAGCTACGAGTCAAAAGATACGATATATCGAACATTTTTGGCCAACGACACAAAACACGAAGCACCACGAACCGTCGTTGATGTTTTGTGCGTCGTGCGATTTTGCGATGAAAGATGTCTTTTTCGGAGTCTAGAAGACCTCGAATGGAAATCACGTTGAGAGAGTCTAGCTCGTTCGGCCGTTTTAGGGTGATTTTGAGAATTTTATCACAATCTTAAACCGCAGGTTATGCGCCGCCAAATGGTACTCCGTCTGGCGGCACATACTTATGATTTAAAAAACGTGTTTAATGAAGTGACATTAGATTCAAATTTATACCCGTTAAACATAATTACATTGCGAGTGAAATAATAGGCCTTAAAACGATATATACCATGCTAAGTTATGCATACACAAAACTAATAAAACGATATAAATTGAAAACGTTCAAAGAGAACATTAAAATTGAGTAAAATGTCTTTTTTCGGCATCCTGGTGACCTCGAATGTCAAGACATTATCCAGGATTCTTGATGTTAGGGTCGTTTTAGGGTGATCTCGAGAATTTAAGCACAATCTAAAACCGAAGGTTATGCGCCGCCAAATGGTACTCAATCTGGCGGCGCATATAAATGATTTAAAAAGCGTGTTTAATGAAGTGATATTAGATTCAAATTTATATGCGTTATACATAATTACATTGCGAGTTAAATTATAGGCCTTAAAAGAATATGTAACATGCTAAGTCATACATACACAAAAGGAATAATATGAATGAAATTCAAAACGGTCAAAATCGAAAAAGGCAAAACTGAAGGCTTTCGAGGTCTCGTTTCGGAAAATATTTGGGACAAACCGCCTATGGCAGTTTGCCAATGGATAGATCCCTAAAACAATCACGATTTGAAAAAAAAATGGTGACAAAAACGGAGCTACGAGTCAAAAGATACGATAGATCGAACATTTTGGCGAAAGACACAATACACCAAGCACCACGAACCGTCGTTGGTGTTTTGTGCGTGGTGCGATTTTGCGAGGAAATATGTCTTTTTCAGAGTCTAGTCGACCTCGAATCGCAAGCACGTTGAGAGAGTCTAGCTAGTTCGGCCGTTTTAGAGTGATCTTGAGAATTTCAGCACAATCTTAAACCGCGGGTTATGTGCCGCAACATCTGGCGTCGCATAGTAATGATTTAAAAAACGTGTTTAATGAAGTGACATTAGATTCAAATTTATACCCGTTATACATAATTACATTGCGAGTGAAATAATAGGCCTTAAAATGATATATACCATGCTAAGTCATGCACACACTAAACTAATAAAATGACATAAATTAAAAATGTTCAAAGAGAACATTAAAAATGAGTAAAATGTCTTTTTTCGGCATCCTGACGACCTCGAATGTCAAGACACTATCCAGGTGTCTTGATTTTAGGGTCATTTTAGGGTGATCTCGAGAATTTCAGCACAATATGAAACCGAAGGTTATGCGCCGCCAAATGGTACTTCATCTGGCGGCGCATATAAATGATTTAAAAAAGCGTGTTTAATGAAGTGACATTAGATTCAAATTTATATGCGTTATACATAATTACATTATGAGTGAAACAATAGGCCTTAAAAGAATATATACCATGCTAAGTCATACATACACAAAAGGAATAATATGAATGAAATTCAAAATGGTCAAAATCGAAAAAAGGCAAAACTGAAGGCTTTTGAGGTCTCGTTTCGAAAAATATTTGGGAAAAACCGCCTATGGCAGTTTTCCAATGGATAGATCCCAAAAAAATACACGATTTGAAAAAAAACGGTGACTAAATTGGAGCTACGAGTCAAAAGATACGATGGATCGAACATATTGGCCAAAGACACAAAACACCAAGCACCACGAACCGTCAGTGGTGTTTTGTGCGTGGTGCGATTTTGCATGGAAAGATGTCTTTTTCGAAATCTAGACGACCACGAATGGCAAGACGTTGAGAGTGTCTATCTCATTCGGCCGTTTTAGGGTGATCTTGAGAATTTTCGCACAATCTTAAACCGAAGGTTATGCGCCGCCCAATGGTACTTCATCTGGCGGCGCATACTAATGATTTAAAAAACGTGTTTAATGAAGTGACATTAGATTCAAATTTATATCTGTTATACATAATTACATTGCTTGTGAAATAATAGGCCTAAAAACGATATATACCATGCTAAGTCATGCATACACAAAACTAATAAAACGATATAAATTGAAAACGTTTAAAGAGAACATTAAAAATGAGTAAAATGTCTTTTTTCGGCATCCTGACGACCTCGAATGTCAAGACACTATCCAGGAGTCTTGATGTTAGGTTCGTTTTAGGGTGATCTTGAGAATTTCTGCACAATCTGAAACCGAAGGTTATGCGTCGCCAAATGGTACTCCATCTGGCAGCGCATATAAATGATTTAAAAAAGCGTGTTTAATGAAGTGACATTAGATTCAAATTTATATGCGTTATACATAATTACATTGCGAGTGAAATAATAGGCCTTAAAAGAATATGTACCATGCTAAGTCATACATACCCAAAAGGAATAATATGAATGAAATTCAAAATGGTCAAAATCGAAAAAAGGCAAAATTGAAGGCTTTCGAGGTCTTGTTTCGAAAAATATTTGGGACAAACCGCCTACGACAGTTTGGCAGCCGATAGATCCCGGAAAAATTGACGATTTGAAAAAAAAGGTGACTAAATCGGAGCTACGAGTCAAAAGATACGATTGATCGAACATTTTGGCTAAAGACACAAATCACCAAGCACCACGAACCGTCGGTGGTGTTTTGTGCGTAGTGCAATTTTGCGAGGAAAGATGTCTTTTTCGGAGTCTAGAGGACCTTTTATGGCAAGCACGTTGAGAGAGTCTAGCTCGTTCGCCATTTTAGGGTGATCTTGATAATTTTAGCACAAACTTAAACCGCAGGTTATGCGCCGCCAAATAGTACTCCATCTGGCAGCGCATACTAATGATTGAAAAATGTGTTCAAGTCATGCATACACAAAACTAATAAAACGATATAAATTGAAAACGTTCAAAGAGAACATTAAAAATGAGTAAAATGTCTTTTTCGGCATCATGACGACCTCGAATGTCAAGATACTATCGAGGAGTCTTGATGTTAGGTTCGTTTTAGGGTGATCTCGAGAATTTCAGCACAATCTGAAACAGAAATTTATCCGCTGCGAAATGGTATTCCATCTGACGGTGCATATTAATGATTTAAAAAAGCGTATATAATGAAGTGACATTAGATTCGAATTTATATGAATTATAGATATTTACATTGCGAGTGAAATAATAGGCCTTAAAAGAATATGTACCATGCTAACTCATACATACACAAAAGGAATAATATAAATGAAATTCAAAACGGTCAAAATCGAAAAAGGCAAAATTGAAGGCTTTTGAAGTATCGTCTCGAAAAATATTTGGGACAAACTGCCTACGGAAGTTTGCCAATGGATAGATCTCGAAAAAATACACGATTCAAAAAAAATGGTGACTAAATCGGAGCTACGAGTCAAAAGATACGATAGATCGAACATTTTGGCCAAAGACACAAAACACCAAGCATCACGAACCGTCGGGGGTATTTTGTGCGTGGTGCGATTTAAGGAGGAAAGATGTCTTTTTCGAAATTTAGACGACCTCAAATGGAAAGACGTTGAGAGAGTCTAGCTAGTTCGGCCATTTTAGGGTGATCTTGAGAATTTTAGCACAATCTTAAACCGTAGGTTATGCGCCGCCAAATGGTACTCCATCTGGCGGCGCATAGTAATGATTTAAAAAATGTGTTTAATGAAGTGACATTAGATTCAAATTTATACCCATTATACATAATTACACTGCGAGTGAAATAATAGGCCTTAAAACGATATATACCATGCTAAGTGATGCACACACTAAACTAATAAAATGACATAAATTGAAAACGTTCAAAGAGAACATTAAAAATGAGTAAAATGTCTTTTTTCGGCATCCTGACGACCTCGAATGTCCAGACACTATCCAGGTGTCTTGATTTTAGGGTCGTTTTAGGGTGATCTCGAGAATTTCAGCACAATCTGAAATCGAAGGTTATGCGCCGAGAAATGATATTCCATCAGGCGGCGCATATTAATGATTTAAAAAAGAGTGTTAAATGAAGTTACATTAGATTCAAATTTATATGCGTTATACATAATTACATTGCGAGTGAAATAATAGGCCTTAAAAGAATATGTACCATGCTAAGTCATACATACCTAAAAGGAATAATTGGTCAAAATCGAAAAAGGCAAAACTGAAGGCTTTCGAGGTCTCGTTTCGAAAAATATTTGGGGGATAGATCTCGAAAAAAATTCACGATTTGAAAAAAAACGGTGACTAAATCGGAGCTACGAGTCAAAAGATACGATAGATCAAACATTTTGGCCAAAGACACAAAACACCAAGCACCACGAACCGTCGGTGGTGTTTTGTGCGTAGTACGATTTTGCAAGGAAATATGTCTTTTTCGGAGTCTAGACGACCTCGAATGGCAAGCACGTTGAGAGAGTCTAGCTCGTTCGGCCGTTTTAGGGTGATCTTGAAAATTAAACATAATCTTAAACCGCAGGTTCTGCGCCGCCAAATAGTACTCCATCTGGCAGCTCATACTAATGATTTAAAAAACGTGTTTAATGAAGTGACATTATATTCAAATTTATACCACAGATCATGAGTGTATTCCGCCTACATTTGTTAGGTTCTTTGATTCCGTAAGTTTGTCTTGTTTAGATTGCACGAGAGCGCCTTTTTTACTTTTATACATAATTACATTCCGAGTGAAATAATAGACCTTAAAATGATATATACCATGCTAAGTCATGCATTCACAAAACTAATAAAACGATATAGATTGAACACATTGAAAGAGAACATTAAAAATGAGTAAAATGTCTTTTTTCAGCATCCTGACGACCTCGAATGTCAAGACACTATCCAAGAGTTTTGATGTTAGGGTCGTTTTAGGTTGATCTCGAGAATTTAAGCACAATCTGAAACCGAAGGTTATCCACCGCCAAATGGTACTCCATCTGGCAGCGCATATAAATGATTTAAAAAGCGTGTTTAATGAAGTGACATTAGATTCAAATTTATATGCGTTATACATAATTACATTGCGATTGAAATAGTAGGCCTTAAAAGAATATGTACCATGCTAAGTCATACATATACAAAAGGAATAATATGAACGAAATTCAAAACGGTCAAAATCGAAAAAAAGCAAAATTTAAGGCTTTCGAGGTCTCGTTTCGAAAAATATTTGGGACAAAACGCCTACGGCAGTTTACCAACGGATAGAACCCTAAAAAATTCATGATTTGAAAAAAACGGTGACTAAATCGGAGCTACGAGTCAAAAGATACGATAGATCGAACATTTTGGCCAAAGACACAAAACACATAGCACCACGAACCGTTGGTGGTGTTTTGTAAGTGGTGCAATTTTGCGAGGAAAGATGTCTTTTTCGAAATCTAGACAGCCTCGAATGGCAAGACGTTGAGAGAGTCTAGCTCGTTCGGCCATTTTAGGGTGATCTTGAGAATTTCAGCACAATCTTAAACCGAAGGTTATGCGTCACCAAATGGTACTTCATCTGGCGGCGCATACTAATGATTTAAAAAACGTGTTTAATGAAGTGACATTAGATCCAAATTTATACCCGTTATACATAATTACATTGCAAGTGAAATAATAGGCCTTAAAACTATATATACCATGCTAAGTCATGCATACACAAAACTAATAAAACGATATAAATTGAAAACGTTCAAAGAGAACATTAAAAATGAGTAAAATATCTTTTTTCGGCATCGTGACGACCTCGAATGTCAAGACACTATCCAGGAGTCTTGATGTTAGGGTCATTTTAGGGTGATCTCGAGAATTTCAGTACAATCTGAAACCGAAGGTTATGCGCTGCCAAATGGTACTCCATCTGGCGGCGCATATAAATGATTTAAAAAATTGTGTTTAATGAAGTGACATTAGATTCAAATTTATATGCATTATACATAATTACATTGCGAGTGAAATAATAGGCCTTAAAATAATATGTACCATGCTAAGTCATACATACACAAAAGGAATAATATGAACGAAATTCAAAACGGTCAAAATCGAAAAAAGGCAAAATTGAAGACTTTCGAGGTCTCGTTTGGAAAAATATTTGGGATAAAACGCCTACGGCATTTTGCCAACGGATAGATCCGTAAAAAATTCACGATTTGAAAAAAACGGTGACTAAATCGGAGCAACGAGTCAAAAGATAAGATAGATCGAACATTTTGGCCAAAGACACAAAACATCAAGCATCACGAACCGTCGGTGGTGTTGTAACGACCCGGATTTTTCCGCTAATATATTGAAGATTAATATTTTCATAATTAATATTTCCAACATGTTAAGCAATCAAACTCATTAAGAATTGGTTATTTGCGATGAATTTTATACAAACGTTTGGCCACCCAGTTTGTCTGACGATTCACGAACGTCATAAATTGAAATAATTATATAATAATGTATATATGGATATATATATATATATATACTTATGATTTGTTAAAATGATATTTAAGTATCTCATTATATATAATAACAATTGGTTATATACATAAAATGAGATTACTAACTTAAAGACTTCAAGACTATATACATATATATAACGATTAACGTTGTAATAACTTCTAAATTAAAATGTATGTATATGTATTGTATTAATATGTATTAATACACTTTTAAAAGACTTAATAATATATATCAATATATTTATACTCAATAAAGATAGCTATACTCATTTTCTCATTCAATTTTATCAAGAATCTTATTCGTATTCATACGGTATTTATACCCGTATCATACCCAGCTTCTATACGTTTTTACTATGGGTATATACATACCAAATCATTGATCTTAGTAGCCCTCAATCAGTTGTGAGATATGTATAAACATGATGTAGACTTGTGGGAACCATGGCTTGGAAACTAGTATGACTAAATGCATAAAATTACAAACCATGGAGTAATGTTGTTGCCCCCATTTTGATGCCAACATGTAGGATAAATAACCATCCATTTTATTCCAATTAACTACATCATTTTACTCTCTAAACACATACTCAAACACTCTCTCAAATCTCCATTCAATTCAGCAAGTATTGGTCTCATAATCTAAGTTATAATCATCATAACAAAGGTTGATCAAGAACACTTCAAGAATTCCAAGCCATCAAGGATATCTTTGAACTCAAGATATTCTCCTTATTTCTCCAACAACTTTACTCATTTGATTTGATATAGTAACCTTATTCATAATCTTATTCGATTAGTATTCATATAGCTATCTTATTTTGAGTTATAACTAATAACAACAAGAACATAGTTTAGATTATTTCTAAACTTGTTTGCAAATAAACTTAATCCTTCTAACTTGACTTTTAAAACACTTCACCACATGTATTATGACAGTATGTCAAGCTAATATAAGGATATAAAACTTGTAAACACGAAGAACACCTTAAAATCAAATATACGCCGTCTTAGTCGAACGAGGGCTGTTTTGGGTTTGATTTTAAAAACCTATCTTAAACTTTGAATTATAAGATTTCCTTTGGTGAAAAATCTTATTTTATATGGATATGAAATATATCCAAAATACATGGTTAAACTCTAATTGGAAGTATGTTTTTCAAAAGAGTCATCAAGATGTCGTTCTTACGACGGATATGACTATCTTCTTGTATTTGACACCTAAGCTGTATTTTTGACTATAAACATATATTTTTTCTATTTATATTAATAAATAATGGTTTGATACAAAACCATGGCAATTCGAATCACTCAAAAAGGATTTGTAACGAAGAAATTATGGGTAAAACAAAATTGGATATTTTTGTTTGTTTTTAGCTACTGTTTTGATTAATAAAAATTGATGCTAACCTTATCCTAGCTAACTTACCTTGTATCCTACATGTATTTATATATGTATTTTTCCCGAACTTATGGAAATACAATTTATAATAGTCGTGATTAAGTTCTACGACAATATATTATAGTCTTAATAAAGATCGTAAGGCACCATATATATATATATATATATATATATATATATATATATATATATATATATATATATATATATATGACTTGATCACCGTGGATTCGTATACAAAGTTTTGACATATCATTTTGACTTCTTCAATATATATTATTGAAACGAACTATTAGACACCATTGGCAGTAATCTCGAGTTAGCTGTGGGTCGAAGTGGATTCCAAAATATTATATACTTTAAGTTGTGATCGAGCCTGAGACATGTATACAATGGGTCGCGGATTGCTTCAGACAATATACATATTATGTGTCTTATTATATTAAGAAAATATATTATAGTGTTAGTGAATTCTAACACAATATACGCATTTATATTTATATATATATTTATACTGTTGGACTATTGGACTACGAACGTTAGACTACTAACAATGGACAATTAAAATTATCACAAGTATCATAAGTATGGAATATTAATTATATATATATATATATATATATATATATATATATATATATATATATATATATATATATATATATATATATATATATATATATATATATATATATATATATATATATATATATATATATATATATTTATATATATATATATATATATATATATATATATATCTTAAAACAAGAATATTATTATTAGGTTCGTGAATTTGTCAAAAGGCCAAGTCTTATCACTATCTATTCGGAAATCATCACAAGTGAGTTATAGTCCCATTTTTACTATCTAAATTATTTTGGGATGAGAATACATGCAAAATTTATAAATGTTTTACAAAATAAGCACAAGTTCATGGAACTACATTCTACGATTGTTTTGTTATACCGGATATCTATACTTATTATTATTATGCTAGGTAACCTAATAATTAGTGAAAAACACTAATTGACGCGAATCCTAAAAGTAGATCTACGGGCACCAACCACCCCCATTTTCGAATAGTGGAAATGCTTTAGTACTTCGAAGGGTTCTTGTTGTGATGACCCGAAGATTTCCGACCAAATTTAAACTTAATCTTTATATTTTTCCGGTACGATAAGCAAAGTCTGTAAGATTGAGTCTCAAAAGGTTTGAACTATGTACATATATTCAATGGACCTTCGACCATTCCCAACGATTCACGAACAATTGTGTGTAAATGAATATATATATATATATATATATATATATATATATATATATATATATATATATATATATACATATGAATACTATGCATAAGTAACAGTATATATATTGTAATATATATAAGTTATATAAATATTAAATATTCAAATGTAACATAAGTATTACATAATTAATAAGATGTAAGTTTAATATATTAAACTTGATTTCAAAGAAAAATATAATTTATATACTAATTATTATTACTTTCATTATTATTATTATTTATGTTAATATTAATAATAATAATAATAATATCAGGATTTTTAAATATATAGACACAAAATTGTTACACATAATATGATATATTAATATCATTGCTATCATTATTATTAATTGTATTAACATAGTTATATTTATTAATTACCAAAAATTATGAACTATGTTCAAATAGACATATATAAATACAGTTATATATATATATAAATATATATGCAGTTATATATATATATAGATTTACTGATATATGCATAAATAATATATAAACAATTATAAACCGTACGAGTGGTTGAAAATAAACATCATACTGTTTTAAATTGATATCCTTGTCTCTAAACTGATTGCAATTCGTAATGGATTCAGCACAAACAATCAAATTCAGCTAGCTATTGTAGTCAAACTTTATACTTCTTGTTATTTTATTTTTTTATTTTCTGAACGAACCCTGTCCCAATTTGGTTAGACGTCCAAATCAATTTCCAATTGATTGCCTCACTTTATTAATTCCTGTAACATTCACATGTTCTAGTTCTTTGTTTATTCATATTTAATTAATACAGATGACCAAACTTAATAATATAGTTCAACTTTACAAAAGGCAGATGCTGTATTGCTACACATCATTTTTTTCTATGGTACACCATAAACCAAAACACTTGTCTATTTTTTTTAACTTACAGCAAAATCACTTGAGACACTTTTACATTTCACCCATTGTATTACAACCAAGTTAGGATATAAGCTATAGATTTATAACATTCACCAGCCATCACCAATAACTCCATCATCACACTCAAACTCGATAGCCACTCATTCGATTATCATCGAACACCCTGGACCATTCACCACCTTCTTTTTCCTCTTCCTCTCTTCTAACCGTGAACACCATCTATCTCGTTTTCCTTCTCAAAACTGTCACCTCTTATCACCCATCACCAGAACTACATTAGTGAACCACCACCTTTGGCCGCTGTTCAGATGTAATAAATCACCACAACACACCACCCATCTCATCTCCTATATCTGTTTTGGTTACCAACACAAACACCCTCTCTTAATCACTTGCTACGACCACCAACACTAACAAAACTCATCATGATCGCTACTGCAACTGCTCGACTTGTAACAACCATTGAAAACCCATTAAATTGCAGCTTCTTTCTGCTGCTATACCTGCTCGATTCTGTTTGCAGCTGCTGCCATTTATCGAACAAGGCTGCTGTTAATTGCTACTGCTACACTTCTGGTTCTTTTCCTGTTTTATGGTTCACCATCACTACACTTGTTTGATGCTTCCATATATATAGTTTTCTTTTCGGTTACAGTCAAACAATAACCACCGAGAACAATACCAAAACTAAACCAAACCAGCCCATCTGATTGTTTGTTACCTGCTGCTGCCACCATCATTCATACTTCGGTTTAACCTGCAACATAAATGAAAACATTCCAACTATCGCGGTACGTTTTCTATTTTTTTTATTTAAATCAAAACATCAAAACACCCTTAATCACCAACATTTATATCTATTTTATTAACAAAAATAAACAAGAAATTAAATTATAACAATCACCTCCAATTAATAACAAAATATTGCTGCTCATCGTTGATTCTGATCGAATGAAGAGGAATCAAGATCTTTGGTGTTAATACACTAACTCAAAACCCACTAGGAACACCATTTATTATTGTTCATGTTTGATCCTTATATAAGAGAAAAATAATTAAATAAAAATAAAATATATACATATACAGAATATATTTATATAGATATATATATAGTGAGATGAAGGACCAAGAGAATATAAATGAACTATTTACCTAATTTGATCAATTAACGAACCAGTTAATTGATCGATTGATGGAGAATAATGAAGAACGATGATGAAGATTACCGGTGATGAAATTGAACAAGGATGTTGACGGATCGATTGACCTGCTGTTCAGAGATGATTGCCGTTCGATTGAACTGTTAATGATGATGATGATTGTTGAGTGAATTGTGCGATGATAATACCGATTTTTTTCTTTTTCTCTTGTTCCTCTCTACGTTTGCTCCTGCTACTCTCGATCTAATTTGGGGAACCCACCAACAAACGCGTATATCTTCTATCTTCTATTATGTATATATTATAATTATAATTATTATTGTTATTACATTTACTATTACTATTATTATTATTATTATTAATATTATTATTAGTATTATACTTAAAATTATCATTTTTTTTTAAATTATTATTAACAAACTTATTATTTTGTTATCACTAAAACTATCAATATTATCACAAATAGATACTTGTATATAAAAAAATACATTACACTATACTTTTATTACTAAAAAGATACTAGTTAAGCTATATCAACTAATATACAAATATATACTAAACTTTAATATATGGTTTCTATTATCAATAATAAGTAATAGTTATATAAAATATATAACTAATTAAATTAAATTTATCTAATAACATATGGTATAACAAGTATATTATTAATAACAAAAACATATATATATATATATATATATATATATATATATATATATATATATATATATATATATAATTGATCGATTACGATTACGTATATTAATATATCCACAAATGATATAGGTTCGTGAATCCGAGGCCAACCCTGCATTGTTCAGTATAGTCATATGTATTTTTACTACAAAATGCAGTAAGGTGAGTTTCATTACTCCCTTTTTAAATGCTTTTGCAATATATATTTTTGGGACTGAGAATACATGCGCTTTTATAAATGTTTTACGAAATAGACACAAGTAATCAAAACTACATTATATGGTTGAATGTTCGAAATCGATTATGCCCCTTTTTATTAAGTCTGGTAATCTAAGAATTAGGGAACAGACACCCTAATTGATGCGAATCCTAAAGATAGATCTATCGGGCCCAACAAGCCCCATCCAAAGTACCGGATGCTTTAGTACTTCGAAATTTATATCATGTCCGAAGGAGGATCCCAGAATGATGGGGATATTCTTATATGCATATTGTGAATGTCGGTTACCAGGTGTTCACCATATGAATGATTATTTTGTCTCTATGCATGGGACGTATATTTATTAGAACTGGAAATGAAAAATCTTGTGGTCTATTAAAATAATGGAAACGATTATTTATGTTAAACTAATGAACTCACCAACCTTTTGGTTGAAATTTTAAAGCATGTTTATTCTCAGGTGTTAAAGAAATCTTCTGCTGTGCGTTTGCTCATTTTAGAGATATAACTTGGAGTCATTCATGTCATATTTCACAAGACGTTTTATTCGAATCGTTGAGTTCATCAAGATTATTATTAAGTAAATTATATTTGGATATATTATGAAATGCTATGCATGCCTGTCAACTGTCGATGTAACGAAAGTTTGTCTTTAAAAAAACGAATGCAATGTTTGTAAAATGTATCATATAGAGGTCAATTACCTCGCGATGTAATCAACTGTTGTGAATCGTTTGTAATCGATATGGACTTCGTCCGGATGGATTAGGACGGGTCCTTTCAGTTGGTATCAGAGCGGTGGTCTTAGCGAATCGGGTCTTGCATTAGTGTGTCTAACTGATAGTCGTTAGGATGCATTAGTGAGTTTGGACTTCGAGCGTGTCTGCATGTCAAAAGTTTTGCTTATCATTTCGTGTCGAAAATTACCTGTTTATCATTCTTAGATAATCACTTGCTTATCATTCTTAGTCTAGACACGTTCTACTGCATTGACTGCATGAATAGTGTATAGACAAAATTCATATCTTAGCGTGTCTGCTAATTCTTATCTTAGTGTATCTGTTATTGTTATCTTTGCCTTACAGCCTCCGTAGATTCCTCTGTAACTTATGAGATTTTAGTATTATATATGCATATGTAAATTATGTATTGCAGGATACTAATCTACATCCTATAATCTATTTCTTATCGAAAATCCTTCATATGATCATACGAGATGAATCCTTCAACTAGTTCGAGTCCCTCAGATTCCGATAGCTATTTCGGTAGTTATTCCGACAGCTATTCCGACATAGATGTTCACCTAAGCTCCGAAAACAGCGTCATCGGCATGAATAAACCAATCAGCCATTATCAATTCATTTGATGGTTCGTAGTTGACTTAATTAATGGAAACGCGCAGAAGGCAATCCCTTCCACCAACCGAATTCACATCTTGACAATGAATCTGAAGCGTTTACCGGCGAACCTGTTCGAGACACCATTTTCAGTCTCATTTACAGGGTAACTCGACAAGATCATATTCTATCCACAATTCTGAACCTTATTCATCCACTCGTTCCAACCGACAATCACCCTGGAGTAATAAGTCAACGAACTTCGCGATCGAATAATCAATTCGGAGAATATGGTGCAAAGTGTACCAGCTTCAGCAACATCACCGGCACCAACAGTACAATCAATAACAGCACCAGTACCATCATCAATCCATGCTTCAATATCATCATGTGTACTCTGAGTATGATCTTCGTTCTACGTATCGTTCTACCTCATTTATCTTCGTTCGACATGGCGAATATGTAATCTCTAAAGTTTTAGAGATTATTCATTCTTGTTCCAACCGAAAAGCAAATAAGTTTAATATCATATTAACTCATTAAATCCATGAATACATCTGAAGAAAATATATATGTATATATGTTTTCATAAAGATTGTAATTAAAAATTCTCTTGTACAAACTGTTAATGGTGAAAATATTTTAACGGGTAGGTAATACCCGAGAACTATTTAAATTTCACATTAATAAGTTGCAGTGTACGTTCTTCGAATCTGTTTCAATAAGCCATATAGTATCCTACATACATCTACCGATATACAAATCCGTTCACCACAGAATAACCATATTCATTCAATTTCATAATTGGATTTTGATCTATCGGAATCCAACAAGTGGCATAATGAAGAAAACATTTGACGGAATAAAATTTGTTAGAAACAAACAAATTAACTATGAGAAATTTTGTTAAGAATCCACGCTAACAAAAACCTTAGCTAACTGTTCCTAGTTAATCTGGACTATCGACTGTGGACTAATAGGATTGGACAATTAAAAATGAATTAAAATATTGATCATAACATATGAAACTAAACAATTCTTCAAGTTTGCCACTGGATTTCATCTTAAACCTCATTTGTATCTTGACGATTACAATCTGCATTCAAACCTTTCATGATTCTTGAAAACACCTCAATCGATAGGATAAATCAACCGCACATGATTAACGGAAGGAAAGATTTATGCATATAGTTATGCACCTGAAAAACTCTCGAAAACTGAGTAAACGTTTAACACATAGCTGTGTTAATTCCTTTAGTGTTATTATTACCCAAAATAACTTTGCAATCCCTTTTCAAATTAGCCAATTTTGTCACAGCTCCAACAAGTCAACTTCGACTTTTTACTCGGATTAGCTTATTATAACTCTGATATATATAAGTTGTCTTTCGTCATCGATACCGGGAAACCGTTTATATCTCACCATATTAGCAATAAACTTACCAACAACTTCACTGATCTTTGACCTTCCGAAAAATCATTATATTTGTTCATTAAAACCTTATCATATAATCATCCTCATCTTGTAACGAGGACTACTATACCAATTATAGGGAATCAGCAATCAGTACTTTGAAAACTCACAGCATATCTACATCAACAGTTATATGTATAAAATTTATCTCTTAGAATTATGATCTTTCATTCTGAAATTCTGAAAAGCACTCAGTCTACAAATCAATACTCTGAATGTTGAAAAAGCTGAATGAAGCAGCAGAAACCGTAGACAACCGTAAACGACCTTAATCATCAGAAGTTTGATGATAAAGAATATTATGTTGGAAAAGCTCAGAAAAGTTGAAACTGGAAAACGGATTGAGCTAACCACGAAGGAGACCAAGGAAAAATACAAGGATCATACCATATATTCAAAGAATCCAGGTAATTCTGGATCCGATAAAACCTTCAACGAATATCTTGCTCCGTACTCATGTTAAAATCTTGAGAAAAATATTTCTTCATCAACTATCGAACTTAGAAATTTCCAAAATATCATCATAAATAGCTTCGATAATTCTGAAGATATTTTCATAAATATTCTAGTCCGAAATTATTTATCTCTTCGTGCGATCCATATTACATCATAAGGGAAACTACTTTAGTTTCTAAATTTCTTTAAAATTCGAATTTAAATTCTGAATGTTTTTGAAGTAGTGTTGGAAATTGATGCATGAGTTAATATAATATAATGACACTTGATCAACGTGATTATATTATAGTAAGTCATGCTGAGTTTCTAATGGAACGTGATGATTCACAGATCATATCGTCATCCCGTGCCATGTTACATAACTCTTTCATTCAAATTAACTTCTGAACATATCAAGAAAATATATTCTTGATAGTTCTATTCTCAGTGATTCTGGTAATTTGACAAATCAAATCGTGCTATTACGTTCTTTCTTGCTTAGAACATTAAGTTCATTCGGAACTCCATACCTACACATTCTGGACCAATACTTGCAAAAAGAAAACAAAAGTATGAATCTCCGAAATAGAAATGGGGGGGCATGAATCGCAGCAAATAGGAGAGAGAGCATTAACTGTGGATGACAATGATTATTGAAGACAGAAGCAGGGACGTTGAAATATAAAGGAGAATATAAAGCCTGATAACAACACATAAATTACAAACCGTGGAAATTAATACGAACAGCAATATAAAGGCACGGTAGAATTAAGAATAGTATCACCCCAAGATAATTGTAGAAGTAAACAGATTTTTATGGTGGAAGGTTGAAAAGAATGATGACAGAAATGATAGCTAGGAAAATATTAAGGATTAGAATTGGATTAAGCATTTTCACAATATTTTGGATGAATGAACTAAGAAAGAAAGTATAGAAATGGTGAGAATAATGGAACGAAAGAGTTTAATTTATAAGGGAAATATCAGACAGAGTAATCGAGGTATATTACTGTATTTAATTATAGAGATCTTAATTTCCTTATTCGCCGAAGAATCAAATCTTTTAGATTTTGAAGATTTTCTTTAATTTTCCTGAATTCCGGAATTCAACAGTGACCACATCAAAAGTCAAGACGAATCTTTATTCCTCATATAAATATTTTGTGATAACTTCACTCATACTCATCGCGAAATCGAATTGTTTTACCCATATTACTTTATGGTAACAAAACTCTATTTTCTCAACTCATATTCGTCATGAAAACTTTTTTATTGTTAATCATGACAACCCCACTAAAATTTCGGGACGAAATTTCTTTAACGGGTAGGTACTGTGATGACCCGAAGATTTCCGACCAAATTTAAACTTAATCTTTATATTTTTCCGGTACGATAAGCAAAGTCTGTAAGATTGAGTCTCAAAAGGTTTGAACTATGTACATATATTCAATGGACCTTCGACCATTCCCAACGATTCACGAACAATTGTGTGTAAATGAATATATATATATATATATATATATATATATATATATATATATATATATATATATATATAAATCTACATATGAATACTATGCATAAGTAACAGTATATATATTGTAATATATATAAGTTATATAAATATTAAATATTCAATTGTAACATAAGTATTACATAATTAATAAGATGTAAGTTTAATATATTAAACTTGATTTCAAAGAAAAATATAATTTATATACTAATTATTATTACTTTCATTATTATTATTATTTATGTTAATATTAATAATAAAAATAATATCAGGATTTTTAAATATATAGACACAAAATTGTTACACATAATATGATATATTAATATCATTGCTATCATTATTATTAATTGTATTAACATAGTTATATTTATTAATTACCAAAAATTATGAACTATGTTCAGATAGACATATATAAATACAGTTTTATATATATAAATATATATGCAGTTATATATATATATAGATTTACTGATATATGCATAAATAATATATAAACAATTATAAACCGTACGAGTGGTTGAAAATAAACATCATACTGTTTTAAATTGATATCCTTGTCTCTAAACTGATTGCAATTCGTAATGGATTCAGCACAAACAATCAAATTCAGCTAGCTATTGTAGTCAAACTTTATACTTCTTGTTATTTTATTTTTTTATTTTTCTGAACGAACCCTGTCCCAATTTGGTTAGATGTCAAAATCAATTTCCAATTGATTGCCTCACTTTATTAATTCCTGTAACATTCACATGTTCTAGTTCTTTGTTTATTCATATTTAATTAATACAGATGACCAAACTTAATAGTATAGTTCAACTTTACAAAAGGCAGATGCTGTATTGCTACACTTCATTTTTTTCTATGGTACACCATAAACCAAAACACTTGTCTATTTTTTTTAACTTACAGCAAAGTCACTTGAGACACTTTTACATTTCACCCATTGTATTACAACCAAGTTAGGATATAAGCTATAGATTTATAACATTCACCAGCCATCACCAATAACTCCATCATCACACTCAAACTCGATAGCCACTCATTCGATTATCATCGAACACCCTGGACCATTCACCACCTTCTTTTTCCTCTTCCTCTCTTCTAACCGTGAACACCATCTATCTCGTTTTCCTTCTCAAAACTGTCACCTCTTATCACCCATCACCAGAACTACATTAGTGAAGCACCACCTTTGGCCGCTGTTCAGGTGTAATAAATCACCACAACACACTACCCATCTCATCTCCTATATCTGTTTTGGTTACCAACACAAACACCCTCTCTTACTCACTTGCTACGACCACCAACACTAACAAAACTCATCATGATTGCTACTGCAACTGCTCGACTTGTAACAACCATTGAAAACCCATCAAATTGCAGCTTCTTTCTGCTGCTATACCTGCTCGATTCTGTTTGCAGCTGCTGCCATTTATCGAACAAGGCTGCTGTTAACTGCTACTGCTACAATTCTGGTTCTTTTCCTGTTTTATGGTTCACCATCACTACACTTGTTTGATGCTTCTATATATATAGTTTTCTTTTCGGTTACAGTCAAACAATAACCACCGAGAACAATACCAAAACCAAACCAACCCAGCCCATCTGATTGTTTGTTACCTGCTGCTGCCACCATCATTCATACTTCGGTTTAACCTGCAACATAAATGAAAACATTCCAACTATCGCGGTACGTTTTCTATTTTTTTTATTTAAATCAAAACATCAAAACACCCTTAATCACCAACATTTATATCTATTTTATTAACAAAAATAAACAAGAAATTAAATTATAGCAATCACCTCCAATTAATAACAAAATATTGCTGCTCATCGTTGATTCTGATCGAATGAAGAGGAATCAAGATCTTTGGTGTTAATACACTAACTCAAAACCCACTAGGAACACCATTTATTATTGTTCATGTTTGATCCTTATATAAGAGAAAAATAATTAAATAAAAATAAAATATATACATATACAGAATATATTTATATAGATATATATATAGTGAGATGAAGGACCAAGAGAATATAAATGAACTATTTACCTAATTTGATCAATTAACGAACCAGTTAATTGATCGATTGATGGAGAATAATGAAGAACGATGATGAAGATTACCGGTGATGAAATTGAACAAGGATGTTGACGGATCGATTGACCTGCTGTTCAGAGATGATTGCCGTTCGATTGAACTGTTAATGATGATGATGATTGTTGAGTGAATTGTGCGATGATAATACCGATTTTTTTTTCTTCTCTTGTTCCTCTCTGCGTTTGCTCCTGCTACTCTCGATCTAATTTGGGGAACCCACCAACAAACGCGTATATCTTCTATCTTCTATTATGTATATATTATAATTATAATTGTTATTGTTATTACATTTAATATTACTATTATTATTATTATTATTAATATTATTATTAGTATTATACTTAAAATTATCATTTTTTTTTTGAAATTATTATTAACAAACTTATTATTTTGTTATCACTAAAACTATCAATATTATCACAAATAGATACTTGTATATAAAAAATACATTACACTATACTTTTATTACTAAAAAAATATTAGTTAAGCTATATCAACTAATATACAAATATATACTAAACTTTAATATATGGTTTCTATTATCAATAATAAGTAATAGTTATATAAAATATATAACTAATTATATTAAATTTATCTAATAACATATGGTATAACAAGTATATTATTAATAACAAAAACATATATATATATATATATATATATATATATATATATATATATATATATATATATATATATATATATATATATTGATCGATTACGATTACGTATATTAATATATCCACAAATGATATAGGTTCGTGAATCCGAGGCCAACCCTGCATTGTTCAGTATAGTCATATGTATTTTTACTACAAAATGCAGTAAGGTGAGTTTCATTACTCCCTTTTTAAATGCTTTTGCAATATATATTTTTGGGACTGAGAATACATGCGCTTTTATAAATGTTTTACGAAATAGACACAAGTAATC
The DNA here is from genome assembly GCF_046630445.1 of Rutidosis leptorrhynchoides. NCBI lineage: Eukaryota > Viridiplantae > Streptophyta > Magnoliopsida > Asterales > Asteraceae > Rutidosis > Rutidosis leptorrhynchoides. The sequence continues at coordinate 352,435,694 of NC_092343.1, forward strand.
AAAACTACATTATATGGTTGAATGTTCGAAATCGATTATGCCCCTTTTTATTAAGTCTGGTAATCTAAGAATTAGGGAACAGACACCCTAATTGACGCGAATCCTAAAGATAGATCTATCGGGCCCAACAAGCCCAATCCAAAGTACCGGATGCTTTAGTACTTCGAAATTTATATCATGTCCGAAGGAGGATCCCGGAATGATGGGGATATTCTTATATGCATATTGTGAATGTCGGTTACCAGGTGTTCACCATATGAATGATTATTTTGTCTCTATGCATGGGACGTATATTTATTAGAACTGGAAATGAAAAATCTTGTGGTCTATTAAAATGATGGAAATGATTATTTATGTTAAACTAATAAACTCACCAACCTTTTGGTTGACACTTTAAAGCATGTTTATTCTCAGGTGTTAAAGAAATCTTCTACTGTGCGTTTGCTCATTTTAGAGATATAACTTGGAGTCATTCATGTCATATTTCACAAGACGTTGCATTCGAATCGTTGAGTTCATCAAGATTATTATTAAGTCAATTATATTTGGATATATTATGAAATGCTATGCATGCCTGTCAACTGTCGATGTAACGAAAGTTTGTCTTTAAAAAAACGAATGCAATGTTTGTAAAATGTATCATATAGAGGTCAATTACCTCGCGATGTAATCAACTGTTGTGAATCATTTGTAATCGATATGGACTTCGTCCGGATGGATTAGGACGGGTCCTTTCACTTGTCATACGTTTGAATAGTGGAATGTATGATGCCAGATATCTTAAGCGCTCTATGTTAAGGTCGGTTACCAGGCGACTCATCGTATGAATGATTTTTGCAGTTGTAATGATCCTGCGCATTTAATTAAATGAAATCTTGTGGCTTATTAAATGTTATGATTATTATATAGAAATTAAACCTATGACTCACCAACATTTTATTGACATTTTAAACATGTTTATTCTCAGGTGAATATTAAAAACGCTTCCACTGTCGTATTCCAACCCAAGGTCAAGATTTGGAGTCGGCATAATTGTTTAAACTTGCATTCGGAGTATTTGTTGTAATATATTTGATCATATTGTAATGGGTTGTGTAAAAACTTATTTATTTGAGGAGATTGTCTTTGATAAACAATCTAAATTATGTCATTAAGACCTTTATTCAATAATAAAGGTTATGGTTGTTTTTTAAAAACGAATGCAAGATTTGAAAAACGTCTCATATAGAGGTCAAAACCTCGCAAAGAATCCAATTAATATGAAACGTTTATAATTAATATGAACGGGGCATTTCAGTTGGTATCCGAGCGTTGGTCTTAGAGAATCAGAAAATTTTTCATTAGTGTGTCTAACAAATTTTTGATGCATTAGTGAGTCTGGACTTCGACCGTAATTGTTTTAAAAATGATTGCTTAATATAATTGTTGGAAACATAAGATTATTAACATATAAATATTATAAGATATATCATTCTCTTAACGTGCATGCTATTATGTGATAGATGACTTCATCCAATCATATAAGCATCTCTAGTGATTCAGATTTCATTTACTTATCAAGTGATTCGGAGGCTAAGTCAAAGCATACGACTTATGAACCAACAGAAAAGTTAACTTTTGGTGCTACCATTAAAGTGGAAAATTGTTGGGAAAATTGGGAAGATTCACAATTACTAGAAGAGGTTCAGGAAGAGGATCCGGAAGAAGATCCAGAGGAGGAACCCGAAGAAAAGGATCCTGAAGAAGTTGTGGAAATTACCGAACCACAACGTGATTTGGGAAAATCTTTGGCTGTTATACCCGATCCCAAACCCGATGAACCTATTATGACCCAAAATGTTTGTGATCATCCACCTGAACCACCTAAGAGACCAGTTTATAAAATGACCGCTCGTATAATGACTGTTGGTTTTGCTCCTAAACAATTAGCCGAAAGAACCAATTGGGAGGAATTGGAAAAAGAACTATCCAAACGAAAATCCAAACGTTTGGCCGAGAAAGAAACAACGTCAACATCTAAGAAATCTCACCGTTTTTGAACCATCGGCAGCTATCCTGTATTCCATGCATTGTATAATATGTATTATATTGTGTGTTTAAGTTTGTATGAAAATCCGCAATGTAATTTTCCTTATGATTGTATAATAATAAGAATAAGCATGGAAGGTTTATTATTATTACTACTACTTATTATTACGTAGTAACGTAATAACTTACCATAGTTTTTCATATTAGAATTTTAGTAGTTAATTTGTGTGTTAGCTGCTAAGTATGAACATTATTATAGTTATAAAACGCTAATATGAAGAAAAGGCTTTTATAATAATAAGTTCATATTAAGCTACAAAATACTTTTTGGCATTCTATATGATTAACTCATTCGGCTATTTTTGAGGGAAACGGCTCCTCCAGCTACTAGACAACTACAATTGAACACAGAAGAACTTCAAGCTTTCGCTGCAAATATGGCTGCAGTGGTGAATGCAATGAACAACAATAACCAATCGGGTTCTAGCAGTGGAGGAAACAATGGCAACCGGGTAGGATGTTCCTACAAAGCTTTTATGGCCTGCAAACCCAATGAGTTTGAAGGAACTGAAGGACCCGTTGGACTGAAGCGATGGACAGAGAAGGTTGAAGCCGTGTTCGTAATCAGCAACTGCGCAGAAGAGGATAAAGTTAAGTATGCCACACATACTTTCAGGGGTACTGCTTTGACATGGTGGAATACCTACATGGATTACGTAGGACAGAATACCACCTACGCACTTCCATGGTCCGCTTTCAAGCACATGATGACGGAAGAGTACCGCCCCAGAACCAAAATCAACAAGCTCAAGGAAGAGCTTAAAGAACTGACAACCCAAGGGTTATACGTCATTACCTACGAGCGATGTTTCAACGAACTGGTTTTAATGTGTCCTGGAGTATTTGAGGATGAAGAGGCCAAAATTGAAGCGTTCATAAAAGGGTTGCCGGAACGAATCCAAGAGCATGTAGGTGCTAACGACCCTGCAACAATGCAGAAAGCGAGTCGTATAGCCCACAAATTGATAGGCCAAATTACAAGAAGGATAAAGAAAGAGGCGGCCGAGGAGGCCATAATGAAACAGGGGAAAAGAAAGTGGGAGGAAAGCGGTGATCAGGGTCACCAGTACAACAACAACAATTAAAACAACAATTACAACAACAATCGCAACCACCCCAACAACAACAATAATCGCAACAACAACCGCAACAATAACTGCAACAACCATCCCAATAATAATAACAACAACAATCCCAATCACAACAATAACAACAAAAAACGTCTCAACAACAATAATCCTAACAACAACAACAACGAAAACAAAAAGCAAAGGACTATATGCCCAAGGTGTGATACATTTCATCCGGAATGGTTTTGTAGAGAATTATGTACCAAGTGCAATAGGAATGGCGATATTGCGGCAAAGTGTGAGGTCTACGGACCAAATAGAAACAGAGGAGCAAATAATGTCGGAACAAATAATAACGGCGTTGTTTGCTATGGATGTGGAAAATCGGGCCATACCATAAACCAGTGCCGGAATGGAAATAGGCAAGGCCGTGGGAGAGCTTTCAAAATTAATGGGGAGAAAGCACAGGAAGACCCAGAACTTGTTACGGGTACGTTTCTTATCAACAATACACTTGCTTATGTTTTATTTGATTCGGTTGCCGATAGAAGTTATATGAGTAGAGAATTTTGTGCCAAATTGAATTGCCCATTAACGCCTTTGGATAAAAAGTGTATAGTTGAAGTAGCAAACGGTAAACTAATTAAGGTTGATAAAATTTGCCGAAATCAAAAAATAAGTTTAGTTAGCGAAACGTTTGCAATTGATTTAATACCGGTGGAATTGGGAAGCTTTGACGTAATTATTGGAATGGACTGGATGTCCAAGGTGAAAGCTGAAGTTATTTGTCATGAGAAGGCGATTCGCATTGCGAGAGAAAACGGGTTACCCTTAATGGTGTACGGAGAAAAGGGTAATACCAAATTAAATCTTATTAGTAGTTTGAAGGCGCGCAAACTAATAAGAAAAGGTTGCTATACCATACTAGCACACGTCGAGAAGGTTGAAAAAGAAGAAAAGAAAATCGATGACGTTCCTGTTGCAAGAGAATTTCCTGAGGTGTTTCCGGACGAATTACCGGGACTACCTCCACACCGATCCGTTGAATTCCAAATAGATCTTGTACCAGGTGCCGCACCAATAGTTCGTGCTCCATATAGACTTGCGCCCACCGAAATGAAAGAATTACAAAGTCAGCTACAAGAATTATTAGAACGTGGTTTTATCCGACCGAGTACGTCACCATGGGGAGCTCCAATTTTGTTCGTTAAAAAGAAAGATGGGTCTTTTCGCATGTGTATCGATTACCGTGAGCTGAACAAAGTAACCATCAAAAACTGATACCCTTTACCTCGAATCGACGACCTATTTGATCAACTCCAAGGTTCGAGCGTATACTCCAAAATCGACTTAAGGTCAGGTTATCATCAACTGAGGGTTAAAGAAGCCGATATACCAAAAATAGCCTTCAAAACTCGTTATAGCCACTACGAATTCATGGTTATGCCATTCGGTTTAACCAATGCACCCGCAGTTTTCATGGATCTCATTTCCCCGAGTATGTAGTCCATATTTAGATAAGTTTGTTATTGTCTTTATTGATGACATTCTTATCTATTCGAAGAATAACCAAGAACACGAACACCACTTGAGACTTGTGTTAGAGTTGTTAAGAAATGAACAACTTTATGCAAAATTCTATAAGTGCGCTTTTTGGTTAAATGAAGTACAATTTCTTGGCCACGTAGTCAGTAGTAATTGAATCAAAGTTGATCCTGCCAAGATTGAAGCCATCAAAAATTGGGAGACCCCGAAAACTCCAACGCAAATACGTCAATTTTTGGGTCTAGCCGGTTATTATAGGAGATTTATTCAAGATTTCTCCCGTGTAGCCAAACCTTTAACTGCCTTGACACATAAGGGGAAGAAGTATGAATGGACTTCCGAACAAGAGGGTGCCTTCCAATTGTTGAAAAATAAGTTGACTACGGCACCTATTTTATCGTTACCTGATGGAATGGAAGATTTTGTTATTTACTGCGACGCATCAAGAATGGGTTTTGGGTGTGTTCTTATGCAATGGAAGAAGGTGATTGCATATGCTTTTCAGCAACTCAAAATTCATGAACAAAACTACACCACACATGATCTAGAATCGGGCGCCGTTGTTTTTGTATTAAAGATGTGGATACATTATCTGTATGGGGTCAAGTTTATCGTATACACCAACCACAAAAGTCTCCAACATATTTTAAATCAAAAGCAACTAAACATGAGGCAGCGTAGATGGGTTGAGCTGCTAAATGATTATGATTGTGAAATTCGTTACCACCCGGGGAAAGCGAATATGGTAGCCGATGCCTTGAGTCGAAAGGAAATAGAACCTATTCGAGTAAAAGCTATGAACATGATTATTCATACTAATCTTACTACTCGAATAAAAGAGGCACAGCAGGAGGTTTTGAAGGAAGGAGTTTTTGGAAAGGAAATACCCAAAGGATTAGAAAAACAGCTTAATATTTGGGAAGACGGAACCAGGTATTTATTTGAAAGAATTTGGGTACCAAAGAATGGGGATTTGAGGAAAGTGGTACTAGATGAAGCACATAAAACCATATATTCAATACATCGCGGAGCGGGGAAAATGTACCAAGACCTCAAGAGAAACTTTTGGTGGCCAGGAATGAAGGCCGATATAGCCATATATGTAGGAGCATGTTTGACTTGTTCTAAAGTCAAAGCTGAACATCAGAAACCATCGGGTCTACTCCAACAACCTTAAATCCTAGAATGGAAATGGGAAAACATTACCATGGATTTCATTGCTAAGTTACCGAGAACCGCAGGTGGTTATGATAAGATTTGGGTAATAGTTGATCGTCTTACTAAGTCAGCACACTTTCTGCCAATAAAAGAAGAGGATGGTATAGAGAAATTAGCACGATTATACCTAAAAGAAGTTGTTTCTAGACATGGTATACCAATCTCTATTATCTCTGATCGTGATAGCAGATTTACTTCGAGATTCTGGCAGGTATTACACGAAGCGTTGGGAACTCGTCTAGATTTAAGTACTGCCTATCACCTACAAACTGATGGGCAGAGTGAAAGGACGATTCAGACACTTGAAGACATGCTACGAGCATGTGTTATTGATTTTGGAAGCAGTTGGGATTGACATCTACCGTTAGCTGAGTTTTCCTACAACAACAGCTATCATTCTAGTATTGAGGCGGCACCATTCGAGGCACTTTATGGGAGGAAGTGCAGGTCTTCAATTTGTAGGAGTGATGTGGGGGATAAACAGATTACAGGTTCGGAAATTATCCAAGAAACCACTGATAAAATCATTCAGATCCAGCAACGATTGAAAACAGCCCGGAGTCGACAAAAGAGCTATGCGGATGTTAGAAGAAAACCTTTAGAGTTTAAGGAAGGTGATATGGTTATGCTTAAGGTATCACCTTGGAAAGGTGTTATTCGTTTTGGAAAGCGGGGGAAATTGAGCCCAAGATACATTGGGCCATTCAAGATTGAAAAACGCATTGGGCCGGTGGCCTATCGACTTGAACTACCTCCACAATTAGAAAAGATTCACAACACCTTCCATGTTTCAAACCTAAAGAAATGTCTAGCTACTGAAGATCTAATTATTCCTTTAGACGAGATTAAAATTGACGAGAAACTAAATTTCGTCGAAGAACCCGTTGAAATTATGGATCGTGAGGTCAAACGAGTCAAACGATACGATAGATCGAACATTTTAAGCAAATTTACAAAACATCAATCACCACGAACCGTCGGTGGTGTTTTGTGCGTGGTGTGATTTTAAGAGGAAATATGTCTTTTTCGAAATCTAGACGACCTCGAATGGCAAGAAGTTGAGAGAGTCTAGCTCGTTCAGCCATTTTAGGGTGATCTTGAGAATTTCAGCACAATCTTAAACCGAAGGTTATTCGCCGCCAAATGGTAATTCATCTGGCGGCGCATAATAATGATTCAAAAAATGTGTTTAATGAAGTGACATTAGATTCAAATTTATACCTGTTACACATAATTACATTGCGAGTGAAATAATAGGCCTTAAAACGATATATACCATGCTAAGTCATTCATAAACTAATAAAACGATATAAATTGAAAACGTTCAAAGGGAACATTAAAAATGAGTAAAATATCTTTTTTCGGCTTCCTGACGACCTCGAATGTCAAGACACTATCCAGGATTCTTGATGTTAGGGTCATTTTAGGGTGATCTCGAGAATTTTAGAACAATCTGAAACTGAAGGTTATCCGCCACCAAATGCTACTCCATCTGGCAGCGCATATTAATGATTTAAAAAAGCATGTTTAATAAAGTGACATTAGATTCAAATTTATATGCGTTATACATAATTACATTGCGAGTGAAATAATAGGCCTTAAAAGAATATGTACCATGCTAAGTCATACATACACAAAAGGATTAATATGAATGAAATTCAAAACGGTCAAAATCGAAAAAGGGCAAAATTGAAGGCTTTCGAGGTCTCGTTTCGAAAAATATTTGGAACAGGCCGCCTACGGTAGTTTGCCAGCGGATAGATACCTAAAACATTCACGATTTGAAAAAAAACGGTGACTAAATCGGAGCTACGAGTCAAAAGATACGATAGATCGAACATTGTGGCCAAAGAAACAAAACACCAAGCACCACAAACCGTCGGTGGTGTTTTGTGCGTGGTGCGATTTTGCGAGGAAAGATGTCTTTTTCAAAATCTAGACGAACTCGAATGGCAAGACGTTGAGAGAGTCTAGCTCGTTCGCACGTTTTAGGGTAATCTTGAGAATTTCAGCGCAATCTTAAACCGAAGGTTATGCGCCGCCAAATGGTACTTCATCTGGTGGCGCATACTAATGATTTAAAAAATGTGTTTAATGAAGTGACATTAGATTCAAATTTATAAACGTTATACATAATTACATTGCGAGGTAAATAATTGTGGTGACCCGAACTTTTCAATGTTTATATATATATATTAAATGAAATTGTTATTTACAAGATTAAGTGTTTCCAACATGTTAAGCAATCAAACTTGTTAAGACTTGATTAATTGAAATAGGTTTCATATAGACAATTGACCAAACAAGTTGATCGGTGATTCACGAACGTTAAAACTTGTAAAAACTATATGATGACATATATATATGGATATATATATATATATATATATATATATATATATATAGTTAACATGATATTATGATAAGTAAACATATCATTAAGTATATTAACAATGAACTACATATGTAAAAACAAGACTACTAACTTAATGATTTTGAAACGAGACATATATGTAACGATTATCGTTATAACAACGTCTTACTAGGTACATATGAATCATATTAAGATATTGATACACTTAGTTAATTATGTTAAATGATAAGTAAATATATTATTAAGTGTATTGACAATGAAATACATATGTAAAAATATGACTACTAACTTAATGATTTCGAAACGAGACATATATGTAACGATTATCGTTGTAACGACATTTAACTGTATATACATCATACTAAGATATATTATATATCATAATATCATGATAATATAACAACTTAACACCTCAATTGTTATAATAAACAATGGGTTAACAACATTCAACAAGATCGTTAACCTAAAGGTTTCAAAACAACATTTACATGTAACGACTAACGATGACTTAACGACTCAGTTAAAATGTATATACATGTAGTGTTTTAATATGTATTCATACACTTTTGAAGGACTTCAAGACACTTATCAAAATACTTCTACTTAACAAAAATGCTTACAATTACATCCTCGTTCAGTTTCATCAACAATTCTACTCGTATGCACCCGTATTCGTACTCGTACAATACACAGCTTTTAGATGCATGTACTATTGGTATATACACTCCAATGATCAGCTCTTAGCAGCCCATTTGAGTCACCTAACACATGTGGGAACCATCATTTGGCAACTAGCATGAAATATCTCATAAAATTACAAAAATATGAGTAATCATTCATGACTTATTTACATGAAAACAAAATTACATATCCTTTATATCTAATCCATACACCAACGACCAAAAAAACCTACAAACACTTTAATTCTTCAATTTTCTTCATCTAATTGATCTCTCTCAAGTTCTATCTTCAAGTTCTAAGTGTTCTTCATAAATTCCAAAAGTTCTAGTTTCATAAAATCAAGAATACTTCCAAGATTGCAAGTTTACTTACAAGTTTTCTAAATCCATTCCAAGTAATCATCCAAGATCAAGAAACCTTTGTTACTTACAGTAGGTTATCTTTCTAATACAAGGTAATAATCATATTCAAACTTTAATTCAATTTCTATAACTATAACAATCTTATTTCGAGTGGAAATCTTACTTGAAATTGTTTTCGTGTCATGATTCTGCTTCAAGAACTTTCTTAGCCATCCAAGGATCCTTTGAAGCTAGATCTATTTTTCTCATTTCCAGTAGGTTTATCCAAGGAACTTGAGGTAGTAATGATGTTCATAACATCATTCGATTCATACATATAAAGCTATCTTATTCGAAGGTTTAAACTTGTAATCACTAGAACATAGTTTAGTTAATTCTAAACTTGTTCGCAAATAAAAGTTAATCCTTCTAACTTGACTTTTAAAATCAACTAAACACATGTTCTATATCTATATGATATGCTAACTTAATGATTTAAAACCTGGAAACACGAAAAACACCGTAAAACCGGATTTACGCCGTCGTAGTAACACCGCGAGCTGTTTTGGGTTAGTTAATTAAAAACTATGATAAACTTTGATTTAAAAGTTGTTATTCTGAGAAAATGATTTTTATTATGAACATGAAACTATATCCCAAAATTATGGTTAAACTCAAAGTGGAAGTATGTTTTCTAAAATGGTCATCTAGACGTCGTTCTTTCGACTGAAATGACTACCTTTACAAAAACGACTTGTAACTTATTTTTCCGACTATAAACCTATACTTTTTCTGTTTAGATTCATAAAATAGAGTTCAATATAAAACCATAGCAATTTGATTCACTCAAAACGGATTTAAAATGAAGAAGTTATGGGTAAAACAAGATTGGATAATTTTTCTCATTTTAGCTACGTGAAAATTGGTAACAAATCTATTCCAACCATAACTTAATCAACTTGTATTGTATATTATGTAATCTTGAGATACCATAGACAAGTATACAATGTTTCGACCTATCATGTCGACACATCTATATATATTTCGGAACAACCATAGACACTCTATATGTGAATGTTGGAGTTAGCTATACAGGGTTGAGGTTGATTCCAAAATATATATAGTTTGAGTTGTGATCAATACTGAGATACGTATACACTGGGTCGTGGATTGATTCAAGATAATATTTATCGATTTATTTCTGTACATCTAACTGTGGACAACTAGTTGTAGGTTACTAACGAGGACAGCCGACTTAATAAACTTAAAACATCAAAATATATTAAAAGTGTTGTAAATATATTTTGAACATACTTTGATATATATGTATATATTGTTATAGGTTCGTGAATCAACCAGTGGCCAAGTCTTACTTCCCGACGAAGTAAAAATCTGTGAAAGTGAGTTATAGTCCCACTTTTAAAATCTAATATTTTTGGGATGAGAATACATGCAGGTTTTATAAATGATTTACAAAATAGACACAAGTACGTGAAACTACATTCTATGGTTGAATTATCGAAATCGAATATGCCCCTTTTTATTAAGTCTGGTAATCTAAGAATTAGGGAACAGACACCCTAATTGACGCGAATCCTGAAAATAGATCTATTGGGCCTAACAAGCCCCATCCAAAGTACCGGATGCTTTAGTACTTCAAAATTTATATCATGTCCGAAGGAGGATCCCGGAATGATGGGGATATTCTTATATATGCATCTTGTTAATGTCGATTACCAGGTGTTCACCATATGAATGATTTTTATCTCTATGTATGGGATGTGTGTTGAAATATGAAATCTTGTGGTCTATTGTTACGATTTGATATATATAGGTTAAACCTATAACTCACCAACATTTTTGTTGACGTTTAAAGCATGTTTATTCTCAGGTGAATACTAAGAGCTTCCGCTGTTTCATACTAAAATAAGGACAAGATTTGGAGTCCATGTTTGTATGATATTGTGTAAAAACTGCATTCAAGAAACTGATTTCGATGTAAAATATTTGTATTGTAAACCATTATGTAATGGTCGTGTGTAAACAGGATATTTTAGATTATCATTATTTGATAATCTACGTAAAGCTTTTTAAACCTTTATTTATGAAATAAAGGTTATGGTTTGTTTTAAAAATGAATGCAGTCTTTGAAAACGTCTCATATAGAGGTCAAAACCTCGCAACGAAATCAATTAATATGGAACGTTTTTAATCAATAAGAATGGGACATTTCAGTTGGTATCCGAGCGTTGGTCTTAGAGAACTAGAAAATTTGCATTAGTGTATCTTATCGAGTTTGTTAGGATGCATTAGTAAGTCTGGACTTCGACCGTGTTTTCTTTAAAAATGATTGCTTAACATTTTTGTTGGAAACTATATATTATTAACATGTATATATTATGTGATATATTAATCTCTTAACATGTTTGATATTGTGTGATAGATGTCTACCTCTAGCACAAATCCCATTGACTCACCTAATAATAACGAAGAGTCGAATATATATTGGACTGATTTACAAGTTCCCGAAGAGGAACCGGAAGAAGAATCAGAACCGGAAGAAGAATCAGAACCGGAAGAAGAATCAGAACCGGAAGAGGAGGAACCGGAGGAGGAAATAGAACCGGTGGGGGAAATAATAAAACGGTTAAGTAAAAGAAATTCCTCAACCAACCAACCAAGGTTAATTATGGTCAATGGTGTTTCCGCCAAGGAAGCAAAATATTGGGAGGATTACCAATTCTCCGATGAATCGGATTCCGACGAGAATTCCGATGATGTTATAGAAATTACCCCAACTGAATTTAAAAAAGTAAAAGAAAATAATAAGGGAAAGGGCATAAAAATAGAGAAATCTAATTCCAACCCCGATGAACTTTATATGTATCGTCAACCCCCGAAGTCCTTAAGTTGTAACAATGACCCGGGAACCTCTAAACCACCAGGTTTTTCTAAACCGTTGTGGAAAACAACAGCTAGTATTAGGGGAACATCATATATCCCTAGAAACTTGGCAAAACGAACCAAAACCGAAGAAGAAGAAACGAGCGAGTCGGAATAAGATAGTTGTATTCGTGTGGTGTAATATATGTAATATAGTGTGCTTATGCTTTATGATATATGTAAAAATTGCTTGTATTAATAAGTATTTTTTTTATGAATCTAACTCTTGTCTATTTTACAGTTTAAAAACACAAAATGGATTGATGAAATCTTGTCTAGAGTCGGTCAGAATTCCTCGGCACAACTATTTAAGGCGAGATCAGTTTGTAAGACATTCGAAGAACGTTCCAAGAATGTCTTGGTTTATAAGCGACTTTCGTTTGAAAGATGGGGGATATCACATAGGGAAACCCATAAGTTACGATGTGTTTACTTTGACGCATATATTGCGGGGAACCCAAATGCTATTTTACGCAACGGGTTAAGAAATTATTTGACTCAATGTATCCGAATATAGGACTTCATGATTTAGAAAAAGCGGCTAACATGCAACATAAAGAAGCATGCTATGCTTACGGGTTAGTAATGTTCGCTTCTCACCAAAGTGAGAAAAAGAACATCGAGCTACAGCTATTAAACAAAACGTTCCCACAAGTGACGGAGTCTGTAATTGGGGTAAGAAATGAGGTTTTTAGGTTATTACGAGACTGTTGGTCATTACGTAACCCTCGTCCCTTTGACGACGTTACAACACGCTGTCTTATCAACGGCCATAACGGTTATGTTCCACAAGACCAAGGATGGGAAGTAGTCCTAGTAAAACCAAAATGCATGACTTGTTTCTGGACGTATGAATTACGTGTCTTTATTGCCTTTGCTGAACGACTTGTGTACTAGCTAGAATTATCGTCACAACCATCTTGTATCAAATTTATTGTGTCCTATATTTCATGCTATATGTAAAATAAGCGGTATTGTAAGTTTGTAAAATATTGTGTAAAAGTTTGAACGCGAAATATTATTATAATCAGTTCTTCATATAGAATTGTAGTAGTTGAATTGTATATTAGCTACTAAGTATGAACTTAATGGGTAGGTACTACCCGAATTTAAACTTATAAAATGCTAATATGAAGAAAAAGCTTTTATAAATGAGTTCATATTATGCTACGAAATACTATTGACTACTCTTAATATTCTGTATGATTAACTCAATTCAGTTGGCTATTTTGAAGGAAATGGCACCGACTACTCGACACACCATGAATATGAGCGAAGAGGAATTTCGTACCTTTCTTGCTTCCAACATAGCCGCAGTACAGGTTGCGCTACATACCAACAATAATGCTGAATCTAGCAATGCAGCTAACGGCGCAAGAAATCGTGTACGATGCACCTATAAAGAATTCACTACCTGCAAACCTTTGGAATTTGATGGAACCGAAGGACCAATTGGATTGAAACGGTGGACCGAGAAAGTCGAATCAGTGTTTGCCATAAGTAAGTGTACTGAAGAGGACAAAGTTAAGTATGCTACGCATACCTTCACAGGTACTGCGTTAACGTGGTGGAACACCTATCTTGAACAGGTAGGACAAAATGCTGCTTACGCACTACTGTGGTCGGCATTCAAGCAATTGATGAACGAGCAGTACCGTCATAGAAACGAAGTCAATAAACTCAAGGCAGAACTTAGAGAGTTACGAACACAAGGGTTCGACGTTACCACATATGAACGACGATTCACAGAGTTGTGCCTATTGTGCCCGGGAGCATTTGAAGATGAAGAAGAAAAGATCAACGCGTTTGTAAAAGGGTTACCAGTAAGGATTCAAGAAGATGTAAGTTTACACTAGCCCGCTTCTATACAGAAGGCAAGTCGAATGGCTCATAAACTCATAAATCAGATTGAGGGAAGAATTAAAGAGCAGGCGGCTTAAGAAGCCAACGTGAAACAACTCAAGAGGAAGTGGGAGGAAAACGGTGACAAGAGTCACCAGTACAACAACAATAACAATTACAACCACAATCGCAACAACTATCCCAATGACCGCAACAACAATCGCAACAATAACCGCAATCCTAACAATAACTACAACAAACATCCCAACAACAACAACAACTACAACAACCGTTTCAACAACAATTACAATCCCAACAACAACCTCAATAACAACAACGGCAACAAAAACCAAAAACAGCCATGTCATAGGTGTGAAGAAAATCACCAGGGGTTTTGCACGACATTTTGCAACAGGTGTAAAAGAAATGGTCATAGCGCGACAAAGTGTGAGGTCTACGGACCAAAGTTTAACAGAACTAAGGGAGCAAATAATGCCGGAACAAGTAATGCCGAAACGAATACTGTCGAAGCAAGTAATACCAACGCTGTTTGTTATAAATGTGGAAAACCGGGCCACATTATTAGAAATTGCCCGAATCAGGGGAATACTAATGGGCAGGGCCGTGGAAGAGTTTTCAATATTAATGCGGCAGAAGCACAGGAAGACCAGGAGCTTGTTACGGGTACGTTTCTTATTGACGATAAATCTGCTTATGTTTTATTTGATTTGGGTGCGGATAGAAGCTATATGAGTAGAGAATTTTGTGCTAAATTAAGTTGCCCATTGATGCCTTTGGATAGTAAATTTTTACTCGAGTTAGCAAATGATAAATTAATTTCAGCAGATAATATATGTCGGAATCGAGAAATTAAACTGGTTAGCAAAACATTTAAGATTGACTTGATACCAGTAGAATTAGGGAGTTTTGATGTGATAATTGGTATGGACTAGTTGAAAGAAGTAAAAGCAGAGATCGTTTGTTACAAAAATGAAATTCTCATTATACGAGAAAAAGAAAAACCCTTAATGGTGTACGGAGAAAAGAGCAACGCAAAGTTAAATCTTATTAGTAACCTGAAGGCACAAAAACTAATAAAAAAGGTTGCTATGCTGTGCTAGCACACGTCGAGAAAGTCAATTCCGAAGAAAAGAACATCAATGATATTCCCGTCGCAAAAGAATTTCCCGACGTATTTCTGAAAGAATTACCGGGATTACCCCCACATCGATCCGTTGAATTTCAAATAGGCCTTATACCGGGAGCTGCACCAATAGCTCGTGCTCCATACAGACTCGCACCCAGCGAAATGAAAGAATTACAAAGTCAGTTACAAGAACTTTTAGAGCGTGGTTTCATTCGACCAAGCACATCACCATGGGGAGCTCCTGTTTTGTTTGTCAAGAAGAAAGATGGTACATTCAGGTTGTGTATCGACTACCGAGAGTTGACAAACTTACCATCAAGAACCGCTACCCACTACCGAGAATCGACGACTTATTTGATCAACTACAAGGCTCATCGGTTTATTCGAAAATCAATTTACGTTCTGGATATCATCAAATGCGAGTAAAGGAGGATGATATTCCAAAAACTGCTTTTAGGACACGTTATGGTCATTATGAGTTTATGGTTATGCCGTTTGGATTGACTAACGCACCAGCTGTGTTCATGGACCTTATGAACCGAGTGTGTGGGCCATATCTTGACAAGTTTGTCATTATTTTCATCAATGACATACTTATTTACTCAAAGAATGATCAAGAACACGAAGAACATTTAAGAAAAGTGCTAGAAGTATTGAGGAAAGAAAAATTGTACGCTAAGTTTTCAAAGTGTGCATTTTGGTTGGAAGAAGTTCAATTCCTCGGTCACATAGTGAACAAAGAAGGTATCCAGGTAGACCCGGCAAAGATCGAAACCGTTGAAAAGTGGGAAAACCCAAAAACTCCGAAGCATATACGTCAATTTTTAGGATTGGCTGGTTACTACAGAAGATTCATTCAAGATTTCTCCAAAATAGCAAAACCCTTGACTGCATTAACGCATAAAGGGAAAAAGTTTGAATGGAAGGATGAACAAGAGAAGGCGTTTCAGTTATTGAAGAAAAAGCTAACTACGACACCTATATTGTCATTGCCTGAAGGGAATGATGATTTTGTGATTTATTGTGACGCATCAAAGCAAGGTCTCGGTTGTGTATTAATACAACGAACGAAGGTGATTGCTTATGCGTCTAGACAATTGAAGATTCACGAGCAAAATTATACAACTCACGATTTGGAATTGGGTGCTGTTGTTTTTGCATTAAAGACTTGGAGGCATTATTTATATGGGGTCAAAATTATTATATATACCGACCACAAAAGTCTCCAACATATATTTAATCAGAAGCAACTGAATATGAGACAACGCAGGTGGATTGAACTGTTGAATGATTATGATTTTGAGATTCGATACCACCCGGGAAGGTGAATGTGGTAGCCGACGCTTTGAGTAGAAAGGACAGAGAACCTATACGGGTAAAATCTATGAATATAATGATTCACAATAACCTTACTACTCAAAGAAAGGAGGCGCAATAAGGAGTTTTAAAAGAGGGAAATTTAAAGGATGAAATACCCAGAGGATCGGAGAAGCATCTTAATATTAGGGAAGACGGAACTCGGTATAGGGCTGAAAGAATTTGGGTACCAAAATTTGGAGATATGAGAAAAATGGTACTTAGAGAAGCTCATAAAACCAGATACTCAATACATCCTGGAACGGGGAAGATGTACAAGGATCTCAAGAAACATTTTTTGGTGGCCGGGTATGAAAGCCGATGTTGCTAAATACGTAGGAGAATGTTTGACGTGTTCTAAGGTCAAAGCTGAGCATCAGAAACCATTAGGTCTACTTCAACAACCCGAAATCCCGGAATGGAAATGGGAAAATATTACCATGGATTTCATCACTAAATTGCCAAGGACTGCAAGTGGTTTTGATACTATTTGGGTAATAGTTGATCGTCTCACCAAATCAGCACACTTCCTGCCAATAAGAGAAGATGACAAGATGGAGAAGTTAGCACGACTGTATTTGAAGGAAGTCATCTCCAGACATGGAATACCAATCTCTATTATCTCTGATAGGGATGGCAGATTTATTTCAAGATTCTGGCAGACATTACAGCAAGCATTAGGAACTCGTCTAGACATGAGTACTGCTTATCATCCACAAACTGATGGACAGAGCGAAAGGACGATACAAATGCTTGAAGACATGCTACGAGCATGTGTTATTGATTTCGGAAATAGTTGGGATCAACATTTACCGTTAGCAGAATTTTCCTACAACAACAGCTACCATTCAAGCATTGAGATGATGCCGTTTGAAGCACTTTATGGTAGAAAGTGCAGGTCTCCGATTTGTTGGAGTGAAGTGGGGGATAGACAGATTACGGGTCCGGAGATAATACAAGAAACTACCGATAAAATCATCCAAATTCAACAAAGATTGAAAACCGCCCAGAGTCGACAAAAGAGCTACGCGGACAGTAAAAGAAAAGATATAGAGTTTGAAATTGGAGAAATGGTCATGTTTAAGGTTTCACCTTGGAAAGGCGTTGTTCGATTTGGTAAACGGGGGAACTAAATCCAAGGTACATTGGACCATTCAAGATTATAGATCGTGTCGGACCAGTAGCTTACCAACTAGAGCTACCTCAACAACTCGCGGCTGTACATAACACTTTCCACGTCTCAAATTTGAAGAAATGTTTTGCTAAAGAATATCTCACTATTCCGTTAGATGAAATCCAAATCAACAAAAAACTTCAATTCATCGAAGAACCCGTCAAAATAATGGATCGTGAGGTTAAAAGACTTAAGCAAAACAAGATACCAATTATTAAGGTTCGATGGAATGCTCGTAGAGGACCCGAGTTCACTTGGGAATGAGAAGATTAGATGAAGAAGAAATACCCGCATTTATTTCCAGAAGATACGTCAACTCCTCCAACTGCTTAAAATTTCGGTACGAAATTTATTTAACGGGTAGGTACTGTGGTGACCCGAACTTTTCCATGTTTATATATATATATATATTAAATGAAATTGTTATTTACATGATTAAGTGTTTTCAACATGTTAAGCAATCAAACTTGTTAAGACTTGATTAATTGAAATAGGTTTCATATAGACAATTGACCACCCAAGTTGACCGGTGATTCACGAACGTTAAAACTTGTAAAAACTATATGATGACATATATATATGGATATATATATAGTTAACATGATATTATGATAAGTAAACATATCATTAAGTATATTAACAATGAACTACATATGTAAAAACAAGACTACTAACTTAATGATTTTGAAACGAGACATATATGTAACGATTATCGTTATAACAACGTCTTACTAGGTACATATGAATCATATTAAGATATTGATACACTTGGTTAATTATGTTAAATGATAAGTAAATATATTATTAATTGTATTGACAATGAAATACATATGTAAAAATAAGTAAATATATTATTAACCGTTTTATTATTTCCCCCACCGGTTCTATTTCTTCATCCGGTTCCGATTCTTCTTCCGGTTCCGATTCTTCTTCCGGTTCCGACTCTTCTTCCGGTTCCTCTTCGGGAACTTGTGAATCAGTTCACGAATCATTCCAATTTACATTTGACTCTTCATTATTATTAGGTGAGTCAATGGGACTTGTTCTAGAGGTAGACATCTATCACATAATATCAAACGCGTTAAGAGATTAATATATCACATAATATTCACATGTTAAAAATATATAGTTTCCAACAAAATTTGTTAAGCAATCATTTTTCAAGTAAACACGGTCGAAGTCCAGACTCACTAATGCATCCTAACAAACTCGATAAGACACACAAATGCAAAATTCTGGTTCTCTAAGACCAACTCTCTGATACCAACTGAAATGTCCCGTTCTTATTGATTAAAAACGTTCCATATTAATTGATTTCGTTGCGAGGTTTTGACCTCTATATGAGACGTTTTTCAAAGACTGCATTCATTTTAAAACAAACCATAACCTTTATTTCATCAATAAAGGTTTAAAAAGCTTTACGTAGATTATCAAATAATGATAATCTAAAATATCCGGTTTACACACGACCATTACATAATGGTTTACAATACAAATATGTTACAACAAAATAAGTTTCTTGAATGCAGTTTTTACACAATATCATACAAGCATGGACTCCAAATCTCGTCCTTATTTAAGTATGCGACAGCGGAAGCTCTTAATAATCACCTGAGAATAAACATGCTTAAAACGTCAACAAAAATGTTGGTGAGTTATAGGTTTAACCTATATATATCAAATTATAATAATAGACCACAAGATTTCATATTTCAATACACATCCCATACATAGAGATAAAAATCATTCATATGGTGAACACCTGGTAACCGACATTAACAAGATGCATATATAAGAATATCCCCATCATTCCGGGACACCCTTCGGATATGATATAAATTTCGAAGTACTAAAGCATCCGGTACTTTGGATGGGGCTTGTTGGGCCCGATAGATCTATCTTTAGGATTCGCGTCAATTAGGGTGTCTGTTCCCTAATTCTTAGATTACCAGACTTAATAAAAAGGGGCATATTCGATTTCGATAATTCAACCATAGAATGTAGTTTCACGTACTTGTGTCTATTTTGTAAATCATTTATAAAACCTGCATGTATTCTCATCCCAAAAATATTAGATTTTAAAAGTGGGACTATAACTCACTTTCACAGATTTTTACTTCGTCGAGAAGTAAGACTTGGCCACTGGTTGATTCACGAACCTATAACAATATATACATATATATCAAAGTATGTTCAAAATATATTTACAACACTTTTAATATATTTTGATGTTTTAAGTTTATTAAGTCAGCTGTCCTCGTTAGTAACCTACAACTAGTTGTCCACAGTTAGATGTACAGAAATAAATCGATAAATATTATCTTGAATCAATCCACGACCCAGTGTATACGTATCTCAGTATTGATCACAACTCAAACTATATATATTTTGGAATCAACCTCAACCCTGTATAGCTAACTCCAACATTCACATATAGAGTGTCTATGGTTGTTCCGAAATATATATAGATGTGTCGACATGATAGGTCGAAACATTGTATACGTGTCTATGGTATCTCAAGATTACATAATATACAATACAAGTTGATTAATTTATGGTTGGAATAGATTTGTTACCAATTTTCACGTAGCTAAAATGAGAAAAATTATCCAATCTTGTTTTACCCATAACTTATTCATTTTAAATACGTTTTGAGTGAATCAAATTGCTATGGTTTCATATTGAACCCTATTTTATGAATCTAAACAGAAAATGTATAGGTTTATAGTCAGAAAAATAAGTTACAAGTCGTTTTTGTAAAGGTAGTCATTTCAGTCGAAAGAACGACGTCTAGATGACCATTTTAGAAAACATACTTCCACTTTGAGTTTAACCATAATTTTTGGATATAGTTTCATGTTCATAATAAAAATCATTTTCTCAGAATAACAACTTTTAAATCAAAGTTTATCATAGTTTTTAATTAACTAACCCAAAACAGCCCGCGGTGTTACTACGACGGCGTAAATCCGGTTTTACGGTGTTTTTCGTGTTTCCAGGTTTTAAATCATTAAGTTAGCATATCATATAGATATAGAACATGTGTTTAGTTTATTTTAAAAGTCAAGTTAGAAGGATTAACTTTTGTTTGCGAACAAGTTTAGAATTAACTAAACTATGTTCTAGTGATTACAAGTTTAAACCTTCGAATAAGATAGCTTTATATGTATGAATCGAATGATGTTATGAATATCATTACTACCTTAAGTTCCTTGGATAAACCTACTGGAAAAGAGAAAAATGGATCTAGCTTCAATGGATCCTTGGATGGCTCGAAGTTCTTGAAGCAGAATCATGACACGAAAACAAGTTCAAGTAAGATCATCACTTGAAATAAGATTGTTATAGTTATAGAAATTGAACCAAAGTTTGAATATGATTATTACCTTGTATTAGAATGATAATCTACTGTAAGAAACAAAGAATTCTTGAGGTTGGATGATCACCTTACAAGATTGGAAGTGAGCTAGCAAACTTGAAAGTATTCTTGATTTTATGAAACTAGAACTTTTGGAATTTATGAAGAACACTTAGAACTTGAAGATAGAACTTGAGAGAGATCAATTAGATGAAGAAAATTGAAGAATGAAAGTGTTTGTAGGTGTATGGATTAGATATAAAGGATATGTTATTTTGTTTTCATGTAAATAAGTCATGAATGATTACTCATATTTTTGTAATTTTATGAGATATTTCATGCTAGTTGCCAAATGATGGTTCCCACATGTGTTATGTGACTCACATGGGCTGCTAAGAGCTGATCATTGGAGTGTATATACCAATAGTACATACATCTAAAAGCTGTGTATTGTACGAGTACGAATACGGGTGCATACGAGTAGAATTGTTGATGAAACTGAACGAGGATGTAATTGTAAGCATTTTTGTTAAGTAGAAGTATTTTGATAAGTGTCTTGAAGTCTTTCAAAAGTGTATGAATACATATTAAAACACTACATGTATATACATTTTAACTGAGTCGTTAAGTCATCGTTAGTCGTTACATGTAAATGTTGTTTTGAAACCTTTAGGTTAACGATCTTGTTGAATGTTGTTAACCCATTGTTTATTATAACAAATGAGATGTTAAATTGTTATATTTTCATGATATTATGATATATAATATATCTTAGTATGATGTATATACAGTTAAATGTCGTTACAACGATAATCGTTACATATATGTCTCGTTTCGAAATCATTAAGTTAGTAGTCTTATTTTTACATATGTATTTCATTATTAATACACTTAATAATATATTTACTTATCATTTAACATAATTAACCAAGTGTATCAATATCTTAATATGATTCATATGTACCTAGTAAGACGTTGTTATAACGATAATCGTTATATATATCGTTTTCGAGTTTCTTAAATTAATAGTCTCATTTTTATGTATATAACTCATTGTTAAAATACCTAATGAGATACATACTTATAATAAAAACATGTTAACTATATATATAACCATATATATGTCATCGTATAGTTTTTACAAGTTTTAACGTTCGTGAATCACCGGTCAACTTGGGTGGTCAATTGTCTATATGAAACATATTTCAATTAATCAATTCTTAACAAGTTTGATTGCTTAACATGTTGGAAACATTTAATCATGTAAATATCAATCTCAATTAATATATATAAACATGGAAAAGTTCGGGTCACTACAGTACCTACCTGTTAAATAAATTTCGTCCCGAAATTTTAAGCTGTTGAAGGTGTCGACGAATCTTCTGGAAATAGATGCCGGTATTTCTTCTTCATCTGATCTTCCCGCTCCCAGGTGAACTCGGGTCCTCTACGAGCATTCCATCGAACCTTAACAATTGGTATCTTGTTTTGCTTAAGTCTTTTAACCTCACGATCCATTATTTCGACGGGTTCTTCGATGAATTGATGTTTTTCGTTGATTTGGATTTCATCTAACGGAATAGTGAGATCTTCTTTAGCAAAACATTTTTTCAAATTCGAGACGTGGAAAGTGTTATGTACAGCCGCGAGTTGTTGAGGTAACTTAAGTCGGTAAGCTACTGGTCCGACACGATCAATAATCTTGAATGGTCCAATATACCTTGGATTTAATTTCCCTCGTTTACCAAATCGAACAACGCCTTTCCAAGGTGCAACTTTAAGCATGACCATCTCTCTAATTTCAAATTCTATATCTTTTCTTTTAATGTCAGCGTAGCTCTTTTGTCGACTTTGGGCGGTTTTCAACCGTTGTTGAATTTGGATGATCTTCTCGGTAGTTTCTTGTATAATCTCCAGACCCGTAATCTGTCTATCCCCCACTTCACTCCAACAAATCGGAGACCTGCACTTTCTACCATAAAGTGCTTCAAACGGCGCCATCTCAATGCTTGAATGGTAGCTGTTGTTGTAGGAAAATTCTACTAACGGTAGATGTCGATCCCAACTGTTTCTGAAATCAATAACACATGCTCGTAGCATGTCTTCAAGCGTTTGTATCGTCCTTTCGCTCTGCCCATCAGTTTGTGGATGATAGGCAGTACTCATGTCTAGACGAGTTCCTAATGCTTGCTGTAATGTCTGCCAGAATCTTGAAATAAATCTGCCATCCCTATCAGAGATAATAGAGATTGGTATTCCATGTCTGGAGATGACTTCCTTCAAATACAGTCGTGCTAACTTCTCCATCTTGTCATCTTCTCTTATTGGCAGGAAGTGTGCTGATTTGGTGAGACGATCAACTATTACCCAAATAGTATCAAAACCACTTGCAGTCCTTGGCAATTTAGTGATGAAATCCATGGTAATGTTTTCCCATTTCCATTCCGGGATTTCGGGTTGTTGAAGTAGACCTGATGGTTTCTGATGCTCAGCTTTGACCTTAGAACACGTCAAACATTCTCCTACGTATTTAGCAACATCGGCTTTCATACCCGGCCACCAAAAATATTTTTTGAGATCCTTGTACATCTTCCCCGTTCAAGGATGTATTGAGTATCTGGTTTTATGAGCTTCTCTAAGTACCATTTCTCTCATATCTCCAAATTTTGGTACCCAAAACCTTTCAGCCCTATACCGGGTTCCGTCTTCCCGAATATTAAGATGCTTCTCCGATCCTTTGGGTATTTCATCCTTTAAATTTCCCTCTTTTAAAACTCCTTGTTGCGCCTCCTTTATTTGAGTAGTAAGGTTATTATGAATCATTATATTCATAGATTTTACTCGAATGGGTTCTCTGTCCTTCCTGCTCAAGGCATCGGCTACCACATTTGCCTTCCCCGGGTGGTAACGAATCTCAAAGTCGTAATCATTCAATAATTCAATCCACCTACGCTGCCTCATATTCAGTTGTTTCTGATTAAATATGTGTTGAAGACTTTTGTGGTCGGTATATATAATACTTCTAAACCCATATAAGTAGTGCCTCCAAGTCTGTAATGCAAAAACAACTGCGCCTAATTCCAAATCATGCGTCGTATAATTTTGTTCGTGAATCTTCAATTGTCTAGACGCATAAGCAATCACCTTCGTTCGTTGCATTAATACACAACCGAGACCTTGCTTTGATGCGTCACAATAAATTACAAAATCATCATTCCCTTCAGGCAATGACAATATAGGTGCCGTAGTTAGCTTTTTCTTCAATAACTGAAACGCTTTCTCTTGTTCATCCTTCCATTCAAATTTCTTCCCTTTATGCGTTAATGCAGTCAAGGGTTTTGCTATTCTGGAAAAGTCTTGGATGAACCTTCTGTAGTAACCAGCTAGTCCTATAAACTGGCGTATGTGTTTCGGAGTTTTCGAGGTTTCCCACTTTTCAACAGTTTCTATCTTTGCCGGATCCACCTTAATACCTTCTTTGTTCACTATGTGACCGAGGAATTGAACTTCTTCCAACCAAAATGCACACTTTGAAAACTTAGCGTACAATTCTTCCTTCCTCAATACCTCTAACACCTTTCTCAAATGTTCACCGTGTTCTTGGTCATTCTTTGAGTAAATAAGTATGTCATCAATGAAAACAATGACAAACTTGTCAAGGTATGGTCCACACACTCGGTTCATAAGGTCCATGAACACAGCTGGTGCATTAGTTAAACCAAACGGCATGACCATAAACTCGTAATGACCGTAACGTGTTCTGAAAGCAGTCTTTGGAATATCATCTTCTTTCACCCGCATTTGATGATACCCGGAACGTAAGTCAATCTTTGAATAAACAGACGAGCCTTGTAGTTGATCAAATAAGTCATCGATTCTCGGTAGTGGGTAGCGGTTCTTGATGATAAGTTTGTTCAACTCTCGATAGTCGATACACAACCTGAATGTACCATCTTTCTTCTTGACAAACAAAACAGGAGCTCCCCACGGTGATGTACTTGGTCGAATGAAACCACGCTCTAAAAGTTCTTGTAATTGGCTTTGCAGTTCTTTCATCTCGCTGGGTGCGAGTCTGTAAGGAGCACGAGCTATTGGTGCAGCTCCTGGTACAAGATCTATTTGAAATTCAATGGATCGATGTGGGGGTAATCCCGGTAATTCTTTCGGAAATACATCGGGAAATTCTTTTACAATGGGAACATCATTGATGCTCTTTTCTTCAGTTTGTACTTTCTCGACGTGTGCTAGAACAGCATAGCAACCTTTTCTTATTAGTTTTTGTGCCTTCAAATTACTAATAAGATGTAGCTTCGTGTTGCCCTTTTCTCCGTACACCATTAAGGGTTTTCCTTTTTCTCGTATAATGCGAATTGCATTTTTGTAACAAACGATCTCTGCTTTCACTTCTTTCAACCAGTCCATACCGATTATCACATCAAAACTCCTTAACTCTACTGGCATCAAATCAATCTTAAATGTTTCGCTAACCAGTTTAATTTCTCGATTCCGACATATATTATCTGCTGAAATTAATTTACTATTTGCTAATTCGAGTAAAAATTTACTATCCAAAGGAGTCAATGGACAACTTAATTTAGCACAAAAATCTCTACTCATATAGCTTCTATCCGCACCCGAATCAAATAAAACGTAAGCAGATTTATTGTCAATAAGAAACGTACCCGTAACAAGCTCCGGGTCTTCCTGTACCTCTGCCGCATTAATATTGAAAACTCTTCCGCGGCCTTGTCCATTCGTGTTCTCCTGGTTCGGGCAATTTCTAATAATGTGGCCCGGTTTTCCACATTTATAACAAACTACATTGGCATAACTTGCTCCAACACTACTTGCTCCGCCATTTCTCGTTCCGACACCATTTGTTCCTTTCATTCTATTAACCCCTGGTCCGTAGACCTCACACTTCGCCGCGCTATGACCATTTCTTTTACAGTTGTTGCAAAATTTGGTGCAGAACCCCGAGTGATACTTTTCACACCTTTGGCATAGCTGCTTCTGATTGTTGTTGTTATTGCGGTTATTATTGTTGTTGGGATGATTGTTGTAGTTGTTGTTGCTGTTGTTGTTGTTGTTGTTGTTGGGCCGTTTGTTGTAGTTGCGATTGATGTTGCGATTGTTGGGATAATTGTTGCGATTATTGTTGTAATTGCTGTTGTTGTTGTATTGGTGATTCTTATCACCATTTTCCTCCCACTTTCTTTTGACTTGCTTCACATTGGCCTCTTCAGCAGTCTGTTCTTTAATTCTTTCTTCAATCTGGTTCACTAGTTTGTGAGCCATTCTACATGCCTGTTGTATGGAGGCGGGCTCGTGTGAACTTATATCTTCTTGGATTCTTTCCGGTAATCCTTTCACAAACGCGTCGATCTTCTCTTCCTCATCTTCGAATGCTCCCGGACACAATAGGCACAATTCTGTGAATCGTCTTTCGTACGTGGTAATATCAAATCCTTGGGTTCGTAACCCTCTAAGTTCTGTCTTGAGCTTATTGACCTCGGTTCTGGGACGGTACTTCTCGTTCATCAAGTGCTTGAATGCTGACCACGATAGTGCGTACGCATCGTCTTGTCCCACTTGCTCTAGATAGGTATTCCACCATGTTAACGCAGAACCTGTGAAGGTACGCGTAGCGTACTTCACTTTGTCCTCTTCAGTACACTTACTTATGGCAAACACTGATTCGACCTTCTTTGTCCACCGTTTCAATCCGATCGGTCCTTCAGTTCCATCAAATTCCAAAGGTTTGCAGGCAGTAAATTCTTTGTAGGTGCATCCTACACGATTTCCTGTACTGCTAGATCCAAGGTTATTGTTGGTATGTAGCGCAGCCTGTACTGCGGCTATGTTTGAAGCTAGAAAAGTACGGAATTCCTCTTCATTCATATTCACGGTGTGTCGAGTAGTCGGTGCCATTTCCTTCAAAATAGTCAAATGGAACAAGTGAATCATACAGAATATTAAGAGTAGTTAATAGTATTTCGTAGCATAATATGAACTCATTTATAAAAGCTTTTTCTTCATATTAGCGTTTTATAAGTTTAAATTTGGGTAGTACCTACCCGTTAAGTTCATACTTAGTAGCTAATATACAATTCAACTACTACAATTCTATATGAAAAACTGATTATAATAATATTTAGCGTTCAAACTTTTACACAATATTTTACAAACTTACAATACCGCTTATTTTACATATAGCATGAAATATAGCACACAATAAATTTGATACAAGATGGTTGTGAAGATAATTCTAGCTAGTACACAAGTCGTTCAGCAAAGGCAATAAAGACACGTAATTCATACGTCCAGAAACAAGTCATGCATTCTGGTTTTACTAGGATTACTTCCCATCCTTGGTCTTGTGGAACATAACCGTTATGGCCGTTGATAAGACAGCGTGTTGTAACGTCGTCAAAGGGGTGAGGGTTACGTAATGTCCAACAGTCTCGTAACAATCTAAAAACCTCATTTCTTACCCCAATTACCGACTCCGTCACTTGTGGGAACGTTTTGTTTAATAGTTGTAGCCCGATGTTCTTGTTCTCACTTTGGTGAGAAGCGAACATTACTAATCCGTAAGCATAACATGCTTCTTTATGTTGCATGTTAGCCACTTTTTCTAAATCACGAAGTCCAATATTCGGATATATTGAGTCAAAATAATTTCTTAACCCATTGCGTAAAATAGCATTTGGGTTCCCCGCAATATATGCGTCAAAGAAAACACATCGTAACTTATGGATTTCCCAATGTGATATCCCCCATCTTTAGAACGAAAGCCTTTTATAAACCAAGGCATTCTTGGAACGTTCTTCGAATGTCTTACAAACTGATCTCACCTTAAATAGTTGTGCCGAAGAATTCTGACCGACTCTAGACAAGATTTCATCAATCATGTCTCCGGGTAGGTCTCTTAAAATATTGGGTTGTCTATCCATTTTGTGTTTTTATACTGTAAAATAGACAAGAGTTAGATTCATAAAAAAAAATACTTATTAATACAAGCAATTTTTACATATATCATAAAGCATAAGCACACTATATTACATATATTACACCACACGAATACAACTATCTTATTCCGACTCGCTTGTTTCTTCTTCTTCGGTTTTGGTTCGTTTTGCCAAGTTTCTAGGGATATATGATGTTCCCCTAATACGAGCCGTCGTAATCCACATTGGTTTAGAAAAACCTGGTGGTTTAGAGGTTCCCGGGTCATTGTTACAACTTAAGGACTTCGGGGGTTGATGATACATATAAAGTTCATCGGGGTTGGAATTAGATTTCTCTATTTTTATGCCCTTTCCCTTATTATTTTCTTTTGCCTTTTTAAATTCAGTTGGGGTAATTTCTATAACATCATCAGATTTCTCGTCGGAATTCGATTCATCGGAGAATTGGTAATCCTCCCAATATTTTGCTTCCTTGGCGGAAACACCATTGACCATAATTAACCTTGGTCGGTTGGTTGAGGATTTTCTTTTACTTAACCGTTTTATTATTTCCCCCACCGGTTCTATTTCTTCATCCGGTTCCGATTCTTCTTCCGGTTCCGATTCTTCTTCCGGTTCCGACTCTTCTTCCGGTTCCTCTTCGGGAACTTGTGAATCAGTTCACGAATCATTCCAATTTACATTTGACTCTTCATTATTATTAGGTGAGTCAATGGGACTTGTTCTAGAGGTAGACATCTATCACATAATATCAAACGCGTTAAGAGATTAATATATCACATAATATTCACATGTTAAAAATATATAGTTTCCAACAAAATTTGTTAAGCAATCATTTTTCAAGTAAACACGGTCGAAGTCCAGACTCACTAATGCATCCTAACAAACTCGATAAGACACACTAATGAAAAATTCTGGTTCTCTAAGACCAACGCTCTAATACCAACTGAAATGTCCCGTTCTTATTGATTAAAAACGTTCCATATTAATTGATTTCGTTGCGAGGTTTTGACCTCTATATGAGACGTTTTTCAAAGACTGCATTCATTTTAAAACAAACCATAACCTTTATTTCATCAATAAAGGTTTAAAAAGCTTTACGTAGATTATCAAATAATGATAATCTAAAATATCCGGTTTACACACGACCATTACATAATGGTTTACAATACAAATATGTTACAACAAAATAAGTTTCTTGAATGCAGTTTTTACACAATATCATACAAGCATGGACTCCAAATCTCGTCCTTATTTAAGTATGCGACAGCGGAAGCTCTTAATAATCACCTGAGAATAAACATGCTTAAAACGTCAACAAAAATGTTGGTGAGTTATAGGTTTATCCTATATATATCAAATTATAATAATAGACCACAAGATTTCATATTTCAATACACATCCCATACATAGAGATAAAAATCATTCATATGGTGAACACCTGGTAACCGACATTAACAAGATGCATATATAAGAATATCCCCATCATTCCGGGACACCCTTCGGATATGATATAAATTTCGAAGTACTAAAGCATCCGGTACTTTGGATGGGGCTTGTTGGGCCCGATAGATCTATCTTTAGGATTCGCGTCAATTAGGGTGTCTGTTCCCTAATTCTTAGATTACCAGACTTAATAAAAAGGGGCATATTCGATTTCGATAATTCAACCATAGAATGTAGTTTCACGTACTTGTGTCTATTTTGTAAATCATTTATAAAACCTGCATGTATTCTCATCCCAAAAATATTAGATTTTAAAAGTGGGACTATAACTCACTTTCACAGATTTTTACTTCGTCGGGAAGTAAGACTTGGCCACTGGTTGATTCACGAACCTATAACAATATATACATATATATCAAAGTATGTTCAAAATATATTTACAACACTTTTAATATATTTTGATGTTTTAAGTTTATTAAGTCAGCTGTCCTCGTTAGTAACCTACAACTAGTTGTCCACAGTTAGATGTACAGAAATAAATCGATAAATATTATCTTGAATCAATCCACGACCCAGTGTATACGTATCTCAGTATTTATCACAACTCAAACTATATATATTTTGGAATCAACCTCAACCCTGTATAGCTAACTCCAACATTTACATATAGAGTGTCTATGGTTGTTCCGAAATATATATAGATGTGTCGACATGATAGGTCGAAACATTGTATACGTGTCTATGGTATCTCAAGATTACATAATATACAATACAAGTTGATTAAGTTATGGTTGGAATAGATTTGTTACCAATTTTCACGTAGCTAAAATGAGAAAAATTATCCAATCTTGTTTTACCCATAACTTATTCATTTTAAATCCGTTTTGAGTGAATCAAATTGCTATGGTTTCATATTGAACCCTATTTTATGAATATAAACAGAAAATGTATAGGTTTATAGTCGGAAAAATAAGTTACAAGTCGTTTTTGTAAAGGTAGTCATTTCAGTCGAAAGAACGACGTCTAGATGACCATTTTAGAAAACATACTTCCACTTTGAGTTTAACCATAATTTTTGGATATAGTTTCATGTTCATAATAAAAATCATTTTCTCAGAATAAAAACTTTTAAATCAAAGTTTATCATTGTTTTTAATTAACTAACCCAAAACAGCCCGCGGTGTTACTACGACGGCGTAAATCCGGTTTTACGGTGTTTTTCGTGTTTCCAGGTTTTAAATCATTAAGTTAGCATATCATATAGATATAGAACATGTGTTTAGTTTATTTTAAAAGTCAAGTTAGAAGGATTAACTTTTGTTTGCGAACAAGTTTAGAATTAACTAAACTATGTTCTAGTGATTACAAGTTTAAACCTTCGAATAAGATAGCTTTATATGTATGAATCGAATGATGTTATGAACATCATTACTACCTTAAGTTCCTTGGATAAACCTACTGGAAAAGAGAAAAATGGATCTAGCTTCAATGGATCCTTGGATGGCTCGAAGTTCTTGAAGCAGAATCATGACACGAAAACAAGTTCAAGTAAGATCATCACTTGAAATAAGATTGTTATAGTTATAGAAATTGAACCAAAGTTTGAATATGATTATTACCTTGTATTAGAATGATAATCTACTGTAAGAAACAAAGAATTCTTGAGGTTGGATGATCACCTTACAAGATTGGAAGTGAGCTAGCAAACTTGAAAGTATTCTTGATTTTATGAAACTAGAACTTTTGGAATTTATGAAGAACACTTAGAACTTGAAGATAGAACTTGAGAGAGATCAATTAGATGAAGAAAATTGAAGAATGAAAGTGTTTGTAGGTGTTTTTGTTCGTTGGTGTATGGATTAGATATAAAAGATATGTTATTTTGTTTTCATGTAAATAAGTCATGAATGATTACTCATATTTTTGTAATTTTATGAGATATTTCATGCTAGTTGCCAAATGATGGTTCCCACATGTGTTAGGTGACTCACATGGGCTGCTAAGAGCTGATCATTGGAGTGTATATACCAATAGTACATACATCTAAAAGCTGTGTATTGTACGAGTACGAATACGGGTGCATACGAGTAGAATTGTTGATGAAACTGAACGAGGATGTAATTGTAAGCATTTTTGTTAAGTAGAAGTATTTTGATAAGTGTCTTGAAGTCTTTCAAAAGTGTATGAATACATATTAAAACACTACATGTATATACATTTTAACTGAGTCGTTAAGTCATCGTTAGTCGTTACATGTAAATGTTGTTTTGAAACCTTTAGGTTAACGATCTTGTTGAATGTTGTTAACCCATTGTTTATTATAACAAATGAGATGTTAAATTGTTATATTTTCATGATATTATGATATATAATATATCTCAGTATGATGTATATACAGTTAAATGTCGTTACAACGATAATCGTTACATATATGTCTCGTTTCGAAATCATTAAGTTAGTAGTCTTATTTTTACATATGTATTTCATTATTAATACACTTAATAATATATTTACTTATCATTTAACATAATTAACCAAGTGTATCAATATCTTAATATGATTCATATGTACCTAGTAATACGTTGTTATAACGATAATCGTTATATATATCGTTTTCGAGTTTCTTAAATTAATTGTCTCATTTTTATGTATATAACTCATTGTTAAAATACCTAATGAGATACATACTTATAATAAAAACATTTTAACTATATATATAACCATATATATGTCATCGTATAGTTTTTACAAGTTTTAACGTTCGTGAATCACCGGTCAACTTGGGTGGTCAATTGTCTATATGAAACATATTTCAATTAATCAATTCTTAACAAGTTTGATTGCTTAACATGTTGGAAACATTTAATCATGTAAATATCAATCTCAATTAATATATATAAACATGGAAAAGTTCGGGTCACTACATATTGGGCCTAACAAGCCCCATCCAAAGTACCGGATGCTTTAGTACTTCGAAATTTATATCATGTCCGAAGGAGGATCCCGGAATGATGGGGATATTCTTATATATGCATCTTGTTAATGTCGATTACCAGGTGTTCACCATATGAATGATTTTTATCTCTATGTATGGGATGTGTGTTGAAATATGAAATCTTGTGGTCTATTGTTACGATTTGATATATATAGGTTAAACCTATAACTCACCAACATTTTTTTTGACGTTTAAAGCATGTTTATTCTCAGGTGAATATTAAGAGCTTCTGCTGTTTCATACTAAAATAAGGACAAGATTTGGAGTCTATGTTTGTATGATATTGTGTAAAAACTGCATTCAAGAAACTGATTTCGATGTAACATATTTGTATTGTAAACCATTATGTAATAGTCGTGTGTAAACAGGATATTTTAGATTATCATTATTTGATAATCTATGTAAAGCTTTTTAAACCTTTATTTATGAAATAAAGGTTATGGTTTGTTTTAAAAGTGAATGCAGTCTTTGAAAACGTCTCATATAGAGGTCAAAACCTCGCAACGAAATCAATTAATATGGAACGTTTTTAATCAATAAGAACGGGACATTTCAGTTGGTATCCGAGCGTTGGTCTTAGAGAACCAGAAAATTTGCATTAGTGTATCTTATCGAGTTTGTTAGGATGCATTAGTGAGTCTGGACTTCGACCGTGTTTTCTTTAAAAATGATTGCTTAACATTTTTGTTGGAAACTATATATTATTAACATGTATATATTATGTGATATATTAATCTCTTAACATGTTTGATATTGTGTGATAGATATCTACCTCTAGAACAAATCCCATTGACTCACCTAATAATAACGAAGAGTCGAATATATATTGGACTGATTCACAAGTTCCCGAAGAGGAACCGGAAGAAGAATCAGAACCGGAAGAAGAATCAGAACCGGAAGAGGAGGAACCGGAGGAGGAAATAGAACCGGTGGGGGAAATAATAAAAAGATTAAGTAAAAGAAAATCCTCAACCAACCAACCAAGGTTAATTATGGTCAATGGTGTTTCCGCCAAGGAAGCAAAATATTGGGAGGATTACCAATTCTCCGATGAATCGGATTCCGACGAGAATTCCGATGATGTTATAGAAATTACCCCAACTGAATTTAAAAAAGTAAAAGAAAATAATAAGGGAAAGGGCATAAAAATAGAGAAATTTAATTCCAACCCCGATGAACTTTATATGTATCGTCAACCCCCGAAGTCCTTAAGTTGTAACAATGACCCGAGAACCACTAAACCACCAGGTTTTTCTAAACCGTTGTGGAAAACGACAGCTAGTATTAGGGGAACATCATATATCCCTAGAAACTTGGCAAAATGAACCAAAACCGAAGAAGAAGAAGAAACGAGTGAGATGGAATAAGATAGTTGTATTCGTGTGGTGTAATATATGTAATATAGTGTGCTTATGCTTTATGATATATGTAAAAATTGCTTGTATTAATAAGTATTTTTTTTATGAATCTAACTCTTGTCTATTTTATAGTTTAAAAACACAAAATGGATAGACAACCCAATATTTTAAGAGACCTACCCGGAGACATGATTGATGAAATCTTGTCTAGAGTCGGTCAGAATTCCCCGGCACAACTATTTAAGGCGAGATCAGTTTGTAAGACATTCGAAGAACGTTCCAAGAATGTCTTGGTTTATAAGCGACTTTCGTTTGAAAGATGGGGGATATCACATTGGGAAACCCATAAGTTACGATGTGTTTACTTTGACGCATATATTGCGGGGAACCCAAATGCTATTTTACGCAACGGGTTAAGAAATTATTTTGACTCAATGTATCCGAATATAGGACTTCATGATTTAGAAAAAGCGGCTAACATGCAACATAAAGAAGCATGCTATGCTTACGGGTTAGTAATGTTCACTTCTCACCAAAGTGAGAAAAAGAACATCGGGCTACAACTATTAAACAAAACGTTCCCACAAGTGACGGAGTCGGTAATTGGGGTAAGAAATGAGGTTTTTAGGTTATTACGAGACTGTTGGTCATTATGTAACCCTCGTCCCTTTGACGACGTTACAACACGCTGTCTTATCAATGGCCATAACGGTTATGTTCCACAAGACCAAGGATGGGAAGTAGTCCTAGTAAAACCAGAATGCATGACTTGTTTCTGGACGTATGAATTACGTGTCTTTATTGCCTTTGCTGAACGACTTGTGTACTAGCTAGAATTATCTTCACAACCATCTTGTATCAAATTTATTGTGTGCTATATTTCATGCTATATGTAAAATAAGCGGTATTGTAAGTTTGTAAAATATTGTGTAAAAGTTTGAATGCGAAATATTATTATAATCAGTTCTTCATATAGAATTGTAGTAGTTGAATTGTATATTAGCTACTAAGTATGAACTTAACGGGTAGGTACTACCCGAATTTAAACTTATAAAATGCTAATATGAAGAAAAAGCTTTTACAAATGAGTTCATATTATGCTACGAAATACTATTGACTACTCTTAATATTCTGTATGATTAACTCAATTCAGTTGGCTATTTTGAAGGAAATGGCACCGACTACTCGACACACCATGAATATGAGCGAAGAGGAATTGCGTACCTTTCTAGCTTCCAACATAGCCGCAGTACAAGTTGCGCTACATACCAACAATAATGCTGAATCTAGCAATGCAGCTAATGGCGCAAGAAATCGTGTAGGATGCACCTACAAAGAATTCACTGCCTGCAAACCTTTGGAATTTGATGGAACCGAAGGAGCAATTGGATTGAAACGGTGGACCGGGAAAGTCGAATCAGTGTTTGCCATAAGTAAGTGTACTGAAGAGGACAAAGTTAAGTATGCTACGCATACCTTCACAGGTACTGCGTTAACGTGGTGGAACACCTATCTTGAACAGGTAGGACAAAATGCTGCTTACGCACTACTGTGGTGGCATTCAAGCAATTGATGAAAAATTGCTTGAATGAGCAGTACCGTCATAGAAACGAAGTCAATAAACTCAAGGTAGAACTTAGAGAGTTATGAACACAAGGGTTCGACATTACCACATATGAACGACGATTCACAGGGTTGTGCCTATTGTGCCCGGGAGCATTTGAATATGAAGAAGAGAAGATCGACGCGTTTGTAAAAGGGTTACCAGTAAGGATTCAAGAAGATGTAAGTTTACACTAGCCCGCTTCTATACAGAAGGCAAGTCGAATGGCTCATAAACTCATAAATCAGATTGAGGGAAGAATTAAAGAGCAGGCGCCCGAAGAAGCCAACACGAAACACCTCAAGAGGAAGTGGGAGGAAAACGGTGACAAGAGTCACCAGTACAACAACAATAACAATTACAACCACAATCGCAACAACTATCCCAATGACCGCAACAACAATCGCAACAATAACCGCAATCCTAACAATAACTACAACAAACATCCCAACAACAACAACAACTATAACAACCGTTTCAACAACAATAACAATCCCAACAACAACCTCAATAACAACAACGGCAACAAAAACCAAAAACAGCCATGTCATAGGTGTGAAGAAAATCATCAGGGGTTTTGCACGACATTTTGCAACAGGTGTAAAAGAAATGGTCATAGCGCGACAAAGTGTGAGGTCTACGGACCAAAGTTTAACAGAACTAAGGGAGCAAATAATGCCGGAACAAGTAATGCCGAAACGAATACTGTCGAAGCAAGTAATACCAACGCTGTTTGTTATAAATGTGGAAAACCGGGCCACATTATTAGAAATTGCCCGAATCAGGGGAATACTAATGGGAAGGGCCGTGGAAGAGTTTTCAATATTAATGCGACAGAAGCACAGGAAGACCCGGAGCTTGTTACGGGTACGTTTCTTATTGACGATAAATCTGCTTATGTTTTATTTGATTTGGGTGCGGATAGAAGCTATATGAGTAGAGAATTTTGTGCTAAATTAAGTTGCCCATTGACGCCTTTGGATAGTAAATTTTTACTCGAGTTAGCAAATGGTAAATTAGTTTCAGCAGATAATATATGTCGGAATCGAGAAATTAAACTGGTTAGCAAAACATTTAAGATTGACTTGATACCAGTAGAGTTAGGGAGTTTTGATGTGATAATTGGTATGGACTAGTTGAAAGAAGTAAAAGCAGAGATCGTTTGTTACAAAAATGCAATTCGCATTATACGAGAAAAAGAAAAACCCTTAATGGTGTACGGAGAAAAGAGCAACGCAAAGTTAAATCTTATTAGTAACCTGAAGGCACAAAAACTAATAAAAAAGATTGCTATGCTGTGCTAGCACACGTCGAGAAAGTCAATTCCGAAGAAAAGAACATCAATGATATTCCCGTCGCAAAAGAATTTCCCGACGTATTTCCGAAAGAATTACCAGGATTACCCCCACATCGATCCGTTGAATTTCAAATAGGCCTTATACCGGGAGCTGCACCAATAGCTCGTGCTCCATACAGACTCGCACCCAGCGAAATGAAAGAATTACAAAGTCAGTTACAAGAACTTTTAGAGCGTGGTTTCATTCGACCAAGCACATCACCATGGGGAGCTCCTGATTTGTTTGTCAAGAAGAAAGATGGTACATTCAGGTTGTGTATCGACTACCGAGAGTTGAACAAACTTACCATCAAGAACCGCTACCCACTACCGAGAATCGACGACTTATTTGATCAACTACAAGGCTCATCGGTTTATTCGAAAATCAATTTACGTTCTGGATATCATCAAATGCGAGTAAAGGAGGATGATATTCCAAAAACTGCTTTTAGGACGCGTTATGGTCATTATGAGTTTATGGTTATGCCGTTTGGATTGACTAACGCACCAGCTGTGTTCATGGACCTTATGAACCGAGTGTGTGGGCCATATCTTGACAAGTTTGTCATTGTTTTCATCAATGACATACTTATTTACTCAAAGAATGATCAAGAACACGAAGAACATTTAAGAAAAGTGCTAGAAGTATTGAGGAAAGAAAAATTGTACGCTAAGTTTT
Source organism: Rutidosis leptorrhynchoides (assembly GCF_046630445.1). Lineage (NCBI taxonomy): Eukaryota > Viridiplantae > Streptophyta > Magnoliopsida > Asterales > Asteraceae > Rutidosis > Rutidosis leptorrhynchoides. Next base: position 352,473,219 of record NC_092343.1, read on the forward strand.
CAAAGTGTGCATTTTGGTTGGAAGAAGTTCAATTCCTCGGTCACATAGTGAACAAAGAAGGTATCCAGGTAGACCCGGCAAAGATCAAAACCGTTGAAAAGTGGGAAAACCCAAAAACTCCGAAGCATATACGTCTATTTTTAGGATTGGCTGGTTACTACAGAAGATTCATCCAAGATTTCTCCAAAATAGCAAAACCCTTGACTGCATTAACGCATAAAGGGAAAAAGTTTGAATGGAAGGATGAACAAGAGAAGGCGTTTCAGTTATTGAAGAAAAAGCTAACTACGACACCTATATTGTCATTGCCTGAAGGGAATGATGATTTTGTGATTTATTGTGACGCATCAAAGCAAGGTCTCGGTTGTGTATTAATACAACGAACGAAGGTGATTGCTTATGAATCTAGACAATTGAAGATTCACGTGCAAAATTATACAACTCACGATTTGGAATTGGGTGCTGTTGTTTTTGCATTAAAGACTTGGAGGTATTATTTATATGGGGTCAAAAGTATTATATATACCGACCACAAAAGTCTCCAACATATATTTAATCAGAAGCAACTGAATATGAGACAACGCAGGTGGATTGAACTGTTGAATGATTATGATTTTGAGATTCGATACCACCCGGGAAGGCGAATGTGGTAGCCGACGCTTTGAGTAGAAAGGACAGAGAACCTATACGGGTAAAATCTATGAATATAATGATTCACAATAACCTTACTACTCAAATAAAGGAGGCGCAACAAGGAGTTTTAAAAGAGGGAAATTTAAAGGATGAAATACCCAGAGGATCGGAGAAGCCTCTTAATATTAGGGAAGACGGAACCCGGTATAGGGCTGAAAGAATTTGGGTACCAAAATTTGGAGATATGAGAGAAATGGTACTTAGAGAAGCTCATAAAACCAGATACTCAATACATCCTGGAACGGGGAAGATGTACAAGGATCTCAAGAAACATTTTTTGGTGGCCGGGTATGAAAGCCGATGTTGCTAAATACGTAGGAGAATGTTTGACGTGTTCTAAGGTCAAAGCTGAGCATCAGAAACCATCAGGTCTACTTCAACAACCCGAAATCCCGGAATGGAAATGGGAAAATATTACCATGGATTTCATCACTAAATTGCCAAGGACTGCAAGTGGTTTTGATACTATTTGGGTAATAGTTGATCGTCTCACCAAATCAGCACACTTCCTGCCAATAAGAGAAGATGACAAGATGGAGAAGTTAGAACGACTGTATTTGAAGGAAGTCATCTCCAGACATGGAATACCAATCTCTATTATCTCTGATAGGGATGGCAGATTTATTTCAAGATTCTGGCAGACATTACAGCAAGCATTAGGAACTCGTCTAGACATGAGTACTGCCTATCATCCACAAACTGATGGACAGAGCGAAAGGACGATACAAACACTTGAAGACATGCTACGAGCATGTGTTATTGATTTCGGAAACAGTTGGGATCGACATATACCGTTAGCAGAATTTTCCTACAACAACAGCTACCATTCAAGCATTGAGATGACGCCGTTTGAAGCACTTTATGGTAGAAAGTGCAGGTCTCCGATTTGTTGGAGTGAAGTGGGGGATAGACAGATTACGGGTCCGGAGATAATACAAGAAACTACCGATAAAATCATCCAAATTCAACAAAGATTGAAAACCGCCCAGAGTCGACAAAAGAGCTACGCGGACAGTAAAAGAAAAGATATAGAGTTTGAAATTGGAGAAATGGTCATGCTTAAGGTTAAGGCGTTGCTCGATTTGGTAAACGGGGGAACTAAATCCAAGGTACATTGGACCATTCAAGATTATAGATCGTGTCGGACCAGTACCTTACCAACTAGAGCTACCTCAACAACTTGCGACTGTACATAACACTTTCCATGTCTCAAATTTGAAGAAATGTTTTGCTAAAGAATATCTCACTATTCCGTTAGATGAAATCCAAATCAACAAAAAACTTCAATTCATCGAAGAACCCGTCGAAATAATGGATCGTGAGGTTAAAAGACTTAAGCAAAACAAGATACCAACTATTAAGGTTCGATGGAATGCTCGTAGAGGACCCGAGTTCACCTGGGAATGAGAAGATTAGATGAAGAAGAAATACCCGCATTTATTTCCAGAAGATACGTCAACTCCTCCAACTGCTTAAAATTTCGGGATGAAATTTATTTAACGGGTAGGTACTGTGGTGACCCGAACTTTTCCATGTTTATATATATATATATATTAAATGAAATTGTTATTTACATGATTAAGTGTTTCCAACATGTTAAGCAATCAAACTTGTTAAGACTTGATTAATTGAAATAGGTTTCATATAGACAATTGACCACCCAAGTTGACCGGTGATTCACGAACGTTAAAACTTGTAAAAACTATATGATGACATATATATATGGATATATATATAGTTAACATGATATTATGATAAGTAAACATATCATTAAGTATATTAACAATGAACTACATATGTAAAAACAAGACTACTAACTTAATGATTTTGAAACGAGATATATATGTAACGATTATCGTTATAACAATGTCTTACTAGGTACATATGAATCATATTAAGATATTGATACACTTGGTTAATTATGTTAAATGATAAGTAAATATATTATTAAGTGTATTGACAATGAAATACATATGTAAAAATAAGACTACTAACTTAATGATTTCGAAACGAGACATATATGTAACGATTATCGTTGTAACGACATTTAACTGTATATACATCATACTAAGATATAGTATATATCATAATATCATGATAATATAACAATTTAACACGTCATTTGTTATAATAAACAATGGGTTAACAACATTCAACAAGATCATTAACCTAAAGGTTTCATAACTACATTTACATGTAACGACTAACGATGACTTAACGACTCAGTTAAAAGGTATATACATGTAGTGTTTTAATATGTATTCATACACTTTTGAAAGACTTCAATACACTTATAAAAATACTTCTACTTAACAAAAATGCTTACAATTACATCCTCGTTCAGTTTCATCAACAATTCTACTCGTATGCACCCGTATTCGTACTCGTACAATACACAGCTTTTAGATGCATGTACTATTGGTATATACACTCCAATGATCAGCTCTTAGCAGCCCATGTGAGTCACCTAACACATGTGGGAACCATCATTTGGCAACTAGCATGAAATATCTCATAAAATTACAAAAATATGAGTAATCATTCATGACTTATTTACATGAAAATAAAATTACATATCCTTTATATCTAATCCATACACCAACGACCAAAAACACCTACAAACACTTTAATTCTTCAATTTTCTTCATATAATTGATCTCTCTCAAGTTCTATCTTCAAGTTCTAAGTGTTCTTCATAAATTCCAAAAGTTCTAGTTTCATAAAATCAAGAATACTTCCAAGATTGCAAGTTTACTTCCAAGTTTTCTAAATCCATTCCAAGTAATCATCCAAGATCAAGAAACCTTTGTTACTTACAGTAGGTTATCTTTCTAATACAAGGTAATAATCATATTCAAACTTTAATTCAATTTCTATAACTATAACAATCTTATTTCGAGTGGAAATCTTACTTGAAATTGTTTTCGTGTCATGATTCTGCTTCAAGAACTTTCAAACCATCCAAGGATCCTTTGAAGCTAGATCTATTTTTCTTATTTCCAGTAGGTTTATCCAAGGAACTTGAGGTAGTAATGATGTTCATAACATCATTCGATTCATACATATAAAGCTATCTTATTCGAAGGTTTAAACTTGTAATCACTAGAACATAGTTTAGTTAATTCTAAACTTGTTCGTAAATAAAAGTTAATCCTTCTAAATTGACTTTTAAAATCAACTAAACACATGTTCTATATCTATATGATATGCTAACTTAATGATTTAAAACCTGGAAACACGAAAAACACCGTAAAACTGGATTTACGCCGTCGTAGTAACACCGCGAGCTGTTTTGGGTTAGTTAATTAAAAACTATGATAAACTTTGATTTAAAAGTTGTTATTCTGAGAAAATGATTTTTATTATGAACATGAAACTATATCCCAAAATTATGGTTAAACTCAAAGTGGAAGTATGTTTTCTAAAATGGTCATCTAGACGTCGTTCTTTCGACTGAAATGACTACCTTTACAAAAACGACTATAGAGTTCAATATAAAACCATAGCAATTTGATTCACTCAAAACGGATTTAAAATGAAGAAGTTATGGGTAAAACAAGATTGGATAATTTTTCTCATTTTAGCTATGTGAAAATTGGCAACAAATCTATTCCAACCATAACTTAATCAACTTGTATTGTATATTATGTAATCTTGAGATACCATAGACACGTATACAATGTTTCGACCTATCATGTCGACACATCTATATATATTTCGGAACAACCATAGACACTCTATATGTGAATGTTGGAGTTAGCTATACAGGGTTGAGGTTGATTCCAAAATATATATAGTTTGAGTTGTGATCAATACTGAGATACGTATACACTGGGTCATGGATTGATTCAAGATAATATTTATCGATTTATTTCTGTACATCTAACTGTGGACAACTAGTTGTAGGTTACTAACGAGGACAGCTGACTTAATAAACTTAAAACATAAAAATATATTAAAAGTGTTGTAAATATATTTTGAACATACTTTGATATATATGTATATATTGTTATAGGTTCGTGAATCAACCAGTGGCCAAGTCTTACTTCCCGACGAAGTAAAAATCTGTGAAAGTGAGTTATAGTCCCACTTTAAAAATCTAATATTTTTGGGATGAGAATACATGCAGGTTTTATAAATGATTTACAAAATAGACACAAGTACGTGAAACTACATTCTATGGTTGAATTATCGAAATCGAATATGCCCCTTTTTATTAAGTCTGGTAATTTAAGAATTAGGGAACAGACACCCTAATTGACGCGAATCCTAAAAATAGATCTATTGGGCCCAACAAGCCCCATCCAAAGTACCGGATGCTTTAGTACTTCGAAATTTATATCATGTCCGAAGGAGGATCCCGGAATGATGGGGATATTCTTATATATGCATCTTGTTAATATCGATTACCAGGTGTTCACCATATGAATGATTTTTATCTCTATGTATGGGATGTGTGTTGAAATATGAAATCTTGTGGTCTATTGTTATGATTTGATATATATAGGTTAAACCTATAACTCACCATCATTTTTGTTGACGTTTAAAGCATGTTTATTCTCAGGTGAATACTAAGAGCTTCCGCTGTTTCATACTAAAATAAGGACAAGATTTGGAGTCCATGTTTGTATGATATTGTGTAAAATCTGCATTCAAGAAACTGATTTCGATGTAACATATTTGTATTGTAAACCATTATGTAATGGTCGTGTGTAAATGGGATATTTTAGATTATCATTATTTGATAATCTACGTAAAGCTTTTTAAACCTTTATTTATGAAATAAAGGTTATGGTTTGTTTTAAAAATGAATGCAGTCTTTGAAAACGTCTCATATAGAGGTCAAAACCTCGCAACGAAATCAATTAATATGGAACGTTTTTAATCAATAAGAACGGGAAATTTCAATAATAGGCCTTAAAACGATATATACCATGCTAAGTCATGCATACACAAAACTAATAAAATGATATAAATTGAAAACGTTCAAAGAGAACATTAAAAATGAGTAAAATGTCTTTTTTGGCATCCTGACGACCTCGAATGTCAAGACAGTATCCAGGAGTCTTTATGTTAGGGTCGTTTTAGGGTGATCTCGAGAATTTTAGCACAATCTGAAACCGAAGGTTAAGCGCCGCCAAATGTACTCCATCTGGCGGCGCATATAAATGTTTTAAAAAAGGGTGTTTAATGAAGTGACATTAGATTCAAATTTATTTACGTTATACATAATTACATTGCGAGTGAAATAATAGGCCTTAAAAGAATATGTACCATGCTTAGTCATACATACCCAAAAGGAATAATATGAACGAAATTCAAAACAGTCAAAATCGAAAAAAGGCAAAATTAAAGGCTTTCGAGGTCTCGTTTCGAAACATATTTGGGACAAACCGCCTATGGCAGTTTGCCAACGGATAGATCCCGAAAAAATCACGATTTGAAAAAAAAACGGGGACTAAATCGGAGCTACGAGTCAAAAAATACGATAGATCGAACATTTTGGCCATAGAAACGAAACACCAAGCACCACGAACCGTCGGTGGTGTTTTCTGTGTAGTGCGATTTTGCGAGGAAAGATGTCTTTTCGGAGTCTAGACGACCTCGAATGGCAAGCACGTTGAGAGAGTGAAGCTCATTCGGCTATTTTAGGGTGATCTTGAGAATTTTAGCACAATCTTAAACCGCAGGTTATGCGCCGCCAAATGGGACTCCATCTGGCGGCGCATACTAATGATTAAAAAACGTGTCTAATGAAGTAACATTATATTCAAATTTATACCCGTTATAGATAATTACATTGCGAGTGAAATAATAGGCCTTAAAACGATATATACCATGCCAAGTCATGCATACACAAAACTAATAAAACGATATAAATTGAAAACGTTCAAAGAGAACATTAAAAATGAGTAAAATGTCTTTTTTCGGCATCCTGACGACCTCGAATGTCAAGACACTATCCAGGAGTCTTGATGTTAGGTTCGTTTTAGGGTGATCTCGAGAATTTCAGCACAATCTGAAACCGAAGGTTATCCCCCGCGAAATGGTATTCCATCTGGCGACGCATATTAATGATTTAAAAAAGCGTGTATAATGAAGTGACATTAGATTCAAATTTATATGCGTTATAGATAATTACATTGCGAGTGAAATAATAGGCTTTAAAAGAATATGTACCATGCTAACTCATACATACACAAAAGGAATAATATGAATGAAATTTAAAACGGTCAAAATAGAAAAAAGGAAAAATTAAAGGCTTTCGAGGTCTCGTTTCGAAACATATTTGGGACAAACTGCCTACGGCAGATTGCCAACAGATAGATCCCAAAAAAATACACGATTTGAAAAAAATTGACTAAATCGGAGCTACGAGTCAAAAGATACGATAGATCGAACATTTTGGGCAAAGACACAAAACACCAAGCACCACGAACCGTCGGTGGTGTTTTGTGTGTGGTGCGATTTTAGGAGGAAAGATGTCTTTTTCGAAATTTAGACGACCTCGAATGGCAAGACGTAGAGAGAGTCTAGCTCGTTATGCCGTTTTAGGGTGATCTTGAGAATTTCAGCATAATCTTAAACCGAAGGTTATGCACCGCCAAATGGTACTTTATCTGGCGGCGCATACTAATGATTTAAAAAATGTGTTTAATGAAGTGACATTAGATTCAAATTTATACCCGTTATACATAATTACATTGCGAGTGAAAGAATAGGCCTTAAAACGATATATACCATGCTAAGTCATGCATAAACTAATAAAACGATATAAATTGAAAACGTTCAAAGAGAACATTAAAAATGAGTAAAATGTCTTTTTTCGGCATCCTGACGACCTCGAATGTCAAGACACTATCCAGGAGTCTTGATTTTAGGGTCGTTTTAGGGTGATCTCGAGAATTTTAGCACAATCTGAAACCGAAGGCTATCCGCCGCCAAATGGTACTCCATCTGGCGGCACATATTAATGATTTAAAAAAGCGTGTTTAATGAAGTGACATTAGATTCAAATTTATATGCGTTATACATAATTACATTGCGAGTGAAATAATAGGCCTTAAAAAAATATGTACCATGATAAGTCATACATACACAAAAGGAATAATATGAATGAAATTCAAAAAGGTCAAAATCAAAAAAAGACAAAATTAAAGGCTTTCGAGGTCTCATTTCGAAAAATATTTGGGACAAAAAGCTTACGGCAGTTTGCCAACGGGTAGATCCCTAAAACATTCACGATTTGAAAAAAACTGTGACTAAATCAGAGCTACGAGTCAAAAGATACGATAGATCGAACATTTTGGCCAAAGACACAAAACACCAAGCACCACGAATCGTCGGTGGTGTTTTGTGCGTGGTGCAATTTTGTGAGGAAAATATCTTTTTCGAAATCTAGACAACCTCGAATGGCAAGACGTTGAGAGATTCTAGCTCGTTCGGCCGTTTTAGGGTGATCTTGAGAATTTTAGCACAATCTTAAACCGAAGGTTATGCTCCACCAAATGGTAATTCATCTGGCGGCGCATACAAATGATTTAAAAACGTGTTTAATGAAGTGACATTTGATTCAAATTTATACCCGTTATACATAATTACATTGCGAGTGAAATAATAGGCCTTAAAACGATATATACCATTCTAAGTCATGCATACACAAAACTAATAAAATGATATAAATTAAAAACGTTCAAAGAGAACATTAAAAATGAGTAAAATGTCTTTTTTCGACATCCTGATGACCTCGAATGTCAAGACATTATCCAGGAGTCTTGATGTTATGGTCGTTTTAGGGTGATCTCAAGAATTTCAGCACAATCTAAAATCGAAGGTTATGCGCCGCCAAATGGTACTCCATCTGGTGGCGCATATAAATGATTTAAAAAAGGGTGTTTAATGAAGTGACATTAGATTCAAATTTATATGCCTTATACATAATTACATTGCGAGTGAAATAATAGGCCTAAAAAGAATATGTACCATGCTTAGTCATACATACCCAAAATGAATAATATGAACGAAATTCAAAACGGTCAAAATCGAAAAAAGACAAAATTGAAGTCTTTCGAGGTCTCGTTTCAAAAAATATTTCGGACAACCCGCCTGCGGCAGTTTGCAAACGGATAGATCTCGAAAAAATTCAAGATTTGAAAAAAATGGTGACTCAATCGGAGCTACGAGTCAAAAGATATGATAGATCGAACATTTTGGCCAAAGACACGAAACACCACGAACCGTCGGTGGTGTTTTGTATGTAGTGCGATTTTGCGAGGAAAGATGTCTTTTTCAGAGTCTAGACGACCTCGAATGGAAAGCATGTTCAGAGAGTCTAGCTCGTTCGCCCATTTTAGCGTGATCTTGAGAATTTCAGCACAATCTTAAACCGAAGGTTATGCGCCGCCAAATGGTACTTCATCTGGCGGCGCATACTAATGATTTAAAAAATGTGTTTAATGAAGTGACATTAGATTCAAATTTATACCCGTTATACATAATTACATTGCGAGGGAAATAATAGGCCTTAAAACGATATATACCATGCTAAGTCATGCATACACAAAACTAATAAAACGATATAAATTGAAAACGTTCAAAGAGAACATTAAAAATGAGTAAAATGACTTTTTTCGGCATCCTAACGACCTAAAAATGTCAAGACACTATCCAGAAGTCTTGATGTTAGGGTCGTTTTAGGGTGATCTCGAAAATTTTAGCACAATCTGAAACTGAAGGCTATCCGCCGCCAAATGGTACTACATCTGGCGGCGCATATTAATGATTTAAAAATGCGTGTTTAATGAAGTGACATTAGATTCAAATTTATATGCGTTATACATAATTACATTGCGAGTGAAATAACAGGCCTTAAAAGAATATGTACCATGCTAAGTCATACATACACAAAAGAAATAATATGAATGAAATTCAAAAAGGTCAAAATCGAAAAAAGGAAAAATTGAAGGCTTTCGAGGTCTCGTTTCAAAAAATATTTAGGACAAACCGCCTACGGCAGTTTACCAACGGATAGATCCCTAAAATATTCATGATTTGAAAAAAAAACGGTGACTAAATCGGAGCTACGAGTCAAAAGATACGATAGATCGAACATTTTGTCCAAAGACACAAAACACCAAGCACCACGAACCGTTGGTGGTGTTTTGTGCTGTGACGACCCGAAAATTTTCGATCAAATTTAAACTTAATTTTATTATGATTTCGACGCGATAAAAAGTCTGTAATTTGAATCTCAAAATTTTTGAACACTTTCATGAAATCATTTGATCTTTGACTATTACCGACGATTTACGAACAATTGTTTATAAATAAATATGCATACATAAATATATGTATAAATATAAATATACGTGTATATATAATAATGAGAACTAAAAAAATGTCAATTAATCAGTAGGATTGAATATGTAAAATAATATATAATATAATTAGGTTGTTATTAAAATAAATATGTAGATATGATTCTTATACATAAATATTATTATATGTATATTATAATATATAAAATTTAAAAATAATAAATATTCAATAAAAGCTATTATATTATATGTAATTTCAAGATAAAGTATAAATGTTATATTAATAATATGAGCATTACTTTCAGTATTATTATTAACAGTAACATTAATAGTTGTATTATTAATAATATTATATCTAATATAAACTATATGTATGTATATAAAATTTGATATATATAAGTGATAATATTATTATTAATACTATTATTATCATTAATAATATTAATATCATTTATACTATTATCATTACTAAAATTATCATTATTGTAGTATTTATATTATCATATTGTTAATTATCATTTATTATTATCAATAATATTATTATTAAAAATATAATTATTAGTATTATTAATAGTATCAATATAATTATATTAGTTAATTATCAAAAATAAGAAATTAGATATATACTTATATAGATATATATAACCAAAATAGGTAAATACATATATATATATATATATATATATATATATATACACACATATACATATATAAAATACAGATATATATATATATATATATATATATATATATATATATATATATATATATATATATATATATATATATATATATATAAATACATATATAGATGTATATATTTATAAAAAATGCGATTAAATATATATAGATACAAAAAAAAAATTACGTATTCTGTTTCATATCATTTTCCAAGCTGTAGATGATTGATTTCCTGTCACTGAAAATCTGTTACAAAACAAATTCAACTACAGCAATATCCAAATTCAGTTAGGAATCGTACGCCAATTTTTATTTTTTTTTATTTTTTCTGTACCTGATGATTCTCTCTGTCGACACCAATTGGTTATAAAAAAATCGATCCTCATTGTCATTGATAAACTTACTCATTTTCCTCACCTTCTATATCAATTACAATTATTTTTAAATAAATTCCAATTTTTAATTTAATCAAATTTTTATTTTTGCAACGAACACCTCTGTTCTTCACATTTTTAGTCAAATTTTGATTTCGAATTTAATTTTAAAATCTATAAATGCAGAGATGTTAGGAATCCTTCGTTTAAACTTTCTGCAAAGTTTTAAAACCCAATTAATTATATCGAGTACGAATTTTGGAGTCAAAGATAATTCTTAAAAAGTCAACCGAATCGTTCTTGGTAAACTTCGAGTTTGTTTTGATGTTTTAAGTTCAAATAACGATTCCAATAGTTTCTAGTAGTGGATTACAATCTATCTCATGTTATAACTTTCATCTATAACGTTATAAATTGCAAAATCAATTTTTTTATAGTAAACAGCGACGAACAGCTGCTGTTATTTTTTTTAATTTTTTTTATCCAGTTAATCTCAATTAATCGTTTACGTGTTGGATATTAAATCTAAAAATTTAGTTTATAATTATTGTTAAGATTAAATGGATTTTGGTTCGGTTTTGATTTCCAAATGTAGAAGATGAAGAAGATGAAACAAATAAATGGGTTATATACATATGGGTTCGGTATTATTTCAGAAAATGGGCAAACAGCCCAACGATTTAGAGTGTTTGCGGGTATTCAGGTGGTCACGGGTTCGAGCCCGGGCTGTGTCATTTATTTTTTTAACCCTCATTTGATAAGGTAGCATATCTTCTTTTATTATTATTATTATTATTATTATTATTATTATTATTATTATTATTATTATTATTATTATTATTATTATTATTATTATTATTATTATTATTATTATTATTATTATTATTATTGTTGTTATTACACTTATCATTATTGTTATTATTATTATTATTATTATCATTAAGTATTAGAATTATTAGTATTATTACTATTAAGTATTATGAATATTAGTTATTACTGTTATTATTACTAAAATAAGTATGAGATCCCATTTGTTATTATTATTATCATAACCCTAGTTACAATTATGATTATTATTATTATTATTATTATAATAATAATAATAATAATAATTATTATTATTATTATTATTATTATTATTATTATTATTATTATTATTGTTATCACTAATATTATTATCATTATCATTATTAGTATTATTCTTATTATTAACATAATTATCATTCTTAACAATATCATTATTATTATTAATATTATCATTATCACTATTATCATTAGTAGAAAAGTTATTATAGTTATTATTATTATTATCAGTATTAGTATTATTATTATTACCATTATTACTAAAAGTAACATTATTTTTAAATCTGTTGTTTTTGTTAAAACTAGTATTATCATTAAAAGTAACATCTTTACTAACATTATTATTATTAGTAGTAGTATTATCAATATCATTATTATTAAAATTATTATGATTATAAAGGTTTTAAAGATATTGTTAAGGTTATAAGTATAAAAAAAATAAAGATTACATATACAAAAATATATTTAAATTACATAATTTAACTATATTAATATTAATATTTCTATATATAAAATAAAAATATATAAATAAATAATGAAACTTATAAATTATTAAATATAACAAATACATCATTAATAACAATATATAGATTTATTCGATTACGAGTAAATGTTTTTAATATATATATATATATGATATAGGTTCGTGAATCCAAGGCCAACCCTGCATTATTCAGTATCGTCGTATGAATATTTTTACTACAAAATATTGTATCGTTAGTTCATTTGATTCCCTTTTACTCTTTATATTTTTGGGACTGAGAATACATGCGCTGTTTTTACAACTGTTTTATTAAATGCCTTTGAAATCTATATTTTTGGACTGAGAATATATGAGATGCTTTTATAAATGTTTGACGAGATAGACACAAATAAAACATTCCTCGAATGAATTATTATACAGACAGAAGTTATGTTGATTATTATTGAATTAGTTGAACGTTATAATTGCCACTAATTGATGTGAATATTTCTCCTTGATTATTATAGCTTGGTAACATAAGAATTAGGAAACGGGTATGGCCCCTAATTCACGCGAATTCTAAAGGTAGCTACCGGGTTTAACACCCCCACCCAGAATGTTCACTAGATGGAAGAGCTAGTGGGCATGGTGTTTAGTACTTCGAGGTTTATATATTTATTACATACTGAAAGTTCTGTTTATTTTGGGGATATTTGTAGTGACCCGAACTTTTCCATGTTTATATATATTAAATGAAATTGTTATTTACATGATTAAGTGTTTCCAACATGTTAAGCAATCAAACTTGTTAAGACGTGATTAATTGTAATAGGTTTCATATAGACAATTGACCACCCAAGTTGACCGGTGATTCACGAACGTTAAAACTTGTAAAAAACTATATGATGACATATATATAGATATATTTATAGTTAACATGATAAATAATAAGTAAAAATATCATTAAGTATATTAACAATGAACTACATATGTAAAAACAAGACTACTAACTTAAGGATTTCGAAACGAGACATATATGTAACGATTATCGTTGTAACGACATTTAAATGTATATATATATCATATTAAGATATATTAATACATCATAATATCATGATAATGTAATAATTTAACATCTCATTAGACATAATAAACATTGGGTTAACAACATTTAACAGGATCGTTAACTTAAAGGTTTCAAAACAACACTTACATGTAACGACTAACGATGACTTAACGACTAAGTTAAAATGTATACACATGTAGTGTTTTAATATGTATTCATACACTTTTGAAAGACTTCAAAACACTTATCAAAGTACTTCTACTTAACAAAAATTCTTACAATTACATCCTCATTCATTTTCATCAACAATTTTACTCGTATACACCCGTATTCGTACTCGTACAATACACAGCTTCTAAATGTATTTACTATTGGTATATACACTTCAATGATCAGCTCTTAGAAGCCCATGTGAGTCACCTAACTAGGTGGGAACCATCATTTAACATCTAGTATGAAATATCTCACAAAATAACAAACAAATGGACCCTATATGATGCATGCATATTCGCGTGAATGAAGGTGTCCACAGACAATTTCATTTTGCAATTTACATGCATCAAACTACTCTCTCTCAAGTGTTCTTCCATTGTTTTATGTGTTCTTCATCATCTTCATCAAAATCTAGCTCAATCTAGTTCATAAATCCATACATAAACCAAGTTATAAAACAACTACTCAAGAACACACCAACAACACTTCCAAGTTTGCTAGCTTGCTTCCAATCCTGCAAATCCATTTTTAGTGATCATTTAACCTCAAGAAATCTTTCTTATTTAAAGTAAGATATCTTTCTAATATAAGGTAATACTCATATTCAAACTTTAATTCAATTTCTATAACTTTAACAATCTTATTTCGAGTGGAAATCTTACTTGAACTTGATTTCGTGTCATGATTCTACTTCAAGAACTTTCAAGCCATCCAAGGATCCTTTAAAGCTAGATCTATTTTTTCTCATTTCCAGTAGGTTTATCCACAAAACCTGAGGTAGTAATGATTTTCATAACATCATTCGATTTATATATATAAAACTACCTTATTCGAAGGTTTAAACTTGTAATCACTAGAACATAGTTTAGTTAATTCTAAACTTGTTCGCAAAAAAAAGTTAATCCTTCTAACTTGACTTTTAAAATCAAATAAACACATGTTCTATATCTATATGATATGCTGACTTAATGATTTAAAACCCGGAAACACGAAAAACACCGTAAAACCTAATATACGCCGTCGTAGTAACACCGCGGGCTGTTTTGGGTTAGTCAATTAAAAACTATGATAAACTTTGATTTAAAAGTTTTTCTTCTGGGAAAATGATTTTTCTTATGAACATGAAACTATATTCAAAAATCATGGTTAAACTCAAAGTGGAAGTATGTTTTCCAAAATGGTCATCTAGACGTCGTTCTTTTGACTGAAATGACTACCTTTACAAAAATGACTTGTAACCTATATTTCTGACTATAAACTTTTACTTTTTATATTTAGATTCATAAACTTAAGTTCAATATGAAACCATAGCAACTTCAATAACTCAAAACGGATTTAAATCGAAGAAGTTATGGGTAAAAAAGATTGGATAATTTTTCTTGTTGTAGCTACGTGAAAATTGGTAACAAATATATATTAATCATATCCTAGCTAACTTATATTATATTATACATGTATTCTATTATATTATGTAATCTTGGGATACCATAGACACATATGCAAATGTTTTGACATATCATATCGACCCATCTATATATATTATTTGGAACAACCATAGACACTCTATATGCAGTAATGTTTGAGTTAGCTATACAGGGTTGAGGTTGATTCCAAAAATATATATACTTTGAGTTGTGATCTAGCCTGAGACGTGTATACACTGGGTCGTGGATTGAGTCAAGATATTATATATCAATTTATTTCTGTACATCTAACTATGGACAACTAGTTGTAGGTTACTAACAAGGACAGCTGACTTAATAAACTTAAAACATTAAAACGTATTAAAAATGTTGTAAATATATTTTGAACATACTTTGATATATATGTACATATTTGTTATAGGTTTGTGAATCGACCAGTGGTCAAGTCTTACTTTCCGACAAAGTAAAAATCTGTGAAAGTGAGTTATAGTCCCACTTTTAAAATCTAATATTTTGGGATGAGAATACATGCAGTTTTATAAATGTTTTACGAAATAGACACAAGTAAATGAAACTACATTATACGGGTGAATGATCGAAGCCGAATATGCCCCTTTTACTTGGTAACCTAAGAATTAGTAAACCGATCTACTAATTGACGCGAATCCTAAAGATAGATCTATTGGGCCAAACGAACCCCATCCAAAGTATCGGATGCTTTAGTACTTCGAATTCGTTATTATCATGTCCGGAGGATTTCTCGGAATGATAGGGGATATTCTTATATGCATCTTGTTAATGTCGGTTACCCGGTGTTCACCATATGAATGATTTTTATCTCTATGTATGGGATGTATATTGAAATATGAAATCTTGTGGTCTATTATTACGATTTGATAAATATATAGGTTAAACCTATAACTCACCAACATTTTTGTTGACGTTTAAAGTATGTTTATTCTCAGGTGATTATTATGAGCTTCCGCTGTTGCATGCTAATATATGGACAAGATTTAGTGTCAGCATGCTTGTATAATATTGTTTAAAACTGCATTCGAGATTTACTTTGTTGTAACATATTAATATTGTAAATCAATATGTATTGGTAGTGTGTAAGTGTGATATTTTTAGATTATCATTTCTGGATAATCTAGGTGGTGACTTTTTATCCTTGTCGATAAAATAAAGGTTATGGTTTGTTTTTAAAAACGAATGCAGTCTTTAAAAAACGTCTCATATAGAGGTCAAAACCTTGCAACGAAATCATTAATATGGAATGTTTATAATCAATATGAACGGGACATTTCAGTTGGTATCCGAGCGTTGGTCTTAGAGAACCAGATTTTGTATTAGTGTGTCATATCGAGTTTATTAGGATACATTAGTGAGTCTGGACTTCGACCGTGTTTTCTTTAAAAACGATTGCTTAACACTTTTGTTAGAAACTATATATTATTAACATGTAAATATTATGTGATATATTAACCTCTTAATATGTTTGATATTGTGTGATAGATGTCTACCAATAGTACAAATCCCATCGACTCACCTAATTATAATGAAGAGTCGAATATACTTTGGGAAGATTCAAAAATTTCCGAAGAGGAACCGGAAGAGGAGGAACCAGAAGTGGAGGAACCGGAAGAAGAGGAACCGAAAGAAGAGGAACCGAAAGAAGAGGAACCGGAAGAGGAGGAACTGGAAGAAGAAGAGGTTCCGGAGGAAGAAATATTGATACCTACAATAAATCGATTAAATAAAAGAAAATCATCAACCAACGGACCAAAGTTAAAAATGGTCAATGGTGTTTCCGTCGAGGAAGCAAAATATTGGGAAGATTACCAATTTTTCGATGAATCGGATCCCGATGAGGATTCCGATGATGTTATAGAAATTACCTCGACCCAATTTAATAAAGTAAAAGAAAATAATAAGGGAAAAGGTATAAAAATAGAGAAACCTGATTCCAACCCCGATGAACTTTATATGTATCGGCAACGTTCGTATTCCCTAAATTGTAACAATAACCCGGGAACCTCTAAACCACCAGGTTTTTCTAAACCATTATGGAAAATGACGGCTCGTATTAGAGGAACACCATATATCCCTAGAAAATTAGGAAAACGAACCAAGTCCGAAGAAGAAGAAACCAGTGATTCAGATTAGAGGGTTGTAATCATGTTGTGTATTATATGTATTGTAGTGTGCTTGTACTTTTATGTTCTATGTAAAATTGCTTGTATTGTTTGTTAATTATCTTTTACGAATCTAATCCATGTCTATTTTACAGTATAAAAACAAAATGGATGTTAAGGGTAGAGAACCGAATATTTTAGAAGACCTACCAGAGGATTTGATTAAAGAAATCTTGTCTAGAGTCGGTCAGAATTCATCAGCATATTTAGTTATGGCGAAATTAACTTGTCAAACATTCGAAAGACTTTCCAGAAATGCCTTAGTTTATAAAAGGCTTTCCTTTGATTGGTGGGGTATATCACATTGGGGAGACCGTAAGTTACGACGTGTTTTCTTTAAAGCATTAAATACGGGGAACCCAAATGCAATTTTACGCTACGGGTTAAGAACCTATTTTGACTCAACATATCCCAACATAGGATTTCGTGAGTTAGGAAGAGCTTCTAACATGCAACATAAAGAAGCATGTTATACTTACGGGTTAGTGATGTTCGCTTCTTACCAAAGTGAGAAAAAGAACATCGGATTACAACTTTTAAATAAAACCTTCCCACAAGTGACGGATTCAGTAGTTGGGGTGAGAAACAAGGTTTTTAGATTATTATGGGGCTGTTGGACATTACGAAACCCTCGTCTTTTTGACGACATTACAACATGCTACCTAGCCAATGGTCATAATGGTTACTTTCCACAAGACCAAGGATGGGAAGTCGTCTTAGTAAAACCAGAATGCATGACTTATTTTTGGACTTATGAATTACGTGTCTTTGTTTCTTTTGCTGAACAACTTGCTTATTCACTAGAATTACCTTTATAGCTGCCGGGTAGTAAAGTTATTATGTGCTATATTTCATCCTGTATGTATAATAGCGGTATTTCAAGTTTGTAAAATATTGTATAAAATTTGAACGCGAAATATTATTATAATCAGTTTTTTCATAAAGAATTGTAGTAGTTGAATTGTATATTAGCTACTAAGTATGAACTTAACGGGTAGGTACTACCCGAATTAAAACTATAAAATGCTAATATGAAAAAAAAAGCTTTTATAAATGAGTTCATACTATGCTACGAAATACTATTGACTACTCTTAAAATTCTATATGATTAACTTAATTCTTTGGGCTATTTTTGAAGGAAATGGCACCGACAACTCGTCAGAATTTGAACATGAGTGAGGAAGACTTCCATGTTTTCCTTGCAACAAACATAGCCGCAGTACAGGCTGCGATGCAAAATAACAATAACTCTGGATCTAGCAGTGGAACTAATTCCACAAGAAATCGTGTAGGATGCTCCTACAAAGAATTCACTGCCTGCAAACCTTTGGAATTTGATGGAACCGACGGACCAATTGGATTGAAACGGTGGACTGAGAAAGTCGAATCGGTGTTTGCCATAAGTAAGTGTACTGAAGAGGACAAAGTTAAGTACGCTACGCATACCTTCACAGGTACTGCATTAACGTGGTGGAACACCTATCTTGAACAGGTAGGATAAAATGCTGATTACGCACTACCATGGTCGGCATTCAAGCAATGGATGAACGAGCAGTACCGTCCTAGAAATGAAGTCAATAAGCTCAAGGTAGAACTTAGAGAGTTACGAACACAAAGGTTCGACATTACCATATATGAAGAAGATGAAGAAGAGAAGATCGACGCGTTTGTAAAAGAGTCACCAGTATAACAACAATGACAATTACAATCACAATCGCAACAACTACCCCAACAACCGCAACAACAATCGCAACAATAACCGTAATCCTAACAATAACTACAACAAACGTCCCAACAATAACAACTACAACAACCATTTCAACAACAATAACAATCCCAACAACAACCTCAATAACAACAACGGCAACAAAAACCGAAAACAACCATGTCATAGGTGTGAAGAAAACCACCCGGGGTTTTGCACGACATTTTGCAGCAGGTGTAAAAGAAATGGTCATAGCGCGACAAAGTGTGAGGTCTACGGACCAAAGTTTAACAGAACTAAAGGAACAAATAGTGTCAGAACAAGTAATGCCGGAACAAATAGTGTCGGAGCAAGTTATACCAACGCTGTTTGTTTTAAATGTGGAAAACCAGGCCACATTATTAGAAATTTCCCGAATCAGGGGAATACTAATGGACAGAGCCGCGGAAGAGTTTTCAATATTAATGCGACAGAAGTGCAGGAAGACCCGGAGCTTGTTACGAGTACGTTTCTTATTGACAATAAATCTGCTTATGTTTATTTGATTTGGGTGCGGATAGAAGCTATATGAGTAGAGATTTTTGTGCTAAATTAAGTTGCCCATTGACGCCTTTGGATAGTAAATTTTTACTCGAATTAGCAAACGGTAAATTAATTTCAGCAGATAATATATGTCGAGAGAGAGAAATTAAACTGGGTGATGAAACGTTTAAAATTGATTTAATACCAGTCGAGTTTGGGAGTTTTGATGTAATAATTGGCATGGACTGGTTGAAAAAGGTGAGATCAGAGGTCGTTTGTTACAAAAATGCGATTCGCATTATGTGTGGAAAAGGAAAACCTTTAATGGTGTACGGAGAAAAGAACAACTCGAAGTTAAATCTTATTAGTAGTTGAAGGCGCAAAAAATAATAAGAAAAGGTTGTTACGTCATTCTAGCACACATCAAAGAAGTTAAACCTGAAGAAAAGAACATCAGTGATGTTCCCGTCTCAAAAGAATTTCCCGATGTATTTCCAAAAGAATTACTGGGATTACCCTCACATCGATCCGTTGAATTTCAAATAGACCTTGTACCAGGAGCTGCACCAATAGCTCGTGCTCCATACATACTCGCACCCACCGAAATGAAAGAATTACAAAGTCAATTACAGGAACTTTTAGAGCGTGGTTTCATTCGACCAAGTACATCACCATGGGGAGCTCCTGTTCTATTTGTCAAGAAGAAATATGGTATATTCAGGTTGTATATCGACTACCGAGAGTTGAACAAACTTACCATCAAGAACCGTTACCCATTACCGAGAATCGACGACTTATTTGATCAACTACAAGGCTCGTCGGTTTATTCGAAGATTTATTTACGTTCTGGGTATCATCAAATACGGGTGAAGGAGGATGATATTCCAAAGACTGCTTTTAGGACGCGTTACGGTCATTACGAGTTTATGGTTATGCCGTTTGGATTGACTAACGCACCCGCTGTGTTCATGGACCTCATGAACCGAGTGTGTGGGCCATATCTTGACAAGTTTGTCATTGTTTTCATCGATGACATACTTATTTACTCAAAGAATGATCAAGAGCACGAAGAACATTTGAGAAAAGTGCTAGAGTTACTGAGAAAAGAAAAACTGTACGCTAAGTTTTCAAAGTGTGCATTTTGGTTGGAAGAAATTCAATTCCTCGGTCACATAGTGAACAAAGAAGGTATTCAGGTGGATCCAGCAAAAATTGAGATCGTTGAAAAGTGGGAAACCCCGAAAACTCCGAAGCATATACGCCAATTTTTAGGACTAGCTGGTTACTACAGAAGGTTCATCCAAGACTTTTCTAGAATAGCAAAACCCTTGACTGCATAAACGCATAAAGGGAAAAAATTTGAATGGAAAGATGAACAAGAGAAAGCGTTTCAATTGTTAAAGAAAAAGTTAACTATGGCACCTATATTGTCATTACCTGAAGGGAATAATGATTTTGTGATATATTGTGACGCCTCAAAGCAAGGTCTCGGTTGTGTATTAATGCAACGAACGAAGGTAATTGCTTATGCGTCTAGACAATTGAAGATTCACGAGCAGAATTATACGACGCATGATTTGGAATTAGGCGCGGTTGTTTTTGCATTAAAGACTTGGAGGCACTACTTATATTGGGTCAAAAGTATTATATATATCGACCACAAAAGTCTTCAACACATATTTAATCAGAAACAACTAAACATGAGGCAGCCCAGATGGATTGAATTATTGAATGATTATGACTTTGAGATTCGTTACCACCCGGGGAAGGAAAATGTGGTAGCCGACGCCTTGAGCACAAAGGACAGAGAACCCATTCGAGTAAAAGCTATGAATATAATGATTCACACTAACCTTACTACTCAAATAAAGGAGGCGCAACAAGGAATTTTAAAAGAGGGAAATTTAAAGGATGAAATACCCAAAGGATCGAAGAAGCATCTTAATATTCGGGAAGACGGAATCCGGTATAGGGCTGAAAGAATTTGGGTACCAAAATTTGGAGATATGAGAGAAATGGTACTTAGGGAAGCTCATAAAACCAGATACTCAATACATCCTGGAACGGGAAAGATGTACAAGGATCTCAAGAAACATTTTTGGTGGCCGGGTATGAAAGCCGATGTTGCTAAATACGTAGGAGAATATTTGACGTGTTCTAAAGTCAAAGCGGAGCATCAGAAACCATCAGGTCTACTTCAATAACCCGAAATCCTGGAATGGAAATGGGAAAACATTACCATGGATTTCATCACTAAATTGCCAAGGACTGCAAGTGGTTTTGATACTATTTGGGTAATAGTTGATCGTCTCACCAAATCAGCACACTTCCTGCCAATAAGAGAAGATGAAAAGATGGAGAAGTTAGCACGACTGTATTTGAAGGAAGTTGTCTCCAGACATGGAATACCAATCTCTATTATCTCTGATAGGGATGGCAGATTTTTTTCAAGATTCTGGCAGACATTACAGCAAGCGTTAGGAACTTGTCTAGACATGAGTACTGTCTATCATCTACAAACTGATGGGCAGAGTGAAAGGATGATACAAACACTTGAAGACATGCTACGAGCATGTGTTATTGATTTTGGAAACAGTTGGGATCGACACCTTTCGTTAGCAGAATTTTCCTACAACAACAGCTATCATTCAAGCATTGAGATGTCGTCGTTTGAAGCACTTTATGGTAGAAAGTGCATGTCTCCGATTTGTTGGAGTGAAGTGTGGGATAGACAGATTACGGGTCCAGAGATAATACAAGAAACTACCGAGAAGATCATCCAAATTCAACAACGGTTGAAAACCTCCCAAAGTCGACAAAAGAGCTACGCTGACATTAAAAGATAAGATATAGAATTTGAAATTGGAGAGATGGTCATGCTTAAAGTTACACCTTGGAAAGGTGTTGTTCGATTTGGTAAACGAGGGAAATTAAATCCAAGGTATATTGGACCATTCAAGATTATTGATCATGTCGGACCAGTAGCTTACCGACTTGACTTACCTCAACAACTCGCGGCTGTACATAACACTTTCCACGTCTCGAATTTGAGAAATGTTTTGCTAAAGAAGATCTCACTATTCCATTAGACAAAATCCAAATCAACGAAAAACTTCAATTCATCGAAGAACCCGTCGAAATAATGGATCGTGAGGTTAAAAGACTTAAGCAAAACAAGATACCAATTATTAAGGTTCGATGGAATGCTTGTAGAGGACGTGAGTTCACCTGGTAATGAGAAGATCAGATAAAGAAGAAATACCCGCACTTATTTCCAGAAGATACGTCAACACCTCCAACTGCTTAAAATTTCGGGACGAAATTTATTTAACGGGTAGGTACTGTAGTGACCCAAAATTTTCCATGTTTATATATATTAAATGAAATTGTTATTTACATGATTAAGTGTTTCCAACATGTTAAGCAATCAAACTTGTTAAGACGTGATTAATTGAAATAGGTTTCATATAGACAATTGACCACCCAAGTTGACCGGTGATTCACGAACGTTAAAACTTGTAAAAAACTATATGATGACATATATATAGATATATTTATAGTTAAAATGATAAATGATAAGTAAACATATCATTAAGTATATTAACAATGAACTACATATGTAAAAACAAGACTACTAACTTAAGGATTTCGAAACGATACATATATGTAACGATTATCGTTGTAACGACATTTAAATGTATATATATCATATTAAGATATATTAATACATCATAATATTATGATAATGTAATAATTTAACATCTCATTAGACATAATAAACATTGGGTTAACAACATTTAACAGGATCGTTAACTTAAAGGTTTCAAAACAACACTTACATGTAACGACTAACGATGACTTAGCGACTCAGTTAAAATGTATACACATGTAGTGTTTTAATATGTATTCATACACTTTGGAAAGACTTCAAGACACTTATCAAATTACTTCTACTTAACAAAAATGCTTACAATTATATCCTCATTCATTTGCATCAACAATTTTACTCGTATACACACGTATTCGTACTCGTACAATACACAGCTTCTAAATGTATTTACTATTGGTATATACACTCCAATGATCAGATCTTAGCAGCCCATGTGATTCACTTAACCATGTGGGAACCATCATTTAACATCTAGTATGAAATATCTCACAAAATAACAAACTAATGGAGCCTATATGATGCATGCATATTCACGTAAATGAAGGTATCCACAGACACTTTCATTTTGCAAATTACATGCATCAAACTACTCTCTCTCTCATGTGTTCTTCCATTATTCTAAGTGTTCTTCATCATCTTCATCAAAATCTAGCTCAATCTAGTTCATAAATCCATACATAAACCAAGTTATAAAACAACTACTCAAGAACACACCAACAACACTTCCAAGTTTGCTAGCTTGCTTCCAATCTTGCATATCCATTTTTAGTGATCATCCAACCTCAAGAAATCTTTATTAATTATAATAAGATATCTTTTTAATATAAGGTAATACTCATATTCAAACTTTGATTCAATTTCTATAACTTTAACAATCTTATTTCGAGTGGAAATCTTACTTGAACTTGTTTTCGTGTCATGAATCTACTTCAAGAACTTTCAATCCATCCAAGGATCCTTTGAAGCTAGATCTATTTTTTCTCATTTCCATTAGGTTTATCCAAAAAACCTGAGGTAGTAATGATATTCTTAACATCATTCGATTTATATATATAAAACTATCTTATTCGAAGGTTTAAACTTATAATCACTAAAACATAGTTTAGTTAATTCTAAACTTGTTCGCAAACAAAAGTTATCCCTTCTAACTTGACTTTTAAAATCAAGTAAACACATGTTATATATCTATATTATATGCTAACTTAATGATTTAAAACCTGGAAACACAAAAAACACCGTAAAACCGAATATACGCCGTCGTAGTAACACCGCGGGCTGTTTTGGGTTAGTTAATTAAAAACTATGATAAACTTTGATTTAAAAGTTGTTCTTCTGGAAAAATGATTTTTCTTATGAACATGAACCTATATCCAAAAATCATGGTTAAACTCAAAGTGGAAGTATGTTTTCCAAAATGGTCATCTAGACGTTGTTCTTTCGACTGAAATGACTACCTTTACAAAAACAACTTTTAACCTGTATTTCTGACTATAAACTTTAACTTTTTCTGTTTAGATTCATAAACTTAAGTTCAATATGAAACCATAGCAACTTGAGTCACTCAAAATGGATTTAAAACGAAGAAGTTATGGGTAAAATAAGATTGGATAATTTTTCTTGTTGTAGCTAAGTGAAAATTGGTAACAAATCTATTTTAATCATATCCTAGCTAACTTATATTGTATTATACATGTATTCTATTATATTATGTAATCTTGGGATACCATAGACACGTATGCAAATATTTTGACATATCATATCGACCCATCTATATATATTATTTGGAACAACCATAGACACTCTATATGCAGTAATGTTTGAGTTAGCTATACAGGGTTGAGGTTGATTCCAAATATATATATACTTTGAGTTGTGATCTAGCCTGAGACGTGTATACACTGGGTCGTGGATTGAGTCAAGATATTATATATCAATTTATTTCTGTACATCTAACTATGGACAACTAGTTGTTGGTTACTAACAAGGACAGCTGACTTAATAAACTTAAAACATTAAAACGTATTAAAAAAGATGTAAATATATTTTGAACATACTTTGATATATATGTACATATTTGTTATAGGTTCGTGAATCGACCAGTGGCCAAGTCTTACTTCCCGACAAAGTAAAAATCTGTGAAAGTGAGTTATAGTCCCACTTTTAAAATCTAATATTTTGGGATGAGAATACATGCAGTTTTATAAATGTTTTACGAAATAGACACAAGTAAATGAAACTACATTATATGAGTGAATGATCGAAGCCGAATATGCCCCTTTTGCTTGGTAACCTAAGAATTAGTAAACCGATCTACTTATTGACGCGAATCTTAAAGATAGATCTATTGGGCCTAACGAACCCCATCCAAAGTACCGGATGCTTTAGTACTTCGAATTCTTTATTATCATGTCCGAAGGATTTCTAGGAATGATAGGGGATATTCTTATATGCATCTTGTTAATGTCGGTTACCAGGTGTTCACCATATGAATGATTTTTATCTCTATGTATGGGATGTATATTTAAATATGAAATCTTGTGGTCTATTATTATGATTTGATAAATATATAGGTTAAACCTCTAACTCGCCAACATTTTTGTTGACGTTTAAAGCATGTTTATTCTCAGGTGATTATTAAGAGCTTCCGCTGTTGCATGCTAATATATGGACAAGATTTGGTGTCAGCATGCTTGAATAATATTATTTTAAACTGCATTCGAGTTTTACTTTGTTGTAACATATTAATATTGTAAACCAATATGTATTGGTAGTGTGTAAGTGTAATATTTTTAGATTATCATTTCTGGATAATCTAGGTGGTGACTTTTTAACCTTGTCGATAAAATAAAGGTTATGGTTTGTTTTTAAAAACGAATGCAGTCTTTGAAAAACGTCTCATATAGAGGTCAAAACCTCGCAACGAAATCAATTAATATGGAACGTTTATAATCAATATGAACGGGACATTTCAATATTTACAATGCACTTTAAATGTTAAGGTCAGTTACCAAGCCAAGCAAAGAAAGCAAAGTGAATGTTATATATCGAGAGAATGATTTTTATGCACAGGTTATGTGTATGATATTTTGTACACAAGATATGTGTACGGTTACTAAGATTTATGAAAAATGGTTTCGTACACGAGAAAGGTGTACTGTATTTAAAAGATATCGCATGTACATTACAGGTGGGTATAGGATTCGGGCCCATTTGTACCATGCACATTTAACTTGTGGTCTATCAAAATGATGAATTTTATTGTTTATGATAAACCTATGAACTCACCAACTTTTTGGTTGACACTTTTAATACATGTTTATTCTCAGGTATTAAAGAAATCTTCCGCTGTGTATTTGCTCAATTTAGGAATATTACTTGGAGTCATTCATGACATATTTCAAAAGACGTTGCATTCGAGTCATTGAGTTCATCAATATTATTATTAAGTCTATTATAGTTGGATATATTATGAAATGGTATGCATGCCGTCAACTTTTGATGTAATGAAAGTTTGTCTTTTAAAAACGAATGCAATGTTTGTAAAATGTATCATATAGAGGTTAAATATCTTGCAATGAAATCAATTATTATGTAACGTTTATAATCGATATGAACGGGGCATTTCAGTTGGTATCAGAGCGGTGGTCTTAGTGAACCAGGTCTTGCATTAGTGTGTCTAACTGATAGTTGATAAGATATATTAGTAAGTCTAGACTTCGACCTTAGCTGCATGTCAAAAAGTTTTGCTTATCATTTCTTGTCGGAAATTACCTACTTATCATTCTTAGTCTAAACACATCTTACTGCATTAATTGCATGAATAGTGCATAGACAAAATTCATATCTTAGCGTATCTGTTACTATAAACTTTGCCTGACATATTCCTTAAATTTCTCCGTAATTTACAAAATCTTTTGTTCTATATATATAGATATTCTATGTAGTTAGGATACCATCTGATAGCCGGAAATCATTTCATATCAAAAAATCATTTATTCAATCGTACGAAATGGAACTCGCCACTAGTTCAAGTCCCTCGGATTCTGATATGGAGTTTCACTCGAGCTCCAAAATCAGTGCGACCGGAATGGATCAACCAATCAGCCATCATCAATTCTGGATGAATTGGGGATGGGTTCGTAGTCGACTTAATTAATGGAGACGAGAAGAAGGCGATTCTTTCCACCAAACAAATTCACCTCTTAGTGAAGAACCTGAAGCACTTACTGGCGAACCTGTTCGAAACACCATATTCACCCTCATTGCTAGGATATCTCACAACGATTATATGATATCCCAAATTCTAAACCTTATTCATCCGCTTGTTCCAACCGCCAATCATCCCGGAGTAATAGAAGAAGTCAACGAGCTTCGCGCTCGAGTAGTGACTTTGGAGAATGTGATGCACAATTGGTAAGCATCACAAGAAACATCGACAACACCACCAAAATCAACATTAATACCACCAACAACCATATTCGCACCGCAAACCTCAACACAATCTGTCCCACGAGCATCAACATCGTACGCACCATAGATACCAGGGAGTACTAATAAAAATCAACGATGAAGTATTGATTTATAACTTCATTGAAGAAATATTAGGCGGCGATTATGTAATCTCTAAAGTTTTAGAGATTATTCATTCTAGTTCTAACCAAAAACCAAATGAGATTAATATCATATTAACTCATTAAATCCATGATTACATCGGAAGAAAATATATATGTATATATATTTTCATAAAGATTGTAATTGAAAATTCTTATGTACAAACTGTTAATGATGAGAATATTTTAACGGGTACGTAATACACGATAAATATTTAGATTTCACATTAATAAGTTACACTGTACATTCTTCCAATCTGATTCAACAGTCATTTACTATCCTACTTACATCCACAGATATAAGTATCCGATCACCGCATAATAACCATTTTCATTCAAATTCATATTTGGATTTTGACCTATCAGAATCCAACAAGTGACATAATGAAGAAAACATTGGACAAAATACAATTTGTTAGAAACAAACAAATTAACTATGAGAAATTCTGTTAAGAATCCACGCTAACAAAATCCTAGCTAACTGTTCCTAGCTAACTGTTAACTCCTTATTACATTTATTTATCGCAATTTATTTATCACAATTTTAATTCTCGCAATTTTATTTATCGTCATTTAATTTCTGTTATTTATTTTAAGCACTTTAAATATCGTCGGATAAATCGGGACACATATATAATGTTTTGACATATCATATCGACGTCATCTATATATATTATTTGGAATAACTGTAAGTCACTCTATATTGCGGTAATGCTCGAGTTAGCATATAAAGGGTCGAGGTTGATTCTAAAATAACATATATACTTTGAGTTGTGATCGAGTCTGAGACATGTATACAATGGGTCACGACACGTATTAATTAATTCGAATATAATATATTAAATTATATATGAATTATTGAACTACTAACTGTGGACTACTAACATTGGACAATTAAAATGAATTAAAATATTGATTATAACATATGAAACTAAACATTTCTTCAAGTTTTCCACTTGATTTCATCTTAAACCTCATTTGTATCTTGACGATTACAATCTGCGTTCAAACCTTTCATGATTCTTGAAAACACCACAATCGAGAGGATGAACCAACCGCACTTCATCTACGGAAGGAAAGATTCATGCATATAGTTATGTACCTGAAAAACTCTCAAAAACTGAGTAAACGTTTAACACGTAGCTGTGCTAATTCCTTTAGCGTTATTATTACCAAAAATAACTTTGCAACTCCTGTTCGAGATAGCCAGTTTTGTCACGACTCCAGCAAGTCAACTTCGACTTTTCGTTCGAAACAACCTTATTATAACCCTGATATATACGATTACCTTCTTCGTGATTGTTACTGGGGGACCTTTTATATCCCACCACATTAACAGTAAACTTATCAGCAACTTCGTTACTCTTTGATTTAAATCTCTCAGAAAAATCACTATATTTAATCATTGAAACCCCATCATGTATTCATCTACATCCTGTAACAATAATTGCCATACCAACTACTGGGAATCATCAATCATCAATCTCGAATCTCGAAGCGTTTTCACTTCAAAAGTTATATATACATATAACGAGTAACTCCTGGAAATTTTGATCTTTAATTCTGAAATTCTGAAAAACACCCAGTCTACGAATCAATACAGTAAATTTTGAAAAGCTGAATGAAGCAACAGAAACTATAGACAACCGTAACTGTCAAAAGTTGATAATAAAGAATAGTATGTTGGCAAAGCTCAGAAAAGTTGAAACTGGAAAACGGATTGAGCAAACCATGAAGGAGACTGTAGACAAATCATAAAGACTAAACATGCCTTCAAAGAATCCAAATGATTCAGTATCTGCTGAAGTCTTTAGCAAATACCTTGCTCCTTACTCTAAACCCTTGCAGACAATATTCTTCATCATTATCTGATCTTAGATATTCTAAGAGATCATCATATCTTTCATTATAAATATCCTCGATATTCCTGAAAATATTTTCATAACTATTCTTATCCGAAATTATTTACCTCTTCGCGCTATCTGTGTTACATCATAAAAGAAACTATTTTAGTTTCTAAATTCTGAAACCTTTCAGTTTAAAGTATGAATGTTTTTGAAGTAGTGTTGGAAACTGATGCATGAGTTAGTATAATATAATGACACTTGATCAACGTGATTATATTACAGTAAGTCATGCTGAGTTTCTAATGAAACATGATGATTCACAGACCATACCTTCATCATGTGCCATGTTACACGACTCTTATATTCTACGTAATCTCCGAACATATCGAGAACATATCTTCCTGATAGTTCTATCTCCTCTCTTGAATTCTGGTAATTTAACCAATCAAGATCGTGCTATTACAATATCTCTCTTAGAACGTTAGCTATGTTCATTTCGAATTTCATATCTACGAATTCTGGACCATTATTCGCTTAACTTAAAGTCGGGAAGAGAAAACAAAAGTATGGAACTCCAAAATATAAAGAAAATGAATATGGTGGATTTATAGTGAAATATCCGACAGAGAAATCGAAACAGATTATTACATTTAACCAAAGAGGATCCTAATTTCCTTAATTTATGAAGAATCGAATCTTAGTACAAAGATTTACTTTAAATCCCTTGAACTCTGGAAATCAATCGAATCTACGTCAAAAGATATGACAAAACTTTATTTTCTCATTTCACTCTTTTGCGATAGCTTCACTCGTACTCTTCACAAAAATCAAATTGTTTTATCTATATTACTCAATAATGATAAAACTCTTATTACCAGCTCATATTCGTCATGAAAACATTTTTATTGTTAGCCATAATGACCACAATCAAATTTCGGGGACGAAATTTCTTTAACGGGTAGGTACTGTGACGACCCGGAAATTTTCGACCAAATTTAAACTTAATTTTATTATGATTTCGACACGATAAGCAAAGTCTTTAAGTTGAATCTCAAAATTTTTGAACACTTTCAGGAAATCATTTGATCTTTGACTATTACCGACGATTCACGAACAATTATTTATAAATAAATGTGTATATATAAATATATGTATAAATATAAATATACATGTATATATAATAATGAGAAATAATAAAATGTCAATTAATCAGTAGGATTGAATATGTAAAATAATATATAATATAATTAGGTTGTTATTAAAATAAATATGTAGATATGATTCTTATACATAAATATTATTATATGTATATTATAATATATAAAATTTACAAATAATAAATATTCAATAAAAGCTATTATCTTATATGTAATTTCAAGATAAAGTATAAATGTTATATTAATAATATGAGCATTACTTTCAGTATTATTATTAACAGTAACATTAATAGTTGTATTATTAATAATATTATATCTAGTATAAACTATATGTATGTATATAAAATTTGATATATATAAGTGATAATATTATTATTAATACAAATTATTATCATTAATAATATTAATATCATTTATATTATTATCATTATTAAAATTATCCTTATTATAGTATTTATATTATCATATTATTAATTATCATTTATTATTATCAATAATATTATTATTAAAAATATAATTATTAGTATTATTAATAGTATCAATATAATTATATTAGTTAATTATCAAAAATAAGAAATTAGATATATACGTATACAGATATATATAACCAAAATAGGTAAATACAGATATATATATATATATATATATATATATATATATATATATATATATATATATATATATATATATATATATATATATATATATATATATATATATATAAATACATATATAGATGTATATATTTATAAAAAATGCAATTAAATATATATATATATATATATATATATATATAAAATTACGTATTCTGTTTCATATCATTTTCGAAGCTGTAGATGATTGATTTCCTGTCTCTGAAAATCTGTTACAAAACAAATTCAACTACAGCAATATCCAAATTCAGTTAGGAATCGTACGCCAATTTATTTTTTTTATTTTTTCTGTACCTGATGATTCTCTCTGTCGACACCAATTGGTCTCATTGTCATTGATAAACTTACTCGTTTTCCTCACCTTCTATATCAATTACAATTATTTTTAAATAAATTCCAATTGTTAATTTATTCAAATTTTTATTTTTGCAAGGAACATCTCTGTTCTTCACATTTGTAGTCAAATTTTGATTTCGAATATAATTTTAAAATCTATAAATGCAGAGATGTTAGGAATCCTTCGTTTAAACTTTCTGCAAAGTTTCAAAACCCAATTCATTATATCGAGTACGAATTTTGGAGTCAAAGATAATTCTTAAAAAGTCAACCGAATCGTTCTTGGTAAAATTCGAGTTTGTTTTGATGTTTCAAGTTCAAATAATGATTCCAATAGTTTCTAGTAGTGGATTACAATCTATTTCAGGTTATAACTTTCATCTATAACGTTATAAATTGCAAAATCAATTTTTTTTAGAGTAAAGAGCGACGAACAGCTGCTGTTATTTTTAAAAAAAAAAATTTTATCCAGTTAATCTCAATTAATCATTTACGTGTTGGATATTAAATCTAAAAATTGAGTTTGTAATTATTATTAAGATTAAATGGATTTTGGTTCGATTTTGATTTCCAAATGTAGAAGATGAAGAAGATGAAACAAATAAATGGGTTATATACATATGGGTTCGTATTATTTCAGAAAATGGGCAAACAGCCCAACGGTTTAGAGTGTTTGCAGGTATTCAGGTGGTCGCGGGTTCTAGCCCGGGCTGGGTCATTTATTTTTTTAACCCTCCTTTGATAAGGTAGCCTATCTTCTTTTATTATTATTATTATTATTATTATTATTATTATTATTATTATTATTATTATTATTATTATTATTATTATTATTATTATTATTGTTATTATGATTATTATTATTGTTATTATTACACTTATCATTATTGTTATTATTATTATTATTATTATCATTAAGTATTAGAATTATTAGTATTATTACTATTAAGTATTATGAATATTAGTTATTACTGTTATTATTACTAAAATAAGTATAAGTTACCATTTATTATTATTATTATTATTATCATAACCCCAGTTACAATTATGATTATTATTATTATTATTATTATTATTATTATTATTATTATTATTATTATTATTATTATTATTATTATTATTATTATTATTATTATTGTTATCACTAATATTATTATCATTATCATTATTAGTATTATTATTATTATTATTATTATTATTATTATTATTATTATTATTATTAACATAAGTATCATTCTTAACAATATCATTATTTTTATTAGTATTATCATTAGTAGAAAAATTATTATAGTTATTATTATTATCAGTATTAGTATTATTATTACCCATCTTCTATTAGGGGGATTAATCTTTGGCTTCTGATTGGTCCACGTGTCACTTCTCCTCTCATATTTTTACTGTTCACGTTTCCAAGGTATACATTTTTTTTTGATTTTTTTTTATTTCGTATTTGTATATTGTATGTGTGTGTATCGGTTTTTTAATTTTTTATTGTTAACGACTGACTTTCAGTCTTTGAGTGGAGAAAGGAGAAACATACCGCGTGACCGGCTACTGCTCACCCTCTCCTCTTTCTCTGTCATCTTACCCTGCTCCTTTCTCCCTCACCCTGCTCCTTCCTCCCTTATCCTGTTGCTTTATATCTTATTGATTTCCCATGGATTCTTCACAGTTGCTCCAAACCAATTTCTCTCATTGGTTACAGAAAATCGATTGGTTGCAGAAAGACAATTGCTTACGGGTTCGTTACTCTGTTCTTAATCTTTTTAATTGATGTTGTTCGTTTTCTATTCTTGGCTGTGGTTTTTGCATTGTTCTTGCGTTGTTCAGCATGTTGTTGATTCTCAGTCATTTTGATTTTTTTCCCTTTCATTGTTTGGTAATTCCCGTTATGAGGGGTTCTCGAAAAAGGGGAAAAAAAGTCAGCCGAATCGAATGTAGTTGGTGCTTCTGTTTCAGAAAGTGTTGTACCTTCAGGCCTGCACGTCGTTTCCTATAAAGAATCTAAGAAAAGGCCTTTTCTTCGTAGGGCACATGCCAGTGCTTCGGATTCTGCTGATGGTATGCTACTGTTTCTTATTTGATTTTTTTGTTGTTGATGCTCTTTTAAAAAGTTTTAACAAGTATCTGTTCTTGCAGTTTGTCTGACTATATATATGCTGGTTTACTGTCAAGTGCACTATCTTTGCCTTAATTTGTTTTTTGTTTCTATGCTGTTTTACTGTGACTTGCAATATCTTGGATCATGTTGTCTTTTGTTTGTTTGTGCTTTTCTTATATGTATGTTGTATTTTATATGTGTATGCTGTTTTTTATGCTCATTAGATTTGTTTTATTTTACCAGATAGCAAATAACAGTTTCAGCCTGGAATGTGTATTTGTATTTTTGTTGCCATTGTGGAGTGCAAGAGCCACTAAAATTGATAGCTTTACACATTTGCTAGCCTGGAAATTACCTATACCTCCTGTTCTTTGTTATCTGTTCTTTGTTATTTGTTTGTTGTTTTTGTGTTTCATTTAAATTTAATTTTTCCTGAATGATTTTCTTTGTTTTGTAAATAGCATATTTTAAACCTCAGTTTGTCAGTAGTTTCCCCTCTAAACCTGTAAGGAAAAAGGCAAAATTAACAAAAGCAAACCATTTCGTGTAACCAAGGGTTATATTGTGCCTTATTTGTTATATCTTTGGTATTTGTTATTTGTTGTTTGTTGCATGTATCAATATTCTGGTGAGATTTAGTATGTCTTCTGTTTGTGTACAAATTATGCTACCTTTATTTTGTAAAAAGTGAACTGGAGTTCTGCATTCCTTTTGTTATTGTGGGTGTTTGGATTTTCCCCATTTGTTAAAGCAGCTGATTCGTAAAGTGAACTGCAGTTTTGATAGCTTTATAAAGTAGTTCTGCTACTTTCATAAAACAGCTCATTTTACTGGCAGTTACCGTTGTTGAGTGTGCAAGTGATTTTCCTCTTTTCGTGCCTTTTTGTTCCTCTTTTCGTGCCTGTTTATACTTTCTGACAATTGCCTTGTGTTTGCGCAGACATATCTCCTTTATACCATAATTTAGTGTACTATACGGCCGTTTGTATGCAGTGCGAGTGTTTGTTCTGGCGCGCTAGCATAACAAAAACTATTGTATACGCTGTTTTTTGTCAGAAATTACCGACTGCAAGGCACCACCGCCTGATAAAGAAGACCACAACCACAGATAAATTATCTACATACTTAATATATATTTATATTTAGTACTGATTATTTACTTCCTTTTGATAGTATGGCACAAATAACGGCGCTGGCACAGCTGATACCGGGTGATAGAGATAGAACAATTTTAGCGAGAATTTATCGCAAGTGGGTTACTTACAGTTATCACAACCAGGCTCTGACCGGTAACTGTTGCATGCTCATCGATGAAATGGTATTCGTATTTTACATCTCTGCTAACCTGTTTTCATCTTTTATTTATACCGTCTGTTTGATGCTCTTTACATGTTGCAGCACTACCCTATGCTTGTGAGTATGCGATACAGTGATAAAGCTTACTTTGACGAGCTTATGCACTTGAACAAGATGTATGTAATTACAAACTTCTCGGTTCATGCTACAACTCGCTGGGAGAAGATATTACCAGGGCCAACGACATTGTCATTTGATCGCATCACAGTTTTTGAAGACCTTCCATTTGCAAACTACCATGACCATTACTTCCAGTTTGTTGCTTACAATCAATTACGCACGCGTGTACCAAACACCACTGTCCTCACTGGTATGTTTTGCATAATATCCTATGATTTCGATTTAAATGCTTAGACATACATTGATATGGAATATATGTAAACATACTACATTGGCTGCATTGATCGCCTTGAAGACCCTGTGGTGATTGGAGACGTTAACCGCAAACAGCTTACAAGAAGAAAAATCGACATCACCAATCTTGAGTAAGCCATTATTTAGGAAAAATAAATAAATATATGCATCGTTTGGGCATTTTCTTTAATTAATTTACAAACTTTTAAACACAACAACATTTACTAAAAAGAATGTGTTGCTGGGAAAAAAACTGAATTGCTTTTCGCAACAAGGGTGTACCAGCGTCGATTATTTTTGACAAACAGCAGCACAAATTTTTTCCCTTTTAGTTTTTTTTAGTCTCTATTTCTAACTGACAGTTTCACACACATTTGTGTACAGCGGTGATGCAATATAGCTTACTTTATAGAACGAGCTTGCAACTTCTTTTGACTCGGACGCATACGATGCTATGGAAAAACCAGTTGTGTTTGCGGTTAGCTCATGCCTCCCTAAGCTTTACCGTGGTATGTAACAATTTTAAACACAAACCTTGTAATTACTACATGAAATTGTTATCTGCCCATTAATAAAATTTGTTTGTGACCATTTGTTGCCTGTTTTTTCGCTTTGTTGTGTAAAAGGGGAACTCCAGCTTGGTTGCACCCAGGCAACACATTGTTATTTCAATCCAGCAATACCAGAATTTAACGACTCGATAGACGGGTGAGCATTGTCTTTTAAAGTAGCTACCCGTGCCGTTTTACTATATCGCTGGTTACTAACTTGCATTGGATATTCATGCAGTCACCGTGCACGCTTCTTGACAAACCCACCAATGATCATCAACTGACATCGATCACCAGACATGGCAATAGAACGGTTTCGCAACAGATTTGCCCTGCAAGAACTTCTGACCCATAACTTGAACAACTACAGGGTAGGCTTGCTACTGTATACTGCACAATCTATTTTACCAACTATTTACGTTACCATTAAATCTCTCTCAAACTGACCTAATAATATACGTATAAATTTGCAATTTCCAGAATGTATACTTCACTTGTGAAGGCACGATTGAACAAGTTGGTGGAAACAGAGACTGGTATTACAAAAGTTACAGTGAATGTTTGTTGAAAGTTACGGAGGACATTGACACTCCCAACAGTTACACATGCCGGGTCCACCGTACCAAAGCTACCTACACACCCACGTAAGAACACCTTGCAACCATAAATTTTCTCCTACTTAACTGCAGACTAACTGACTGATTTGATGACATGTTTCAGCTACTGCTTCAAAACTATCGTCAACGACACATCAAATATTGCGTTCTTTACCTTTTTCTCAAAAGCGGGTGATGTAATTGTTGGAACCACTTACAGCGACCTCGTAAAAACAGAGGTTATGATCAGCCTCATGAACTACCACCCATCATAAGAGCCATAGAAGGGCAGACTCACACATTCCAATTCCACTACAACCCTTAATCAAGGAAAACGCACCCAGAATTCATCTTCACAAGGCTTATTGACTAAATAACAAACGTAGCAACAAACAATGATGTTCCTAACACCTCGGTAGAAGTCGAAGACTTAGCAACAGGTTTGCCACCTGCATAATTATGTCTTTGTTCATTGCACTCTATTCTTGAATTTATTAATGTCCCAACTTACGCAGCCTACATTCAGTTTTGTTTCATAACCTGAAACCTGCACTGATACATCTTATTCTTGCACAGCTGAAGTTTCCACAGACAGCACAAACAGCACGCCTCCATTGACTGTCCAGTTACAGATGTCGGAGCAGCCAAAGAAAGGGAAACCAGAAAAATGGAGTTCAAAGAAGACGGTCAAACAAGCTTTATTCACCGAAGAGTCCAAGAAGGGTAACACACGAGGAAGGAAAAAGCGTGATGTAGTTCAGGCCTGATCACAGGCGCGGTAGCGGGCACAATGGACAGTTTCTTTTGGTTTGGCGGCTAGAAGCTTGTAAACCACATTAATTGGTGTTGCTTTGAAAAACTTTTTTAGCCGTGCGTTAATTATTTATGTGCTCACTGAAAACTTGGTTTGTGTACCTATATTTGTAATCCTTGACTGGTTTAGGATGTAAATTATCGTTGTATGTTAGCTTCCTGATCGTTGATGAAACAATTTCGTCTGTACATTATGGTTTTTATGTATTGGTATGTTTCTGCAAATTTCTGTTACGAAATGTACACTTTTAAATGAATGTTCTAAGTCAGGTACTTTCAGTATGTTTATTTAATTACTTGCATTCTGTTTCCCTCAATTTAGTATTGGTAGTCAATTGTACAATCTATTATACTTATGGTTTGTATTTTTTCAACCAGTTGTTATACTTACATATTGTTGTCTACACTGATAGGTACTGCATGACATGGTTGCATGCTTTCAGCTCTAATTAAACACAGTTGCTGCTGCAGACCAAAATTACCTACACTAAACACTTAATACATCATTTGCACCAAGGCATTCAAAGCTATAAACTAAACCTACAATCAACATTTAATTTTTGAGAAGCTCAAGAAATCTCCTTTCACCTGACCAGATATTCTATCTACTTACTTCACCTACAAAATCACCTTAACCATCTCCATCTACTTCATCGCCAATTCTCTCTCAGCAAACAGTAAAAAATCAGCACTACTAAAAGGAAAAGGTTTGTTTCCCTTCTTGATCACTTTACAATTGTACATCTGTTGCTTTTCTATACATGTCTGCAACCTCTTTTTCCCTTCTGTTTATGTTTTTTTTTTTTTTTTTTTTTTTTTTTTTTTTT
This sequence comes from Rutidosis leptorrhynchoides, assembly GCF_046630445.1. NCBI lineage: Eukaryota > Viridiplantae > Streptophyta > Magnoliopsida > Asterales > Asteraceae > Rutidosis > Rutidosis leptorrhynchoides. Next base: position 352,511,826 of record NC_092343.1, read on the forward strand.
TTTATAAACTTGTGAGATATACTGGTTTTCAAACCAACATCCAAATAGGCAATGGATATAGTTAGCTGCAAACAGAAATAGAAACACAGCAAAATCTGCACAATAGCAAAAAACTGCACATAAATCTGTATAGAAACCTGCAAATAGTTATTGAATGCTGACGTCATCGTGTGTTCTTATGCTAACATCAGCAGGCTTTCTTTTAATATTTCTGAAATTCCTGTTACTTATTTAGCTCCATTTTTAATACAGTAAACCACCTATGGCAATCTTATTTAATATGTTTCTAACATGTTTAACAAAAGTATATTTGGACAAGTCAGTTATATCCAGGTATTCTGCATCTGACATTTGTTTCCTTGTATAAATAAATTAACAGCGACGACATGAACGCTAACGACCTTAATTTTTTCGTGACCATACCGAGGGGAAATGTATGGGTAAGTGTTTTATTTTCATGCTAAAGTCTGTTACATATAAATTATACATTCCTGAATGGCATTCATAAGAGGACTAAAGAATGTTTTTTCCTATACAGCGCCTACCAGAAGAAGCACTTGAGATACCAGAGTTAGTTGGCGGGTTCACTTATGAATGCGTTGATGCTTTCAACAGAACCTATGATAATGCTAAAAATGAACATATATTGCATAGCATTATTCCTCAAGAAAGACAAGCTTTTAGTTGCAATTGTTCTATTTAAAAGTGATATTCGTTTAAATAATAAAAGGTGAAGACAAAAGACAGATTCGACGAATTGAAGACGCAAACGACCAAAAAGCTCAAAAGTACAAAATACAATCAATGAGGTTCCAATTATTGATAAGAAACGTCTCAAAATTACAAGAGTACAAGATTCAAAACGCAAAGTACAAGATATTAAATTGTACGCAAGGACGTTCGAAAATCCGGAACCGGGACCAGAGTCAACTCTCAACGCTCGACGCAACGGATTAAAAATTACAAGTCAACTATGCATATGAATATAATATAATATATAATTAATTCTTAAAATTAATATATATATTATATTATATTTATAAAACGTCGGCACAAGGAAACAAGCAACATGTGAGCTCTCCCAGCTGGCCATTCGATCGCATGGCCAGGAAGAAGAAAGTCCATGCGATCGCATGGCATGAAAAGTCAGGCCACATCTCCTATAAATTCGCAGTTTGGTGAACGCAAATCCATAATCTATCTCTCTCTCAATATATACGTAAATATATATATATAATTTATATTTTAATTTTAAATCCTAATAATAAGGGTATGTTAGCAAATGTTGTAAGGGTGTAAGTCGAAATTCTATCCGTGTAACGCTACGCTATTTTTAATCATTGTAAGTTATGTTCAACCTTTTTAATTTAATGTCTCGTAGCTAAGTTATTATTATGCTTATTTAATCCGAAGTAATCATGATGTTGGGCTAATTACTAAAATTGGGTAATTGGGCTTTGTACCATAATTGGGGTTTGGACAAAAGAACGACACTTGTGGAAATTAGACTATGAGCTATTAATGGGCTTTATATTTTTTTTAACTAAATGATAGTTTGTTAATGTTAATATAAAGATTTACAATTGGGCGTCCCTATAAATTACCATATACACTCGATCGGACACGATTGGCAGGGTATTTATATGTACGAATAATCGTTCATTTAACCGGACACGGAAATGGATTAATAGCTACTAGAATAATTAAAACAGGGGTGAAATTATGTACAAGGACACTTGGTATAATTGATAACAAAATATTAAAACCTTGGGTTACACTCAGTCGACATCCTGGTGTAATTATTAAACAAAGTATTAAAATCTTGTTACAGTTTAAGTCCCCAATTAGTTGGAATATTTAACTTCGGGTATAAGGATAATTTGACGAGGACACTCGCACTTTATATTTATGACTGATGGACTGTTATGGACAAAAACCAGACGGATATATTAAATAATCCAGGACAAAGGACAATTAACCCATGGGCATAAAACTAAAATCAACACGTCAAACATCATGGTTACGGAAGTTTAAATAAGCATAATTATTTTATTTCATATTTTATTTCCTTTATTTTATATTTAATTGCACTTCTAATTATCGCATTTTATTTATTGTTATTGTATTTAATTGCACTTTAATTTTCGTACTTTTTAATTATCGCAAGTTTATTTTATCGCACTTTTATTTATCGCAATTTCATTATCGTTATTTACTTTACGCTTTAATTTAAGTCTTGTATTTATTTATTATTTTACATTTGGTTTTAACTGCGACTAAAGTTTTAAACTCGATAAACTGGTCATTAAACGGTAAAAACCCCCTTTATAATAATAATATTACTTATATATATATTTGTATTTTTATAAAAGTAAACTAATATAGCGTTAAGCTTTGTTTAAAGATTTTCCCTGTGGAACGAACCGGACTTACTAAAAACTACACTACTGTACAATTAGGTACACTGCCTATAAGTGTTGTAGCAAGGTTTAAGTATATCCATTCTCTAAATAAATAAATATCTCGTGTAAAATTGTATCGTATTTAATAGTATTTTCTGCTAAAATATAAAGCTATTTTATATACACCTCGTATAACATAAAGTTATTTTTGGCACCGCTGCAGGGGATCAAATCTAGCTTAAAAGCCGGAAGCGCAACGCTATATAAAAAAAAGATTTTTATTTTTAAGTTTACTTTTATAAAAAAAATACGCTTTTGTAAAAATACGTTTTAAATATTCTAAAATATAAAAAGAAAAAGAAAAATATAAATATTTTTAAGAGTTTGTTAAATATTTAAGTTCTATAAAAGTTTCTTTATCTTTATTTTATAAAAATATAAGTTTTATTTAATTTATATAAATATATTATATAAATACATAAAACAGAAAAATAAAACACAAATCAGAAAAAAAAAATATTAAAACTCGAGTCCGGTACTGTAGCAGCCCACTCTGTGGTCCGAAACCCTAGCCCATGCGATCGCATGGCTGGGTAACTTAGGACTCATGCGATCGCATGAGCCCTGCTGACACGCCACAGTTTGACATCGTACTGCATTAATTACGGATAATTATTATTATTAATATATTTAAACCCTAATTATGGTTATATATTTTATAATTTAATTTAGTTTTTATATTTAATTTGTATTTTTATGTTTAATTAGTTATTTAAAGTTTAAAATTAATAGTTTTATTAAATAAATAATATAAAAATAATATTTTTATAAAAATTGTACTTTTTACAACTTTTTGTATATTTTTATATTTTGTCCCTTTTTAATCGTTTTAGCGTAATATTTGTATTTTTAGCTCATATTTAGTTTTAAACATAGTTTTTGCCATAGTTATTTTTACTTCTAGATTTTTAGGCTTTGCCGTAAAATCCCTTAAGTGCTTTTTCTTTAGACTAAGATTTAGGTGCTTTAGAGTTTTGCGACGCATTTTTAAGTTTTAGTTTCTTTTTAAGTTATTTTCATTTGGGATTTAGTTTTTTCTGTAAGCTTTAATATTTTTAGACACCTTTTACCTATGTATCAATTATCATTCCAATTAGTAATTTCAATTTGCGATTATAATTTTAAGTTAGTTGTAGTAATAAGGTTAGGTTAGTCAAGTGTTTTTAAGTTTTATAAGTATCTTTTATTTTTCCGTCACATTTTATTTTTCAACCATTTTTCTTTTTCGACCTTTTTCGACGAAATCTTTTTCTTTCTTATTTCTCGCTATTCTAGTTTTTAGGACATAGATTTTTATTCTACTTCTTATCTAAATTTCTTAAAATTACGAAAATTTATTTTAAGTGGTTAAATTGATAGACATCAAAATTTTCTGGTTCGTAGTAATAGTTGGATTTGTATGTGGACCGGGTTATTGGAGCCAAACAGTCCTCAATTATATTGAGACCAAACGAATCCTGCCCCTCTGCTGCATCTTTTGGCTATTCGAAACGTGGGCAAAATCAGAAAAGTCTATTGATTAGATAACTTATTATAATTTTTCTTTCCTTTTAAAAACTAATAGGATATTCAGTGAATGCACCGAGCAAGACGTTCATCACCTTTTGTATGTTCACCACCTGTAACTAGATCAAGACATTTAGCAAATATTACCTCCGTTGATTTTTCTTTAGAATCGTCATCCAATCGACCAAGTACTCCAGTTCAAATTTCCGATAATCCATTTTTTGAACCCGACCTCACAATTGAGAATCCGGAGAATATTCAGGGACGATTCGTAGATCCTGAACCACTAAACTTTCCTCCGGAACCACCAATCATTCAAACAGAGATTGTTGAGGAACGAACCATTAAATCAGAATCCTCTAGTTATTCCGATTCAACAAATTCAATTATGGAAGTAACAGAACCATTAAGTATGGAAGACCAAATGAGAGCTAAACGCACTGGCCAAGGTCACGCAATTACTCATCCAGATATTAATGCGTCAGATTATGAAATCAAAGGACAAATTCTACACATGGTGACTAATCAATGCCAATTTAGTGGTGCGCCGAAGGAAGATTCAAATGAACATTTACGTACCTTTAATAGGATCTGCACACTATTTAAAATCCGAGAAGCGGAGGATGAACAGATATATCTCATGTTATTTCCCTGGACTTTAAAGGGAGAAGCCAAAGATTGGTTGGAATCGTTACCTGAAGGGACGATTGATACATGGGACGTTTTAGTTGAAAAATTTCTTAAACAATTCTTTCCGGCATCTAAAGCCGTAAGACTTCAAGCAGAAATTGTTACGTTTACACAGAAGCCGAATGAAACTCTATATGAGGCGTGGACAAGATTTGGAAAGTTATTAAGAGGATGTCCGCAACATGGTTTAGACACCTGTCAAATAGTACAAATATTCTACCAAGGATGCGACATCACTACAAGGAAAGACATCGATATAGCAGCTGGTGCTTCTATTATGAAGAAAACCGAAACTGATGCTTACAAAATTATTGATAACACTGCTTCCCACTCACATGAGTGGCAAAAAGAAAAAGATATCGTTAGATCATCTAAAGCAGCTAGAGCCGATTCTAGCCATGACTTAGATTCCATTTCCGCAAAGATAGATGCTGTGGAGAGACGAATGGAAAAGATGACTAAGGATATTCACTCAATACGAATTAGTTGTGAGCAGTGTGGAGGACCACATTTGACAAAAGATTGTCTCAATATTGAATTTACAATGGAACAAAGAGAGAATATTTCATACATAAACCAAAGGCCTGGAAATAATTATCAGAATAATTATCAACCGCCAAGACCTATTTACAATCAAAATCAGAACTATAACAGAAATATTCCATACAACAACCAACAAGGTCCTAGCAATCAACAAGTATCCAATAATAATTACAATCAGCAAAGACCTAATTTTCAAAATAAACCACCACAACAAACCGATGATAAAAAGCCAAATTTAGAAGATATGATGATGAAGCTAGTTGAAACTCAAACGCAGTTTTTCACATCTCAAAAACAAACCAATGAACAAAATGCTCAAGCATTTAGAAACCAACAAGCTTCTATTCAAAATCTGGAACAAGAAGTAAGTAACCTAGCAAGATTAATAGGTGAAAGAAAACCGGAAAGTCTACCTAGTGATACAAATGCTAACCCCCGGAATGAAACAGCTAAAGCCATTACCACAAGAAGTGGTACAACACTTAAACCACCTGAAATACCTGTAACTTCTGATGAAGCTATTCCTACTCCACAAGAACCACAACCTAATCAAGATAAGGAAAAAGAACCGGTAGTTGAAAAGGTTAATGAAGATAACACAGTTAAGGCTAAACCTTATGTTAAACCATACCAACCACCACTTCCTTACCCGAGTAAAATAAAGAAAGAGAAACTTGAAGCCGAGCAATCCAAATTCTTGGATATGTTTAAACAGATAAATGTAAATCTTCCTTTCATTGATGTGATTTCAGGAATGCCTAGATATGCTAAATTCTTGAAAGATCTAATCTCAAATAGAAAGAAAATGGAAGAACTCTCGGCTATTACCATGAATGCTAATTGTTCAGCAGTGCTGTTGAATAAGATACCAAAAAAATTATCTGATCCAGGAAGTTTCACAATTCCATGTTTTCTGGGTAGTCTTAGTTCAATAGAAGCATTGGCAGACTTAGGTGCTAGTATAAATCTAATGCCGTATTCACTATAGACTAAACTAGACCTTGGAGAATTGAAACCAACCAGAATAAGCATACAACTAGCCGATAGATCAATAAAATATCCTAGAGGAATAATGGAGAACATGCTAGTTAAAGTTGGTACTTTAGTATTTCCAGTATATTTTGTTGTTCTGGACATGGAAGAAGATTCTCAAGTTCCTCTCATATTAGGAAGACCATTCTTAAACACAGCTAAAGCAATGATAAACGTGTTCGGTAAGAAATTGACCCTAAGTATAGAGGATGAGAGTGTTACCTTTTCAGTTGATAGAGCAATGCAACAACCACAATCTGCAGATGATACATGTTATTATATTCAAACTATAGATGCACATGCAGAATTATTAGAAGAATTTCCAGAATTACAAGGAACAGGAGAATGTTCTTTAGGAGAAGGAACAGAACAAATTGATGAAGCTGAAATGTTAGCTACACTTATAGCTAATGGATATGAACCAACAACAGAAGAAATTCAAATGCTAAAAGAAGAAGACAGATATCGATATAAATCATCGATAGAAGAACCACCGAAATTTGAATTAAAGCCACTTCCAAACCATTTGGAATACGCTTATTTACATGGTGAATCTGAATTACCTGTAATAATATCGTCTTCTCTTACTGAAAATGAGAAATCACAACTCATTTCTGTGTTGAAAGCTCATAAACCAGCCATTGCATGGAAGATTCATGATATTAAAGGAATAAGTCCTTCGTATTGCACACATAAAATCCTTATGGAAGAAGGTCATAAAACGTATGTGCAACGCCAACGAAGACTAAATCCTAATATGCAAGATGTAGTTAAGAAAGAGATTATTAAACTGCTAGATGCAGGTTTAATTTATCCAATTTCTGATAGTCCATGGGTAAGCCCAGTTCAATGCGTGCCTAAGAAGGGTAGCATGACTGTCATTACAAATGAAAAAAATGAGCTTATTCCTACTAGGACTGTAACAGGATGGCGTGTGTGTATTGATTATAGAAAATTAAATGATGCCACCAGAAAAGATCACTTTCCCTTACCTTTCATAGATCAAATGTTGGAAAGATTAGCCGGAAATAGTTACTATTGTTTTCTAGATGGATTTTCCGGATATTTTCAAATTCCAATAGCACCCGAGGACCAAGAGAAAACCACATTCACGTGCCCTTATGGTACTTTTGCTTACAAACGCATGCCATTTGGACTTTGTAACGCCCCTGCAACCTTTCAAAGGTGTATGATGTCGATTTTTCACGACATGATAGAAGAATGCATGGAAGTTTTCATGGATGACTTTTCAGTCTTCGGTGATACATTTGAATCATGTCTAGTTAATCTGGAACGAATGCTTATTAGATGCGAATAATCAAATCTAGTACTTAATTGGGAGAAATGCCATTTCATGGTTAAAGAGGGCATCGTTCTTGGACATAAAATTTCAAAAGAAGGAATTGAAGTGGATAGAGCTAAAGTAGATGTAATTGCTAAACTTCCACATCCCACCAATGTTAGAGGAGTTAGGAGTTTACTAGGGCATGCCGGTTTTTACCGACGTTTCATAAAAGATTTTTCTAAAATTGCCACTCCTATGAATAAACTCCTAGAAAAGGATGCTCCATTCATCTTTTCAGATGAGTGTATCCAATCTTTTAATATTCTTAAAGAGAAACTCACTAATGCGCCGATCATGATAACACCAAATTGGAATCTACCATTTGAACTAATGTGCGATGCAAGTGATTTTGCAATGGGAGCCGTTTTAGGACAAAGGATTGAAAAACGATTTCAACCTATATATTATGCTAGTAAGACGTTACAAGGAGCACAAACGAACTATACAACCACTGAAAAAGAACTCCTTGCTATTGTCTTTGCTTTTGACAAATTTCAATCATATCTCGTTCTAGCAAAAACGGTGGTCTATACCGACCATTCTGCTCTTAGATACCTATTTTCAAAACAAGATGCTAAACCAAGATTAATCCGTTGGATCTTACTCTTACAAGAGTTTGATATTGAAATCCGAGATAAAAGAGGAGCAGAAAATCTCGCCGCTGATCATCTTTCTCGTCTTGAAAATCCCGAATTAGAAGTTCTAAATGAATCGGCCATACAAGACAACTTTCCTGATGAATATCTATTGAAGATAGATTATAATGAAATTCCATTTTTTGCAGACTATGCAAACTATTTAGTATGTGGATTCCTTGAAAAAGGATTATCGTACCAAAAACGAAAGAAATTCTTCAGTGATATAAAACACTATTTTTGGGAAGATCCACATCTGTTTAAAAGTTGTCCCAATGGAATAATACGCCGATGTGTATTCGGAGATGAAGCCAGTAAAATATTAAACCATTGTCACACAGGACCAACAGGAGGGCATTATGGGCCTCAACTAACAGCAAGAAAAGTTTATGATGCTGGATTCTATTGGCCTACAATTTACAAAGACGCACACCTTCTTTGCAAATCCTGTGATGCTTGTCAAAGGGCCGGAAAAATAAGTCAACGTGATGAAATGCCACAAAATGTCATCCAAGTATGTGAAGTATTTGACATTTGGGGTATTGACTTTATGGGTCCATTTCCAAAATCTCATAATAATCTCTATATTCTCGTAGCCATTGATTATATATCTAAATGGGCGGAAGCACAAGCTCTCCCAACTAACGATGCACGAGTTGTAGTCAACTTTTTAAAACGTCTTTATGCAAAGTTTGGAACACCGAAAGCTTTAATAAGTGATCGGGGTACTCATTTCTATAATAATCAACTTGAGAAAGTTCTTAAAAGATATGGAGTAACTCATAAAATCTCCGCCGCATAACATCCACAAACAAGTGGACAAGTTGAAAAAATACCAACCGAGCTTTAAAATGTATTCTAGAGAAAACCGTAGGATCAAATCCGAAGGAATGGTCCATTAAATTGGAGGATGCACTCTGGGCTTTTAGAACAGCCTACAAAACTCTAATTGGAACCACACCTTTTAGACTTGTTTATGGAAAAGCATGTCATCTTCCAGTAGAAATTGAACACAAAATATTTTGGGCTTTGAAGACATGTAATCTTGATTTACATGAAGCTGGACGTCTACGGTTAAGTCAACTAAACGAATTAGAAGAATTAAGACATGAAGCATACGAAAATTCATTAATCTATAAGGAAAGAACGAAGAAATGGCATGATAAAAGAATCAGAAGTTTAAAAGAATTTAAGGAAGGAGACAGAGTTCTTCTTTTCAATTCACGATAGTTAAAAGAGTTTTTCCATACGGAACAGTAGAATTAATAAATTCAAATGGGATTGAATTTAAAGTTAATGGTCACAGAGTTAAACATTACATACATGGGCCGATGGAAGAAGACAATGAAGTTAATCACAATTTCGATACCACAGCTAACTAAGTATAGGGGGTTTATGTATTTCTGTTAGAGTTAGATTGTCTGTTTTCGTGTAGTTCTCGAAAATGGAACCCGAACGGTCTTTCTCTAGCAGACCCTAAAGAACTAGTCTTCTCCCCCCATTCTGAATATTTATTTTTTTTAGGAAATGAAGACTGCCTGTGAACTAAACCATGGTCTAATGCTACACGCTTTGATCACTAAACGTAATAATGACACACTACCGAGTGAAATAGTATCAGTAATCAGAGAAAGATTGGACGGAGTAAGAAAAGAATCCAGATGCGAAGATAATAAGTTACAATTTGGTAAAGGGAAATCAAAATCCGCAGCGAAAAGAAGAGCACGACACCTTGAAAGATGTCACAAATGCGGAAAATGGTCACATGGAGGTAAATGTTCAAATAATCAAACCTATTCAAATACCGAATTTGTTACTTTATGCAGAGACGAACCGTTCATATGTTTAGAAGAAAAAACACTGATTGCTCGAGGTTACGCCTATGTAGCTATGGAAAACCAATTAAACCGACTATCTTATGAATGGGATAGATATTATAACAAAGAATACTATCTCACAGGTAAGTCTGTACAGTTTTTATTTTTTATTTTTATTTTTAACCTTTTGATAATAAACGCTAATTTGTTCGCTATAAAGTATTAAATTGGTATTAAATAAAATTAGGTTTGGCGACCGAAATTATTGATATCATACAAAAATTTATTACATCACTGCGAAATTTAACGTTTATTCTTAAGGTATAAATATCTTTAATCAATCAACCCAAAATATTTCAAAAATTCGTCATGAGTTAAATTAGGTCATGGAACCGAAATTACTTTACCGAAAAGAGGGGCGCATATTTTTGATAATATTTGATTGATAAAAGTGGGATAAAAAGCCAAAAAGATTTTTAATTTTATTTTTACCATGTTTTTAAAATTAATATATAAATCTTAAATTAATATTGTAAACTTTGTAAAAACAATATATTTAAAATTGTAAATATTTGAAAAATATAATATAAGTTTGGTGTGAATTTTTAATTTTTAAAATAAGAATTTTTAATTTTATGCATTTCAAATTTTAAGTTTGGTGTGAATTTTTAATATTAATTTTGAATTTTATGTATTTTTATTTTAAGTTTGGTGTGAATTTAAAAACAAAAATTTACTTTATCTCATTAAGTTAAAAATATGATTTTTAAAATTCGTCGTAAGTTGAAGACTAGGTCATTGAACCGAAATTGCTTTACCCGAGGGAGGGACGAGAACTTTTATTATTATTATTTTTAATCTTATTGAATTAAGGTATGCCAAAAAAATTAAAAAAACCCAAAAATCTAAGCTTTTAAAACAATCGCTTGAAAAAGACAAATTTTAAAATTTTGTCGAAGGACGGACTAGGACATCGATCCGAAACGACCTCGTCCTAAGACAAAGGGAAACAAAATTTTAAAATTAATCACTTAATTGTTTTATAAGTTAAAGTTAAAAAAAAAAAAAAAAGCCAAAAACACTGTAGCCGGGTACCCATGCGATCGTATGGGAATCACCCTATCCATCCATGCGATCGCATGGAGGCCAATTACAGGCCTGATATATACAGCAGACTGGTCTGTTTCTTCTCCACAATGCACACACATTCACGAAACTCACCCAAAAATTCACCAATTTTTGCCATTTTTCCACCGTAATTGCTCTAATCATGCCTAGATTCTCATTCTTCAGCAAATTGGTAAAAATTACACCCCTAAACTCTATAAATTCCTAGTTTTTGTAATAATTACCAATTTTTTTACCTAATGCAATTTTGTTAATTTCTAGTGTAATTAGTGTTAAATTGTTAGTATTTTATGCATGTATAACCTAGATTGATGCTATTTAACATGATTTGAAGCCAAAAACTTCAAAATTTTTAGAAATCTAGGGTTTGTGTTCTTGAGCAATTTGGGCCTTTTTGATATAAACAGGTTATGGCCGATTTTTGTCATGAATTATTGCTAAATTGAGTAGTGTAACATGTTTAGATAGTTAAATGATCCAAACATTGATCCTAAACATGATTTTTGGAGATTAAAGTGAACTTTTTAAGTCCAAAATTCATGAACTTGATTAATTTGATATATTTGCCATTTGAGACTTGTTTAATTATTAGTAATGAATATTTTGACATGTTATTTAAGTTAAATGCTTATGAATTTTGTATACATTTTCATATGTGCTTATTTGAAAAGTGTAGAATTGTGAAAAATTGTGAAAATGTGTATAAGTTTAATTTTGATTTAACATGTTATAGTGATTGTTTTAAGTTGTTATTTTGCTAACACTAATGCATATTTGGATGCACAAATTTTGTGTTTAATGTGTTTTGCAGAAAGCCGATACTGGAGGTTCAGGAGCATCATCATCTAGACGACCAGCACCAGCACCAGAACCAGAACCAGAAATGCAACACGAACAAGAACCACAACAGGAACAACAACATCCTGATCAGCACATACCTTATTATGATCCGGTACAGTTTGTTGATGAATTCATAGTATTCCCAATGAGGCCGTCAGTAGAATGCCTAACGATTCCTGAGCACACTCTGCATCCTAATCTAAGATTTGATAGGAGATGGAGAGATTACGAGACATATCAAAGGAACAAATTCAAATTGGTAACAAAAAATGTAGAGGTGCCAAGGGTAATCGATTGGGCCCCTTTAGAAACGGTCCATCTAGCTGACTGTGTTAGACAGCTTTTAGTTCAAAGGTATGGCAGTTCTTCTTTTACAGATTGGGAACGTCTTTTCACCATTCGTAGACCTGTATATAAGGAATGGTGTGTTGAGTTGATGAGTACTGTATCACTTGATACAAATATAGTTAGAATAGATGATAGAAGATTTCTTAGGTTTATCCTTGGCGGTAGGATGTACAGAATGTCCATGTTGGACATGGCCAGGGCCTTACAGATATATACTCCTGGTGAGTTGCTATTACCCGATTGTACAAATTTGATTCATTATGGTGAAAGGGTAGATAGTAACTTTGACGCTGACGCCATTTGGAGGCGTATGTCACATTTTGATGTTTTTACACGAGCAGGAGGACACTCCTATACACATATTGACAGAGCCGAGCTTCATATTATTCATAGATTTTTGGCTAACTCGATTACACAGAGAGGTCATAATAAAGAAAAAATTACCTTACATGATTTATTCTACCTAAAGTGTATTCGGGATCCTAGAAGCTTTGTCAATATCCCTTATTGTGTTGCTTTTTATTTATCTAAAATGGTAGAGGGAATGCAGGACGGGAGTATAATAGGAGGAGGTATTTTTGTTACTCTCATTGGAGAGTATTTAGGTGTTGATAGGAACCAAGGGGGTCCATTACAGCTTTGTAGAGAACAGGTTGAGCCTTTAGGATTGAAAGTTTATGTGGGTGCTAAGGTATTGAAAAGTAGACGTAATCAGGCAGTACCCTATGAGGGATCTCATCCTCAGGTAGAGAGAGGCTCAGACGAGGAAATGGAGGAGGCGGAAGACATTAGGGATGTCTTTCGAGATGCTATTCTTGACGTCCACGTTCGTATAGATGAGGAAGCAATGACGAACGCGGCCAGACATAGTATGTATGAGCAGTGGAACTCCGAGCGAATATACGAGGATTATAGGCGATGCCAACACGATAGCTGGTTAGTTCATCAGCACCAAATCATGAGCCAGCTATCATATCAGGTACCAAATAACTATGTACCTACTCGACCTGCTCATTTTCCGCCACATAGCCCCGATATCCGACCACCCTTTAACCGGTATGACTATAACCAAGCCTATCAAAACACCTATAACCAACAATGGAACCCACCTGACGAGATGAACTGGAACCCATATCCAGACTGATTTAGTTCCATTTGGTTATTTTTATGATTTTTATGTTTTTATCTTTTGACTTTTTCATGTTTAAACTTATGTTATTGGATATATTTGTGTAATTTTTATTATTTTTATTATTATTGTGTACTAATATTTCATATTTAAAATTTGAAAGTGGGATATTAAGTCCCATTTCAAATTGCCATGCATGATTATATTTGTATGTATGTATATTGTCGATTGTACAAAACAGGGTAAAACAGTGCATTTTCAAAGACTGGCATTAAGTTCAGCAAAAGCTACTAATTTTGACGACAAGATGACAAATAAATGTGATGTAACAACAGATGAAATGATATGCACCATTTATCATTCAGCAACTAAACGCCAATATGTTTGGAAACTTTGGTAAAATTTAATCATTTTTACGCTAATCACCCTCAATAATTTAAATTGTTACTGATTTCTTGCAAATGAGGGCATTGCAAGATCTTAAGTGTGGGAAGGGGTTAAATTCTTTCGGATTTTTAAAATTTTTATCTTAAACACTTGGTTACCATTAAAAATACTAGTAACGTAGTAGTTGTATTAGAATCTAGTGCTCTCTGATGATAAAGAACAGCCCTAGTCTTATATACTGACTACCCAATTCTAGTAAAATTTTTCAAAATTTTCAATTAAATGAACTCAAAATCATGTTTATACATATTTATGAACGATAAAACTAGGTGTTAACACCGAAATTATTGTTAGCTCAGAAAGGACATAAATTGAGAAACAAACCAAAATGTTAAAATTCATTTAAAATGGAATAGAGGACAATAAAAAAAGAAAATAAAAGCCAAGTGTGGGAAAAATTACCAAGTTATCTTAAAACATATGTCACATATTTCTGTAACAAATAACTGAAAATACTTTTGCTTTGGACTAAACTAAACTATTTTACCCGATGAAAGAAAAGAAGAGATGGATCTACACGATGAATCAATTCCATCATTAAAAGGAAGTAAAGTCTTCCGAAAAAGAAACGCGCTTCTTGATTTAGGTCAAGAAGTTGTCGTCCAGACCAGCTGTAGGTTGAATAAAAACCTAGAAAAGTCATCACTAAAATCAGCAGAAAATCCACGGACCTCAGCATTAAACAGGGTTGCCAAGTGGTCAGACTTATCCTAACCATGAGAGGATCTGTCTCGTAAAATGGGGAGGGTGCCGTGCAAATTAGCTGGATAAGACTAATGAATCAGATCCCCAGAAAGGATAATCTCCTTAAAGATTAAAAATCAGTTTTTAAGCCTGATATTACTCAATCCTAGAGATTGACCTTAAAGATTGAGAATTCAAACTCATGGAATTCAATGATATCTAAACTCGAGCTTGAACGAGAAAATATTTTGATCAAATTATAAACCGATTTGTTTTCTGAAAACCCATTTTCAATGCGTTCATTACCATTGAACGTAAAATCCTAGGAATTCACCTGGAATTCATTAGGTCACCTGAACCAAATCGGGTGTCAACCGTAAGAACGGTGGTTGCATAGCATGGTTAAAGACAAGACCTTGTGCCAGACCGACAAATTATAAGGGTGAGCTTTACTATTGCTCCTACAAAGGATAGTAATTGCGTCCGACACGTTATAAACCATAATTAAAAGCATGTCAGGTAATATACGGGACAAGTAAACTGGACGTGTTGCTTTCCTAATACAAGGTTAGCAAGTGGGTGACACAAAACCGCAAGTTTTGAGCTAAAATTTTCAAATCTGAAACCCACCAAACCCACAAAAATATTTTGCAAACACCGGTGAAGGGTTATTCCGGAAAACTTATCTAGGGTAAAAACTAGATTTAATTTTCAAAAGATCAAATGTTTTCATAAAGATCCAATTTCCTTAATGGATCTAAATTTTTATAGTCATGTGGGACTGTAAACCATATCGTTACTACCATTGTTTATACCGCCGTATAGAAATCACTGATGTACAAAGTGTGAAGAATAAAGAAGTGATTCTAGTATTTCAAGACGATATTGCTTGAGGACAAGCAACGCTCAAGTGTGGGAATATTTGATAATGCTAAAAACGAACATATATTTCATAGCATTATTCCTCAAGAAAGACAAGCTTTTAGTTGCAATTGTTCTATTTAAAAGTGATATTCGTTTAAATAAATAAAAGGTGAAGACAAAAGACAGATTCGACGAATTGAAGAAGCAAACGACCAAAAAGCTCAAAAGTACAAAATACAATCAATGAGGTTCCAATTATTGATAAGAAACGTCTCAAAATTACCAGAGTACAAGATTCAAAACGCAAAGTACAAGATATTAAATTGTACGCAAGGACGTTCGAAAATCCAAAACCGGGACCAGAGTCAACTCTCAACGCTCGACGCAACGGACTAAAAATTACAAGTCAACTATGCATATGAATATAATATAATATATAATTAATTCTTAAAATTAATATATATATTATATTATATTTATAAAACATCGGCACAAGGAAACAAGCAACATGTGAGCTCTCCCAGCTGGCCATGCTATCGCATGGCTAGGAAGAAGAAAGTCCATGCGATCGCATGACATGAAAAGTCAGGCCACATCTCCTATAAATTCGCAGTTTGGTGAACGCAAATCCATAATCTATCTCTCTCTCAATATATACGTAAATATATATATATAATTTATATTTTAATTTTAATTTTAATTTTAATTTTAATTTTAAATCCTAATAATAAGGGTATGTTAGCAAATGTTGTAAGGGTGTAAGTCGAAATTCTGTCCGTGTAACGCTACGCTATTTTTAATCATTGTAAGTTATGTTCAACCTTTTTAATTTAATATCTCGTAGCTAAGTTATTATTATGCTTATTTAATCCGAAGTAATCATGATGTTGGGCTAATTACTAAAATTGGGTAATTGGGCTTTGTACCATAATTGGGGTTTGGACAAAAGAACGACACTTGTGGAAATTAGACTATGGGCTATTAATGGGCTTTATATTTGTTTAACTAAATGATAGTTTGTTAATGTTAATATAAAGATTTATAATTGGACATCCCTACAAATTACCATATACACTCGATCGGACACGATGGGCGGGGTATTTATATGTACGAATAATCGTTCATTTAACCGGACACGGGAATGGATTAATAGCCACTAGAATAATTAAAACAGGGGTGAAATTATGTACAAGGACACTTGGTATAATTGATAACAAAATATTAAAACCTTGGGTTACACTCAGTCGACATCCTGGTGTAATTATTAAACAAAGTATTAAAATCTTGTTACAGTTTAAGTCCCCAATTAGTTGGAATATTTAACTTCGGGTATAAGGATAATTTGACGAGGACACTCGCACTTTATATTTATGACTGATGGACTGTTATGGACAAAAACCAGACGGACATATTAAATAATCCAGGACAAAGGACAATTAACCCATGGGCATAAAACTAAAATCAACACGTCAAACATCATGGTTACGGAAGTTTAAATAAGCATAATTATTTTATTTCATATTTTATTTCCTTTATTTTATATTTAATTGCACTTCTAATTATCGCATTTTATTTATTGTTATTGTATTTAATTGCACTTTAATTTTCGTACTTTTTAATTATCGCAAGTTTATTTTATCGCACTTTTATTTATCGCAATTTCATTATCGTTATTTACTTTACGCTTTAATTTAAGTCTTGTATTTATTTATTATTTTACATTTGGTTTTAACTGCAACTAAAGTTTTAAAATCGACAAACCGGTCATTAAACGGTAAAAACCCCCTTTATAATAATAATATTACTTATATATATATTTGTATTTTTATAAAAGTAAACTAATATAGCGTTAAGCTTTGTTTAAAGATTTTCCCTGTGGAACGAACCGGACTTACTAAAAACTACACAACTGTACGATTAGGTACACTGCCTATAAGTGTTGTAGCAAGGTTTAAGTATATCCATTCTCTAAATAAATAAATATCTCGTGTAAAATTGTATCGTATTTAATAGTATTTTCTGCTAGAATATAAAGCTATTTTATATACACCTCGCATAACATCAACCTACACCTGGAAGCTGTTGGAAACCAGAAACACATCGAAACGAAAGTTGTATGTCTCTGCTGGCTGGAGGAGATTCCTCAATTTAAATGACTATGAACCAGGCGACGAAGTGTGGGTTGTATTTGAGCGTACTGAAACCAGGTTCTGCGTTGCATGGGATGACGTTCACGACTTTGATGAGCTTATGTGATTGATCTGTTTAGCAATGCAAGCCTTAAGATTTTGCACATTTTCAGCACCATATGCAGAATTATTAGAAGTTTTTTATATATCTATTGACCTAGCGTGTTTGTCTTTTGATGGTTAGACATTAAACTTGTAGTACTTAGGTTATTAATGATATAAATTATGGTAAACGATTTCCGATGGGTATGCCACTTCTAATGAATGACTATAACCTCTGAAGGTTAATTTTGAACTATTTAATTTTTTTCAAACCCTTATCTTTATCTAATTTTTATCAATAATATTTAGCCGCGTAGCGCGTACCTTCAATCTTGTTATTACCATTATTACTAAAAGTAACATTATTTTTAAATCTGTTGTTTTTGTTAAAACTAGTATTATCATTAAAAGTAACATCTTTACTATCATTATTATTAGTAGTAGTAGTATTATCAATATCACTATTATTAAAATTATTATGATTTTGAAAATAAAGGTTTTAAAGATATTGTTAAGGTTATAAGTATAAAAAAAATAAAGATTACATATACAAAAATATATTTAAATTACATAACTTAACTATATTAATATTTCTATATATAAAATGAAAATATATAAATAAATAATGAAACTTATAATTTATTAAATATAACAAATACATCATTAATAATAATATATAGATTTATTCGATTACGAGTAAATGTTTTTAATATATATATGAATGATATAGGTTCATGAATCCAAGGCCAACCCTGCATTATTCAGTATCGTGGTATGAATATTTTTACTACAAAATATTGTATCGTGAGTTCATTTGATTCCCTTTTACTCTTTATATTTTTGGGACTGAGAATAAATGCGCTGTTTTTACAACTGTTTTATTAAATGCCTTTTAAATCTATATTTTTGGACTGAGAATACATGAGATGCTTATATAAATGTTTGACGAGATAGACACAAGCAAAACATTCCTCGAATGAATTATTATACAAACAGAAGTTCTGTTGATTATTATTGAATTAGTTGGACGTTATAATTGCCACTAATTGATGTGAATATTTCCCCTCGATTATTATAGCTTGGTAACCTAAGTATTAAGAAATGGGTATGGCACCTAATTCATACGAATCCTAAAGGTAGTTACCGGGTTTAACACCCCTACCTAGAATGTTCACTAGACGGAAGAGCTAGTGGGCGTGGTGTTTAGTACTTCGAGATTTATATATTTATTACAGACAGAAAGTTCTGTTTATTTTGGGGATATTTATGATGCGCATTAAATGTTAAGGTCGGTTACCAAGCTAAGCAAAGAAAGCAAAGTGAATGTTATATATCGAGAGAATGATTTTTATGCACAGGTTATGTGTATGATATTTTGTACACGAGATATGTGTACGGTTATTAAGATTTATGAAAAATGGTTTTGTACACGAGAAAGGTGTACTGTATTTAAAAGATATCGCATGTACATTACAGGTGGGTATAGGATTCGGGCCCATTTGTACCATGCACATTTAAATCTTGTGGTCTATCAAAATGATTAATTTTATTGTTTATGATAAACATATAAACTCACCAGCCTTTTGGTTGACACTTTTAAAACATGTTTATTCTCAGGTATTAAAGAAATCTTCTGCTGTGCATTTGCTCATTTTAGAGATATTACTTGGAGTCATTCATGACATATTTCAAAAGACGTTGCATTCGAGTCGTTAAGTTCATCAAGATTATTATTAAGTCTATTATAGTTGGATATATTATGAAATGGTATGCATGTCGTCAACTTTCGATGTAATGAAAGTTTGTCTTTTAAAAACGAATGCAATGTTTGTAAAATGTATCATATAGAGGTCAAATACCTCGCAATGAAATCAATTATTATGTAACGTTTATAGTCGATTTGAACGGGGCATTTCATGTGCGTGGTGCGATTTTGCGAGGAAAGATGTCTTTTTCGAAATCTAGACAACCTCGAATGGCAAGACGTTGAGAGAGTCTAGCTCGTTCGGCCGTTTTAGGGTGATCTTGAGAATTTCAGCACAATCTTAAACCGAAGGTTATGCGCCGCTAAATGGTACTTCATCTGGCGGCGCATACTAATGATTTAAAAAACGTGTTTAATGAAGTGACATTAGATTCAAATTTATACCCGTTATACATAATTACATTGCGAGTGAAATAATAGGCCTTAAAACGATATATACCATGCTAAGGCATGCATACACAAAACTAATAAAATGATATAAATTGAAAACGTTCAAAGAGAACATTAAAAATGAGTAAAATGTCTTTTTTCGGCATCCTGACGACCTCGAATGTCAAGACACTATCCATTCTTGATGTTAGGGTCATTTTAGGGTGATCTCGAGAATTTCAGCACAATCTGAAACCGAAGGTTATACGCCGCCAAATGATAATCTATCTGGCGGCGCATATAAATGATATAAAAAAGGGTGTTTAATGAAGTGTCAATAGATTCAAATTTATATGCGTTATACATAATTACATTGC
Source organism: Rutidosis leptorrhynchoides (assembly GCF_046630445.1). Classification (NCBI taxonomy): domain Eukaryota; kingdom Viridiplantae; phylum Streptophyta; class Magnoliopsida; order Asterales; family Asteraceae; genus Rutidosis; species Rutidosis leptorrhynchoides. Next base: position 352,532,038 of record NC_092343.1, read on the forward strand.
GAGTGAAATAATAGGCTTAAAAGAATATGTACCATGTTTAGTCATACATAACCAAAAGGAATAATATGAACGAAATTCAAAACGGTCTAAATCGAAAAAAGGCAAAATTGAAGGCTTTCGAGGTCTCGTTTCGAAAAATATTTGGGACAAACCGCCTACGGTAGTTTGCCAATGGATAGATCCCAAAAAAATTCACGATTTGAAAAAAAACGATGACTAAATCAGAGCTACGAGTCAAAAGATACGATAGATCAAACGTTTTGGCTAAAGACACAAAACACCAAGCACCACGAACCGTCGGTGGTGTTTTGTGTGTAGTGCGATTTTGCGAGGAAAGATGTTTTTTTCGGAGTCTAGACGACCTCGAATGGCAAGCACGTTGAGAGAGTCTAGCTCGTTCGGCCGTTTTAGGGTGATCTTGAGAATTTCAGCACAATCTTAAACCGCAGGTTATGCGCCGCCAAATGGTACTCCATCTGGCATACTAATGATTAAAAAAACGTGTTTAATGAAGTGACATTATATTTAAATTTATACCGGTTATACATAATTACATTGCGAGTGAAATAATAGGCCTTAAAATGATATATACCATGCCAAGTCATGCATACACAAAACTAATAAAATGATATAAATTGAAAACGTTCAAATAGAACATTAAAAATGAGTAAAATGTCTTTTTTTGGCATCCTGACGACCTCGAATGTCAAGACACTATCCAGGAGTCTTGATGTTAGGGTCGTTTTAGGGTAATCTTGAGAATTTCAGCACAATCTGAAACCGAAGGTTATCCGCTGCGAAATGATATTCTATCTGGCGGTGTATATTAATGATTTAAAAAGCGTATTTAATTAAGTGACATCAGATTCAAATTTATATGTGTTATTCATAATTACATTGCGAGTGAGATAATAGGCCTTAAAAGAATATGTACCATGCTAAGTCATACATACCCAAAAGGAATAATATGAACGAAATTCAAAACGGTCAAAATCGAAAAAAGGCAAAATTGAAGGCTTTCGAGGTCTCGTTTCAAAAAATATTTGGGACAAACCGCCTATGGCAGTTTGCCAACAGATAGATCCCAAAAAATTCATTACTTGAAAAAAAAACGGTGACTAAATCGGAGCTACGAGTCAAAAGATACGATAGATCGAACATTTTGGCCAAATACACAAAACACCAAGCACCACGAACCGTCGGTGGTGTTTTCTGCGTGGTGCGATTTTGCGAGGAAAAATGTCTTTTTAGGAGTCTAGACCACCTCGAATGGCAAGCACGTTGATAGAGTCTAGCTCGTTCAACCGTTTTAGGGTGATCATGCGAATTTCAGCACAATCTTAAACCGCAGGTTATGCGTCACCAAATGGTACTCCATCTGGCGGAGCATACTAATGATTAAAAAAACGTATTTAATGAAGTGACATTATATTCAAATTTATACCCGTTATACATAATTGCGTTTCGAGTGAAATAATAGGCCTTAAAATGATATATACCATGGTAAGTCATTCATACACAAAAGGAATAATATGAACGAAATTTAAAACGCTCAAAATCGAAAAAAGGCAAAATTAAAGGCTTTCGAGGTCTCGTTTCGAAAAATATATGGGACAAACCACCTATAGTAGTTGCCCAACAGAGATACCCCAAAAAAATACACGATTTGAAAAAAAAAAGTGACTAAATCGGAGCAACGAATCAAAAGATACGATAGATCGAACATTTTGGCCAAAGACACAAAACACCAAGCACCACGAACCGTCGGTGGTGTTTTGTGCGTGGAGCGATTTTGCGAGGAAAGATGTCTTTTTCGAAATCTAGACAAGCTCGAATGGCAAGACATTGAGAGAGACTAGCTCGTTCGGCCGTTTTAGGGTGATCTTGAGAATTTCAGTACAATCTTAAACCGAAGGTTATGCGCCGCCAAATGGTACTTCATCTGGCGGTGCATAATAATGACTTAAAAAACGTGTTTAATGAAGTGACATTAGATTCAAATTTATACCCGTTATACATATTTACATTGCGAGTGAAATAATAGGCCTTAAAACTATATATACCATGCTAACTCATGCATACACAAAACTAATAAAATGATATAAATTGAAAACGTTCAAAGAAAACATTAAAAATTAGTAAAATGTCTTTTTCGGCATCCTGACGACCTCGAATGTCAAGACACTATCCAGGAGTCTTGATATTAGGGTCATTTTAGGGTGATCTCGAGAATTTCAGCACAATCTGAAACCGAAGGTTATGCGCGGCCAAATGGTACTCCATCTGGCGGCGCATATAAATGATTTAAAAAAGCGTGTTTAATGAAGTGACATTAGATTCAAATTTATATGCGTTATACATAATTCGTTGCTAGTGAAATAATAGGACTTAAAAGAATATGTACCATGCTAAGTCATACAAACACAAAAGGAATAATATGAACGAAATTCAAAACGGTCAAAATCGAAAAAAGGCAAAATTGAAGGCTTTCGAGGTCTCGTTTCGAAAAATATTTGAGACAAAATGCCTAGCGCAGTTTGCCAACGGATAGATCCCTAAAGAATTCATGATTTGAAAAAAACGGTGACTAAATCGGAGCTACTAGTTAAAAGATACGATAGATCAAACATTTTAGCTAAAGACACAAAACACCAAGCACCACGAACCGTCGGTGGTGTTTGGTACGTTGTGCGATTTTGCAAGGAAAGATGTCTTTTTCGGAATCTAGATGACCTCGAATGGCAAGCACGTTCAGAGAGTCTTGCTCGTTATGCGCCGCCAAATGGTACTCCATCTGGTGGCGCATATTAATGATTTAAAAAACGTGTTTAATGAAGTGACATTTGATTCAAATTTACATCTGTTATACATAATTACATTGTGAGTGAAATAATAGGCCTTAAAACGATATATAACATGCTAAATCATGCATACACAAAACTAATAATACGATATAAATTGAAAACGTTCAAAGAGAAGATTAAAATTGAGTAAAATGTCTTTTTTCAGCATCCGGACGACCTTGAATGTCAAGACACTATCCAGGAGTCGTGATTTCAGGGTCGTTTTAGGGTGATCTCGAGAAATTCATCACAATCTGAAACCGAAAGTTATGCGCCGCCAAATAGTACTCCATCTGGCGGTGCATATTAATAATTTAAAAAAACGTGTTTAATGAAGTGACATTAGATTCAAATTTATATGTGTTACACATAATTACATTGCGAGTGAAATAATAGGCCTTAAAACAATATGTACCATGCTAAGTCATGCATACACAAAATGAATAAAATGAATTAAATTCAAAACGGTCAAAATCGAAAAAAGGCAAAATTGAAAGCTTTCGAGATCTCGTTTCGAAAGATATTTGGGACAAACCGCATACAGCGGTTTGCCAATCTATAGATCCCAAAAAAATACACGATTAAAAAAAACAGTGACAAAATCGGAGCTACGAGCAAAAAGATACGATAGATCTAACATTTTGGCCAAAGACACAAAACACCAAGCACCATGAACCGTCGGTGGTGTTTGGTGTGTAGTGCGATATTGCGAGAAAAGATGTCTTTTTCGGAATCTAGTTGAACTTGAAGGGCAAACACATTCAGAGAGTCTTGCTCGTTCGGCCGTTTTAGGGTGATCTTTAGAATTTCAGCACAATCTAAAATCGAAGGTTATGCGGCGCCAAATGGTACTCCATCTGGCGGCGCATATTAATGATTTAAAAAAACGTGTTTAATGAAGTGACATTATATTCAAAATTATATCCGTTATACATAATTACATTGCGAATGAAATAATAGGCCTTAAAACGATATATACCATGCTAAGTCATGCATATACAAAACTAATACTACAATATAAATTGAAAACTTTCAAAGAGAACATTAAATATGAGTAAAATGTCTTTTTTCGGCATCCTGACGACATCGAATGTCAAGACACTATCCATGAATCTTGATTTTAGGGTCGTTTTAGGGTGATCTGAGAAAAATTCATCATAATCTGAAACCGAAGGTTATGCGTCGCCAAATGGTACTCCATCTGGCGGCGCATATTAATGATTTAAAAAAGCGTGTTTAATGAAGTGACATTAGATTCAAATTTATATTCGTTATACATAATTACTTTGTGAGTGAAATAATAGGCCTTAAAACAATATGTATTATGCTAAGTCATGTATACACAAAAGGAATAATATGAATGAAATTCAAAACAGTCAAAATCGAAAAAAGGCAAAATTGAAGGCTTTCGAGGTCTCGTTTCAAAAAATATCTGGGACAAACCGCCTACGGCAGTTTGCCAATGTATAGATCCCGAAAAAATACACGATTTAGACAAAACGGTGACTAAATCGGAGCTACGAGTCAAAAGATACGATAGATCTAACATTTTGGCCAAAGACACAAAACACCAAGCACCACGAACCATCGGTGGTGTTTGGTGCGTTGTGCATTTTGCGAGGAAAGATCTCTTTTTCGGAATCTAAAAAACCTCGAATGGCAAGCATGTTCAGAGAGTCTTGCTCGTTCAGCCGTTTTAGGGTGATCTTTAGAATTTCAGCATAATCTGAAACCGAAGGTTATGCGCCGCAAAATGGTACTCCATCTGGCGGCGCATATTAATAATTTAAAAAAACGTGTTTAATGAAGTGACATTTGATTCAAATGTAAATCCGTTATACATAATTACATTTCGAGTGAAATAATAGGCCTTAAAACGATATATACAATGCTAAGTCATGCATACACAAAACTAATAATATGATATAAATTGAAAACGTTCAAAGTGAACATTAAATATGAGTAAAATGTCTTTTTTCGGCATCCTGACGACCTCGAATGTCAAGACACTATCCAGGAGTCTTAATTTTAGGGTCGTTTTAGGGTGATCTCTAGAAATTCATCATAATCTGAAACCGAAGGTTATGCGCCGCGAAATGGTACTCCATCTGGCAGCGCATATTAATGATTTAAAAAAGCGTGTTTAATGACGTGACATTAGATTCAAATTTATATGAGTTACACATAATTACATTGCGAGTGAAATAATAGGCCTTAAAACAATATGTACCATGCTAAGTCATGCATACACAAAAGGAATAATATGAATGAAATTCAATGAAATGTCCCGTTCTTATTGATTAAAAACGTTCCATATTAATTGATTTCGTTGCGAGGTTTTGACCTCTATATGAGATGTTTTTCAAAGACTGCATTCATTTTAAAACAAACCATAACCTTTATTTCATCAATAAAGGTTTAAAAAGCTTTACGTAGATTATCAAATAATGATAATCTAAAATATCCTGTTTACACATGACCATTACATAATGGTTTACAATACAAATATGTTACAACAAAATAAGTTTCTTGAATGCAGTTTTTACACAATATCATACAAGCATGGACTCCAAATCTCGTCCTTATTTAAGTATGCGACAGCGGAAGCTCTTAATAATCACCTGAGAATAAACATGCTTAAAACGTCAACAAAAATGTTGGTGAGTTATAGGTTTAACCTATATATATCAAATCATAATAATAGACCACAAGATTTCATATTTCAATACACATCCCATACATAGAGATAAAAATCATTCATATGGTGAACACCTGGTAACCGACATTAACAAGATGCATATATAAGAATATCCCCATCATTCCGGGACACCCTTCGGATATGATATAAATTTCGAAGTACTAAAGCATCCGGTACTTTGGATGGGGTTTGTTAGGCCCAATAGATCTATCTTTAGGATTCGCGTCAATTAGGGTGTCTGTTCCCTAATTCTTAGATTACCAGACTTAATAAAAAGGGGCATATTCGATTTCGATAATTCAACCATAGAATGTAGTTTCACGTACTTGTGTCTATTTTGTAAATCATTTATAAAACCTGCATGTATTCTCATCCCAAAAATATTAGATTTTAAAAGTGGGACTATAACTCACTTTCACAGATTTTTACTTCATCGAGAAGTAAGACTTGGCCACTGTTGATTCACGAACCTATAACAATATATACATATATATTAAAGTATGTTCAAAATATATTTACAACACTTTTAATATATTTTGATGTTTTAAGTTTATTAAGTCAGCTGTCCTCGTTAGTAACCTACAACTAGTTGTCCACAGTTAGATGTACAGAATTAAATCGATAAATATTATCTTGAATCAATCCACGACCCAGTGTATACATATCTCAGTATTGATCACAACTCAAACTATATATATTTTGGAATCAACCTCAACCCTGTATAGCTAACTCCAACATTCACATATAGAGTGTCTATGGTTGTTCCGAAATATATATAGATGTGTCGACATGATAGGTCGAAACATTGTATACGTGTCTATGGTATCTCAAGATTACATAATATACAATACAAGTTGATTAAGTTATGGTTGGAATAGATTTGTTACCAATTTTCACGTAGCTAAAATGAGAAAAATTATCCAATCTTGTTTTACCCATAACTTCTTTATTTTAAATCCGTTTTGAGTGAATCAAATTGATATGGTTTCATATTGAACTCTATTTTATGAATCTAAACAGAAAAAGTATAGGTTTATAGTCGGAAAAATAAGTTACAAGTCATTTTTGTAAAGGTAGTCATTTCAGTCAAAAGAACGACGTCTAGATGACCATTTTAGAAAACATACTTTCACTTTGAGTTTAACCATAATATTTGGATATAGTTTCATGTTCATAATAAAAATCATTTTCTCAGAATAACAACTTTTAAATCAAAGTTTATCATAGTTTTTAATTAACTAACCCAAAACAGCCCGCGGTGTTACTACGACGGCGTAAATCCTGTTTTACGGTGTTTTTCCTGTTTCCAGGTTTTAAATCATTAAGTTAGCATATCATATAGATATAGAACATGTGTTTAGTTAATTTTAAAAGTCAAGTTAGAAGGATTAACTTTTGTTTGCGAACAAGTTTAGAATTAACTAAACTATGTTCTAGTGATTACGAGTTTAAACCTTCGAATAAGATAGTTTTATATATATGAATCGAATGATGTTATGAACATCATTACTACCTCAAGTTTAGTAGGTAAACCTACTGGAAGTGACAAGAAATGATCTAGCTTCAAATGATCTTGGATGGCTTGAAAGTTCTTGAAGTAGGATCATGACACAAAAACAAGTTCAAGTAAGATTTTTACTCGAATTAAGATAGTTTATAGTTATAGAAATTGAATCAAAGTTTGAATATGAATATTACCTTGAATAAGAAAGATAACCTACTGTATATAACAAAGGTTTCTTGATCTTAGATGATTACTTGGAATGGATTAGAAAGCTTGGAAGTAAATTAGTAAACTTGAAGGGATTTTTTAAGTGTTCTTGAAGTGTTCTTCCTATGATGATTATAGCTTGATTCTTGAAGTGATTTTTGATGAAGATGATGATTAACTACTGGAAAAATACGTTCATAATAGTGTGGGTGTGTTGAGAGAGAATTAGAAAGAGAATTGGAAGTGAAATGGAGTGAATGATGAGTGGTAATTGGTGAGTGGTGAGTGGGGTTAAAAGGAGTTCTAGTTAGTTGACTAGCTCATGGTAGATGTTAAAATTGATTATTCATACATGACATAATCAAGAATGGAATCCCATGCTAGTTCCTATTGGTATATACCTATAGTAAGTACGTTTTGAAGCTGTGTATAATACGGGTAAGAATACGACTAGAATTCTTGATGAAAGAAAAGAATGGGAAAGTAACTGTAACCATTTTCGTTAAGTATGAGTGTTTTGATATATGTCTTGAAGTCTTCCAAAAGTATTTTAATACATCTAAATACACTACATGTATATACATTTTAACTGAGTCGTTAAGTCATCGTTAGTCGTTACATGTAAGTGTTGTTTTGAAACCTTTAAGTTAACGATCTCAATTAATGTTGTTAACCCATTGTTTATTATATCTAATGAGATGTTAAATTATTATATTATCATGATATTATGATATATTAATATATCTTAATATGATATATATACATTTAAATGTCGTTACAACGATAATCGTTACATATATGTCTCGTTTCGAAATCCTTAAGTTAGTAGTCTTGTTTATATGTATATAACTCATTGTTAATATACTTATGGAGATACTTACTTATCATAATCTCATGTTAACCATATGTATATCCATATATATATCGTCATGTCGTTTTTACAAGTTTTAACGTTCGTGAATCGCCGGTCAACTTGGGTGGTCAATTGTCTATATGAAACATATTTCAATTAATCAAGTCTTAACAAGTTTGATTGCTTAACATGTTGGAAACATTTAATCATGTAAATATCAATCTCAATTAATATATATAAACATGGAAAAGTTCGGGTCACTACAGTACCTACTCGTTAAATAAATTTCGTCCCGAAATTTTAAGCTGTTGAAGGTGTTGACGAATCTTCTGGAAATAGATGCGGGTATTTCTTCTTTATCTGATCTTCACGCTCCCAGGTAAACTCGGGTCCTCTACGAGCATTCCATCGAACCTTAACAATTGGTATCTTGTTTTGCTTAAGTCTTTTAACCTCACGATCCATTATTTCGACGGGTTCTTCGATGAATTGGAGTTTTTCGTTGATTTGGATTTCATCTAACGGAATAGTGAGATCTTCTTTAGCAAAACATTTCTTCAAATTCGAGACGTGGAAAGTGTTATGTACAGCCGTGAGTTGTTGAGGTAACTCAAGTCGGTAAGCTACTGGTCCGACACGATCAATAATCTTGAATGGTCCAATATACCTTGGATTTAATTTCCCTCGTTTACCAAATCGAACAACGCCTTTCCAAGGTGCCACTTTAAGCATGACCATCTCTCTAATTTCAAATTCTATATCTTTTCTTTTAATGTCAGCGTAGCTCTTTTGTCGACTTTGGGCGGTTTTCAACCATTGTTGAATTTGGATGATCTTCTCGGTAGTTTCTTGTATAATCTCCGGACCCGTAATCTATCTATCCCCCACTTCACTCCAACAAATCGGAGACCTGCACTTTCTACCATAAAGTGCTTCAAACGGCGCCATCTCAATGCTTGAATGGTAGCTGTTGTTGTAGGAAAATTCTGCTAACGGTAGATGTCGATCCCAACTGTTTCCGAAATCAATAACACATGCTCGTAGCATGTCTTCAAGCGTTTGTATCGTCCTTTCGCTCTGCCCATCAGTTTGTGGATGATAGGCAGTACTCATGTCTAGACGAGTTCCTAATGCTTGCTGTAATGTCTGCCAGAATCTTGAAATAAATCTGCCATCCCTATCAGAGATAATAGAGATTGGTATTCCATGTCTGGAGATGACTTCCTTCAAATACAGTCGTGCTAACTTCTCCATCTTGTCATCTTCTCTTATTGGCAGGAAGTGTGCTGATTTGGTGAGACGATCAACTATTACCCAAATAGTATCAAAACCACTTGCAGTCCTTGGCAATTTAGTGATGAAATCCATGGTAATGTTTTCCCATCTCCATTCTGGGATTTTGGGTTGTTGAAGTAGACCTGATGGTTTCTGTGATGACCCGTCCTAATCCATCTGGACGAAGTCTTCAACATTTGGTCCCATTGCGAGATACTGATCTAAATATGCCATGAATGACTCCAAGTAATATCTTTAAATTGAGCAAAATGCACAGAGGAAGATTTCTTTCATACCTGAGAATAAACATGCCTAAAAGTGTCAACCAAAAGGTTGGTGAGTTCATAGGTTTATCATAACAATCATTTCAATATATTAATAGACCACAAGATTTCCGTTTATAAATATATGTACACTCGCAAGTGTATAAAAGTATTCTATAAGCTGTAGGCACCCGGTAACAAGCCTTAACATTCATGTTTTACCCTCTGAAGTACACCAGATTAGGTGTGTTTAAAATAACCTCGAAGTACTAAAGCATCCTATAGTCAGGATGGGGTTTGTCAGGCCCAATAGATCTATCTTTAGGATTCGCGCCTACCGTACATAGACAAGTAGTTTTAATGTTACCAAGCTAAGGGTATATTTCTGGTTTAAACCCACATAGAATTAGTTTTAGTACTTGTGCCTATTTCGTAAAACATTTATAAAACAGCGCATGTATTCTCAGCCCAAAAATATATATAAAAAGGGAGTAATGAAACTCACCATACTGTATTTTGTAGTAAAAATACATATGTCGACATTTAACAAATGTAGGGTTGGCCATGGATTCACGAACCTAAATCATTTATATTAACACATAAGATAGTAATCGAACGAAATTATATATTATTAGAGATTTATTTGTTGTTTTAATTGGGTTTTTCATTAATAACCTTATTAATTATATTTGTTAATATTTATTATAAAAGTATTAATATAGTTATGTTATGTGTAGTAAATATAATTTCATATAACTAATAGTTATTTAATAAACTAATACTGATAATAATAATAAATAAAAGTTGTTTTATTTTATAATAATAATAATAATAATATTTGTTATGATAATAATATTGATAATATAAAAATAATAATATTAATGTAGAAATAATAATAATGATAGTAATAATAATAATAATTTTGATAAAATGATAATTTTTCTAATAATGATAATAAAAATGATAACAATATAATAATAATAATAATAATAATAATAATAATAATAATAATAATAATAATAATAATAATAATAATAATAATAATAATAATAATAATAATAATAATAATAATAATAAATAAGCAAACTACCTCAAAGGAGTAGCTCTAAAAAAAATGCCCAAGTCCGAGTTTGAACCCGCGACGCCCTGCTAACCCGATAACTCCCCTAACCACCCCTCCGTCCTTGTCTATCAATTTAAATCCCGATTTATATTTTTATCACCCATCAATATTCATGCTCTAGTTTATTCTTCTTCTTTATCGATCACGATATCATCATTTATCATATTATCATAATCGAATCATTACCATCTTATTTACTTCATTTATCATCATCATATAATATTGTTTGCGTATCAACATATATTATTATCGTATTCGTCATCTTCTTTCATCATCTATTATTATCAACATCATATAACCTTATCCCTCCATTGTCATCGTGCTCACCATCATCATTATTCGTTAAATCTAATCATCATCCTAATCATAAAATCACGTATCATTATTGTTATCGTACCATTACCTACATCTTCTAAATCTCATGTCATTCATCATGATCATTTTAATCATCATTAATCATCTACTCTCTTATCGTTAACATCATAAAAACCGCACCTCATCATCAATACATGTTATTATTTGCGGGTGTTTGTCACTAGTATTATTTGACCCAATAACTTCATCGGCTCAAAAAAAAAAAATGTGGACATCGGCCCAATTAAATGAATGACTCAATGTATAAAAATTTTCAATAGTCTAATGAAAAAAATAGATATTCGGTAATATAGGATCCCTTCTTTAGTGGGGTTTTATAATGGGAACATATATATTAAAGTAGGGTATCATGACGTTAGATGATTTCAATTTGTCACCCCAAATTCTCGGCCAACATGTCTTCTAGTTGCCCCTCCTATTTTTTTAAATTTTCCATGACAATCTTTTCTTAAAAAAAAATAGATTGATGGTTCGTTGGCAATTTATGGTTCGATTAAAATAGAATAGAACAGAAACGATATGCACAGCAACTGCAGTTACTTGGGTTTAGTTTCGGTTTGAGAAAGAAAACATACGTAGCATTTGTGTTGGTGATTACAAAAGATAATGAAGAAGCAGCTGCACGAGTTGCAGGTTTGGGTTTAAACAAAAACGGAATAGCATTCGAGCAAAGGATCTTCGTGGTGTTGTTTTTGGATAAGAATAGGAGAGAAATAGAGAGAGATGAAGAGAGAGATAGATAGATGGTGAAGTTGTCGTGTGTTTCAAGGGTGATGTATGGGTGGCCGGTGGTGTTGTGGTTCATGGTGGTTTCAAGGTGTGTAAATAATGAACCGAAAACATAAAGACAATAAGTGGGGTTGATTGACGATCGAAGTAATATGGAAGACGGGTAGGAGTATGTAGGCTTATGTGATGGTGGTTGACAAAATAATAGTGATGATATTAAATTGCTCTACTAATAAACATTGGTAATCAGTTTTTAAAAGAATCAAAGTGGTAAGCAAGTGGGTGTGTGATTGTGGTTCGACAAAAAGAAGGAGAAGCAAGGTGGTTAGTGGTGGTTGTGTGGCAGCTTGAGGGTGTTTGTGAGTGGCCGGTAGTGGATGAAGGTGATGGTGGTATTGGTTATCGAAGAAGAAAAATAATGGAGGTGAAGGAGTGAATATCTCATAATGTATAAATCTATATATATAATATATAAAGTATGAAAGTTGGCAGATACATGTTATGAATTTCAAACACAAACAGTAACCTTTAACATCTCGTGACACTTATTTGGTTTAATGTTACCGACAGTCTTCACGGGTATTATATCGTGTCCATTGCTAAACAGTTAAAATATAAAAGTGTTCCTAAAAATCCCAAATTTTTAGATTAAATATTTTTAATTATTTCACTCATTAACTGTTTGAAACCTGATCAAAAAGATTCGATAATTGTTTATTTTCTGTTCCAATTTATAGGTACGGAGTACTAATATTTAAACTTAAATAAATGTAAAAATGTTTTTAACAAATCTAAAATCTTCGTAATCAATTTACAGTCCAACTTTTATATTAATCTTTTATGTACATGTATTATATCTATATTAAAACTAACGAAACGTCAACCGAGTGTCACTGACGTTTACTAATTAGGCTCGAAATCAATTATTTTTAATATATTCTCTTTATATATATATAATCAGTTTTAAATAACAAGTTTTATCACATAAATATATATTATATATTCTTAAACAAATAGATTTAATATTATATTATATATTTCAAAGTAGTATTTATATACACACATATATATATATTTACAATTAATTGATCGTGAATCGTCGAGAGCAGTCAAAGGTCAATTGAATATATGAAATAGTTCTAAATTTTTGAGATTCAACATAACAGAATTGGCTTATCTTGTCAAAAATATAATATCGTATCGAGAGTTTGGTTTAAAATTAGTCGGAATTTTCCGGGTCGTGACAGTACCTACCCGTTAAAGAAATTTCGTCTCGAAATTTGATCGAGGTGGTCATGGTTGACAATAAGTATGTTCTCATGACACATATGAGTTAGAAATTAGAACTTTATCCTCACTGAGAAATATGAACAAGACAATTCAATTACTCGAAGCGTATGAGTGAAGCTATCACAAAAGAGTGAAATGAATTGAATAGGGGTTCGTCTTAACTTTTGACGTAGTCACTGTTGAATTTTCGGAATTCAAGGGATTTAAGGAAATCTTCTAATCAGAAGGAAAATGTATTAGCACGAATTATTAGCAACTGTTGGAATTACGGAAGAACAGAAATATCAAGGAAATATTTCCGTGATATGCTTAGAGATTAAGTAGAATGAAAGAGTCGTGTGACATGGCACATGATGAGGATAAGGTCGGTGAATCATCACGTTCCATTAGAAGCTCAGCATAACTTACTGTAATATAATCACGTTGGCCAAGTGTCATTATATTATACTAACTCATGCTCAAATTCTTAACACTTCTTCAGAATTCATTCGTATTTATACTTAGATTTTATAGAAGTTTCCAATATAATGGAATACAGATAGCACAAAAAGGTATATAATTTTGGACGAGAATATTTATGAAAATATCTTCAGAAATATCGAAGATATTTATGACTATATTTTTGGAATTTCTAAGTTCGATGGTTGATAAAGAAAAATTTTCCGCAAGATTTTAACATGACTTTGGAGCAAGATATTCTCTAATGATTTCATCGGATTCAGAATTACCTGGATTCATGAATATATGATTTGGTCCTTGTATTTGTCCATGGTCTCCTTCATGGTTAGCTCAATCCGTTTTTCAGTACCAAATTTTCTATCGAGCGTTCCCAACCCTTCCATTCTTTATTATCAACTTTTGGCCATTAAGACCATCTACAACATGCTGCTTCATCAGCATTTTCAAAGTTAACGGATCTGGGTCATCGGTTACCAACCAAGGTGGTTTCAGGAGAATTGTGTTTTTAGATAATTAAACGTTGATGGTAATATGGTGGAATATGAAAGGTTTTCCGGTAACGAAGGCGAAACGACAACGTATATATCAAGGTTATAATAAGGTTAGTCCGACTAAAAAATCGAAGTTGACTTGCTGGAGCTGTGACAAAATTGGCTATTTTGGAAAGGGATTGCAAAGTGTTTTTCGGTAGTAACATCGCCAAAGGAGCTAGCGCATATACGTGTTAAACCTTTACTTAGGTTCTAAGAGTTTTTTAGGTGCATAACTATATGCATAGATCTTTTCTTCCGTAGATGAAGTGCGGTTGGTTCATCTTCTCGATTGAGATGTTTTCAAGAATCATGAAAGGTTTGAACGCAAATTGTAATCGTCAAGATACGAATGAGGTTTAAGATGAAATCAAGTGGCAAACTTGAAGAATTATTTAGTTTCATATATTATAATCAATATTTTAATTCATTTTAATTGTCCAAAGTTAGTAGTCCAATAGTCCAATAGTCCAATAGTTCATATATAGTTTAATATATAACATTCGATTTAATTAATACGTATCGTGACCCGTGTACCGGTCTCAGTATTGATCACAACTCAAACTATATATATATTTTGGAATCAACCTCAACCCTGTATAGCTAACTCCGTCATTTGCATATAGAGTGTCTATGGTTGTTTCAAGATAAATATATAGATGGGTCAATATGATATGTTGAAACCTGGTATACGTGTCCCGTTATTTAAAGTGCGTAAAATAAATACAGAAATTAAATGACAATAAATAAAATTGCGAGAATGTAAATTGCGAGAATGTAAATTGCGATAATTAAATTGCGGTAAATAAAATGTAACCAGTTAGCTAGGAACAGTTAGCGTGGATTCTTAACAATATTTCAATTAGTTAATTCATTTGTTTCTAACAAATTTTATTTTTGTCCAATGTATTCTTCATTATGCCACTTGTTGAATTTTGATAGGTCAAAATCCAAATATGAAATTGAATGAAAATGGTTATTCTGTGGTGAACGGATCTGTATATCGATGAATGTAAGTAAGATAGTAAATGACTGTTGAATCAGATTCGAAGAATGTACAGTGTAACTTATTAATGTGAAACTCCAATATTCTTCGGGTATTACCTACCCGTTAAAATATTTTCACCATTAACAGTTTGTACAAAAGAATTTTTAATTACAATCTTTATGAAAATATATATATATATATATATATATATATATATATATATATATATATATATATATATATATATATATATATATATATATATATATATATATATTTCAGATGAAATCAAGGATTTAATGAGTTAATATGATATTAGACTCATTTGATTTACTGTTAGAACAAGGATATATAATCTTTAAAACATTAGAGATTACATAATTGACATGTCGAACGAAGATAATTGATGTAGAACGATAAGTAGAATGATAATTATACTAAAGGTACAAAATAAGACGTTGAGGCATGGATTGTTGATGGTACTGGTGCTGTTACTGATGGTACTATTGATGCAGGTGATGTTGCTGAAGCTGGTAAATTTTTCACCATATTCTCCAAATTGATTACTCGAGCGCGAAGTTCGTTGACTTATTCTATTTTCCGGGATGATTGTTGGTCCAAACGAGTGGATGAATAAGGTTTAGAATTTTAAATAGAATATAGTCGTGGCGAGATATACAGGAAATGAGGCTGAAAATGGTGTTTTGGATAGGCTCACCGGTAAGTACTTCAGGTTCTTCGTCAAGAGGTGAATTCGGTTGGTGGAAGGGATCGCCTTCTTCGCGTCTCCATTGATTAAGTCGACTACGAACTCAGCCCTAATTCATCCAGAATTGATGATGGCTGATTGACCGATCCATTCCGATTGCACTGCTTTTGGAGCTTTACTGAATATCCATATCGGAATAGCGATCGGAATAACTATCGAAATAGCTTATCGGAATCCGAAGGACTCGAACTGGTTGAGGGATTCATCTCGTACGATCAAATGAAGGATTTTCGATAAGAAATAGGTTATAGGATGTAGATTAGTACTCTGCAATACATAATTTACATATGCATATATAATACAAAATCCCATAAGTTACGGTGGAATCTACGGAAGCTATCAGGCAAAGGTAACAATAACAGATATGCTAAGATATGAATTTATCTATACACTGTCTATGCATTAGAGGCAGTAAGATGTGTCTAGACTAAGAATGATAAGCAGTTAATTTTCAACACGAAATGTTAAGCAAAACTTTTGACATGCAGACACGGTCGAAGTCCAGACTCACTAATGCATCTAAACAACTATCAGTTAGACACACTAATGCAAGACCTGGTTCGCTAAGACCACCGCTCTGATACCACCTGTGATGACCCGTCCTAATCCATCTGGACGAAGTCTTCAACATTTGGTCCCATTGCGAGATACTGATCTAAATATGCCATGAATGACTCCAAGTAATATCTTTAAATTGAGTAAAATGCACAGCGGAAGATTTCTTTCATACCTGAGAATAAACATGCCTAAAAGTGTCAACCAAAAGGTTGGTGAGTTCATAGGTTTATCATAACAATCATTTCAATATATTAATAGACCACAAGATTTCCGTTTATAAATATATGTACACTCGCAAGTGTATAAAAGTATTCTATAAGCTGTAGGCACCCGGTAACAAGCCTTAACATTCATGTTTTACCCTCTGAAGTACACCAGATTAGGTGTGTTTAAAATAACCTCGAAGTACTAAAGCATCCTATAGTCAGGATGGGGTTTGTCAGGCCCAATAGATCTATCTTTAGGATTCACGCCTACCGTACATAGACAAGTAGTTTTAATGTTACCAAGCTAAGGGTATATTTCTGGTTTAAACCCACATAGAATTAGTTTTAGTACTTGTGCCTATTTCGTAAAACATTTATAAAACAGCGCATGTATTCTCAGCCCAAAAATATATATAAAAAGGGAGTAATGAAACTCACCATACTGTATTTTGTAGTAAAAATACATATGTCGACATTTAACAAATGTAGGGTTGGCCATGGATTCACGAACCTAAATCATTTATATTAACACATAAGATAGTAATCGAACGAAATTATATATTATTAGAGATTTAATTGTTGTTTTAATTGGGTTTTTCATTAATAACCTTATTAATTATATTTGTTAATATTTATTATAAAAGTATTAATATAGTTATGTTATGTGTAGTAAATATAATTTCATATAACTAATAGTTATTTAATAAACTAATACTGATAATAATAATAAATAAAAGTTGTTTTATTTTATAATAATAATAATAATAATATTTGTTATGATAATAATATTGATAATATAAAAATAATAATATTAATGTAGAAATAATAATAATGATAGTAATAATAATAATAATTTTGATAAAATGATAATTTTTCTAATAATGATAATAAAAATGATAACAATATAATAATAATAATAATAATAATAATAATAATAATAATAATAATAATAATAATAATAATAATAATAATAATAATAATAATAATAATAATAATAATAATAATAATAATAATAAATAAGCAAACTACCTCAAAGGAGTAGCTCTAAAAAAAATGCCCAAGTCCGAGTTTGAACCCGCGACGCCCTGCTAACCCGATAACTCCCCTAACCACCCCTCCGTCCTTGTCTATCAATTTAAATCCCGATTTATATTTTTATCACCCATCAATATTCATGCTCTAGTTTATTCTTCTTCTTTATCGATCACGATATCATCATTTATCATATTATCATAATCGAATCATTACCATCTTATTTACTTCATTTATCATCATCATATAATATTGTTTGCGTATCAACATATATTATTATCGTATTCGTCATCTTCTTTCATCATCTATTATTATCAACAACATATAACCTTATCCCTCCATTGTCATCGTGCTCACCATCATCATTATTCGTTAAATCTAATCATCATCCTAATCATAAAATCACGTATCATTATTGTTATCGTACCATTACCTACATCTTCTAAATCTCATGTCATTCATCATGATCATTTTAATCATCATTAATCATCTACTCTCTTATCGTTAACATCATAAAAAGCGCACCTCATCATCAATACATGTTATTATTTGCGGGTGTTTGTCACTAGTATTATTTGACCCAATAACTTCATCGGCTCAAAAAAAAAATAATGTGGACATCGGCCCAATTAAATGAATGACTCAATGTATAAAAATTTTCAATAGTCTAATGAAAAAAATAGATATTCGGTAATATAGGATCCCTTCTTTAGTGGGGTTTTATAATGGGAACATATATATTAAAGTAGGGTATCATGACGTTAGATGATTTCAATTTGTCACCCCAAATTCTCGGCCAACATGTCTTCTAGTTGCCCCTCCTATTTTTTTAAATTTTCCATGACAATCTTTTCTTAAAAAAAAATAGATTGATGGTTCGTTGGCAATTTATGGTTCGATTAAAATAGAATAGAACAGAAACGATATGCACAGCAACTGCAGTTACTTGGGTTTGGTTTCGGTTTGAGAAAGAAAACATACGTAGCATTTGTGTTGGTGATTACAAAAGATAATGAAGAAGCAGCTGCACGAGTTGCAGGTTTGGGTTTAAACAAAAATGGAATAGCATTCGAGCAAAGGATCTTCGTGGTGTTGTTTTCGGATAAGAATAGGAGAGAAATAGAGAGAGATGAAGAGAGAGATAGATAGATGGTGAAGTTGTCGTGTGTTTCAAGGGTGTTGTATGGGTGGCCGGTGGTGTTGTGGTTCATGGTGGTTTCAAGGTGTGTAAATAATGAACCGAAAACATAAAGACAATAAGTGGGGTTGATTGACGATCGAAGTAATATGGAAGACGGGTAGGAGTATGTAGGCTTATGTGATGGTGGTTGACAAAATAATAGTGATGATATTAAATTGCTCTACTAATAAACATTGGTAATCAGTTTTTAAAAGAATCAAAGTGGTAAGCAAGTGGGTGTGTGATTGTGGTTCGACAAAAAGAAGGAGAAGCAAGGTGGTTAGTGGTGGTTGTGTGGCAGCTTGAGGGTGTTTGTGAGTGGCCGGTAGTGGATGAAGGTGATGGTGGTATTGGTTATCGAAGAAGAAAAATAATGGAGGTGAAGGAGTGAATATCTCATAATGTATAAATCTATATATATAATATATAAAGTATGAAAGTTGGCAGATACATGTTATGAATTTCAAACACAAACAGTAACCTTTAACATCTCGTGACACTTATTTGGTTTAATGTTACCGACAGTCTTCACGGGTATTATATCGTGTCCATTGCTAAACAGTTAAAATATAAAAGTGTTCCTAAAAATCCCAAATTTTTAGATTAAATATTTTTAATTATTTCACTCATTAACTGTTTGAAACCTGATCAAAAAGATTCGATAATTGTTTATTTTCTGTTCCAATTTATAGGTACGGAGTACTAATATTTAAACTTAAATAAATGTAAAAATGTTTTTAACAAATCTAAAATCTTCGTAATCAATTTACAGTCCAACTTTTATATTAATCTTTTATGTACATGTATTATATCTATATTAAAACTAACGAAACGTCAACCGAGTGTCACTGACGTTTACTAATTAGGCTCGAAATCAATTATTTTTAATATATTCTCTTTATATATATATAATCAGTTTTAAATAACAAGTTTTATCACATAAATATATATTATATATTCTTAAACAAATAGATTTAATATTATATTATATATTTCAAAGTAGTATTTATATACACACATATATATATATTTACAATTAATTGATCGTGAATCGTCGAGAGCAGTCAAAGGTCAATTGAATATATGAAATAGTTCTAAATTTTTGAGATTCAACATAACAGAATTGGCTTATCTTGTCAAAAATATAATATCGTATCGAGAGTTTGGTTTAAAATTAGTCGGAATTTTCCGGGTCGTGACAGTTTCTGATGCCCAGCTTTGACCTTAGAACACGTCAAACATTCTCCTACGTATTTAGCAACATCGGCTTTCATACCCGGCCACCAAAAATGTTTCTTGAGATCCTTGTACATCTTCCCCGTTCCAGGATGTATTGAGTATCTGGTTTTATGAGCTTCTCTAAGTATCATTTCTCTCATATCTCCAAATTTTGGTACCCAAATCCTTTCAGCCCTATACCGGGTTTCGTCTTCCCGAATATTAAGATGCTTCTCTGATCCTTTGGGTATTTCATCCTTTAAATTTCCCTCTTTTAAAACTCCTTGTTGCGCCTCCTTTATTTGAGTAGTAAGGTTATTATGAATCATTATATTCATAGATTTTACTCGAATGGGTTCTCTGTCCTTCCTGCTCAAGGCATCGCCTACCACATTTGCCTTCCCCGGGTGGTAACGAATCTCAAAATCGTAATCATTCAACAATTCAATCCATCTACGCTGCCTCATATTTAGTTGTTTCTGATTAAATATGTGTTGAAGACTTTTGTGGTCGGTATATATAATACTTTTGACCCCATATAAGTAGTGCCTCCAAGTCTTTAATGCAAAAACAACCGCGCCTAATTCCAAATCATGCGTCGTATAATTTTGCTCGTGAATCTTCAATTGTCTAGACGCATAAGCAATCACCTTCGTTCGTTGCATTAATACACAACCGAGACCTTGCTTTGATGCGTCACAATAAATCACAAAAATCATCATTCCCTTCAGGCAATGACAATATAGGTGCCGTAGTTAGCTTTTTCGTCAATAACTGAAACGCTTTCTCTTGTTCATCCTTCCATTCAAATTTCTTCCCTTTATGCGTTAATGCAGTCAAGGGTTTTGCTATTCTGGAAAAGTCTTGGATGAAACTTCTGTAGTTATCAGCTAATCCTAAAAACTGGCGTATGTGTTTCGGAGTTTTCGGGGTTTCCCACTTTTCAACAGTTTCTATCTTTGCCGGATCCACCTTAATACCTTCTTTGTTCACTATGTGACCGAGGAATTGAACTTCTTCCAACCAAAATGCACACTTTGAAAACTTAGCGTACAATTCTTCCTTCCTCAATACTTCTAACACCTTTCTCAAATGTTCACCGTGTTCTTGGTCATTCTTTAAGTAAATAAGTATGTCATCAATGAAAACAATGACAAACTTGTCAAGGTATGGTCGACACACTCGGTTCATAAGGTCCATGAACACAGCTGGTGCATTAGTTAAACCAAACGGCATGACCATAAACTCGTAATGACCGTAACATGTTCTGAAAGCAGTCTTTGGAATATCATCTTCTTTCACCCGCATTTGATGATACCCGGAACGTAAGTCAATCTTTGAATAAACAGACGAGAATTGTAGTTGATCAAATAAGTCGTCGATTCTCGGTAGTGGGTAGCGGTTCTTGATGGTAAGTTTGTTCAACTCTCGGTAGTCGATACACAACCTGAATGTACCATCTTTCTTCTTGAAAAACAAAACAGGAGCTCCCCACGGTGATGTGCTTGGTTGAATGAAACCACGCTCTAAAAGTTCTTGTAATTGGCTTTGCAGTTCTTTCATCTCGCTGGGTGCGAGTCTGTAAGGAGCACCAGCTATTGGTGCAGCTCCTGGTACAAGATCTATTTGAAATTCTACGGATCGATGTGGGGGTAATCCCGGTAATTCTTTCGGAAATACATCGGGAAATTCTTTTGCAACGGGAACATCATTGATGATCTTTTCTTCAGTTTGTACTTTCTCGACGTGTGCTAGAACAGCATAGCAACCTTTTCTTATTAGTTTTTGTGCCTTCAAATTACTAATAAGATGTAGCTTCGTGTTGCCCTTTTCTCCGTACACCATTAAGGGTTTTCCTTTTTCTCGTATAATGCGAATTGCATTTTTGTAACAAACAATCTCTGCTTTCACTTCTTTCAACCAGTCCATACCGATTATCACATCAAAACTCCCTAACTCTACTGGTATCAAATCAATCTTAAATGTTTCGCTAACCAGTTTAATTTCTCGATTCCGACATATATTATCTGCTGAAATTAATTTACCATTTGCTAATTCGAGTAAAAATTTACTATCCAAAGGCGTCAATGGACAACTTAATTTAGCACAAAAATCTCTACTCATATAGCTTCTATCCGCACCCGAATCAAATAAAACCTAAGCAGATTTATTGTTAATAAGAAACGTACCCGTAACAAGCTCCGGGTCTTCCTGTGCCTCTGCCGCATTAATATTGAAAACTCTTCCGCGGCCTTGTCCATTCGTGTTCTCCTGGTTCGGGCAATTTCTAATAATGTGGCCCGGTTTTCCACATTTATAACAAACTACATTGGCATAACTTGCTCCGACACTACTTGCTCTGCCATTACTCGTTCCGACACCATTTGTTCCTTTCGTTCTATTAACCCCTGGTCCGTAGACCTCACACTTCACCGCGCTATGACCATTTCTTTTACACTTGTTGCAAAATTTGGTGCAGAACCCCGAGTGATACTTTTCACACCTTTGGCATAGCTGCTTCTGATTGTTGTTGTTGTTACGGTTATTATTGTTGTTGGGATGATTGTTGTAGTTGTTGTTGTTGTTGTTGTTGTTGTTGTTGTTGTTGTTGTTGTTGTTGTTGTTGGGCCGTTTGTTGTAGTTGTGATTGATGTTGCGATTGTTGGGATAATTGTTGCGATTATTGTTGTAATTGCTGTTGTTGTTGTATTGGTGATTCTTATCACCGTTTTCCTCACACTTTCTTTTGACTTGCTTCACATTGGCCTCTTCAGCAGTCTGTTCTTTAATCTTTCTTCAATCTGGTTCACTAGTTTGTGAGCCATTCTACATGCCTGTTGTATGGAGGCGGGCTCGTGTGAACTTATATCTTCTTGGATTCTTTCCGGTAATCCTTTCACAAACGCGTCGATCTTCTCTTCCTCATTTTTGAATGCTCCCGGACACAATAGGCACAATTCTGTGAATCGTCTTTCGTACGTGGTAATATCAAATCCTTGGGTTCGTAACCCTCTAAGTTCTGTCTTGAGCTTATTGACCTCGGTTCTGGGACGGTACTTCTCGTTCATCAAGTGCTTGAATGCTGACCACGGTAGTGCGTAAGCATCGTCTTGTCCCACTTGCTCTAGATAGGTATTCCACCATGTTAACGCAGAACCTGTGAAGGTATGCGTAGCGTACTTCACTTTGTCCTCTTCAGTACACTTACTTATGGCAAACACCGATTCGACCTTCTCGGTCTACCGTTTCAATCCGATCGGTCCTTCGGTTCCATCAAATTCCAAAGGTTTGCAGGCAGTGAATTCTTTGTAGGTGCATCCTACACGATTTCCTGTACTACTAGATCCAAGGTTATTGTTGGTATGTAGCGCAGCCTGTACTGCGGCTATGTTTGAAGCTAGAAAAGTACGGAATTCCTCTTCATTCATATTCACGGTGTGTCGAGTAGTCGGTGCCATTTCCTTCAAAATAGTCAAATGGAACAAGTTAATCATACAGAATATTAAGAGTAGCTAATAGTATTTCGTAGCATAATATGAACTCATTTATAAAAGCTTTTTCTTCATATTAGCGTTTTATAAGTTTAAATTCGGGTAGTACCTACCCGTTAAGTTCATACTTAGTAGCTAATATACAATTCAACTACTACAATTCTATATGAAAAACTGATTATAATAATATTTCGCGTTCAAACTTTTATACAATATTTTACAAACTTACAATACCTCTTATTTTACATAAAGCATGAAATATAGCACACAATAACTTTGATACAAGATAGTTGTGAAGATAATTCTAGCTAGTACACAAGTCGTTCAGCAAAGGCAATAAAGACACGTAATTCATACGTCCAGAAACAAGTCATGCATTCTGGTTTTACTAGGACTACTTCCCATCCTTGGTCTTGTGGAACATAACCGTTATGGCCGTTGATAAGATAGCGTGTTGTAACGTCGTCAAAGGGACGAGGGTTACGTAATGTCCAACAGTCCCGTAACAATCTAAAAACCTCATTTCTTACCCCAATTACCGACTTCGTCACTTGTGGGAACGTTTTGTTTAATAGTTGTAGGCCGATGTTCTTGTTCTCACTTTGGTGAGAAGCGAACATTACTAATCCGTAAGCATAACATGCTTCTTTATGTTTCATGTTAGCCGCTTTTTCTAAATCACGAAGTCCAATATTCGGATATATTGAGTCAAAATAATTTCTTAACCCATTGCGTAAAATAGCATTTGGGTTCCCCGCAATATATGCGTCAAAGTAAACACATCGTAACTTATGGATTTCCCAATGTGATATCCCCCATCTTTCGAACGAAAGCCTTTTATAAACCAAGGCATTCTTGGAACGTTCTTCAAATGTCTTACAAACTGATCTCGCCTTAAATAGTTGTGCCGAAGAATTCTGACCGACTCTAGACAAGATTTCATCAATCATGTCTCCAGGTAGGTCTCTTAAAATATTGGGTTGTCTATCCATTTTGTGTTTTTATACTGTAAAATAGACAAGAGTTAGATTCATAAAAAAAATACTTATTAATACAAGCAATTTTTACATATATCATAAAGCATAAGCACACTATATTACATATATTACACCACAAGAATACAACTATCTTATTCCGACTCGCTTGTTTCTTCTTCTTCGGTTTTGGTTCGTTTTGTCAAGTTTCTAGGGATATATGATGTTCCCCTAATACGAGCCGTCATTTTCCACATTGGTTTAGAAAAACCTGGTGGTTTAGAGGTTCCCGGTTCATTATTACAACTTAAGGACTTCGGGGGTTGACGATACACATAAAGTTCATCGGGGTTGGAATTAGATTTCTCTATTTTTATGCCCTTTTCCTTATTATTTTTTTTGCCTTTTTAAATTCAGTTGGGGTAATTTCTATAACATCATCGGAATTCTCGTCGGAATCCGATTCATCGAAGAATTGGTAATCCTCCCAATATTTTGCTTCCTTGGCGGAAACACCATTGACCATAATTAACCTTGGTCGGTTGGTTGAGGATTTTCTTTTACTTAACCGTTTTATTATTTCCCCCACCGGTTCTATTTCTTCATCCGGTTCCGATTCTTCTTCCGGTTCCGATTCTTCTTCCGGTTCCGACTCTTCTTCCGGTTCCTCTTCGGGAACTTGTGAATCAGTCCACGAATCATTCCAATTTACATTTGACTCTTCATTATTATTAGGTGAGTCAATGGGACTTGTTCTAGAGGTAGACATCTATCACATAATATCAAACGCGTTAAGAGATTAATATATCACATAATATTCACATGTTAAAAATATATAGTTTCCAACAAAATTTGTTAAGAAATCATTTTTCAAGTAAACACGGTCGAAGTCCAGACTCACTAATGCATCCTAACAAACTCGATAAGACACACTAATGCAAAATTCTGGTTCTCTAAGACCAACGCTCGGATACCAACTGAAATGTCCCGTTCTTATTGATTAAAAATGTTCCATATTAATTGATTTCGTTGCGAGGTTTTGACCTCTATATGAGACGTTTTTCAAAGACTGCATTCATTTTAAAACAAACCATAACCTTTATTTCATCAATAAAGGTTTAAAAAGCTTTACGTAGATTATCAAATAATGATAATCTAAAATATCCTGTTTACACATGACCATTACATAATGGTTTACAATACAAATATGTTACAACAAAATAAGTTTCTTGAATGCAATTTTTACACAATATCATACAAGCATGGACTCCAAATCTCGTCCTTATTTAAGTATGCGACAGCGGAAGCTCTTAATAATCACCTGAGAATAAACATGCTTAAAACGTCAACAAAAATGTTGGTGAGTTATAGGTTTAACCTATATATATCAAATCATAATAATAGACCACAAGATTTCATATTTCAATACACATCCCATACATAGAGATAAAAATCATTCATATGGTGAACACCTGGTAACCGACATTAACAAGATGCATATATAAGAATATCCCCATCATTCCGGGACACCCTTCGGATATGATATAAATTTCGAAGTACTAAAGCATCCGGTACTTTGGATGGGGTTTGTTAGGCCCAATAGATCTATCTTTAGGATTCATGTCAATTAGGGTGTCTGTTCCCTAATTCTTAGATTACCAGACTTAATAAAAAGAGGCATATTCGATTTCGATAATTCAACCATAGAATGTAGTTTCACGTACTTGTGTCTATTTTGTAAATCATTTATAAAACCTGCTTGTATTCTCATCCCAAAAATATTAGATTTTAAAAGTGGGACTATAACTCACTTTCACAGATTTTTACTTCGTCGAGAAGTAAGACTTGGCCACTGTTGATTCACGAACCTATAACAATATATACATATATATTAAAGTATGTTCAAAATATATTTACAACACTTTTAATATATTTTGATGTTTTAAGTTTATTAAGTCAGCTGTCCTCGTTAGTAACCTACAACTAGTTGTCCACAGTTAGATGTACAGAATTAAATCGATAAATATTATCTTGAATCAATCCACGACCCAGTGTATACGTATCTCAGTATTGATCACAACTCAAACTATATATATTTTGGAATCAACCTCAACCCTGTATAGCTAACTCCAACATTCACATATAGAGTGTCTATGGTTGTTTCGAAATATATATACATGTGTCGACATGATAGGTCAAAACATTGTATACGTGTCTATGGTATCTCAAGATTACATAATATACAATACAAGTTGTTTAAGTTATGGTTGGAATAGATTTGTTACCAATTTTCACGTAGCTAAAATGAGAAAAATTATCCAATCTTGTTTTACCCATAACTTCTTCATTTTAAATCCGTTTTGAGTGAATCAAATTGCTATGGTTTCATATTGAACTCTATTTTATGAATTTAAACAGAAAAAGTATAGGTTTATAGTCGGAAAAATAAGTTACAAGTCATTTTTGTAAAGGTAGTCATTTCAGTCGAAAGAACGACGTCTAGATGACCATTTTAGAAAACATACTTTCACTTTGAGTTTAACCATAATTTTTGGATATAGTTTCATGTTCATAATAAAAATCATTTTCTCAGAATAACAACTTTTAAATCAAAGTTTATCATAGTTTTTAATTAACTAACCCAAAACAGCCCGCGGTGTTACTACGACGGCGTAAATCCGGTTTTACGGTGTTTTTCGTGTTTCCAGGTTTTAAATCATTAAGTTAGCATATCATATAGATATAGAACATGTGTTTAGTTAATTTTAAAATTCAAGTTAGAAGGATTAACTTTTGTTTGCGAACAAGTTTAGAATTAACTAAACTATGTTCTAGTGATTACGAGTTTAAACCTTCGAATAAGATAGTTTTATATATATGAATCGAATGATGTTATGAACATCATTACTACCTCAAGTTTAGTAGGTAAACCTACTGGAAGTGACAAGAAATGATCTAGCTTCAAAGGATCTTGGATGGCTTGAAAGTTCTTGAAGTAGGATCATGACACAAAAACAAGTTCAAGTAAGATTTTTACTCGAATTAAGATAGTTTATAGTTATAGAAATTGAATCAAAGTTTGAATATGAATATTACCTTGAATAAGAAAGATAACCTACTGTATATAACAAAGGTTTCTTGATCTTAGATGATTACTTGGAATGGATTAGAAAGCTTGGAAGTAAATTAGTAAACTTGAAGGGATTTTTGAAGTATTCTTGAAGTGTTCTTCCTATGATGATTATAGCTTGATTCTTGAAGTGGTTTTTGATGAAGATGATGATTAACTACTGGAAAAATACGTTCATAATAGAGTGGGTGTGTTGAGAGAGAATTGGAAGTGAAATGGAGTGAATGATGAGTGGTAATTGGTGAGCGGTGAGTGGGGTTAATAGGAGTTCTAGTTAGTTGACTAGCTCATGGTAGAAGTTAAAATTGATTAGTCATACATGACATAATCAAGAATGGAATCCCATGCTAGTTCCTATTGGTATATACCCATAGTAAGTACGTTTTGAAGCTGTGTATAATACGGGTAAGAATACGACTAGAATTCTTGATGAAAGAAAAGAATGGGAAAGTAACTGTAGCCATTTTCGTTAAGTATGAGTATTTTGATATATGTCTTGAAGTCTTACAAAAGTATTTTAATACATCTAAATACACTACATGTATATACATTTTAACTGAGTCGTTAAGTCATCGTTAGTTGTTACATGTAAGTGTTGTTTTGAAACCTTTAAGTTAACAATCTCAATTAATGTTGTTAACCCATTGTTTATTATATCTAATGAGATGTTAAATTATTATATTATCATGATATTATGATATATTAATATATCTTAATATGATATATATACATTTAAATGTCGTTACAACGATAATCATTACATATATGTCTCGTTTCGTAATCCTTAAGTTAGTAGTCTTGTTTATATGTATATAACTCATTGTTAATATACTTATGGAGATAATTACTTATCATAATCTCATGTTAACCATATGTATATCCATATATATATCGTCATGTTGTTTTTACAAGTTTTAACGTTCGTGAATCGCCGGTCAACTTGGGTGGTCAATTGTCTATATGAAACATATTTCAATTAATCAAGTCTTAATAAGTTTGATGTTGGAAACATTTAATCATGTAAATAACAATCTTAATTAATATATATAAATATGGAAAAGTTCCGGTCACTACATTCAAAACGCTCAAAATCGAAAAGAGACAAAATTGAAGGCTTTCGTGGTCTCGTTTCAGAAAATATTTAGGACAAACCGCATACAGTGGTTTGCCAATGGATAGATCCCAAAAAAATACACGATTAAAAAAAATGGTGACTAAATCGGAGCTACGAGCAAAAAGATACGATAGATCTAACATTTTGGCCAAAGACACAAAATACCAAGCACCACGAACCGTCGGTGGTGTTTGGTGTGTGGTGCGATTTTGCGAGGAAAGATATCTTTTTCGGAATCTAGATGACCTCGAATGGTAAACACATTCAGAGAGTCTTGCTCATTCGGCCGTTTTAGGGTGATTTTTGAATTTCAGCACAATCTAAAACCGAAGGTTATGCGCCGCCAAATGGTACTCCATCTGGCGGCGCATATTAATGATTTAAAAAAACGTGTTTAATGAAGTGACATTATATTCAAATTTATATCCGTTATACATAATTACATTGCGAATGAAATAATAGGCCTTAAAACGATATATACCATGCTAAGTCATGTATACACAAAACTAATACTACGATATAAATTGAAAACGTTCATAGAGAACATTAAATATGAGTAAAATGTCTTTTTTTGGCATCCTGACGACATCGAATGTCAAGACACTATCCAGGAGTCTTGATTTTAGGGTCGTTTTAGGGTGATCTCTAGAAATTCATCATAATCTGAAACCGAAGGTTATGTGTAACACCCTAGGCAAATCCCACATCGCCCACGGACATGAGTGATCATGGGATTATAAGGTAATACTCACGCTTAAATGACACAACGCGTTTTGGGACCACAGGCAGAGCAGATGTGTGAGTACGCTGCAGTTAAGTGTGCTCAGGCGAGAGCACTACCAGGATGGGTGACCTCCTAGGAAAGTGCTTCTCGTGTGTGGTAGCCAAGAAAAAGCCGTGCGCCTGTGGGCAAAGCAGACAATATTGTGGTCATGTTAAGCTGGGGTGTTACAGAATGGTATCAGAGCCACTCATGTGTCATTGGGGGTGATGGGGCAAACCTCATCGAGGACGATGAGTCCCTAAGGGGGGGTGAATGTAACACCCTAGGCAAATCCCACATCGCCCACGGACATGAGTGATCATGGGATTATAAGGTAATACTCACGCTTAAATGACACAACGCGTTTTGGGACCACAGGCAGAGCAGATGTGTGAGTATGCTGCAGTTAAGCGTGCTCAGGCGAGAGCACTACCAGGATGGGTGACCTCCTGGGAAAGTGCTTCTCGTGTGTGGTCGCCAAGAAAAAGCCGTGCGCCTGTGGGCAAAGCGGACAATATTGTGGTCATGTTAAGCTGGGGTGTTACATTATGCGCCGCCAAATGGTACTCCATCTAGCGGCGCATATTAATGATTTAAAAAAGCGTGTTTAATGACGTGACATTAGATTCAAATTTATATGCGTTACACATAATTACATTGCGAGTGAAATAATAGGCCTTAAAACAATATGTACCATGCTAAGTCATGCATACACAAAAGGAATAATATGAATGAAATTCAAAACGCTCAAAATCGAAAAGAGGCAAAATTGAAGGCTTTCGAGGTGTCGTTTCAGAAAATATTTGGGACAAACCGCATACAGCGGTTTGCCAATGGATAGATCCCGAAAAAATACACGATTAAAAAAATGGTGACTAAATCGGAGCTACGAGTCAAAAGATACGATAGATCTAACATTTTGGCCAAAGACACAAAACACCAAGCACCACGAACCGTCGGTGGTGTTTGGTGCGTTGTACATTTTGCGAGGAAAGATCTCTTTTTCGGAATCAAGAAGACCTCGAATGGCAAGCATGTTCAGAGAGTCTTGCTCATTCGGACGTTTTAGGGTGATCTTTAGAATTTCAGCACAATATGAAACAGAAGGTTATACGCCGCCAAATGGTACTCCATCTGGTGGCGCATATTAATGATTTAAAAAAAATGTGTTTAATGAAGTGACATTAGATTCAAATTTATATCCGTTATACATAATTACATTGCGAGTGAAATAATAGGCCTTAAAACAATATATACCATGCTAAATCATGCATACACAAAAGAAATTATATGAATGAAATTCAAAACGGTCAAAATCGAAAAGAGGCAAAATTGAAGGATTTCGAGGTCTCTTTTCAGAAAATATTTGGGTCAAATTGCATACAGCGGTTTGCCAATGGATAGATCCCGAAAAAATACACGATTAAAAAAATAGTGACTAAATCGGAGCTACGAGCAAAAAGATACGATAGATCTAACATTTTGGCCAAAGACACAAAACACCAAGCACCACGAACCGTCGGTGCTGTTGAAATGTCCCATTCTTATTGATTAAAAACGTTCCATATTAATTGATTTCGTTGCGAGGTTTTGACCTCTATATGAGACGCTTTTCAAAGACTGCATTCATTTTAAAACAAACCATAACCTTTATTTCATCAATAAATGTTTAAAAAGCTTTACGTAGATTATCAAATAATGATAATCTAAAATATCCTGTTTACACACGACCATTACATAATGATTTACAATACAAATATGATACAACAAAATAAGTTTCTTGAATGCAGTTTTTACACAATATCATACAAGCATGGACTCCAAATCTCGTCCTTATTTAAGTATGCGACAGCGGAAGCTCTTAATAATCACCTGAGAATAAACATGCTTAAAACGTCAACAAAAATGTTGGTGAGTTATAGGTTTAACCTATATATATCAAATCATAATAATAGACCACAAGATTTCATATTTCAATACACATCCCATACATAGAGATAAAAATCATTCATATGGTGAACACCTGGTAACCGACATTAACAAGATGCATATATAAGAATATCCCCATCATTCCGGGACACCCTTCGGATATGATATAAATTTCGAAGTACTAAAGCATCCGGTACTTTGGATGGGGTTTGTTAGGCCCAATAGATCTATCTTTAGGATTCGCGTCAATTAGGGTGTCTGTTCTCTAATTCTTATATTACCAGACTTAATAAAAAGAGGCATATTCGATTTCGATAATTCAACCATAGAATGTAGTTTCACGTACTTGTGTCTATTTTGTAAATCATTTATAAAACCTGCATGTATTCTCATCCCAAAAATATTAGATTTTAAAAGTGGGACTATAACTCACTTTCACAGATTTTTACTTCGTCGGGAAGTAAGACTTGGCCACTGGTTGATTCACGAACCTATAACAATATATACATATATATCAAAGTATGTTCAAAATATATTTACAACACTTTTAATATATTTTGATGTTTTAAGTTTATTAAGTCAGCTGTCCTCGTTAGTAACCTACAACTATTTGTCCACAGTTAGATGTACAGAAATAAATTAATAAATATTATCTTGAATCAATCCACGACCCAGTGTATACGTATCTCAGTATTGATCACAACTCAAACTATATATATTTTGGAATCAACCTCAACCCTGTATAGCTAACTCCAACATTCACATATAGAGTGTTTATGGTTGTTCCGAAATATATATAGATGTGTCGACATGATAGGTCGAAACATTGTATACGTGTCTATGGTATCTCAAGATTACATAATATACAATACAAGTTGATTAAGTTATGGTTGGAATAGATTTGTTACCAATTTTCACGTATCTAAAATGAGAAAAATTATCTAATCTTGTTTTACCCATAACTTCTTCATTTTAAATCCATTTTGAGTGAATCAAATTGCGATGGTTTCATATTGAACTCTATTTTATGAATCTAAATAGAAAAATTATAGGTTTATAGTCAGAAAAATAAGTTACAAGTCATTTTTGTAAAGGTAGTCATTTCAGTCGAAAGAACGACATCTAGATGACCATTTTAGAAAACATACTTCCACTTTGAGTTTAACCATAATTTTTGGATATAGTTTCATGTTCATAATAAAAATCATTTTCCCAGAATAACAACTTTTAAATCAAAGTTTATCATAGTTTTTAATTAACTAACCCAAAACAGCCCGCGGTGTTACTACGACGGCGTAAATCCGATTTTACGGTGTTTTTCGTGTTTCCAGGTTTTTAATCATTAAGTTAGCATATCATATAGATATAGAACATGTGTTTAGTTGATTTTAAAAGTCAAGTTAGAAGGATTAACTTTTGTTTGCGAACAAGTTTAGAATTAACTAAACTATGTTCTAGTGATTACAAGTTTAAACCTTCGAATAAGATAGCTTTATATGTATGAATCGAATGATGTTATGGACATCATTACTAACTTAAGTTCCTTAGATAAACCTACTGGAAAAGAGAATAATGGATCTAGCTTCAACGGATCCTTGGATGGCTCGAAGTTCTTGAAGCAGAATCATGACACGAAAACAAGTTCAAGTAAGATCATCACTTGAAATAAGATTGTTATAGTTATAGAAATTGAACCAAAGTTTTAATATGATTATTGCCTTGTATTAAAATGATAACCTACTGTAAGAAACAAAGATTTCTTAAGGTTAGATGATCACCTTACAAGATTGGAAGTGAGCTAGCAAACTTGAAAGTATTCTTGATTTTATGTAACTAGAACTTGTAAAATATATGAAGAACACTTAGAACTTGAAGATAGAACTTGAGAGAGATCAATTAGATGAAGAAAATTGAAGAATGAAAGTGTTTGTAGGTGTTTTTGGTCGTTGGTGTATGGATTAGATATAAAGGATATGTAATTTTGTTTTCATGTAAATAAGTCATGAATGATTACTCATATTTTTGTAATTTTATGAGATATTTCATGCTAGTTGCCAAATGATGGTTCCCACATGTGTTAGGTGACTCACATGGGCTGATAAGAGCTGATCATTGGAGTGTATATACCAATAGTACATACATCTAAAAGCTGTGTATTGTACGATTACGAATACGGGTGCATACGAGTAGAATTATTGATGAAACTGAACGAGGATGTAATTTTAAGCATTTTTGTTAAGTAGAAGTATTTTTATAAGTGTATTGAAGTCTTTCAAAAGTGTATAAATACATATTAAAACACTACATGTATATACATTTTAACTGAGTCGTTAAGTCATCGTTAGTCGTTACATGTAAGTGTTGTTTTGAAACCTTTAGGTTAACGATCTTGTTAAATGTTGTTAACCCAATGTTTATAATATCAAATGAGATTTTAAATTATTATATTATCATGATATTATCATGTATGAATATCTCTTAATATGATATATATACATTAAATGTCTTTACAACGATAATCGTTACATATATGTCTCGTTTAAAAATCATTAAGTTAGTAGTCTTGTTTTTACATATGTAGTTCATTGTTAATATACTTAATGATATGTTTACTTATCATAGTATCATGTTAACTATATATATATCCATATATATGTCATCATATAGTTTTTACAAGTTTTAACGTTCGTGAATCACCGGTCAACTTGGGTGGTCAATTGTCTATATGAAACATATTTCAATTAATCAAGTCTTAACAAGTTTGATTGCTTAACATGTTGAAAAAATTTAATCATGTAAATATCAATCTCAATTAATATATATAAACATGGAAAAGTTCGGGTCACTACAGTACCTACCCGTTAAATAAATTTCGTCCCGAAATTTTAAGCTGTTGAATGTGTTGACGAATCTTCTGGAAATAGATGCGGGTATTTCTTCTTCATCTGATCTTCACGCTCCCAGGTGAACTCGGGTCCTCTACGAGCATTCCATCGAACCTTAACAATTGGTATCTTGTTTTGCTTAAGTCTTTTAACCTCACGATCCATTATTTTGACGGGTTCTTCGATGAATTGAAGTTTTTCGTTGATTTGGATTTCATCTAATGGAATAGTGAGATCTTCTTTAGCAAAACATTTCTTCAAATTCGATATGTGGAAAGTGTTATGTACAGTCGCAAGTTGTTGAGGTAACTCAAGTCGGTAAGCTACTGGTCCGATACGATCAATAATCTTGAATGGTCCAATATACCTTGGATTTAATTTCCCTCGTTTACCAAATCGAACAACGCCTTTCCAAGGTGCACCTTTAAGCATGACCATCTCTCCAATTTCAAATTCTATATCTTTTCTTTTAATGTCAGCGTAGCTCTTTTGTCAACTTTGGGCGGTTTTCAACCGTTGTTGAATTTGGATGATCTTCTCGGTAGTTTCTTGTATAATCTCTGGACCCGTAATCTGTCTATCCCCCACTTCACTTCAAGAAATCGGAGACCTGCACTTTCTACCATAAAGTGCTTCAAACGGCGCCATCTCAATGCTTGAATGGTAGCTGTTGTTGTAGGAAAATTCTGCTAACGGTAGATGTCGATCCCAACTGTTTCCGAAATCAATAACACATGCTCGTAGCATGTCTTCAAGCGTTTGTATCGTCCTTTCGCTCTGCCCATCAGTTTGTGGATGATAGGCAGTACTCATGTCTAGACGAGTTCCTAATGCTTGCTGTAATGTCTGCCAGAATCTTGAAATAAATCTGCCATCCCTATCAGAGATAATAGAGATTGGTATTCCATGTCTGGTGACGACTTCCTTCAAATACAGTCGTGCTAACTTCTCCATCTTGTCATCTTCTCTTATTGGTAGGAAGTGTGCTGATTTGGTGAGACGATCAACTACTACCCAAATAGTATCAAAACCACTTGTAGTCCTTGGAAATTTAGTGATGAAATCCATGGTAATGTTTTCCCATTTCCATTCCGGGATTTCAGGTTGTTGAAGTAGACCTGATGGTTTCTGATGCTCAGCTTTGACCTTAGAACACGTCAAACATTCTCCTACGTATTTAGCAACATCGGCTTTCATACCCGGCCACCAAAAATGTTTCTTGAGATCCTTGTACATCTTCCCCGTTCCAGGATGTATTGAGTATCTGGTTTTATGAGCTTCTCTAAGTATCATTTCTCTCATATCTCCAAATTTTGGTACCCAAATCCTTTCAGCCCTATACCGGGTTTCGTCTTCCCGAATATTAAGATGCTTCTCTGATCCTTTGGGTATTTCATCCTTTAAATTTCCCTCTTTTAAAACTCCTTGTTGCGCCTCCTTTATTTGAGTAGTAAGGTTATTATGAATCATTATATTCATAGATTTTACTCGAATGGGTTCTCTGTCCTTCCTGCTCAAGGCATCGGCTACCACATTTGCCTTCCCCGGGTGGTAACGAATCTCAAAGTCGTAATCATTCAACAATTCAATCCACCTACGCTGCCTCATATTCAGTTGTTTCTGATTAAATATGTGTTGAAGACTTTTGTGGTCGGTATATATAATACTTTTGACCCCATATAAGTAGTGCCTCCAAGTCTTTAATGCAAAAACAACCGCGCCTAATTCCAAATCATGCGTCGTATAATTTTGTTCGGGAATCTTCAATTGTCTAGACTCATAAGCAATCACCTTTGTTCGTTGCATTAATACATAACCGAGACCTTGCTTTGATGCGTCACAATAAATCACAAAATCATCATTCCCTTCAGGCAATGACAATATAGGTGCCGTAGTTAGCTTTTTCTTCAATAACTGAAACGCTTTCTCTTGTTCATCATTCCATTCAAATTTCTTCCCTTTATGCGTTAATGCAGTCAAGGGTTTTGCTATTCTGGAAAAGTCTTGGATGAACCTTCTGTAGTAACCAGCTAGTCCTAAAAACTGGCGTATGTGTTTCGGAGTTTTTGGGGTTTCCCACTTTTCAACAGTTTCTATCTTTGCCGGATCCACCTTAATACCTTCTTTGTTCACTATGTGACCGAGGAATTGAACTTCTTCCAACCAAAATGCACACTTTGAAAACTTAGCGTACAATTCTTCCTTCCTCAATACTTCTAACACCTTTCTCAAATGTTCACAGTGTTCTTGGTCATTCTTTGAGTAAATAAGTATGTCATCAATGAAAACAATGACAAACTTGTCAAGGTATGGTCCACACACTCGGTTCATAAGGTCCATGAACACAGCTGGTGCATTAGTTAAACCAAATGGCATGACCATAAACTCGTAATGACCATAACGTGTTCTGAAAGCAGTCTTTGGAATATCATCTTCTTTCACCCGCATTTGATGATACCCGGAACGTAAGTCAATCTTTGAATAAACAGACGAGCCTTGTAGTTGATCAAATAAGTCGTCGATTCTCGGTAGTGGGTAGCGGTTCTTGATGGTAAGTTTGTTCAACTCCCGGTAGTCGATACACAACCTGAATGTACCATCTTTCTTCTTGACAAACAAAACAGGAGCTCCCCACGGTGATGTGCTTGGTCGAATGAAACCACGCTCTAAAAGTTCTTGTAATTGGCTTTGCAGTTCTTTCATCTCGCTGGGTGCGAGTCTGTAAGGAGCACGAGCTATTGGTGCAGCTCCTGGTACAAGATCTATTTGAAATTCAACGGATCGATGTGGGGGTAATCCCGGTAATTCTTTCAGAAATACATCGGGAAATTCTTTTGCAATGGGAACATCATTGATGCTCTTTTCTTCAGTTTGTACTTTCTCGACGTGTGCTAGAACAGCATAGCAACCTTTTCTTATTAGTTTTTGTGCCTTCAAATTACTAATAAGATGTAGCTTCGTGTTGCCCTTTTCTCCGTACACCATTAAGGGTTTTCCTTTTTCTCATATAATGCGAATTGCATTTTTGTAACAAACGATCTCTGCTTTCACTTCTTTCAACCAGTCCATACCGATTATCACATCAAAACTCTCTAACTTTACTGGTATCAAATCAATCTTAAATGTTTCGCTAACCAGTTTAATTTCTCGATTTCGACATATATTATCTGCTGAAATTAATTTACCATTTGCTAATTCGAGTAAAAATTTACTATCTAAAGGCGTCAATGGACAACTTAATTTAGCACAAAAATCTCTACTCATATAGCTTCTATCCGCACCCGAATCAAATAAAACGTAAGCAGATTTATTGTCAATAAGAAATGTACCCGTAACAAGCTCCGGGTCTTCCTGTGCCTCTGCCGCAATAATATTGAAAACTCTCCCGCGGCCTTGTCCATTCGTGTTCTCCTGGTTCGGGCAATTTCTAATAATGTGGCCCAGTTTTCCACATTTATAACAAACTACATTGGCATAACTTGCTCCGACACTACTTGCTCCGCCATTACTTGTTTCGACACCATTTGTTCCTTTCGTTCTATTAACCCCTGGTCCGTAAACCTCACACTTCGCCGCGCTATGACCATTTCTTTTACACTTGTTGCAAAATTTGGTGCAGAACCCCGAGTGATACTTTTCACACCTTTGGCATAGCTGCTTCTGATTGTTGTTGTTGTTGTTGCGGTTATTATTGTTGTTGGGATGATTGTTGTAGTTGCTGTTGTTGTTGTTGTTGTTGTTGTTGTTGTTGTTGTTGTTGTTGGGCCGTTTGTTGTAGTTGCGATTGATGTTGCGATTGTTGGGATAATTGTTGCGGTTATTGTTGTAATTGCTGTTGTTGTTGTATTGGTGATTCTTATCACCGTTTTCCTCCCACTTTCTTTTGACTTGCTTCACATTGACCTCTTCAGCAGTCTGTTCTTTAATTCTTTCTTCAATCTGGTTCACTAGTTTGCGAGCCATTCTACATGCCTGTTGTATGGAGGCGGGCTCGTGTGAACTTATATCTTCTTGGATTCTTTCCGGTAATCCTTTCACAAACGCGTCGATCTTCTCTTCCTCATCTTCGAATGCTCCCGGACACAATAGGCACAATTCTGTGAATCGTCT
Organism: Rutidosis leptorrhynchoides; assembly: GCF_046630445.1. Classification (NCBI taxonomy): domain Eukaryota; kingdom Viridiplantae; phylum Streptophyta; class Magnoliopsida; order Asterales; family Asteraceae; genus Rutidosis; species Rutidosis leptorrhynchoides. The sequence continues at coordinate 352,570,534 of NC_092343.1, forward strand.
TTCATACGTGGTAATATCAAATCCTTGGGTTCGTAACCCTCTAAGTTCTGTCTTGAGCTTATTGACCTCGGTTCTGGGACGGTACTTCTCGTTCATCAAGTGCTTGAATGCTGACCACGGTAGTGCGTACGTATCGTCTTGTCCCACTTGCTCTAGATAGGTATTTCACCATGTTAACGCAGAACCTGTGAAGGTATGCGTAGCGTACTTTACTTTGTCCTCTTCAGTACACTTACTTATGGCAAACACCGATTTGACCTTCTCAGTCCACCGTTTCAATCCGATCGGTCCTTCGGTTCCATCAAATTCCAAAGGTTTGCAGGCAGTGAATTCTTTGTAGGTGCATCCTACACGATTTCCTGTACTGCTAGATCCAAGGTTATTCTTGGTATGTAGCGCAGCCTGTACTGCGGCTATGTTTGAAGCTAGAAAAGTACGGAATTCCTCTTCATTCATATTCACGGTGTGTCGAGTAGTCGGTGCCATTTCCTTCAAAATAGTCAAATGGAACAAGTTAATCATACAGAATATTAAGAGTAGTTAATAGTATTTCGTAGCATAATATGAACTCATTTATAAAAGCTTTTTCTTCATATTAGCATTTTATAAGTTTAAATTCGGGTAGTACCTACCCGTTAAGTTCATACTTAGTAGCTAATATACAATTCAACTACTACAATTCTATATGAAAAACTGATTATAATAATATTTCGCGTTCAAACTTTTACACAATATTTTACAAACTTACAATACTGCTTATTTTACATATAGCATGAAATATAGCACACAATAAATTTGATACAAGATGGTTGTGAAGATAATTCTAGCTAGTACACAAGTCGTTCAGCAAAGGCAATAAAGACACGTAATTCATACGTCCAGAAACAAGTCATGCATTCTGGTTTTACTAGGATTACTTCCCATCCTTGGTCTTGTGGAACATAACCGTTATGGCCGTTGATAAAACAGTGTGTTGTAACGTCGTCAAAGGGACGAGGGTTACGTAATGTCCAACTGTAACACCGACAATTTTTTTTTTTTTTAAACACAGCGGAAGACTTTATTAACAAATACACTATAAGTCGCGTCATTACATTAATATGAGTAATTAAGTTTAAGTTTACACAACGGTGTTACGTTATCACAAAACATTATTTATACAAAAGTCAACATCAGAGTTGGGTTGTCAAACATGTCTTTTGCAACAGCACCCATCCCGACTAGCAGTACGTAAATCTGCAAGGGGAGAATATGTGGGGGATTAGCGCACCGCTAAGTGAATGGAATCTATCTAACAGATATAGCTTAAGTCACACACAAGCTATATACTAACAACAACACATGCTAACTATCAACTAGCATACAATAAGACAATACGAGGATCAGCGGCTTGTACGAGCACACGACTCCTAGTGATCGGACTTGAGTCTACCGATAGTCCCTACTACTCAATTCACCGTATACTTATCCAGATGCAGGGGATGCATCATTCACACTATACTCTACAATCAGTAGCCTATGCACCCAACCTCCCCTAGGCACGGTTGACCTCATACGGACTCTAACCTCTCCTAGGCACGATCTCGAGTCCCCAGTCTCCCTAGGCCCGACTGGTGCCATTCACACAGTGTACACATAATTCACATACAACATCAGGCATACTATATTATTCTAACATGGCAATTTCTACACTATGCATGGTAAAAGAGTCAACCACAGTAGCATGATATGCTACTTAAACTCTATCCGGAGATAGACCCACTCACCAATTACCAGCAACTGCTCAGTTATTATTTCTGAGCTTCCTCCTTGTCCTTATAACCTGAGAACAACACAAATAAAGTTAATGTACATATCCAATAAATAATATAATCATTTCATACAATTAACTAGGTCATAACACCATATATTCATAATTTTATGAGTCTACATCATGACTCTACTCAATAATGGCATACAGGTGCGTGCAAAACACGACATACACACTAAAACTCCTTTTTCGACCCAAAAATAGTTTGATCTAGTTTCTTAAAAGTTCACCATTGAAAAGTATTCTTTATTACGATTCTAACGATAGTTTATTCATCAAAAACGGAGTTACGTTTTGAAAGTTACGCTCGTTTCAATTTCATAAAAGGTACTGTTGCAAATAGTGGCACTGTAGCAACTCGGTACTGTAGCAAATAGTGACACTGTAGCAACTCGGTACTGTAGAAGTAGATACACTGTAGCAAATACCGAACACTGTAGCAAATAGTAACACTGTAGCAACTCGGTACTGTAGCAACTCGGGCACTGTAGCAATTCGGTTATTGTAGCAAAATACTGTAGCAACTGGGTTTCGAACAAAAAACGCTGATTTCGAACATTTTTCCCCAAAAACTCAATTTTTGAGCGATTTTGATCAAATTTTAAGCACATGGAAGCTACTAAACATATATACAACCTATTTCTAACATCAATTAACACATACAAACACATAATATGAAGATTCAAGCTCAAAATTCATCAAAAACCCATTTACACCCAAAACCCAATTTCCAACAAGATTAATACATAAATCTTTGTAATACTTACCTTAAGATGATCACAAGAACACAAGGAATCGATTGCTAACTTCAATTAATCCAAAAGCTCACAAAATTAAATTAGGGTTTTCAAGGAGGTGAAAGTTAGGTACGGGGTGTTTTTAGAGAGAAGGTAGAAATGAGATAAATGAGCAGCTCTTAGACACTTATTTGGGGTTAAAATCCCATACCCCATCACACACGGGTATTTACCAATTATTTAAAATCTTTCGCACAAGATTAGGTAGCCCAAACGAGGTCCAAATAAAATAAATAAACCTGTTCTGGGACCCTTGTCACAAACTGGTCATAACACAATTATAATAAAACACTAATAAAATAATTAAAATAAAAGCACTTAAGACTAAACACAAACCCTAAGGGCAAAATAGGCAACTTACAACTAGCCCGGGTTTCAGTCTGTTACAAATCCACCCCCTTAAGAAGATTCCGTCCTCGGAATCTGGTCTTGGTCAAACAAACGAGGATAGCATTTTCTCATCAACTCTTCCGTTTCCCACGTAAGATTAGTCACCTTTTGGTCAACCACACGGACCAGCTCTTCCACCAATTTCTTATTCAAATCGACCCTTAAATCTTCTAAAGAAAGAAGTTGTGTTTCATCGTCGACTTTACACTTACGAAGATAACATACGTTGAATGTATTATGAATACCAGCTAACTCTGGCAGAAGATCTAACACCACAGTCTGATCATTCAACACTTCACTGATCGGAAACGGACCAATAAATCTCGGTGCTAACTTACCACGTTTATCGAATCTGATAACCCCTTTCCACGGCGAAACTTTCAGATACACTCGTTCACCCGCATTAAAGGTTACCGGACGTCTATGCGGATCAGCATACATTTTCTGTCTATCTCTAGCGGCTTTCAACTTTTCTCTCGCAATTGTAACTTTTTCGGCTGTCATTTGAACAATTTCGGGACCTGCAAACTGTTTCTCCCCGGCTTCTAACCAACAAGTTGGAGTTCTGCAACGACGACCGTATAACATTTCATAGGGCTGCATCCCTATACTCGAATGATATAAATTATTATACGCAAATTCGACCAACGGCAAATGTGTATCCCACGAACCACCGTATTCTAACACACAAGCCCTTAACATATCCTCCAAAGTCTGTATCGTTCTTTCACTCTGACTGTCTGTCTGAGGATGATAAGCTGTACTTAAATGCACACGTGTACCCAAATTCTGTTGAAGACTATTCCAAAAATTCGACACAAATCTGGAATCTCTGTCTGAAACGATCGATAATGGCACACCATGTCGACTAACTATCTCGTTTATATACAATTCGGCTAACTCACTTAACGAAGCTGTTTCACGAGTAGCAAGAAAATGAGCACTTTTAGTTAGGCGATCCACTATTACCCAAATCATATCATGTCTTTTCTGAGTTCGAGGTAATTTGGTCACAAAATCCATCGTTATATGTTCCCATTTCCACTCTGGAATCTGTAACTGACGTAACGAACCATAAGGTTTCTGATGTTCGGCCTTCACTTGAGCACATATATGACACTTTTTGACATAACGGGCGATATCTGATTTCATTGTTGGCCACCAATACACTGTTTTCAAATCATGATACATCTTATTACTACCCGGATGTACTGTCAATCTGGATTTGTGAGCTTCCGTCATGATTAAATCCCTCAAATCTCCAAGCTTAGGCACCCAAACACGATTGTTTAAGGTCTTTAGTCCACGTGAGTCATCAATTAAGTCCACTTTTCGTTTGGTCATTTGTTCAGGTTTAATATGTTCATCCTCTAAAGCACAGGCCTGAATGGTTTTTAAGCTGTTAATCAAATCTGAAGTTATATTCAAACGAAGAAATTTCACATTTTCACTTGACTTTTTACGACTTAGCGCATCTGCAACAACATTTGCCTTACCCGGATGGTATTTAATTTCACAATCGTAATCTTTGATCAACTCTTGCCATCGTCTCTAACGCATATTCAATTCTTTCTGTGAGAAGATATACTGCAAACTCTTGTGATCTGTACATATAACACAATGGGTTCCATACAAATAGTGTCTCCACAGTTTCAAAGCAAACACTACTGCAGCCATTTCAAGATCATGCACTGGATAATTCTTCTCATGAACTTTCAACTGTCGCGAAGCGTAGGCGATTACTTTATCTCTTTGCATTAATACACAACCCAACCCGGCATATGATGCATCACAGTATACCACGAAGTTATCTGAACCTTCTGGTAAAGCTAACACTGGTGCCTGACACAGTAGCTGTTTCAAAATCTGAAAAGCCTTTTCCAGTTCATCAGTCCATCGAAAGACTACATCTTTACGAGTCAACTTAGTCAACGGACCCGCTATTTTCGAGAAATCCTTGATAAATCTGCGATAATAACCGGCTAATCCCAGAAAACTCTTAATCTCAGTTGGAGTCTTCGGAGAATTCCAATTCATTACTGCTTCTATCTTTGTCGGATCAACTTTTATACCTTCGGCACAAATCACATGACCCAAAAACTGCACTTCACGTAACCAAAATTCACACTTTGAAAATTTTGCAAATAGTTGTTCACGTTTCAACATGTTCAAAACCTGTCTCAGATCTTCAGCATGTTCACTTTTGGTCTTTGAATACACTAGTATATCATCTATAAACACAATCACAAACTTATCTAAGAACGGGCGACACACTCTATTCATTAGATCCATGAAGATTGCTGGCGCATTCGTCAACCCAAACGGCATGACAAGAAATTCATAATGACCATACCTTGTTCTGAACGCTGTTTTCAGTATATCTGATTCAGCAACACGAACCTGATGATATCCGGATCGTAAGTCTATCTTAGAAAAGAATGAAGCACCCTGTAACTGATCGAACAAATCGTCTATTCGAGGTAACAGATACTTATTCTTCACTGTTCTTTTGTTCAATTCACGATAATCAATACACATACGCATTGACCCATCTTTCTTTTTAACAAACAATACCGGAGCACCCCACGGTGAAGAACTCGGTCGGATAAACCCACCATCTAATAGTTCTTGAATCTGTGACATCATTTCACGGATTTCAGACGGCGCTAATCGGTATGGAGCTTTTGCAACTGGAGTTGTTCCAGGAACCAATTCAATCTTATATTCAACTTCCCTTACCGGCGGCAGACCTGGTAACTCATCTGGGAACACTTCGGGAAATTCTGATACTATTGGAATATCGGCCACTGTTTTCTTTTCTTTCTTTGCATCAATCACATATGCAAGAAATGATTCACAACCCTTTGCCATCGACTTTTTCGCTTTCATCATGGTTATCAACAGAAAATTATACCCTCCCCGCTCCCCTCGGGCCACAACACGGGTTCCATCGGTCGAACGAAGGTAATCATTTTCCTATCACACTTAATATTAGCCCTAAGCGAGCTCAACCAATCCATTCCTAGTACTACATCAAAGCTAGGAATAGGTAACACTAAACAAGTCACCGGGAAAGACTTCCCTTCAATCTCTATACAAACCCCAGTCACATAGGTTGTGACGGGTGTGGTCTTACCATCAGCTACTTCTACACTAACCGGCTTGGGTAACATAGTAGCTGGTAAATTCAACTTAGCACAGAAATCTAGGGACATAAAACACCTATTGGCACCACAATCAAACAATACGCGAGCAGGTATTGAGTTGATTAGAAACATACCGGTGATTACTTCGTCGGTTGCCACAGCATTTTCCACCGACATCTGAAAAGCTCTAGCCTCTGCTGTTGGAGGGTTCTTCCTCTTCTGCCCACTTGAGGCAGTTGACCCTCCAGCTGATGCTGAACGCGCCCCTCCTGCCCCGGAACTACCACTCTTTGACGGACAACTAATTGCACGATGCCCTGGTTTGTGACAACTCCAACACACACTATTCGGATACGGGCATGCTGAAGACTCATGCCCAACAACACCACACTTTAAGCATCTTCTTGTAGCCTCAGAACACTGACCACTGTGAGAAGATCGACACGTGTGACACCAATTCCCTTTACCTGATCCAGATCCAGTACTACTCTGACCACTTTTACCCTTCGATTTAAACCCACTAGACTTCTTGAATTTAGATCCTGATTGACCAGATACTTGCCCACCTTGTTGTAGCACATTACCAAACATTCTGTTTCTGGCAGCCTGAACATCACTTTCTACCATCTTAGCCATCACAACAGCTTGAGACAATGTTGTAGCTGTTCTAACAAAAGTTCTGTACTCAGGCAGAATGATATTAACAAAATGCTGGATACGAGACGCTTCGTCTGGCACCCATTGATGTACAAACCTCAGTTTATCCATAAACTTCTCTACTACCTCATCGATCGTCATTTGAGGTGTCATCTTCATTTCAAGAAACTCAGTTTTGATTCGGTTCATATCAAATGGATTACAATATTGTTCACACACCTTCCCATGAAACTGCTCCCATGTGATCATACTCACTTGCTCTTTTGATATACTAGAAATCAAAGAATCCCACCAAATCATAGCCATACTTTTCAACAGTCTACTAGCATATGTTACCTTCAGCTCGGGTTCACACTGACACGCTTCAAATACCCTTTCAACTTCTCGCAACCAATTGAGAGTTAGAGTTGGATCAGTACTTCCAGAGAACTCGGAGGGTTTGCAATCACGAAATTTCTTATACGTACATCTTTTGGGTGGTTGCATGTAAGGTTGATGGAACATTTGCATTTGGTATGGATTCATCATCATGGGATTTTGGTAAGTAAAGGTGTTTTGTGGTGGCATATAATATTGGTTAGGTATTTGATTCTGAAACTGGTTCTGGGGCACATTAGGTATCGTTTGGGATTGCGCGGTTGGGAATCCAGGTGGTGTATCATCATTTCCAGAATGCCTCGCCAATTCAAGCTCATTAATTTTGTCCTCGGCCTCTTTTAGCTTGCTTTCTAACTGAAGGATGTAACTACTCTGATCATCATCTGACTCAACACCTTCTTCTGGTACTCTGAATGTTCCGGGGTTAGATGGGCCAGTTGCGTTTTTATCAGCCATACCTGTGCTACAAAACAGCTCACACAAAAGCTTAGTGGATAACAGTTAGTTCAATCACAACTAACACACGTATATCCTATTTTCACTTAGCCCCCACTCCCAGAGACATGTTTGACTTGCCTCAGGGTTTGGGAACAAAATACGCGTACGTATTTGCTGCCAAACCATGCTCTGATACCAACTTGTAACACCGGCAATTTTTGTTTTTTTTTTTTTTTTTTAAACACAGCGGAAGACTTTATTAACAAATACACTATAAGTCGCGTCATTACATTAATATGAGTAATTAAGTTTAAGTTTACACAACGGTGTTACGTTATCACAAAACATTATTTATACAAAAGTCCACATCAGAGTTGGGTTGTCAAACATGTCTTTTGCAACAGCACCCATCCCGACTAGCAGTACGTAAACCTGCAAGGGGAGAATATGTGGGAGATTAGCGCACCGCTAAGTGAATGGAATCTATCTAACAGATATAGCTTAAGTCACACACAAGCTATATACTAACAACAACACATGCTAACTATCAACTAGCATACAATAAGACAATACGAGGATCGGCGGCTTGTACGAGCACACGACTCCTAGCTGATCGGACTTGAGTCTACCGATAGTCCCTGCTACTCAATTCACCGTATACTTATCCAGATGCAGGGGATGCATCATTCACACTATACTCTACAATTAGTAGCCTATGGACCCAACCTCCCCTAGGCACGGTTGACCTCATACGGACTCTAACCTCTCCTAGGCACGATCTCGAGTCCCCAGTCTCCCTAGGCCCGACTGGTGCCATTCACACAGTGTACACATAATTCACATACAACATCAGGCATACTATATTATTCTAACATGGCAATTTCTACACTATGCATGGTAAAAGAGTCAACCACAGTAGCATGATATGCTACTTAAACTCTATCCGGAGATAGACCCACTCACCAATTACCAGCAACTGCTCAGTTATTATTTCTGAGCTTCCTCCTTGTCCTTATAACCTGAGAACAACACCAACAAAGTTAATGTACATATCCAATAAATAATATAATCATTTCATACAATTAACTAGGTCATAACACCATATATTCATAATTTTATGAGTCTACATCATGACTCTACTCAATAATGGCATACAGGTGTGTGCAAAACACGACATACACACTAAAACTCCTTTTTTGGCCCAAAAATAGTTTGATCTAGTTTCTTAAAAGTTCACCATTGAAAAGTATTCTTTATTACAATTCTAACGATAGTTTATTCATCAAAAACGGAGTTACGTTTTGAAAGTTACGCTCGTTTCAATTTCATAAAAGTATTCTTTATTACGATTCTAACGATAGTTTATTCATCAAAAAGGTACTGTTGCAAATAGTGGCACTGTAGCAATTCAGGTACTGTAGCAACTCGGGCACTGTAGCAATTCGGTTACTGTAGCAAAATACTGTAGCAACTGGGTTTCGAACAAAAAACGCTGATTTTGAACATTTTTCCCCAAAAACTCAATTTTTGAGCGATTTTGATCAAATTTTAAGCACATGGAAGCTACTAAACATATATACAACCTATTTCTAACATCAATTAACACATACAAACACATAATATGAAGATTCAAGCTCAAAATTCATCAAAAACCCATTTACACCCAAAACCCAATTTCCAACAAGATTAATACATAAATCTTTGTAATACTTACCTTAAGATGATCACAAAAACACAAGGAATCGATTCCTAACTTCAATTAATCCAAAAGCTCACAAAATTAAATTAGGGTTTTCAAGGAGGTGAAAGTTAGGTACGGGGTGTTTTTAGAGAGAAGGTGGAAATGAGATAAATGAGCAGCTCTTAGACACTTATTTGGGGTTAAAATCCCATACCCCATCACACACGGATATTTACCAGTTATTTAAAATCTTTCGCACAAGATTAGGTAGCCCAAATGAGGTCCAAATAAAATAAACAAACCTGTTCTGGGACCCTTGTCACAAACTGGTCACAACACAATTATAATAAAACACTAATAAAATAATTAAAATAAAAGCACTTAAGACTAAGCACAAACCCTAAGGGCAAAATAGGCAACTTACAACTAGCCCGGGTTTCAGTCTGTTACACCAACAGTCCCGTAACAATCTAAAAACCTCATTTCTTACCCCAATTACCGACTCCGTCACTTGTGGGAACGTTTTGTTTAATAGTTGTAGCCCGATGTTCTTGTTCTCACTTTGGTGAGAAGCGAACATTACTAATTCGTAAGCATAACATGCTTCTTTATGTTGCATATTAGCCGCTTTTTCTAAATCACGAAGTCCAATATTCGGATATATTGAGTCAAAATAATTTCTTAACCCATTGCGTAAAATAGCATTTGGGTTCCCCGCAATATATGCGTCAAAGTAAACACATCGTAACTTATGGATTTCCCAATGTGATATCCCCCATCTTTCGAACGAAAGCCTTTTATAAACCAAGGCATTCTTGGAACTTCCTTCGAATGTCTTACAAACTGATCTCGCCTTAAATAGTTGTGCCGAAGAATTCTGACCGACTCTAGACAAGATTTCATCAATCATGTCTCCGGGTAGGTCTCTTAAAATATTAGGTTGTCTATCCATTTTGTGTTTTTATACTGTAAAATAGACAAGAGTTAGATTTATAAAAAAAATACTTATTAATACAAGCAATTTTTACATATATCATAAAGCATAAGCACACTATATTACATATATTACACCACACGAATACAACTATCTTATTCCGACTCGCTTGTTTCTTCTTCTTTGGTTTTGGTTCATTTTGCCAAGTTTCTAGGGATATATGATGTTCTCCTAATACAAGCCGTCATTTTCCACATTGGTTTAGAAAAACCTGGTGGTTTAGAGGTTCCCGGGTCATTGTTACAACTTAAGGACTTCGGGGGTTGACGATACATATAAAGTTCATCGGGGTTGGAATTAGATTTCTCTATTTTTATGCCCTTTCCATTATTATTTTCTTTTGCCTTTTTAAATTCAGTTGGGGTAATTTCTATAACATCATCGGAATTCTCGTCGGAATCCGATTCATCGGAGAATTGGTAATCCTCCCAATATTTTGCTTCCTTGGCGGAAACACCATTGACCATAATTAACCTTGGTCGGTTGGTTGAGGATTTTCTTTTACTTAACCATTTTATTATTTCCCCCACCGGTTCTATTTCTTCATCCGGTTCCGATTCTTCTTCCGGTTCCGATTCTTCTTCCGGTTCTGACTCTTCTTCCGGTTCCTCTTCGGGAACTTGTTAATCAGTCCACGAATCATTCCAATTTACATTTGACTCTTCATTATTATTAGTTGAGTCAATGGGACTTGTTCTAGAGGTAGACATCTATCACATAATATCAAACGCGTTAAGAGATTAATATATCACATAATATTCACATGTTAAAAATATATAGTTTCCAACAAAATTTGTTAAGCAATCAATTTTCAAGTAAACACGGTCGAAGTCCAGACTCACTAATGCGTCCTAACAAACTCGATAAGACACACTAATGCAAAATTCTGGTTCTCTAAGACCAACGCTCGAATACCAACTGAAATATCCCGTTCTTATTGATTAAAAACGTTCCATATTAATTGATTTCGTTGCGAGGTTTTGACCTCTATATGAGACGTTTTTCAAAGACTGCATTCATTTTAAAACAAACCATAACCTTTATTTTATCAATAAAGGTTTAAAAAGCTTTACGTAGATTATCAAATAATGATAATCTAAAATATCCTGTTTACACACGACCATTACATAATGGTTTACAATACAAATATGATACAACAAAATAAGTTTCTTGAATGCAGTTTTTACACAATATCATACAAGCATGGACTCCAAATCTCGTCCTTATTTAAGTATGCGACAGCGGAAGCTCTTAATAATCACCTGAGAATAAACATGCTTAAAACGTCAACAAAAATGTTGGTGAGTTATAGGTTTAACCTATATATATCAAATCATAATAATAGACCACAAGATTTCATATTTCAATACATATCCCATACATAAAGATTTCATATCCCCATCATTCCGGGATACCCTTCGGATATGATATAAATTTCAAAGTACTAAAGCATCCGGTACTTTGGATGGGGTTTGTTAGGCCCAATAGATCTATCTTTAGGATTCGCGTCAATTAGGGTGTCTGTTCTCTAATTCTTAGATTACCAGACTTAATAAAAAGGGGCATATTCGATTTCGATAATTCAACCATAGAATGTAGTTTCACGTACTTGTGTCTATTTTGTAAATCATTTATAAAACCTGCATGTATTCTCATCCCACTGGTTGATTCACGAACCTATTACAATATATACATATATATATCAAAGTATGTTCAAAATATATTTACAACACTTTTAATATATTTTGATGTTTTAAGTTTATTAAGTCAGCTGTCCTCGTTAGTAACCTACAACTAGTTGTCCACAGTTAGATGTACAGAAATAAATCGATAAATATTATCTTGAATCAATCCATGACCCAGTGTATACGTATCTCAGTATTGATCACAACTCAAACTATATATATTTTGGAATCAACCTCAACCCTGTATAGCTAACTCCAACATTCACATATAGAGTGTCTATGGTTGTTCCGAAATATATATAGATGTGTCGACATGATAGGTCGAAACATTGTATACGTGTCTATGGTATCTCAAGATTACATAATATACAATACAAGTTGATTAATTTATGGTTGGAATAGATTTGTTACCAATTTTCACGTAGCTAAAATGAGAAAAATTATCCAATCTTGTTTTACCCATAACTTATTCATTTTAAATACGTTTTGAGTGAATCAAATTGCTATGGTTTCATATTGAACCCTATTTTATGAATCTAAACAGAAAATGTATAGGTTTATAGTCAGAAAAATAAGTTACAAGTCGTTTTTGTAAAGGTAGTCATTTCAGTCGAAAGAACGACGTCTAGATGACCATTTTAGAAAACATACTTCCACTTTGAGTTTAACCATAATTTTTGGATATAGTTTCATGTTCATAATAAAAATCATTTTCCCAGAATAACAACTTTTAAATCAAAGTTTATCATAGTTTTTAATTAACTAACCCAAAACAGCCCGCGGTGTTACTACGACGGCGTAAATCCGGTTTTACGGTGTTTTTCGTGTTTCCAGGTTTTAAATCATTAAGTTAGCATATCATATAGATATAGAACATGTGTTTAGTTGATTTTAAAAGTCAAGTTAGAAGGATTAACTTTTGTTTGCGAACAAGTTTAGAATTAACTAAACTATGTTCTAGTGATTACAAGTTTAAACCTTCGAATAAGATAGCTTTATATGTCTGAATCGAATGATGTTATGAACATCATTACTACCTTAAGTTCCTTGGATAAACCTACTGGAAAAAAGAAAAATGGATCTAGCTTCAACGGATCCTTGGATGGATCGAAGTTCTTGAAGCAGAATCATGACACGAAAACAAGTTCAAGTAAGATCATCACTTGAAATAAGATTGTGATAGTTATAGAAATTGAACCAAAGTTTTAATATGATTATTACCTTGTATTAAAATGATAACCTACTGTAAGAAACAAAGATTTCTTGAGGTTGGACGATCACCTTACAAGATTGGAAGTGAGCTAGCAAACTTGAAAGTATTCTTGATTTTATGTAACTAGAACTTGTAAAATATATGAAGAACACTTAGAACTTGAAGATAGAACTTGAGAGAGATCAATTAGATGAAGGAAATTGAAGAATGAAAGTGTTTGTAGGTGTTTTTGGTCGTTGGTGTATGGATTAGATTTAAAGGATATGTAATTTTGTTTTCATGTAAATAAATCATGAATGATTACTCATATTTTTGTAATTTTATGAGATATTTCATGCTAGTTGCCAAATGATGGTTCCCACATGTGTTACGTGACTCACATGGGCTGCTAAGAGATGATCATTGGAGTGTATATACCAATAGTAAATACATCTAAAAGCTGTGTATTGTACGATTACGAATACGGGTGCATACGAGTAGAATTGTTGATGAAACTGAACGAGGATGTAATTGTAAGAATTTTTGTTAAGTAGAAGTATTTTGATAAGTGTATTGAAGTCTTTCAAAAGTGTATAAATACATATTAAAACACTACATGTATATACATTTTAACTGAGTCGTTAAGTCATCGTTAGTCGTTACATGTAAGTGTTGTTTTGAAACCTTTAGGTTAACGATCTTGTTAAATGTTGTTAACCCAATGTTTATAATATCAAATGAGATTTTAAATTATTATATTATCATGATATTATCATGTATGAATATCTCTTAATATGATATATATACATTAAATGTCTTTACAACGATAATCGTTACATATATGTCTCGTTTAAAAATCATTAAGTTAGTAGTCTTGTTTTTACATTTGTAGTTCATTGTTAATATACTTAATGATATGTTTACTTATCATAGTATCATGTTAACTATATATATATATCCATATATATGTCATCATATAGTTTTTACAAGTTTTAACGTTCGTGAATCACCGGTCAACTTGGGTGGTCAATTGTCTATATGAAACATATTTCAATTAATCAAGTCTTAACAAGTTTGATTTGCTTAACATGTTGAAAAAATTTAATCATGTAAATATCAATCTCAATTAATATATATAAACATGGAAAAGTTCGGGTCACTACAGCTGTTTGGTGTGTGGTGCGATTTTGCGAAGAAAGATGTCTTTTTCGGAATCTAGACGACCTCGAATGGCAAACACGTTCAAAGAGCCTTGCTCTGTCAGCCATTTTAGGGTGATCTTGAGAATTTCTGCACAATCTGAAACCGAAGGTTATGCGCCGCCAAATGGTACTCCATATGGCGGCGCATATTAATGATTTAAAAACGTGTTTAATGAAGTGACATTTGATTCAAATTTATATCCGTTATACATAATTACATTACGAGTGAAATAATAGGCCTTAAAACGATAAATACCATGCTAAGTCATGCATACACAAAACTAATAATATGATATAAATTCAAAACGTTCAAAGAGAACATTAAATATCAGTAAAATGTCTTTTTTCGGCATCCTGACGACCTCGAATGTCAAGACACTATCCAGGAGTCTTGATTTCAGGGACGTTTTAGGGTGTCTCGAGAAATTCATCACAATCTGAAACCGAAGGTTATGCGCCGCCAAATGATACTCCATCTGGGGACACATATTAATGATTTAAAAATGCGTGTTTAATGAAGTGACATTAGATTCAAATTTATTTGCGTTACACATAATTACATTGCGAGTGAAATAATAGGCCTTAAAACAATATGTACCATGCTAAGTCATGCATACACAAAAGGAATAATATGAATGAAATTCAAACGGTCAAAGTCGAAAAGAGGCAAAATTGAAGGCTTTAGAGGTCTCGTTTCAGAAAATATTTGGGACAAACTTCATACAACAGTTTGCCAATGGATAGATCCCGAAAAAATACACAATTAAAAAAAATGTTGACTAAATCGGAGCTACGAGCAAAAAGATATGATAGATCTAACATTTTGGCCAAAGACACAAAACACCAAGCACCACGAACCGTCGGTGGTGTTTGGTGTGTGGTGCCATTTTGTGAGGAAAGATGTCTTTTTCGAAATCTACACGACCTCGAATATCAAATACGTTCAGAGAGTCTTGCTCGTTCGGTCGTTTTAGGGTGATCTTTAGAATTTCAGCACAATCTAAAACCAAAGGTTATGCGCCCCCAAATGGTACTCCATCTGGCGGCGCATATTAATGATTTAAAAAAAACGTGTTTAATGAAGTGACATTAGATTCAAATTTATATCTGTTATACATAATTACATTGCTAGTGAAATAATAGGCCTTAAAAATAAAATATATACCATGCTAAGTGATGCATACACAAAACTAATACTACGCTATAAATTGAAAACGTTCAAAGAGAACATTATAAATGAGTAAAATGTCTTTTTTCGGCATCTTGACGACCTCGAATGTCATGACACTATGCAGGAGTCTTGATTTTAGGTTCGTTTTAAGGTGATCTCGAGAATTTCAGTTTAATCCAAAATCGAAGGTTATGCGCCGTCAATTGGTACTCCATCTGGCGGCGCATATTAATGTTTTAAAAAAGCGTGTTTAATGAAGTAACATTAGATTCAAATTTATATTTGTTATACATAACTACATTGCGAATGAAATAATAGGCGTTAAAACAATATGTACAATGTTAAGTCATGCATACTCAAAAGGAATATTATGAATGAAATTCAAAACGGTCAAAATCGGAAAAAGGCAAAATTGAAGGCTATCGAGGTCTGTTTCGAAAAATATCTGGGACAAACCGCCTAAGAAAGTTTTCCAATGGATAGATCCCAAAAAAATACACGATTTAAAAAAAACGGTGACTAAATCGAAGCTACGAGTCAAAATATACGATAGATTTAACATTTTGGTCAAAGACACAAAACACCAAGCACCACGAAAATTCGGTGGTGTTTGGTGCGTTGTGCATTTTGCGAGGAAAGATCTCTTTTTCGGAATCTAGAAGACCTCGAATGGCAAGCATGTTCAGAGAGTCTTGCTCGTTCGGCCGTTTTAGGGTGATATTGAGAATTTCAGCACAATATGAAACCGAAGGTTATGCGCCGCCAAATGGAACTCCATCTGGAGGCGCATACTAATGATTTAAAAAAACGTGTTTAATGAAGTGACATTAGATTCAAATTTATATCCATTATACATAATTACATTGTGAGTGAAATAATAGGCCTTAAAACGATATATATCATGCTAAGTCATGCATACTCAAAACTAATATACGGTATAAATTGAAAACGTTCAAAGAGAACATTAAAAATGAGTAAAATAACTTTTTTCAGCATCCTGACTGAAATATCCCGTTCATATTGATTATAAACGTTCCATATTAATTGATTTCGTCGCGAGGTTTTGACCTCTATATGAGACGTTTTACAAAGACTGCATTCATTTTTAAAACAACCATAACCTTTATTTTATCGATAAAGGTTTAAAAAGCATTACGTAGATTATCAAATAATGATAATCTAAAATATACCGTTTACACACGACCATTACATAATGGTTTACAATAAGAATATATTACATCAAAAATAAGTTTCTTGAATGCAGTTTTTACATAATATCATACAAGCATGGAATCCAAATCTTGTCCATATTTTAGTATGCAACATCGGAAGCTCTTAATAATCACCTGAGAATAAACATGCTTAAAACGTCAACAAAAATGTTGGTGAGATATAGGTTTAACCTATATATTATCAAATCATAATAATAGACCACAAGATTTCATATTTCAATATACATCCCATACATAGAGATAAAATTCATTGATATGGTGAACACCTGGTAATCGAAATTAACAAGATGCATATAAGAATATCCCCTATCATTCCGGAAAATCCTTCGGACATTTTAAAAAAACAACATCGAAGTACTAAAGCATCCGGTACTTTAGATGGGGTTCGTTAGGCCCAATAGATCTATCTTTAGGATTCGCGTCAATTAGTAGATCGGTTTACTAATTCTTAGGTTACCAAGCAAAAGGGGCATATTCGGCTTCGATCATTCACCCATATAATGTAGTTTCATTTGCTTGTGTCTATTTCGTAAAACATTTATAAAACTGCATGTATTCTCATCCCAAAATATTAGATTTTAAAAGTGAGACTATAACTCATTTTCACCGATTTTTTACTTTGTCGGGAAGTAAGACTTGGCCACTGGTCGATTCACGAACCTATAACAAATATGTACATATATATCAAAGTATGTTCAAAATATATTTACAACACTTTTAATACATTTTGATGTTTTAAGTTTATTAAGTCAGCTGTCCTCATTAGTAACCTACAACTAGTTGTCCACAGTTAGATGTTCAGAAATAAATCAATATATATATTATCTTGAATCAATCCACGACCCAGCGTATACACGTCTAAGGCTAGATCACAACTCAAAGTATATATATTTTTGGAATCAACCTCAACCATGTATAGCTAACTCCAACATTACTGCATATAGAGTGTCTATGGTTGTTCCAAATAATATATATACATGGGTCGATATGATATGTCAAAACATTTGCATACGTGTCTATGGTATCCCAAGATTACATAATATATTAGAATACATGTATAATACAATATAAGTTAGCTAGGATATGATTTGTATAGAATTGTTAATATTTCCCATAGCTACAAAAATCAAAAAATATCCAATCTTGTTTTACCCATAACTTCTTCATTTTAAATCCGTTTTGAGTGAATCAAATTGCTATGGTTTCATATTGAACTCTATTTTATGAATCTAAATAGAAAAAGTATAGGTTTATAGTCGGAAATATAAGTTACAAGTCATTTATGTAAGAGGTAGTCATTTCAGTCGAAAGAACGACGTCTTGATGACCATTTTGAAAAACATACTTCCACTTTGAGTTTAACCATGATTTTTGGATATAGCTTCATGTTCATAAGAAAAATCATTTTACCAGAAAAACAACTTTTAAATCAAAGTTTATCATAGTTTTTAATTATCAAACCCAAAACAGCCCGCGGTGTTACTACGACGGCGTATGTCCAGTTTTACGGTGTTTTTCGTGTTTTCAGGTTTTAAATTATTAAGTTAGCATATCATATAGATATAGAACATGTGTTTAGTTGATTTTAAAAGTCAAGTTAGAAGGATTAACTTTTGTTTGCGAACAAGTTTAGAATTAACTAAACTATGTTCTAGTGATTTCAAGTTTAAACCTTCGAATAAGATAGCTTTATTTGTAAGAATCGAATGATGTTATGAACATTATTACTACCTCAAGTTTTGTGGATAAACCTACTGGAAAAGAGACAAATGGATCTAGCTTCAAAGGATCTTGGATGGCTTGAAAGTTCTTGAAGTAGAATCATGACACGAAAACAAGTTCAAGTAAGATTTCCACTCGAAATAAGATTGTTATAGTTATAGAAATTGAATCAAAGTTTGAATATGAGTATTACCTTGTATTAGAAAGATATCTTACTGTAAATAAGAAAGATTTCTTGAGGTTGGATGATCACTCTACAAGATTGGAAGTAAGCTAGCAAACTTGGAAGTATTCTTGATTTTATGAAACTAGAACTTGTAGAATTTATGAAGAACACTTAGAACTTGAAGATAGAACTTGAGAGAGATCAATTAGATGAAGAAAATTGAAGAATGAAAGTGTTTGTAGGTGTTTTTGGTCGTTGGTGTATGGATTAGATATAAAGGATATGTAATTTTGTTTTCATGTAAATAAGTCATGAATGATTACTCATATTTTTGTAATTTTATGAGATACTTCATGCTAGTTGCCAAATGATGGTTCCCACATGTGTTAGGTGACTCACATGGGCTATTAAGAGCTTATCATTGGAGTGTATATACCAATAGTACATACATCTAAAAGCTGTGTAATGTACGAGTACGAATACGGGTGCATATGAGTAGAATTGTTAATGAAACTGAACGAGGACGTAATTGTAAGCATTTTTGTTAAGTAGAAGTATTTTGATAAGTGTCTTGAAGTCTTTCAAAAGTTTATGAATACATATTAAAACACTACATGTATATAAATTTTAACTGAGTCGTTAAGTCATGTTAGTCGTTACATGTAAGTGTTGTTTTGAAACTTTTAGGTTAACGATCTTGTTAAATGTTGTTAACCCAATGTTTATAATATCAAATGAGATTTTAAATTATTATATTATCATGATATTATGATGTATTAATATCTCTTAATATGATATATATATATATATACATTAAATGTCGTTACAACGATAATCGTTACATATATGTCTCGTTTCAAAATCATTAAGTTAGTAGTCTTGTTTTTACATATGTAGTTCATTGTTAATATACTTAATGATATGTTTACCTATCATAATATCATGTTATATATATATATATATATATATATATATATATATATATATATATATATATATATATATATATATATATATATATATATATCATCATATAGTTTTTACAAGTTTTAACGTTCGTGAATCACCGGTCAACTTGGGTGGTCAATTGTCTATATGAAACCTATTTTAATTAATCAAGTCTTAAAAAGTTTGATTGCTTAACATGTTGGAAACACTTAATCATATAAATAACAATTTCATTTAATATATATATAAACATGGAAAAGTTCGGGTCACTACAGTACCTACCCGTTTAATAAATTTCGTCCCGAAATTTTAAGCAGTTGAAGGTGTTGACGTATCTTCCAGAAATAAATGCGGGTATTTCTTCTTCATCTGATCTTCTCGTTCCCAGGTGAACTCGGGTCCTCTACGAGCATTCCATCAAACCTTAACAATTGGTATCTTGTTTTGCTTAAGTCTTTTAACCTCATTATCCATTATTTCGACGGGTTCTTCGATGAATTTAATTTTTTTGTTGATTTGGATTTCATCTAACAGAATAGTGAGATCTTCTTTAGCAAAACATTTCTTTAAATTCGAGACGTGGAAAGTGTTATGTACAGCCGCGAGTTGTTGAGGTTACTCAAGTCGGTAAGCTACTGGCCCGACACGATCAATAATCTTGAATGGTCCAATATACCTTGGATTTAATTTCCCTCGTTTACCAAATCAAACAACGCCTTTCCAAGGTGCAACTTTAAGCATGACCATCTCTCCAATTTCAAATTCTATATCCTTTCTTTTAATGTCAGCGTAGCTCTTTTGTCGACTTTGGGCGGTTTTCAACCGTTGTTGAATTTGGATGATCTTCTCGGTAGTTTCTTGTATTATCTCCGGACCCGTAATCTGTCAATCCCCCACTTCACTCCAACAAATCGGAGACCTGCACTTTTTACCATAAAGTGCTTCAAACGGCGCCATCTCAATGCTTGAATGGTAGCTGTTGTTGTAGGAAAATTCTTCTAATGGTATATGTCGATCCCAACTGTTTCCGAAATCAATAACACATGCTCGTAGCATGTCTTCAAGCGTTTGTATTGTCCTTTCGCTCTGCCCATTAGTTTGTGGATGATAGGCAGTACTCATGTCTAGACGAGTTCCTAATGCTTGCTGTAATGTCTGCCAGAATCTTGAAATAAATTTTCCATCCCTATCAGAGATAATAGAGATTGGTATTCCATGTTTGGAGATGACTTCCTTCAAATACAGTCGTGCTAACTTCTCTATCTTGTCATCTTCTCTTATTGGCAAGAAGTGTGCTGATTTGGTGAGACGATCAACTATTACCCAAATAGTATCAAAACCACTTGCAGTCCTTGGCAATTTAGTGATGAAATCCATGGTAATGTTTTCCCATTTCCATTCCGGGATTTCGAGTTGTTGAAGTAGACCTGATGGTTTCTGATGCTCAGCTTTGACCTTAGAACACGTCAAACATTCTCCTACGTATTTAGCAACATCGGCTTTCATACCCGGCCACCAAAAATGTTTCTTGAGATCCTTGTACATCTTCCCCGTTCCAGGATGTATTGAGTATCTGGTTTTATGAGCTTCTCTAAGTACCATTTCTCTCATATCTCCAAATTTTGGTACCCAAATCCTTTCAGCCCTATACCGGGTTCCGTCTTCCCGAATATTAAGATGCTTCTCCGATACTTTTGGTATTTCATCCTTTAAATTTCCATCTTTTAAAACTCCTTGTTGCGCCTCCTTTATTTGAGTAGTAAGGTTATTGTGAATCATTATATTCATAGATTTTACTCGAATGGGTTCTCTGTCCTTCCTGCTCAAGGCGTCGGCTACCACATTTGCCTTCCCCGGGTGGTAACGAATCTTAAAGTCGTAATCATTCAACAATTCAATCCAACCTACGCTGCCTCATATTCAGTTATTTCTGATTAAAAATGTGTTGAAGACTTTTGTGGTCAGTATATATAATACTTTTGACCCCATATAAGTAGTGCCTCCAAGTCTTTAATGCAAAAACAACCGCGCCTAATTCCAAATCATGCGTCGTATAATTTTGTTCGTGAATCTTCAATTGTCTAGACGCATAAGCAATTACTTTCGTTCGTTGCATTAATACACAACCGAGACCTTGCTTTGAGGCATCACAATATATCACAAAATCATCATTCCCTTCAGGTAATGACAATATAGGTGCCGTAGTTAACTTTTTCTTCAATAACTGAAACGCTTTCTCTTGTTCATCCTTCCATTCAAATTTCTTCCCTTTATGCGTTAATGCAGTCAAGGGTTTTGCTATTCTGGAAAAGTCTTGGATGAACCTTCTGTAGTAACCAGCCAGTCCTAAAAACTGGCGTATGTGTTTCGGAGTTTTCGGGGTTTCCCACTTTTCAACGGTTTCAATCTTTGCTGGATCCACATGAATACCTTCTTTGTTCACTATGTGATCGAGGAATTGAACTTCTTCCAACCAAAATGCACACTTTGAAAACTTAGCGTACAGTTTTTATTTTCTTAACAACTCTAGCACTTTTCTCAAGTGTTCTTCATGCTCTTGATCATTCTTCGAGTAAATAATATGTCATCGATGAAAACAATGACAAACTTGTCAAGATATGGCCCACACACTTGGTTTATGAGGTCCATGAACACAGCTGGTGCATTAGTCAATCCAAATGGAATAACCATAAACTCGTAATGACCGTAACGCGTCCTAAAAGCAGTCTTTGGAATATCATCCTCCTTCACCCGCATTTGATGATATCCAGGACGTAAATCGATCTTCGAATAAACATACGAGCCTTGTAGTTGATCAAATAAGTCATCGATTCTCGGTAGTGGGTAGCGGTTCTTGATGGTAAGTTTGTTCAACTCTCGGTAGTCGATACACAACCTGAATGTACCATCTTTCTTCTTGACAAACAAAACAAGAGCTCCCCACGGTGATGTGCTTGGTCGAATGAAACTACGCTCTAAAAGTTCTTGTAATTGGCTCTGAAGTTCCTTCATTTCGCTAGGTGCGAGTCTATATTGAGCACGAGCTATTAGTGCAGCTCCTGGTACAAGGTCTATTTGAAATTCAACGGATCGGTGTGGAGGTAGTCCCGGTAATTCTTTCGGAAATACATCGGGAAATTCTTTTGCGACGGAAATATCATTGATGTTCTTTTCTTCGGAATTGACTTTCTCAATGTGTGCTTGCACAACATAGCAACATTTTCTTATTAGTTTTTGTGCCTTCAGGTTACTAATAAGATTTAACTTTGCGTTGCTCTTTTCACTGTACACCATTAAGGGTTTTCCTTTTTCTCGTATAATGCAAATTGCATTTTTGTAACAAACGATCTCTGCTTTCACTTCTTTCAACCAGTCCATACCGATTATCACATCAAAACTCCCTAACTCTACTGGTATCAAGTCAATCTTAAATGTTTCGCTAACCATCTTAATTTCTCGATTCCGACATATATTATCTGCTGAAATTAATTTACCATTTGCTAATTCGAGTAAAAATTTACTATCCAAAGGTGTCAATGGGCAACTTAATTTAGCACAAAATTCTCTACTCATATAGCTTCTATCCGCACCCGAATCAAATAAAACATAAGCAGATTTATCGTGAATAAGAAACGTACCCGTAACAAGCTCTGGGTCTTCTTATTCTTCTGCCGCATTAATATTGAAAAATCTTCCACGGCCCTGCCCATTAGTATTCCCCTTATTCGGGCAATTTCTAATAATGTGGCCCGGTTTTCCACATTTATAACAAACAACGTTGGTATTACTTGCTCTGACACTATTCGTTTCGGCATTACTTGTTCCGGCATTATTTGCTCCCTTAGTTCTGTTAAACTTTGGTCCGTCGACCTCACACTTTGTCGCACTATGACCATTTCTTTTACACCTGTTGCAAAATGTCGTGCAAAACCCCTGGTGATTTTCTTCACACCTATGACATGGCTGTTTTTGGTTTTTGTTGCCGTTGTTGTTATTGAGGTTGTTGTTGGGATTGTTATTATTGTTGAAACGGTTGTTGTAGTTGTTGTTGTTGTTGGGATGTTTGTTGTAGTTATTGTTAGGATTGCGGTTATTGTTGCGATTGTTGTTGCGGTTGTTGGGATAGTTGTTGCGATTGTGGTTGTAATTGTTATTGTTGTTGTACTGGTGACTCTTGTCACCGTTTTCCTCCCACTTCCTCTTGAGTTGTTTCGTGTTGGCTTCTTTGGCCGCCTACTCTTTAATTCTTCCCTTAATCTGATTTATGAGTTTATGAGCCATTTAACTTTCCTTCTGTATAGAAGCGGGCTCGTGTGAACTTACATCTTCTTGAATCCTTACTGGTAACCCTTTTACAAACGCGTCGATCTTCTCTTCTTCATCTTCGAATGCTCCCGGGCACAAAAGGCACAACTCTGTGAATCGTCATTCATATGTGGTAACGTCGAACCCTTGTGTTCGTAACTCTCTAAATTCTGCCATGAGTTTATTGACTTCGTTTCTAGGACGGTACTGCTCGTTCATCAATTGCTTGAATGTCGACCACGGTAGTGCGTAAGCATCATTTTGTCCTACATGTTCAAGATAGGTGTTCCACCACGTTAACACAGTACCTGTGAAGGTATGCGTAGCGTACTTAACTTTGTCCTCTTCAGTCCACTTACTTATGGCAAACACTGATTCGACTTTCTCGGTCCACCGTTTCAATCCAATTGGTCCTTCGGTTCCATCAAATTTCAAAGGTTTGCAGGCAGTGAATTCTTTGTAGGTGCATCCTACACGATTTTTTGCACAGTTAGCTGCATTGCTAGATTCAGCGTTATTGTTGGTATGTAGCGCAGCCTGTACTGCGGCTATGTTTGCAGCAAGAAAGGTACGAAATTCCTCTTCGTTCATATTCATGGTGTGTCGAGTAGTCAGTGCCATTTCCTTCAAAATAGACAACTGAATCGAGTTAATCATACAGACTATTAAGAGTAGTCAATAGTATTTCGTAGCATAATACGAACTCATTTATAAAAGCTTTTTCTTCATATTAGCGTTTTATAAGTTTAAATTCGGGTACTACCTACCCGTTAAGTTCATACTTATTAGCTAATATACAATTCAACTACTACAATTCCATATGAAAAACTGATTATAATAATATATCACATACAAATATTCTTCAAACTTACAACTTCGCTATATTACATATAACATGAAATATAGTACACTATGATACAGGACAGTTTTGAAGATAAATCTAGTTAATACGCAAGTTGTTCAGCAAAGAAAATAAAGACACGTAATTCATAAGTCCAGAAACAAGTCATGCATTCTGGTTTTACTAAGACGACTTCCCATCATTGGTCTTGTGGAAAATAACCGTGATAACCATTGGCTAGGCAGCATGTTGTAATGTCATCAAAAGGACGAGGGTTTCGTAATGTCCAACACCCCTGTAATAATCTAAAAACCTTGTTTCTCACCCCAACTACTGAATCCGTCACTTGTGGGAAGGTTTTATTTAAAAGTTGCAATCCGATATTCTTTTTCTCACTTTGATAAGAAGCGAACATCACTAACCCGTAAGCATAACATGCTTCTTTATGTTGCATGTTAGAAGCTCTTTCTAATTCACGAAATCCTATGTTGGGATATGTTGAGTCAAAATAGGTTCTTAACCCGTAGCGTAAAATTGCATTTGGGTTCCCCGCATTTAATGCTTTAAAGAAAACACGACATAACTTACGGTCTCCCCAATGTGATATACCCCACTTATCAAAGGAAAGCCTTTTATAAACTAAGGCATTTCCGGAAAGTCTTTCAAATGTTTAACAAGTTAATTTCGCCATAACTAAATGTGCTGATGAATTCTGACCGACTCTAGACAAGATTTCCTCAATCATATCCTCTGGTAGGTCTTCTAAAATATTCGGTTGTCTACCCTTAACGTCCATTTTTTTTATACTGTAAAATAGACAAGGATTAGATTCGTAATAACAAACAATACAAGCAATTTTTACATAGAACATAAAAGTACAAGCACACTACAATACATTTATTACACAACATGCTCACACCCCTTTAATCTGAATCACTGGTTTCTTCTTCTTCAGACTTGGTTCTTTTTCCTAACCTTCTAGGGATATATGAAGTTCCTCTAATACGAGTCATCGTTTTCCACATTGGTTTAGAAAAACCTGATGGTTTAGAGGTTCCCGGGTTATTGTCACGATATTGAAAATACGGGTGTTGACGGTACATATAAAGTTCATCGGGGTCGGAATCAGATTTCTCTATTTTGATGCCTTTTCCCTTATTATTTTCTTTTGCCTCATTAAATTGGGCCGAGGTAATTTCTATAACATCATCAGAATCCTCATCAGGATCCGATTCATCGAAAAATTGGTAATTTTCCCAATATTATGCTTCCTTAGCGGAAACACCATTGACCATTATTAACTTTGGTCCATTGGTTGCGGATTTTCTTTTATTTGACCGGTTTTCTGTGATTCCTACTATTCCCCCCTCCGGAACCTCTTCTTCTTCCGGTTCCTTTTCTTCTGGTTCCTCTTCTTCCGGTTCCTCTTCTTCCGGTTCCGTTTCCTCTTCTTCCAGTTCTTCGGGAACTTGTGAATCTTGCCAATATATATTCGACTCTTCGTTATTATTAGGCGAGTCAATGGGATTTTTGCTAGAGGTAGACATCTATCACACAATATCAAATATGTTAAGAGATTAATATATCACATAATATTTACATGTTAATAATATATAGTTTCCAACAAAAATGTTAAGCAATCATTTTTAAAGAAAATACGGTCGAAGTCCAGACTCACTAATGCATCCTAACAAACTCGATAAGACACACTAATGCAAATTTTCTGGTTCTCTAAGACCAACGCTCGGATACCAACTGAAATGTCCCGTTCATATTGATTATAAACGTTCCATATTAATTGATTTCGTCGCGAGGTTTTGACCTCTATATGAGACGTTTTTCAAAGACTGCATTCATTTTTAAAACAACCATAACCTTTATTTTATCGATAAAGGTTTAAAAAGAATTACGTAGATTATCAAATAATGATAATCTAAAATATACCGTTTACACACGACCATTACATAATGGTTTACAATAAGAATATATTACATCAAAAATAAGTTTCTTGAATGCAGTTTTTACATAATATCATACAAGCATGGACTCCAAATCTTGTCCGTATTTTAGTATGCAACAGCGGAAGCTCTTAATAATCACCTGAGAATAAACATGCTTAAAACGTCAACAAAAGTGTTGGTGAGTTATAGGTTTAACCTATATATTATCAAATCATAATAATAGACCACAAGATTTCATATTTCAATATACATCCCATACATAGAGATAAAATTCATTCATATGGTGAACACCTGGTAACCAACATTAACAAGATGCATATAAGAATATCCCCTATCATTCCGGGAAATCCTTCGGACATGATAAAAAAACAACATCGAAGTACTAAAGCATCCGGTACTTTGGATGGGGTTCGTTAGGCCCAATAGATCTATCTTTAGGATTCGCGTCAATTAGTAGATCGGTTTACTAATTCTTAGGTTACCAAGAAAAAGGGGCATATTCGGCTTCGATCATTCACCCATATAATGTAGTTTCATTTACTTGTGTCTATTTCGTAAAACATTTATAAAACTACATGTATTCTCATCCCAAAATATTAGATTTTAAAAGTGGGACTATAACTCACTTTCACATATTTTTACTTCGTCGGGAAGTAAGACTTGGCCACTGGTCGATTCACGAACCTATAACAAATATGTACATATATATCAAAGTATGTTCAAAATATATTTACAACACTTTTAATACATTTTGATGTTTTAAGTTTATTAAGTCAGCTGTCCTCGTTAGTAACCTACAACTAGTTGTCCACAGTTAGATGTACAGAAATAAATCAATATATATTATCTTGAATCAATCCACGACCCAGTGTATACACGTCTTAGGCTATATCACAACTCAAAGTATATATATTTTTGGAATCAACCTCAACCCTGTATAGCTAACTCCAACATTAATGCATATAGAGTGTCTATGGTTGTTCCAAATAATATATATACATGGGTCGATATGATAAGTCAAAACATTTGCATACGTGTCTATGGTATCCCAAGATTAGATAATAGATTAGAATACATGTATAATACAATATAAGTTAGCTAGGATATGATTTGTATAGAATTGTTAATATTTCCACTCGAAATATAAGTCAAAACATACTTCCACTTTGAGTTTAATCATGATTTTTGGATATAGTTTCATGTTCATAAGAAAAATCATTTTCCCAGAAGAACAACTTTTAAATCAAAGTTTATCATAGTTTTTAATTATCAAACCCAAAACAGCCCGCGGTGTTACTACGACACCGTATGTCCTGTTTTACGGTGTTTTTCGTGTTTCCAGGTTTTAAATCATTAAGTTAGCATATCATATAGATATAGAACATGTGTTTAGTTGATTTTAAAAGTCAAGTTAGAAGGATTAACTTTTTTTTTTGCAAACAAGTTTAGAATTAACTAAACTATGTTCTAGTGATTTCAAGTTTAAACCTTCGAATAAGATAGCTTTATATGTATGAATCGAATGATGTTATGAACATCATTACTACCTCAAGTTATGTGGATAAACCTACTGGAAAAGAGACAAATGGATCTAGCTTCAAAGGATCTTGAATGGCTTGAAAGTTCTTGAAGTAGAATCATGATACGAAAACAAGTTTAAGTAAGATTTCCACTCGAAATAAGATTGTTATAGTTATAGAAATTGAATCAAAATTTGAATATGAGTATTACATTGTATTAGAAAGATATCTTACTGTAAATAAGAAAGATTTCTTGAGGTTGGATGATCAATCTACAAGATTGAAAGTATGCTAGCAAACTTGGAAGTATTCTTGATTTTATGAAACTAGAACTTGTAGAATTTATGAAGAACACTTAGAACTTGAAGATAGAACTTGAGAGAGATTAATTAGATGAAGAAAATTGAAGAATGAAAGTGTTTGTAGGTGTTTTTGGTCGTTGGTGTATGTATTAGATATAAAGGATATGTAATTTTGTTTTCATGTAAATAAGTCATGAATGATTACTCATATTTTAGTAATTTTAAGAGATATTTCATGCTAGTTGCCAAATGATAGTTCCCACATGTGTTAGGTGACTCACATGGGCTGCTAAGAGCTGATCATTGGAGAGTATATACCAATAGTACATACATCTAAAAGCTGTGTATTGTACGAGTACGAATACGGGTGCATACGAGTAGAATTGTTGATGAAACTGAACGAGGATGTAATTGTAAGCCTTTTTTTTTAAGTAGAAGTATTTTGATAAGTGTCTTGAAGTCTTTCAAAAGTGTATGAATACATATTAAAACACTACATGTATATACATTTTAACTGATTCGTTAAGTCATCGTTAGTTGTTACATGTAAGTGTTGTTTTGAAACTTTTAGGTTAACGATCTTGTTAAATGTTGTTAACCCAATGTTTATAATATCAAATGAGATTTTAAATTATTATATTATCATGATATTATGATGTATGAATATCTATTAATATGATATATATACATTAAATGTCGTTACAACGATAATCGTTACATATATGTCTCGTTTCAAAATCATTAAGTTAGTAGTCTTATTTTTACATATGTAGTTCATTGTTAATATACTTAATGATATGTTTACCTATCATAATATCATGTTAACTATATATATATCCATATATATGTCATCATATAGTTTTTACAAGTTTTAACATTCGTGAATCACCGGTCAACTTGGGTGGTCAATTGTCTATATGAAACCTATTTCAATTAATCAAGTCTTAACAAGTTTGATTGCTTAACATGTTGGAAACACTTAATCATGTAAATAACTGATGACCTCGAATGTTAAGACACTATGCAGGAGTCTTGATGTTAAGGTCGTTTTAGGGTGATCTCGAGAAATTCATCACAATCTGAAATCGAAGGTTATGCGTCGCCAAATGGTACTCCATATGGTGGCGCATATTAACGATTTAAAAAAGCGTGTTTAATGAAGTGACATTAGATTCAAATTTATATGCGTTATACATAATTACATTGCGAGTGAAATAATAGGCCTTAAAATAATATGTACAATGCTAAGTCATGCATACACAAAAGGAATAATATGAATGAAATTAAAAACGGTCAAAATCAAAAAAAGGAAAAATTGAAGGCTTTTGAGGTCTCGTTTCGAAAAATATCTGGGACAAACCACGGCAGTTTGCCAATGGATAGAACCCAAAAAAATACACGATTTAAAAAAATGGTGACTAAATCGGTGCTACGAGTCAAAAGATACGATAGATCTAACATTTTCTCCAAACACACAAAACACCAAGCACCACGAACTGCCAGTGTTGTTTGGTGCGTTGTGCGATATTGTGAGGAAAAATGTCTTTTTCGGAATCTAGACGACCTCGAATGGCAAGCATGTTCAGAAAGTCTTTCTCATTCGGCCGTTTTAGGGTGATATTGAGAATTTCGGCTAAATATGAAACTGAAGGTTATGCGCTGCCAAAAGTACTCCATCTGGCGGCGCGTACTAGTTATTTAAAAAAACGTGTTTAATGAAGTGACATTTGATTCAAATTTATATCCGTTATACATAATTACATTGTGAGTGAAGTATTAGGCCTTAAAATGATATATATATATACCATGCTAAGTCATGCATACACAACACTAATAATACGATATAAATTGAAAACGTTCAAAGAGAACATTATAAATTAGTAAAATGTCTTTTTTCGGCATCCTGATGACCTCGAATGTCACGACACTATGCAGGAGTCTTGATGTTAGGTTCGTTTTAGGGTGATCTCGAGAATTTCAGCACAATCCGAAACCGAAGGTTATGCGTCGCCAAATGGTACTCCATCTGGCGGCGCATATTAATGCTTTAAAAAAGCGTGTTTAATGAAGTAACATTAGATTCAAATTTATATGCGTTATACATAATTACATTGCGAGTGAAATAATAGGCATTAAAACAATATGTACAATGCTAAGTCATGCATACTCAAAAGGAATAATATGAATGAAATTCAAAACGGTCAAAATTGAAAAAAGGCAAAATAGAAGGCTTTCGAGGTCTCGTTTCGGAAAATATTTGAGACAAACCGCCTACGGCAATTTTCCAACGAATAGATCCTTAAAAAATACACGATTTAAAAAAATCGCTGACTAAATCGGAGCTACAAGATAAAAGATACAATAGATCTAACATTTTGGCCAAAGACACAAAACACCAAGCACCACGAACCGTCGGTGGTGATTGGTGCGTTGTGCGATTTTGCGAGGAAAGATGTCTTTTTCGGAATCTTAACGACCTCAAATGGCAAGCAAGTTCAGAGAGTCTTGCTCGTTCATCCGTTTTAGGGTGATCTTGAGAATTTCAGCACAATATAAAACCGAAGGTTATGCGCTGCCAAATGGTACTCCATCTGGCGGCGCATACTAATGATTTAAAAAATCATGTTTAATTAAGTGACATTAGATTCAAATTTATATTCGTTATACATAGTTACATTGCGAGCAAAATAATAGGCCTTAAAACGATATATACCATGCTAAGTCATGCATACACAAAACTAATATTACGATATAAATTGAAAATGTTCAAAGAGAACATTAAAAATGAATAAAATGTCTTTTTTCGGCATCCTGACGACCTCGAATGTTAAGACACTATCCAGGAGTCTTGATGTTAGGGTCGTTTTAGGGTGATCTCGAGAAATTCATCACAATCTGAAACCGAAGGTTATGCGCCGCCAAATGGTACTCCATCTGGCGGCGCATATTAATGATTTAAAAAATCATGTTTAACGAAGTGACATTAGATTCAAATTTATATGCGTTACATATAATTACATTGCGAGTGAAATAATAGGCCTTAAAATAATATGTACCATGCTAAGTCATGCATACACAAAAGGAATAATATGAATGAAATTCAAAACCGTCAAAATCAAAAAGAGGTAAAATTGAAGGCTTTCGAGGTCTCGTTTCAAAAAATATTTGGGACAAACCGCATACAGCGGTTTGCCAATGGATAGATCCTGAAAAAATACACGATTTAAAAAAAAACAGTGACTAAATCGGAGCTACTAGTAGAAAGACACGATAGATCTAACATTTTGGCCAAAGACACAAAACACCAAGCACCACGAACCGTCGGTGCTGTTTGGTGCGTTGTGCGATTTTGCGAGGAAAGATGTCTTTTTTGGAATCTAGACGACCTCAAATAGCAAGCATGTTCAGAGAGTCTTGCTCGTACGTTCGTTTTAGGGTGATATGGAGAATTTCAGCACAATATGAAACCGAAGGTTATGCGCCGCCAAATGATACTCCATCTGACGGCGCATACTAATGATTTAAAAAAACGTGTTTAATGAAGTGACATTAGATTCAAATTTATATCCGTTATACATAATTACATTGTGAGTGAAATAGTTGGCCTTAAAACAATATAAACCATGCTAAGTCATGCATACACAAAACTAATAAAATGATATAAATGAAAAACGTTCAAAGAGAACATAAAAAATGAGTAAGATGTCTTTTTTAGGCATCCTGAGACCTCGAATGTCAAGACACTATGCAGGAGTCTTGATGTTAGGGTCGTTTTAGGGTGATCTCGAGAATTTTAGCACTATCTGAAACCGAAGGTTATGCGCCGCCAAATGGTACTCCATCTGGCGGTGCATATTAATGATTTTTAAAAGTATGTTTAATGAAGTGACATTTGATTCAAATTTATATGCGTTATACATAATAACATTGCGAGTGAAATAATAGGCCTTAAAACAATATGTACAATGCTAAGTCATGCATACACAAAAGGAATAATATGAATGAAATTCAAAACGGTCAAAATCGAAAAAATGCAAAATTGAAGGCTTTCGAGGTCTCGTTTCGAAAAATATCTGGGACAAACCGCCTACGGCAGTTTGCTAATGGATAGAACCCGAAAAAATACATGATTTAAAAAAACGGTGACTAAATCGGAGATATGAATCAAAAGATACGATAGATCTAACATTTTGGCAAAAGACACAAAACACCAAGCACCACGAACCGTCGGTGGTGTTTGGTGCGTTGTGTGATATTGCAAGGAAAGATGTCTTTTCAGATTCTAGACGACCTCGAATGGAAAACATGTTCAGAGAGTCTTTATCGTTCAGCCGTTTTAGGGTGATATTGAGAATTTAAGCTCAATATGAAACCGAAGGTTATGCGCCGCCAAATGGTACTCCATCTGGAGGCGCATACTAATGATTTAAAAACACGTGTTTAATAAAGTGACATTAGATTCAAATTTATATCCGTTATACATAATTACATTGTGAGTGAAATAATAGGCCTTAAAACGATCTATATCATGCTAAGTCATGCATACACAACACTAATAATACGATATAAATTGAAAACGTTCAAAGAGAAAATAAAAATGAGTAAATTTCGTTTTTGGCATCTTGACGACCTTGAATGTCAAGACACTATGCAGGAGTCTTGATGTTAGGGTCATTTTAGGGTGATCTAGAGAATTTCAACACAATCTGAAACCGAAGGTTATGCGCCGCCAAATGGTACTCCATCTGGTGGCGCATATTAATGCTTTAAAAAAGTGTGTTTAATGAAGTAACATTATATTCAAATTTATATGCGTTATACATAATTAAATTGCGAGTGAAATAATAGGCCTTAAAACAATATGTACAATGCTAAGTCATGCATATACCAAAGGAATAATATGAATGAAATTCAAAATGGTCAAAATCAAAAAAGGCAAAATGATGGCTTTCGAGGTCTCGTTTCGAAAAATATTTGGGACAAACCACCTACGGCAGTTTGCCAACGGATAGATCCTGAAAAATACAGGATTTAAAAAAATGGTGACTAATCGGAGCTACGAGTCAAAAGATATGATAGATCTAACATTTTGGCCAAAGACACAAAACACCAAGCACCACGAACCGTCGGTGGTGATTGGTGTGTGGTGTGATATTGCGAGGAAAGATGTCTTTTTCGGAATCTTGACGACTTCAAATGGCAAGCACGTTCAGAGAGTCTTGCTCGTTCGGCCATTATAGGGTGATCTTGAGAATTTCAGCACAATCTAAAATCGAAGGTTATGCGCCGCCAAATGGTACTCCATCTGGCGGCGCATACTAATGATTTAAAAGATCGTGTTTAATTAAGTGACATTAGATTCAGATTTATATCCGTTATACATAACTACATTACGAGTGAAATAATAGGCCTTAAAACGATATATACCATGCTAAGTCATGCATACACAAAACTAATAATATGATATAAATTGAAAACGTTCAAAGAGAACATTAAAAATGAGTAAAATGTCTTTTTTCGGCATCCTGACGACCTCGAATGTCAAGACACTATCCAGGAATCTTGATGTTAGGGTCATCTCGAGAAATTCATCACGATCTGAAACCGAAGCATATGCGCCGCCAAATGGTACTCCATCTGGCGGCGCATATTAATGATTTAAAAAAGCGTGTTTAATGAAGTGACATTAGATTCAAATTTATATGCGTTACATATAATTACATTGTGAGTGAAATAATAGGCATTAAAACAATATGTACCATGCTAAGTCATGCATACACAAAATGAATAATATGAATGAAATTCAAAACGGTCAAAATCGAAAAGAGGAAAAATTGAAGGCTTTCAAGGTCTCGTTTCGAAAAATATTTGGGATAAACCGCATACAGCGGTTTGCCAATGGATAGATCCCGAAAAATACACGATTTAACAAAAACGGTGACTAAATCGGAGCTATGAGTAAAAAAATACGATAAATCTAACATTTTGGCCAAAGACACAATACACCAAGCACCACGAACCGTCGGTGGTGTTTGGTGCGTGGTGCAATTTTACGAGAAAAGATGTCTTTTTCGAAATCTAGACGACTCGAATGGAAAATACGTTCAGGGAGTCTTGCTCGTTCTGCCGATTTAGGGTGATCTTGAGAATTTCAGCACAATCTGAATCGAAGGTTATGCGCCGCCATATGGTACTCCATCTGGTGGCGCATATTAATGATTTAAAAAAACATGTTGAAGTGATATTAGATTCAAATTTATATCCGTTATACATAATTACATTGCGAGTGAAATAATAGGTCTTAAAACGATATATACCTTGCTAAGTCATGCATACACAAAACTAATAATACGATATAAATTGAAAACGTTCAAAGAGAACATTAAAAATGAGTAATATATGTTTTTTTGGCATCCTGACCACCTCGAATGTCAAGATACTATCCAGAAGTCTTTATTTTCGGGTCGTTTTAGGGTGATCTTGAGAAATTCATCACAATCGAAAATCGAAGGTTATGCGTCGCCAAATGGTACTCCATATGGTGGTAAATATTAACGATTTAAAAAAGCGTGTTTAATGAAGTAACATTAGATTCAAATTTATATGCGTTACACATAATTACATTGCGAGTGAAATAATAGTCCTTAAAACAATATGTACCATGCTAAGTCATGCATACACAAAAGGAATAATATGAATGAAATTCAAAACGGTCAAAATCGAAAAGATGCAAAATTGAAGGCTTTCGAGTCTCGTTTCGAAAAATATTGGGACAAACTGCCTATGGCGGTTTGCCAACGGATAGATCCCAAAAAATACACGATTTAAAAAAACGGTGATTAAATGGAAGCTACGAGTAAATAGATACGATAGGTCTAACATTTTGGCAAAAGACACAAAACACCAAGCAGCACGAACCGTCGGTGGTGTTTGGTGTGTGGTGCGATTTTGCGAGGAAAGATATCTTTTTAGGAATCCAGACGACCCCGAATGGAAAACATGTTCAGAGAGTCTTGCTCGTTCGCCCCTTTTTGGGTGATCTTGAGAATTTCAACACAATCTTAAACCGAAGGTTATGCGCCGCCAAATGGTACTCCATCTGGCAGTGCATATTAATGATTTAAAAAAACGTGTTTAATGAAGTGACATTATATTCAAATTTATAAATGTATACATAATTACATTGCGAGTGAAATAATAGGCCTTAAAACGATATATACCATGCTAAGTCATGCATACACAAAACTAATAATACGATATAAATTGAACGTTCAAAAAGAACATTAAAAATGAGTAAAATGTCTTTTTTCGGCATCCTGACGACCTCGATTGTAAAGACACTATCCAGGAGTTTTGATGTTAGGGTCGTTTTAGGGTGATCTGAGAATTTCATCAAAATCTGAAACCGAAGGTTATGCGCCGCCAAATGGTACTCTATCTGGCGGCGCATATTAATGATTTAAAAAAGCGTATTTAATGAAGTGACATTAGATTCAAATTTATATGCGTTATACATAATTACATTGCGAGTGAAATAATAGGCCTTAAAACAATATGTACCATGCTGTAAGACCCAAATATTTATTGTACATAATGTATTTATGGTGTACGATGCGTGTACGAAGTGTACGAAGCATGTACATGTTGCTTGCTCGAACGTCGAAGAAAACTGGACGTTGTCTAAAGTGACAAGGTGTGTACGTATCTTTTCAACCCCAAATAAAGTTTGAGTTGATGTTTCAAAGCCTTACCATTGGCCAAAACAAGTTACTGAAAACTGACCTGAAGGTTGGAGCAGCGCTCCACCTTATGGAGCGGCGCCCTGATCCCATCTGATGCAATTTTCAGCTTTTTTTAAAAGGTTTAAATGAGAGGTACTTTGGTCTTTTCACTAGGGGTCGGTTTGGGGTCATCAAAACTGATCCATTAAACATTGTGGATCACATTTCACCCACACAAACACTCTCTTCAAACCCTAGTGAGAGAAACCCACTTTTAGTGAGAGAGAGCTTGATTTGGAGAAGAAGGAGTTGGATTCTCACCAAAGCTCGGGTTTTAAAGTTGTTCTAATCGTCAACGGCAACATTTTGGTGGTATTGGTAAGTTTAAACTCCGAATTACATTTGTTAGATTTGATATTCAAGTTAGGGTTTGAGTTTGATTTGTAGTGAAACCCTCTTAGATGATGAAATGGGTTTATGGTGACTAGTTATTCTTGTCACTTGGCGGAATTTGGGTTGGTTGATGATTAGGCCTTGATTAGGCTTTAATCTTGAGTTTAATCACTAGGTTTAGTGATTATGGAAGTGTTGGAACCACTTTAGGTGAATTTGGGTTGGCTAATTTTGACTAGAGTCAAAATTTGGGTTTGGTGATGATTATGACCTAATTATCAATTTAATAAGGTTTATAAACTTAAAATGGATTAAGTTGAAGCATAGAACCGAGTTAAATATGTTTTGTTGTCAAAACTTGCTAATGGCGTGATATTGACTTCTTATGGGTCAAATTAGAGTTTAAGTGTCATTTTGGGCAAGATAGGTGTTTAACACCTATGATTGGGTTTAATTGGCGTATTAGGACCATTCTCACTTGTGTTAGTGATTATTGATTAGTTTGGGCGCGATTTGTGCTTGGAAGTGCATTTGGGTCGAAATTGCACTAGTAGTCAATTTGGGTTGATTTGTATATCCACCCTAATTGTGTTACTTGTTATGTGATAAATGGAATAGGTACATTCCATCGGCTATTGCGGATTATTCGGTGGCATTCTTCAAGGCGACAAGGTGAGTGTTAATATCCTATGTGCATATGTATGTGTAGGATGGGTGCGGGTCGAGTGAAGTGGTTCTCGGTTATAGAACTCACTTCACATATAGGTGGATTTGATGGACTTGTGTATAGGCCCAATTAGCACGGATGTGCATTTTGGTTGACCACCTTTGGCGAGGTACACGTTTTGTGTGTACATTATCACACGTGGTTGTGAATTGGATAACCCCAATGGCGAAGGGTTGATATTGAATTGTGATGTGTTTATTTTATGAATGGATATGTGTTGTCCAAGTTAGTGATATATGTGTTGTACGCTAACGGTTTTATGAATGGATATGTGTTTTCCAAGTTAGTGATATATGCGTTGTACGCTAACGGTTTCATGAACGGATATGTGTTGTCCATGGGTTAGTGATATATGTGTTGTACACTAACGGTTGTTATGAATACCGATGGGAAATTCGAGTACCATTCCTTTGTACGATTGGTTAACCTTGGGCGGTTTTACGCTCTGTTATATATATATTAATGTATTGTTGTGATGTAGCTAACCCTCCGGGTGTAGCTTATTGGCATTGTTCACATCGTCGTTGGTGACTTACTTTATGGTTGTTATTACTAGCTTGTTGCTTAGTGATTATACGGTATGCTTAGCTTAGCTTGCCTTTATGCTTGGATGCTCTGGTATGCGGTATTTGATTATTTGTGTGGCGTGTCCATTTTATGCATATATATGTATGTAGTATATTCTCACTCACTAAGCGTTAGCTTACCCTCTCGTTGTTTACATTTTTTTTATAGATTTGCTTGGATGAGGTGGCTCGGGTAAGCGTGGGAACTAGTGGCTCGCGTAGTTGCTTTAGAAGGCTTTCTTTTGGACTAATTAGGATTGGGTAGCGTATCCCCAATAGCCATGCTCGGCTCTTATTTTGTGTTTAAAATTGTGGGGTCGAAACTTGTATTTTATATGTAAAGGGTAATTTGGGTCGATGTGGGCCCCGCTTCGTAAAACTTATCTTATTAATGGAACGTGTTAGTTTTACATATATGAATGTGTTGTGAAAAGCGTTTTGCCCAAATACGTCGGGAAGTGGTCAAACATTTTCATGTTTTTGACTTTTTGGGACAGCAGCCTGTCCAGGCCTTTTTGTGCGCCGCGCAGAAGGTTGGCGCGCCGCACCAATAGCTGTGCAACAAAATAATTTTTTTGTTTGTGATACTTTAAGCGGGTTCGAACGTGGTTTGGTTTGGGTTGTTACACATGCTAAATCATGCATACACAAAAAGAATAATATGAATGAAATTCAAAACAGTCAAAATCGGAAAAAGGAAAATTTGAATGCTTTCGAGGTCTCGTTTCGAAAAATATTTGGGACAAACCGCCTATGGCAGTTTTTCAAAGGATAGATCCCGAAAAAATACACAATTTAAAAGTTACGATAGATATAACATTTTGGCCAAAGACACAAAACACCAAGCACCACGAACCGTCGGTGGTGTTTGGTGCGTGGTGCGATTTCGCGAGGAAAGATGTCTTTTTCGAAATCTAGACGACCTCGAATGACAAGCAAGTTTGGAGAGTCTTGCTCGTTCGGCCGTTTTAGGGTGATCTTGAGAATTTCAGCACAATCTGAAACCGAAGGTTATGCGCCGCCAAATGATACTCCATCTGGCGGCGCATTCTAATGATTTAAGAAACGTGTTTAATGAAGTGACATTAAATTCAAATTTATATTTGTTATACATAATTAAATTGCGAGTGAAATAATAGGCCTTAAAACGATATATACCATGCTAAGTCATGCATTCACAAAACTAATAATACGATATAAATTGAAAACGTTCAAAGAGAGCATTTTAAAAATGAGTAAAATGTCTTTTTTCGACATACTGAAGACCTCGAATGTCAAAACACTATGCAGGAGTATTGATGTTAGGGTCGTTTTAGGGTGATTTCGAGAATTTCAGCACAATCTGAAACCGACGTTATGCGCCGCCAAATGGTACTCCATCTGGCGGCGCATATTACTGATTTAAAAAAGCGTGTTTAATGAAGTCACATTAGATTTAAATTTATATGCGTTATACATAATTACATTGCGAGTGAAATAATAGGCCTTAAAACAATATGTACCATGCTAAGTCATACATACATAAAGGAATAATGTGAATGAAATTCAAAACGGTCAAAATCGAAAAAAGGTAAATTTGAATGCTTTTAAGGTCTCGTTTCGAAAAATATTTAGGCCAAACCGCCTACGGCAGTTTGCCAATGGATAGATCCCGACAAAATACACGATTTCGCGATTTCGCGAGGAAAGATGTCTTTTTCGGAATCTAGACGACCTCGAATGACAAGAAAGTTTAGAGATTCTTGCTCGTTCGGCCGTTTTAGGGTGATCTTGAGAATTTCAGCACAATCTGAAACCGAAGGTTATGCGCCGCCAAATGGTACTCCATCTGGCGACGCATATTAATGATTTAAAAAAACGTGTTTAATGAAGTGACATTAGATTTAAATTTAACGACAATATCTAATGACAATATTAAGTTATGTATATGTATTAAATTCAGGATTCACCATAAACTATCTAACGACAATATTAAGCGTACAAGCATGTATAATCCTATATACTCGAGCACTAGTCAGGGATACACTAATAATATATAAAAGTTAAATTATGAGTGTTCACGTATCAATATTGTGATTCAATATTGTAGGAAAGTACGTAGACGCAACGGAGATGATAAACACTAGGTTTGACTCACGAGCATACCCCCAAACAATACCCATAACCTCCATAGCTATAACCCATAATTTCCTTAGCTCTATCCCTCTCGAAAACCCATTTTAAAGTAACTCGCGCGTACGCTTGTCGTAGTATTTTATGTATAATATTAATAATAATATTAATACTACTAATTAAGATTAATAATAATATTAATCTTAATAATAATAATAATAATAATAATAATAATAATAATAATAATAATAATAATAATAATAATAATAATAATAATAATAATAATAATAATAATAATAATATTATTATTATTATTATTATTATTATTATTATTATTATTATTATTATTATTGATAATGCTAAAAACGAACATATATTTCATAGCATTATCCTTCAAAAAGACAAGCTTTTAGTTGCAATTGTTCTATTTACGAGTGATATTCGTTTAAATAATAAAAGGTGAAGACAAAAGACAGATTCGACGATTTGAAGACGCAAACGACCAAAATACTAAAGAGTACAAAGTACAATCCAAGTGGTTCAAATTATTGATGAGAAACGTCTAAAAATGGCAAGAGTACAAGCCGCAAAAAGCAAAGTACAAGTTATTAAATTATACGAAAAGGCGTTCGAAAATCCGGAATCGAGACATGAACCAACTATCAGCGTGCGACGCAACGGACAAAAAATTACAAGTCAACTATGCACAAGAATATAATATAATATAATATATAATTAATTATATATATTATTATATATTATATTTATAAGCAGCCCACGTTTAAATTACTATGGTGAGCTGGATTCCATATCTCTGCACTCGCGGAGTTGTGAAATACAAAACCTCCGCACTCGCAGAGTTGTAAAGTTCGAAGTGGGCCTATAAAAGGCCGCGCATTCTGATCGATTTCAATCACCCCTTTTTCTTTCTTTTCTATATACGTGAAAATATATATATATAATTTTAATTTTAATTTTAATTTAAGTTTAATAATAATAAGGTTATGTTGACGAATGTTTTAAGTTTGTAAGTCGAAATTCTGTTCGTGTAACGCTACGCTATTAATACTCATTGTAAGTTATGTTAAACCTTTTTAAATTAATGTCTCATATCTAAATTATTATTATGCTTATTTAAGCCGAAGTAATCGTGATGTTGGATTAAATATTAAGACGGGGTAATTGGGCTTTGTACCATAATTGGGGTTTGGACAAAAGACCGACACTTGTGGAAATTGGACTATGGGCTATTAATGGGCTTTATATTTGTTTAACTGAATGATAGTTCGTTAATTTAATATAGAGATTTACAATTTGACGTATCTATAAATAA
This sequence comes from Rutidosis leptorrhynchoides, assembly GCF_046630445.1. NCBI lineage: Eukaryota > Viridiplantae > Streptophyta > Magnoliopsida > Asterales > Asteraceae > Rutidosis > Rutidosis leptorrhynchoides. The sequence continues at coordinate 352,611,924 of NC_092343.1, forward strand.
CCATATATACTCGATCGGACACGATGGGCAGGATATTTATAAATACTAATAATCGTTCATTTAACCGGACACGGGAATGGATTAATAGTCAATGGACTCATTAAAACAGGGGTGGATTACATACAAGGACACTTGGTGTAATTATTAATAAAGTATTAAAACCTTGGATTGCACACTGTCGATAACCTGGTGTAATCATAAACAATGTATTAAAACCTTATTACAGTTTAAGTCCCAATTAGTTGGAATATTTGACTTCGGGTATAAGGATAATTTGACGAGGACACTCGCATTTTATATTTATGACTGATGGACTGTTATGGACAAAAACCAGATGGACATATCGAATAATCCAGGATAAAGGACTATTAACCCATGGTAATAAACTAAAATCAACACGTCGAATATCATGATTACGGAAGTTTAAATAAGCATAATTCCTTTATTTTATATCTCATCGCACTTTTAATTATCACAATTTTATATTTATTTTTAATTTAAATAAGCATAATTCCATGCTCGGCTCTTAATTTATATTTATTTTTAATATTTTACATTAGGTTTTAATTGTGACTTAAGACATAAAATCGACAAACCGGTCATTAAACGGTAAAAACCCCCCTTTTATAATAATAATAATATTACTTATATATATATTGATACAAATATACTTTAAAATAAATATAGCGTTGAACTCAGCTAGCTCCCTGCGGAACGAATCGGAATCACTAAAAACTACACTACTTTACGATTAGGTACACTGCCTATAGTGTTGTAGCAAGGTTTATGTATATCCACTCTATAAATAGATAAATAACTTGTGTAAAATTGTATCGTATTTAATAGTATTTCGCAATAAAAATATAACTATTTCGTATACACCTCGTATAACATCAATTATAAATATATATATGTGTAGAGATGCGAGAGATATGAATTGTGTGTGAAAACTGAACCAGAATTCGTTGAGCTTTATAGAAAATTTTGGCCAGCAACACCCATCTGATCGCATGGGTTCGAAGCCCTTTGGCCATGCGATCGCATGGCCTCTTCCTCCAGCTCATATACGCAATAATTGGGGCGGCTATCGGTTTATTATTATTATATATATAATATATTTAATTTATATAATTAATTATATATTATATTATATTTACGTGTATAGTTAACTTATAATTTTCGTTCCAATGTCTCGTACGTTGTCACTTGACTTACGTTCTGGTTCCGGTTTCCCTAACGCTATCTCATACGCTCAGAAAACTAGCATTTTACATTTCGTGATGTGTACCTTTAACAAAAATATAGACTCAACTTATCAATAACTAAATCATTCGAAGTGTAACATGAATGTTAGAGTGTTTTAGTCATTAGCTTTTACAAATCAATGTCTCGTTATATAAACATATACATATACATATATATATATATATATATATATATATATATATATATATATATATATATATATGTATATATAATAGTATTATTTTAACTCAAAACGTTTTATAATTGACTTAATATTAAATTTTATTACATTGAAAATATATATATATATATATATATATATATATATATATATATATATATATTTATATATATATATTCATTTTGAAATATAAATTTGAAATATTTATTTAACAATATATTATATAGTTTTTCAAAACTTAATTATATTTCAAAGTTCAATATATATAATTTAAAATTGTTTCGAAATTATTATTTAGTAAAACTCTTATCTTTTTGAAACAATATATTTACAAATTTATAATACAAGCTTTAATTAAGTTCTTTAAAATTCATAAATAAGTTGTCTTATAAAGTTTTTAATAATAAAGTTCTCTGAAAACTTTTTGTACGTTCGAAGCTATATCAAATAAATATGATCATTTTATTTTTTCAAAACTAAATATATATAAGAATCATTTTAAAAGGTTAAAATTATGGAATTCGTTATATCATACAACGTTTTTAAAAAGTAAAATTATATGTACTCATAATAAATTTTAAGTTTTTGAATTACCATTTGTTGATGAAACGTGAGATAAAGTCCAAAGGTTAAATGAACGTATGAAATCATTTTAAGGTAAAATGTCAATTTAATTACTCGTCGGTATCCAACATCTAAGTTATTCACACTCCACGTTCTTACTTTCACTTTAAGTAAAATGAAAACTAAAATAGTTATCTTATCAAAGTCAAGAGGAAAATATTATAAAGCCTAAATTGAGATTCAAATAGGAATCTCCACTAACCCTTGTCTAGTTCCCGTTAATTGACACATTTGTTTTTACTTGTAAATTACTTTACCATTTTCCGAATATCGTTAAAAAAAATAATTTCTCAAATCAACGTGGACCTCATAACGGAGACCCGTAACAAACTCATCATGTATCTGATAATTCAATCATTTGATATTATCTTTTAATCCCATCGATAAATATATTAAACATTTATTGAAATAATTATGTTCAAGTAAAGTATTATACATCTAATACTTTTGTTATTGTTTTCAATTGATATATATATATATATATATATATATATATATATATATATATATATATATATATATATATATATATATATATATATATATGCACATCCAGTTATATATATATATATTGTTCGTGAATCGTCGAGCACGGTCAAAGGGTGATTGATTACATGAATGTAGTTCCAAAATTTTGAGATTCAACATTACAGACTTTGCTTATCGTGTCGGAAACATATAAAGATCAAGTTTAAATTTGGTCAGAAATTTCCAGGTTGTCACAGTACCTACCCGTTAAAGAAATTTCGTCCCGAAATTTAATTATGATGGTCATGGCTCACAATAAGTATGTTTTCATGACTCATACGAGCTGAAAATTAGAGTTTTATCATCATCAAGTAATATAGATAAAACAATTTAATTTTGTGAAGAGTACGAGTGAAGTTATCACAAAAGAGTGAAATGAATAAATGTAGGTTCGTCTTAACCGGTGACGTAGTCACGGTTGATTTTTTCGGAATTCAAGGGATTCAGAGAAAATCTTTGTAACAAGATTTGGTTCTTCGATAATTAAGGAAATGGGGATCTTCTTTGGTTAAATGAGATGATCTGTCTCGATTGCTCTGTCGGATATGTCACTATAAATCCACTCCCTTCATTTCCTTATTTCCACAGCTCACCTTCTATTCTTCCTCCGTCAACTCATACTTTAAAGTATTCGTCAATATGTTTCATCCAGTTCTGATTCTTCATATACTCCTAACTTTCATATCTATCATTCTTCTCTTTCATCTGCCGCCGGAGGAATCTTTAACGACCCGTCCTAATCCATCTGGACGAATACATTACATTTGGTTACATCGCGAGGTATTTGACCTCTATATGATACATTTTAAAAACATTGCATTCATTTTTAAAAGACCAACTTTCATTAAATAGAAAGTTGACAGGCATGCATACCATTTCATAATATATCAAACTATCAATGACTTAATAATATTCTTGATGAACTCAACGACTCGAATGCAACGTCTTTTGAAATATGTCATGAATGACTCCAAGTAATATCTCTAAAATGAGCAAATGCACAGCGGAAGATTTGTTTCATACCTGAGAATAAACATGCTTTAAAGTGTCAACCAAAAGGCTGGTGAGTTCATAAGTTTATCATAATAAATCATTTCCATTTATATAATAGACCACAAGATACTCATATTTAGAAAACAATCTGTGCAGGTCTACTCCTGCTATAAAATCATTCATATGAAGAACACCGGAACCTTTCAAAACAACTCACCAATGGTAGCTAGTGCGTAGTGCAATGCAAAATCATCTCACCATGGTAGTTAATACAATATAATTTTACAACGGTAGCTAATGCGTAGTGCAATATAAAATCATCTCACCGAGGGTAGCTAAAATGGTAGCTAGTGCGTAGTGCAATGCAAAATCATCTCACCGTTACTAACTACTAAATTGAACCATAAACAATATTACAACGGTAGCTAGTGCGTAGTGCAATGCAAAATCATCTCACCAAGGGTAGCTAAAACGGTAGCTAGTGCGTAGTGCAATGCAAAATCATCTATACACTATCTATGCAATAAATGTAGTAAGACGAGTCTAGACTTAAGAATGATAAGCAAAACTTTTGACATGCAGATAAAGTCCAAGTCTAGACTCATTAATGTATCCTAATAACTACTAGGTCGAAGTCCAGACTCACTAGTGCATCCTAACGACTATCAGTTAGACACACTAATGCAAGACCTGGTTCGCTAATACCACCGCTCTGATACCAACTATAGTAACCCGTCCTAATTCACCTGGATGAAGACTTTAACAGATGGTCCCATTGCGAGGTTCTGACCTCTATATGCCATGAACGACTCCATGTGATATCTTTAAAATGAGCAAATGCACAGCGAAAGATTTCTTTCATACCTGAGAATAAATATGCTTTAAAGTGTCAACCAAAAGGTTGGTGGGTTCATAAGTTTATCATAAACAATAAAATTCATTATTTTGATAGACCACAAGATTTAAATACAGTACACCTATCTCGTGTACGAAATCATTTTTCATAATGCTTGGCAGAGTAGGTTCGTATCCTTTTCTCCCCCGTAGGTTGCCTCGCGATTTTTAATAACCGTACACATATCTCGTGCACAAAAATAATACACATAACCTACTCAACATGGTAACCGACCTTTACATATAATGCGCATCAATAATATCCCCAAAACAGAACATCTCATCTGTATAATATATAAACTTTGAAGTACTAAACACCACAGCCACTAGCTCTTCCGTCTACTGAAAATTCTGGGTGGGGGTGTTAAACCCGGTAGCTACCTTAGGATTCGCGTGAATTAGGGCCATACCCTTTTTCTAATTCTTAGGTTACCAAGAAAAAATAATCAGAGGAAAATATTCACAATAATTAGTGGCAATTATCACGTCCAACTAATTCAATAATAATCAACAGAACTTCTGTCTGCATAATAATTCATTCGAGGAATGTTTTGCTTGTGTCTATCTCGTCAAACATTTATAAAAGCATCTCAGTCTAAAAATATAGATTTCAAAGGCATTTAATAAAGCAGTTCTAAAAACAGCGCATGTATTCTCAGTCCCAAAAATGTAAAGAGTAAAAGGGAGCAAATGAACTCACGATACGATATTTTGTAGTAAAAATATGCATACGACAAAACTGAACAATGCAGGGTTGGCCTTGGATTCACGAACCTATATCAGTTATATATATTAAAACATATAATAACAACTAACAAGTTGATATATTAATAATTTACACATCATATTACTAATTAAGTTATATTTATCCTATGTATTTTAGGTAGTTAATATTTATTTCTATATTACATTTATTAATATTAATATAGTAAATACTTATTAAAGTAGTTTAATAATATAATATTAATCATTTATCATAATATATTACAAATAGAAATTTATTTCAAGGTTTATATATGATAAGAATATATATTTATATTAATTAATATATTTTATATATAGCTTACTTAATGTCATAAAAATTTAGTAATATATAATATTAACATATTTGTAATATATTTTTGAAAAATAATATGTATTTGTAATAATAACAATAACAGTGATAATAAAAATGATACTCTTGATAATGATAATTTTTAATATAAATGGTATTAATAATAATTTCAATAATGATACTAATAATAATAACCTAAATGATAATAATAATGTTAATTCTAATATCAATGTTAGTAATAATAATAACAATAATTTTATTAATCATTTTAATACTAAGGATAATAATTTTTAATAGAAATGATAATTATAATAATAATAATAATAATAATAATAATAATAATAATAATAATAATAATAATAATAATAATAATAATAATGATATTACTAATATTAACAATAATGATATTAACATTAATTGTATTAACAATACTAATAATTATGTTCTTCATATTAGTAATAACCTAATAACAATAATATCTAATAATAACAATAATAATAATGAGTAATATGTAAACTACCTCAATGAAGTAGTCCTTAAAAAAATTTGTCGAAGTCCGGGTTTGAACCCGCTACGTTCCGCTAACCCGATAACATCCTTAACCATTCCTCCATTTCAGTTGTTCTGAACTATAACACGAACTTAATTTACTTAACCCGAAAACTGTTCAACCCAATCTGATAACAATGATCACGGCCCAATTTAATTAAATCTCGGTCTAACTGTGACCTGATCCAACAACCTTCACTTGGCCCAATATGTTTCACAAGCCCAATTCTAAAAATCTAATAAGTCCACTAAGTCTAATACATGTTTTAAATAGAGTAAACGTTGGGTTTGTGTGTACTATTGTTCGACCAGGAACTCCAACAACAACTGCATCATCATCTCTATCGCATCATCGTAATCTCCATCATCAACATTCTAATCACGTCATCATCATTCGTATCATCATCATTTTCATTTTCCACAATCATAATCATAATCATAATCATAATCATAATCATAATCATAATCATGGTCATCATTATTATGCATTACCATCTTCGTTATCATAATCATCCACATCATTATCATCATCGATGTAACGCCTCATGTAGCACCATTGTTCTCCGGTTATCATCATCGATGATCAACATCATCATCATCATTAATCAGTAAAAGAAATAGAAATATAAATAATACGCTTGTGTTGAAATCGAATGTAGCGAAAACAATAACTATGGGTTTTGCAACTAGTGGCCCAAGTTTCAAGTCCAAATAAAAGAACAAGCCCAAAGTCATAACCTAAGAAGCAAATAAAAAGTCCAAGGTGTAGCACAAGTTTGGGTTGGTGTCTGTTTTGCTCGATCAGACTCACACAGCAACAGATTTGTGAATTAACTTTGTAAAGTGAAAAGGGAAACCACATATGGGGTCTTCGATTTATAAAGCTTATAAGGGAAAAGGAAAGTGATAGCAGCCACATCACTTTCATCTTTCCCTTTTCTTTTTTCTTTTTAACGACATAATCATCATCATTGTGCCACCATTATTATCCTCGTCCCACCCTCAACCTGTCATCATTAATTTTATTTGTCTTCGTGTTTAAATCTCACAGAAGTTGTAGTATTAATCAAATGAAATAGAAACAACGAGAAGTAGCTGTAAACAAACAATAAAATTTCAGTCTGTCATGGTGGTAAAAGGTGGTGGTGATTGTCTGTTGTAGCATAAAATATACATAGCAATAGAAGCTGGAAATCGCAGGTTTCTTCTTGGATTTTGGGTCGTCCAACACAACCCAACAAAAAAAAAACAAAAAAACAAGAATGGGTTTGATGGTGAATGGTTGTTGTCGAACAGAGAAAGAAACATCTGCAGTAGCTTTGATTGGCCAAATATGGTGGTGATTATTGAAGATGGCAGGTGTTGGTTTGTTTTAATAGTAGAAACAAAAATAGGAAATTAATGATTTTGATGGTTTGAATGAAATAGAAAGGAAGATACAGTAGCAATAATTATTAATGGGTTTTCGATGGTAAATGTGGATGATAAAGGTTCAATGAATAAGAAAGGTGGTGGTTGTTAATGGTGTAGTTTGTGGTTCTTGAATGGTGAAGGTGGTTGAAGGTTAGTTGATGGAGAGGGTGGCAGTGGTGATTGGTGGTGGATTAGTTATCGACCAAAATAGAAAGTAAATCTGAGCTTGTGGTGGCCGGTGGACTGTGGTGGTTATGTTTATGGGTTATCTATCTATCTCTCGTTCAAACTTAAATGTATGTATATGTAAATAGAAAGAGAGTTGATGGAGAGTTTAGTTAGAAGAAGAAGAAGTGTTTTGTTTTTCTCCCTCATGCATAACACAAGTATACCTATATATATATTAAGATTGTGAAAGAGAAACAACAAAAAAACAGGAGATGAGTTGGATAAATGATTCAATATAACAGAAAGCAAACACTAATATCCACTTTTAATTCACGGGAGTATATAATAGTAATAGAATAATAGATATAATATTAGTACTATCAATCTAACATAGTAATCAATTCATAATTCAAGTTTCACGGATGAATTGTCAAGGGTTTGTTACATGTTGCTTTCCTAGCATAAAGTAAAATGGTAGACATGAAATGATTTTAGATGGTGATATGTAACAATATTTAGATATTTATTTGTTTTTATTATATTTAATTTTTAATAATTAATAAATATAAATATATTAATAATAATAATACTGTAATATTATTAATAATAATAATATTAATATAACAAATTAATATTAACACATAAGTATTTACATGGAATGAAATATTATAAATTTTTATATATATTATTTATAAATTACTTATATTACAATATTTATATAAATAATTATGTATAAGATTATAATTAAAATCACTTATTTTCGGATCACCGTTTATTTTAAAATCATATAAGTTCGTATTAAACTTGTTGAATATCCATCGAATGGAAAATTGAGTGTTACTGTCGTTTACTAAATAGATTCAAAATCATAAAATATATTTAATATACTTTATTTATATATATAGATATGTTTCAAATTCTAATTCTTATAATATCATATTTTTATTTTATTTTACATAATTAAGTATAATAACAATAACATATAATCCTTCAAATTATATTTCAAATTATTACATATATATATATATATACACACACATATTTATTTACAATTAATTGTTCGTGAATTGTCGGGAATGGTCGAAGGTCACTTGAATATATGAAACAATTCAAAAATTTTGAGACATAACTTAACAGACTTTGCTTATCGTGTCGAAATCATATAAAGATTAAGTTTAAATTTGGTCGGAAATTTTTGGGTCGTCACAGAATCTATTCACTTTTACTATACTCTTAGCTTTATAGTGTTTTTAGTTCTCCAGTGTCTTTACGTTGCAATACTTATTGATATACACAGTTTATAATTTATGTGTTGTCGTCTGGCTTTATAGCTTTCCTTATTTTTTAGAGTCCCTGCTTCTGTCTTTCTATAATCATCGACATCCACAGTTAATGCTCTCTCTTATTTGCTGTGATTTATACTCCCATTTCTATTTCGGAGCTTCATGCTCTGTTTTCTCTTCTATCCATTAAACACAGCAAGTAATGGTCCAGAATTCGTAGGTATGAATTTCGGAATGAACATAATTAATGTTCTAAGAAGGAAATTGTAATGACACGATCTTGATTTGTCAAATTACCAGAATATCTGGAAAAATAGAACTATCAAGAAGATATATTCTTAATGTGTTTGGAGATGAGGTAGAATGTTAGAGTCGTGTAACATGTCACATGATGATGATATGTTCTGTGAATCATCACGTTCTATTTAGAAACTCAGCATGACTTACTGTAATATAATCACGTTGATCAAGTGTCATTATATTATACTAACTCATGCTTCAGTTTCCAACACTTCTTCAAAAATATTCATATTTTAAATTCGAATTTTTTTATAATTTAGAAACTAAAACAGTTTCTTTTATGATATACACAGATTGTATGAAGAAATGAATAATTTCAGATAAGAATAGTTATGAAAATATCTTTAGAAATATCGAGGATATTTATAATGAAAGATATGATGATATCTTAGAATTTCCAACGTCGATGGATGATGATGAAGATTTTTCCGTAAAGGTTTAGAGTTAGGAGCAAGGTATTCGTTAATGACTTCAGTAGACACTGAATCATTTGGATTCTTTGAAGGCAGGTTTTGTCTTTGTGATTTGTCCACAGCCTCCTTCATGGTTTGCTTAATCCGTTTTCCAGTTCCAAACCTTCTCCTTTTCTGAGCTTTGCCAACACACTATTCTTTATCATCAAACTTTTGGCTGTTAAGGTCGTTTACAGTTTTTGCTGCTTCATCAGCATTTTTCAAAATTTCGAGAACTAGTTCGCAGTTTATGGTGTATGTAAGTCTAGGAGATAGACGTTATATGTATATAAATAACCGTTGGCATAGAATTGCAGTAAAATTCGAAATACTGATTACTAATTTCCTGTAGTTGGTATGGAAATTATTATTACAAGGTGTGGATGAGTACATGGTAGAGTTTCAATGAGTATAATGATTTTTCGGAAGGTCAAATGAAGTTGTTGATAAGTTCACTGCTAATGTGGCGAGATATAAAAGGTTCCCCGGTAACAATGATGAAGGGGTAATCGTTATAATAAGGCTTATTCGAATGAAAAATTTGAAGTTGATTTGCTGGAGCTGTGACAAAACTCTCTACTTTGAAAAGGGATTGAAAAGTTATTTTTGGTATAAATGCCAAAGGATCTGACACGGATACGTGTTAAACTTCTACTTAGGTTCTGGGAATTTTCAAAAACCATGAAGGGTTTGAACGCAGATTGTAATTGTCAATATACATATGAGGTTTTATAATTTTGAACGGTACGAATATTTTTCTGGATTTTATGAATAGAAGTGATGTTCTAGCACAATTTTGAAGTCAAAGTATAGCTTTGAAAGATGTAGAGATTTAATAGTGATGTCTCCTGTTGATTCTTGACTTGGATTCTGATCTGTCAAAATCAGAATATGAAATTGAATTTGGATGAGAATGGTTGTTTTGATTTCTATGAAAGAATGTATATCGTTGTGAAAGTAATGAGTATAGTTGATGATTTGTTGAATCAGAATCAAAGAATGTAACATATTAATTGTGAATTTATATATCTCTCGGGTATTACCTACCCGTTAAAAGTTTCACGAGTAATATTTTGTACAAGAAAATTTTCATTATAATCTTTATGAAAATATATGTAGGTATATTTTCTTCAGATGTAATACATATTTAATGATTTAATATTAAATTAAACTCATTTGATTTTTAGCTGGAACTAGAAATGAATAATCTCTAACATTAGAGATTACATAATCTTCATAGAGTATTTAACTATTCTGATCAATACTTCATTATTTATTCTTATGGATATTTCCTCGGTGAATCATGTTGATGCTTATAGAACTGTTGCTAACTTCGGAAGGTACGAATGATGTTTTCTAGAAAGTTTCGAGTATATCAAAAGTGTAAAATCAGACATGTAATTGAATAATACACTTAGTTTATTATGAAACGTTCATTGAGTTAAAACAGAGATCATAGTTAACGATGATTAAGTTGTTAAGGAAGGATGTACATCTTAGCATATTAGTAATATGAATTCAATCGAGTTGTATCTACCCTTATTTAATTCATACATAATAGCTTAGTACAAAAAGATTTATTTTGATCTCAAAATTCATATATATATAAAATATACATATAATTTCTTCAGAGGGAATGAGTTAATACTTCAATCTCGTTTATACAATGTACGCGTTATTGATTAGTGATGATGTTTGCGGTGATTATGGATCTGGCGGAGCTTGTGATGTTGCAGATGCTGCTGATTCTGACGATGCTGACGGCACTGAATGTGCAGGTGATGCTGACGGTACTTGTTGATAATGCTGGTAAAATAAGTCTAACTTGTAATTCGTGCACTATCCTTTTCAGTTTTTTTTTTACTCTTCCTTTTATCATGTCGGTCCACACATCTGATTTAGGGTTAAGGATAGAATAGATAATCTCTAAGACTTTAGAGATTACATAATCGCCGCAGAATGTTTCTTCAATAAAATTATGAATCAATACTTGATCGGTTGTTGTTGTTGGTATTCCTTGGTACCTACAGTGCGTATGATGTTGATGCTCAAGGTACAAATTGCGATGTTGAGGTGTAGAATGCGGAGGTTGTTGGTGGTGGTGGTAATGGTACTGTTGGTGTTGATGATGGTCGTACTGCTGATGCCGGTGATGCTGCTGGTACTTGTAAACTTTGCATCATATTTTCCAAAGCCAATACTCGAGCGCGAAGCTCGTTGACTTCTTCTATTACACCGGGATGATTGGTGGTTCGGACGAGCGTGTGAATAAGATCTCGAATTTGAGATAATATATAATCGTACCGAGATACTCTGGAAATGAGAGAGAAAATGGTGTCTCGAACAGGTTCGTCGGTAAGTGCTTCAGGTTCTTCGCGAAGAGGGAAATGGGGTGGATGGAAGGGATCGCCTTCTTCTTGTCTCCAATGATTAAGTAGACTACAAACCCATCCCCAATTCATCCAGAATAGATGATGGCTAATTGGTTGATCCATTCCAGTCACACTCTTTCAGAGTTCGAGTGAAACTCCATGTAGGAATCCGAGGAACTGGAACTGGTTGTAGGATCCATCTCGTACAGAGTAGAGAAATGATTTTTTGATATGAGGAAGATTATAAGACTTAGATTTGGTATTCTTTAATACATAAATTACATATGTATATATAATACCAACATCCCATAAATTATGGAGGAATCTTTGAAATATGTCAGGCAAGTTTACAGTAACAGATACGTTAAGAAATGAATTAGCAGATACGCTAAGATATGAATTTTGTCTATACACTATTTATGCAATCAATCCAGTAAGATGTGTCTAGACTAAGAATGATAAGTATGTAATTTCCGACAAGAAATGATAAGAAAATTTTTTTGACATGCAACTAAGGTCGAAGTCCAGACTCACTAATGCATCTTATCAACTATCAGATAGACATACTAATGCAAGACCTGGTTCGCTAAGACCACCGCTCTGATACCACATGAGATTACCAGTCCTAATCTATAAGGACGAATACAATAACATATGGTTACATTGCGAGGTATCTGACCTCTATATGATAAGTTTTACAAACATTGCATTCGTTTTTAAAAGATAACTTTCATTTCATCGAAATTTGACAGGCATGCAAACCATTTCATAAAATATCCAAACTATAAATGACTTAATAATAATCTTGTTGACTTCAACGACTCGAAAGCAACGTCTTTTGAAATATGCCATGAATGACTCCAAGTAATATCTTTAAAATGAGCAAATGCACAACGAAAGATTTCTTTAATACCTGAGAATAAACATGCTTTCAAGTGTCAACCAACGGTTGGTGAGTTCATTAGTTTATCATAAACAATCATTTCCATTAATTTAATAGACTACAAGATTTTCATTTCCATTTCTCATAAACATCATCTCATATCAGGCATTTCGCACTGCATAGAGATAAAAATCATTCATATGGTGAACGCTTGATAACCGAACTAACAGGATGCATACAGAATATCCCCATCATTCTGAGACTCTCATCGGATCTGATAAATCGAAGTACTAAAGCATTCGTAACCCGAATGGGACTTTTCAAGGTACATAGATCTATCTTTAGGATTCGCGTCAATTAGGGGTCATTTCCCTATTTCTTAGGCTACCAAGCTAAAAAGGGGCATATTCGATTTCGATAATCCAACCATAGAATGTAGTTTCGATTACTTGTGTCTATTTCGTAAAACATTTATAAAACAGCGCATGTATTCTCAATCCCAAAAATATATATTGTAAAAGCATTTAAAAAGGGAGCAAATGAAACTCACAATACTGTATTTCGTAGTAAAAATACATATGACGGCATTGAAAAATGCAAGGTTGGCCTCGGATTCATGAACCTATAATAAGTATATATAATTATATATTGGTCAATAACTGTCTAACAATTTAGGTCAATTCATAGTGTATCACAATCCTAATGCTCGAGACTAATATTCAAAAGTTGACAAAAGTCAATTTGACCCAAAATGGCTTTCAAAATTTATACATGTTTATTATATAACTTAAATATAGTCGTTTTATATATATAATATATATTTTTCAGATTGTATTAGAGTAAATAATAAAAAATTTATATTAAAAATTATATATGATAAAAAAATATACTTCTATATATCTTAAGTAGTAAAATTTATAAAGCTCACTTAATATCATAAAAATATAGTGGTATGTATTATAAATGTAATTATATTACGTGTGATAAAAATATCTTTGTATCACATATTTATTTGATAAAATAATATTAATAATAATAATGAGTAAAACTTGTATTATTTTGTGATAATAATAATATTAATTATAATAATAACAATATTTATATTTACTAATGATAATAATAATTTTAATAATTAATAATAACCTTTTATAATAATACTAATGTCATAATAATAATATTACTAACAATGATAAAAATATTATAATCATGTTAATGATAATAACAATGTTAATAATATTGTTGTTATTAATAATACTAATAATAATAAAAATGATAATTTAAATGAAAATATAAGTTTTAAGATTTATAATGATATTTTCTAACAACCATGATAATTATAATAATAACGATACTAACGACAATAACGATAACGATAACGATAATGATAAATAATCAGTTTAACAATAATACTTAAAATTATAGATAATTCAATTGACAATATCTTTTAATCCGTTCATCGAAAATGTAACGACCCGGAAATTTCCGACCAAATTTAAACTCTAATCTCTATATGATTCCGACACGATAAGCAAAAACCCTAAAGTTGACCCGCATTTTTTTTCGATCGTTCTATACTTATAAGATTAATATTTACATAAATTAAAACTTACCAACATGATAAGTAATCCAAATTGTCGAGATTTATATTTCCGAAAAGAGTTTTACACAACGTTTGACCGTCTAGTTTGACCGACGATATCACGAACTATACAATATATGATAATTATACGTTTGCGTATATATATGTATATATACATATTTAACATGATTAATGAATGTTTTAATATCTTATTTTGTATCAAAAACTATAAGTTATAAGTATATTTTGAAACTACTAACTTAAGTTTTCAAAACGATAACTATACGTAACGTTATTTGACATAAATACTTAAGACTTATAATGTTTATACATATATCGTATAAGTAATGTATTTACTCACTTTTAAGACTTAAATACATAAAATCATATAAGTGTATTCACAAAAGATAGCTATATTTGAATCCTCATTCCATTTTTCACAAAATTTCTATACGTATATCTAGAGTATTTGTACTCGTATCATACCTAGCTTCTATACGTATTTACTATTGGTATATACACATCAAATCACCACCTAACCAGCCCTTGTTACTACCCTAGGTATAAGGTAATTGCTTTTGTATTATTATTTGACAAATACATAAGATTACAAACTAAAATTTTGTCATGTTATCCTTAAAGATCACATTTTTAGGAGTATATATGTATCATCATTTTGATTCATTTACTACTTCAATCTCCTAGCTAAAACACACACACTTATAACCCTTAAACACCTTCAACAATTCAGTAAAGTTCTAAGAAGATCTAGCTTCAAAAACCTTACATAAACACCATAAGAAAACCATACAAAAACACTTCAAGAAAACCTTCCAAGAACACCAACTTACTTCCAATCTTTCATCCACTTCTATCACCCTTTTGATTCTAGCTTCTTACTCCTCTTTTACAGCAAACTTATCCAAGGAACTTGAGGTAGAATCTATGTTCATAACCTTGTTCGATTCATATATATATAGCTATCTTATTTTGTGGTACAAAAGTTTAACAACAAGAACATAGTTTGAATGTTTTCAAACTTGTTTGCAAACTAAATAGATCCTTCTAACTTAACTTTTAAAATACTTCAAGACCTGTAATATAACTTAAATATATGCTAATTTAATAAGGTAAAACTTGGTTTTTCAAAGTATAAGTATTTTTAGAAAAATGGTCATTAAATGATTTTTTTTTTTGTAACAAAATGTTTAACTTCATATGTTTCACTAATGTTTCACTTATGCCGTATGATTTTGAATACAAACCAAGGTATTTACAGTTCATAGTCTTAAAGAAGAACTCGATCCAAGAAGATGGCAATTTGAATCAACGAAAACGGACTTGTAACGAAGAAACTATGACCAAAACAAAATTGGTTATCCTAGATCATTTCAACTACGGGATCAATTGGAAAAAAAGATATAAATCACATATTTCTAAGATAACATGATATTTTATATATATGTACTCATAATTCAATTTCATATGGTTCAGGATCACCCGTAAACAACACGAGAAGATTAATCATAAGATCCCATGATTGTACGCAACACGTCATTTGACAACACCGGTACTTTATGTACGCAACACGTCATTTGACAACACCGGTACCATGGGTCAAGATTAATCTCGACCAACACATATACGATGGGGTTTTATGGGAGTTTTATTTATTTCGTTGGGGGTTTATTTATTGCGGGTATATTAAACATCTAAAAATGAACCATTAAAATTGAATTACTAACATCGAAACGCTAACTACGGACTAAGGAATTATTCAAAGTATTAAAAGTATTATAAATATATATACGAGATGTTTGTTTAAAATGAAAATATATTGATATATTATATATGGATAGGTTCGTGATATCAACCGGAAGACCAAGTCAAAAATATATATATCTTCGAGACAACAGTGAGTATATAGTCCCACTTTTAAACTCTAAATATTTCGGGATGAGAATACATGTATTTTATGTTTTACGTTATGGACACAAGTAACTGAAAAATATATTCTACGTTGAGTTGTACCACTGGCATACTTCCCTGTAGCTTGGTAACTGTTATTTACAGCGGTATTGTAAACGCGAATCCTGTTGATAGATCTATCGGGCCTGACAACCCCAACCGGACTGGACGACCAGTATTCAACGGTTGCACAGTACTTCGTTTTGCGACTACACCTTGGTACGGTGTAGTAAGATTTCATATTAAAGGGAATATGCGACGTGATTAAATGTTAAGTATGGTTACCAAGTGCTCAACCACTTAGAATATTTTTATTGAAATGATTATATACGAAATCTTGTGGTCCATTGTTATAACGCTGCTAGCATCAAACCTATATATCTCACCAACTTTATGTTGACGTTTTAAAGCATGTTATTCTCAGGTACGAATTAAGTCTTCCGCTGTGCATTAGCTCATGTTAAGGATACTACTTGGGACCATTTAAGCTATGATACAAGGACGTTGCATTCGAGTCATTGAAGTTCATTAAAGACTATTGTTATGAAAATGGCAGATTAGATCATTTGGTTGTTATAAAATGTTAGGCTAATATGTCAACTCTCGATGTAATAATAGATTGCCTTTAAGAAATAAATGCAACGTTTGTAAAATGTATCATATAGAGGTCAAGTACCTCGCGATGTTATCAACTATTGTAATTCGTTTTTAATCTATATGGACGATGTCCGGATGATTAGTTTCGGATCCTTTCAGTTGGTATCAGAGCGTTGGTCTTAGCGAACCAGGCCTTGCATTAGTGTGTCTAACTAGTAGTTGTTAGGATACATTAAGTGAGTCTGGACTTTGACCGTGTCTGCCTGTCAAAAGTTTTGCTTATCAATCCTAGTCGGAAATCATCTGCTTATCATCCTTAGGGAACTGCCTGCTTATCATTCTTAAGTCTAGACACGTCTTACTGCATTTAGTGCATCGATAGTGTATAGACAAAATTCATATCTTAGCGTATCTGTTACTATAGACATTGCCTGACGTATTTCAAAGATTCTCCGTAATTCATGGGATTTTGATATTATATATACATATGTAAATTATGTATTGAAGAGTACCAAACCCAACTCCTATAATCTATTCCAAACCAAAAATTCACTTCTCCGACTATACAAGATGGATTCTTCATCCAGTTCGAATTCCTCCGACTTCGATAGCTACGTCGATATGGATTTCCATTCGAGCTCCGAGAACAGCGTCACCGGAATGGATCAACCAATTTCCCATCATCTATTTTGGATGAATTGGGGATGGGTTCGTAATATACTAAATCTCTGGAGGCAAGAAGAAGGTGATCCATTCCATCCACCAAATTGTCCTCTTAACGATGAACTTGAAGCACTTACCGGTGAACCTATTCGAAACACCATTTTCTCGCTCATTTCTAGAGTATCTCGTCATGATTACATACTATCCCATATTTCGAATCTTGTTCATTCGCTCGTTCCAACCGTCAATCATCCCGGTATAATAGAAGAAGTCAACGAGCTTCGCGCTCGGGTAGTGGCTTTAGAAAATACGGTGCGAAGGTTACAAACACCAGCAGCAGCACCAGCAGCATAATCTATACCACCATCATCAACGCCGACAGTACTCTTGTCACCCCCAAAATCTCAACATCACAATCTGTATCTCGAATATCAACATCACACGACTCAATATCTGTACTTCGAGTATGATCTTCGTTCTATATATCGTTCTACATCGATTATCTTCGCTTTACGTATCGTATGACGATTATGTAATTTCTAAAGTCTTAGAGATTATGTAATCTAGAATTAACGATAAATCAAATGAGTTTATTATCTTATTGACTCATTAAATCTATGATTATCTCTGAAGAAAATATATATGCAAGTATATTTTCATAAAGATAGTAATTAAAAATTCCTTCGTACAAACTAATAATGATGAAAATATTTTAACGGGTGGGTAGTACCCGAGGAATATTTAGAATTCACATTAATAAGTTATATTGTACATTCTTGAATCTGATTCAACGGTCATTTGTTATTTTACTTACAACCATCGATATACGTATCCGTTCACCCCAGAATAACCATTTCCATTTAAATTTCATATTTGAATTTTTTTTTACCTATCCAAATCCAACAAGTGGCATAAAGAAGAAACATTGGACAATTAAAATGAAATAAAATGTTGATTATAACATATGAAACTAAACAATTCTTCAATTTTGCCACTTGATTTCATCCTAAACCTCATTTGTACTTCGACAATTATAATCCTCATTCAAATCTTTTCATGATTCTTGAAAACACCTCGATCGAGAAGTTGAACCAGCCGCACCTCGTTTACGGAAGAAAGATTTATGCATACAGTGATGCACCTGAAAAATTTTCGAAACCGAAGTTATAGTTAAAACGTATCCGCGTCGAATTCCTTATCATTCATTATCAAAAACAATCATACTATTCCTTTTCAAGAAGCTAATTTTGTCACAGCTCCACTTCGACTTCTCAGTGAGACTACTCCTATTATAATCTCGATATTTATACTTTGTCCTTTCGACGTTGTTACCGGAGAACCTTTTTCACAACATCATCAGCAGACGTACCAGCAACTCGTTATCTCTTTGGCGAAACCCGCAATCAGTATTTTGAAAATCTCGTAGAAATTCTCCCAGTTATACCGAGAACGACTATCCCTAAGAATTACATTTTTCGAATGTGAAGTTCTGAAAAACATCCTGGACTATGAAGTAGTTCTTGAAATGCTGAAGAAGCAGAAAAAAAAAAAAAAAAAAAAAAAAAAAAAAAAAACTGTAAACGACTTTAACAGTCAAAAGTTTAATGATGAAGTACATTGTATTGGTAAAGCTTAGAAAAAGAGGAGAGTTGGAACTGGAAAACGGATTGAGCAAAGTATGAAGGAGGATGTAGATAAATCACAAGAACTGAATCTGCTTTCAAAGGATTCAAACGATTCAGTGCTTGCTGAAACCATTAGTAAAAAAAAAAAAAAACCTACCCCTTATCCTAAACCTTTCCCGATGATATTCTTCATCATCATCTTATCTTAGATATTATAAGATATCTTCATATCTTTTGTTATACATATCCTCCATATTTCTGGAGATATTCTCACAACTGTTCTTATCCAAAATCATGTATTTCTCCGTAATATCTGCGTTACAATATAAAAGAAACTGTGTTAGTTTCTAAGTTCTAAAACCTTCAAGTTTAAAATAGGAATGTTTTGAAGTAGTGTTGGGAACTGATACATGAATTAGTATAATATAATGAAACTTGATCAACTTCATTATATTACAGTAAGTCATGTTAAGTTTCTAATGGAATGTGATGATTCACAGTACCGTCATCATGTGCCATGTTACACGGCTCTTACATTCTATCAAGTCTCCAAACATATTAGAACGTATCACCTTGATAGTTCTATTTTTCCGGAATATTCGAGTAATTTAACGAATCAAGATCGTGCCATTACAATTTTATTCTAAAACCAATAGCTAGGTTCATTCCAAATTTTATACCTACGAATTCCGAACTATTGATCGCTTGACTCAAGGACGGGAAGAAGAAACGAAGGGACAAAGTCCCAAAATAGAAATTGGGGTATAGATCACAGCAAATAGGAGAGAATATTAACTATGGATGACAATGATTATGGAAAACAGAAGCAGGAGCATCGAAGTATAAGGAAAGATATCAAACCCAACAACCACCCAGAAACTACAAACCATGTATATCAATACGTATGGCGACGTAAAGACACGGGAGAATTAGAAACATTATAATTCCAAGAAAATCATAAAAGTGAATAGATTCTTCTGGCGGTAGATGGAAGAGAAGAATGAAAGATATAAAAGTTAGAAGTATAACAAAAATCAGAACGGGATGAAGCATTTCAAAGGATACCTTAAAGTAGGAATTAAGGAGAAAGAGTAGAAGATGCGAGTTGTGAAAAATAAGGAAACGAAGGGGTGGATTTATAGTGAAATATCCGACAGAGAAATCGAAACAGATTACCGCATTAAATCAAAGAAGATTCTGATCGCCGAATAACCAAATCTTATTACGTAAGATTTTTCCTAAATCCCTTAAATCCCGGAAATCAATTCTAAACCACGTCATCGATTAAAAACGATTCCATATTTACTCATTTCATTTTTTTTTTTGTGATAGCTTCGCTCGTGCGTCTCACATAACCAAATCGTTTTATCTAAATCTTTCAATAATGATAAAATTTCATTATTACCTCATATTCGTCATGAAAACATTCCTATGGTTATTTATGACAACCTCTACCAAATTTCGAGGACGAAATTTCTTTAACGGATGGGTACTGTAACGACCCGGAAATTTCCGACCAAATTTAAACTCTAATCTCTATATGATTCCGACACGATAAGCAAAAACCCTAAAGTTGACCCGCATTTTTTTTCGATCGTTCTATACTTATAAGATTAATATTTACATAAATTAAAACTTACCAACATGATAAGTAATCCAAATTGTCGAGATTTATATTTCCGAAAAGAGTTTTACACAACGTTTGACCGTCTAGTTTGACCGACGATATCACGAACTATACAATATATGATAATTATACGTTTGCGTATATATATGTATATATACATATTTAACATGATTAATGAATGTTTTAATATCTTATTTTGTATCAAAAACTATAAGTTATAAGTATATTTTGAAACTACTAACTTAAGTTTTCAAAACGATAACTATACGTAACGTTATTTGACATAAATACTTAAGACTTATAATGTTTATACATATATCGTATAAGTAATGTATTTACTCACTTTTAAGACTTAAATACATAAAATCATATAAGTGTATTCACAAAAGATAGCTATATTTGAATCCTCATTCCATTTTTCACAAAATTTCTATACGTATATCTAGAGTATTTGTACTCGTATCATACCTAGCTTCTATACGTATTTACTATTGGTATATACACATCAAATCACCACCTAACCAGCCCTTGTTACTACCCTAGGTATAAGGTAATTGCTTTTGTATTATTGTTTGACAAATACATAAGATTACAAACTAAAATTTTGTCATGTTATCCTTAAAGATCACATTTTTAGGAGTATATATGTATCATCATTTTGATTCATTTACTACTTCAATCTCCTAGCTAAAACACACACACTTATAACCCTTAAACACCTTCAACAATTCAGTAAAGTTCTAAGAAGATCTAGCTTCAAAAACCTTACATAAACACCATAAGAAAACCATACAAAAACACTTCAAGAAAACCTTCCAAGAACACCAACTTACTTCCAATCTTTCATCCACTTCTATCACCCTTTTGATTCTAGCTTCTTACTCCTCTTTTACAGCAAACTTATCCAAGGAACTTGAGGTAGAATCTATGTTCATAACCTTGTTCGATTCATATATATATAGCTATCTTATTTTGTGGTACAAAAGTTTAACAACAAGAACATAGTTTGAATGTTTTCAAACTTGTTTGCAAACTAAATAGATCCTTCTAACTTAACTTTTAAAATACTTCAAGACCTGTAATATAACTTAAATATATGCTAATTTAATAAGGTAAAACTTGGTTTTTCAAAGTATAAGTATTTTTAGAAAAATGGTCATTAAATGATTTTTTTTTTGTAACAAAATGTTTAACTTCATATGTTTCACTAATGTTTCACTTATTCCGTATGATTTTGAATACAAACTAAGGTATTTACAGTTCATAGTCTTAAAAAAGAACTCGATCCAAGAAGATGGCAATTTGAATCAACGAAAACGGACTTGTAACGAAGAAACTATGACCAAAACAAAATTGGTTATCCTAGATCATTTCAACTACGGGATCAATTGGAAAAAAAGATATAAATCACATATTTCTAAGATAACATGATATTTTATATATATGTACTCATAATTCAATTTCATATGGTTCAGGATCACCCGTAAACAACACGAGAAGATTAATCATAAGATCCCATGATTGTACGCAACACGTCATTTGACAACACCGGTACTTTATGTACGCAACACGTCATTTGACAACACCGGTACCATGGGTCAAGATTAATCTCGACCAACACATATACGATGGGGTTTTATGGGAGTTTTATTTATTTCGTTGGGGGTTTATTTATTGCGGGTATATTAAACATCTAAAAATGAACCATTAAAATTGAATTACTAACATCGAAACGCTAACTACGGACTAAGGAATTATTCAAAGTATTAAAAGTATTATAAATATATATACGAGATGTTTGTTTAAAATGAAAATATATTGATATATTATATATGGATAGGTTCGTGATATCAACCGGAAGACCAAGTCAAAAATATATATATCTTCGAGACAACAGTGAGTATATAGTCCCACTTTTAAACTCTAAATATTTCGGGATGAGAATACATGTATTTTATGTTTTACGTTATGGACACAAGTAACTGAAAAATATATTCTACGTTGAGTTGTACCACTGGCATACTTCCCTGTAGCTTGGTAACTGTTATTTACAGCGGTATTGTAAACGCGAATCCTGTTGATAGATCTGTCGGGCCTGACAACCCCAACCGGACTGGACGACCAGTATTCAACGGTTGCACAGTACTTCGTTTTGCGACTACACCTTGGTACGGTGTAGTAAGATTTCATATTAAAGGGAATATGCGACGTGATTAAATGTTAAGTATGGTTACCAAGTGCTCAACCACTTAGAATATTTTTATTGAAATGATTATATACGAAATCTTGTGGTCCATTGTTATAACGCTGCTAGCATCAAACCTATATATCTCACCAACTTTATGTTGACGTTTTAAAGCATGTTATTCTCAGGTACGAATTAAGTCTTCCGCTGTGCATTAGCTCATGTTAAGGATACTACTTGGGACCATTTAAGCTATGATACAAGGACGTTGCATTCGAGTCATTGAAGTTCATTAAAGACTATTGTTATGAAAATGGCAGATTAGATCATTTGGTTGTTATAAAATGTTAGGCTAATATGTCAACTCTCGATGTAATAATAGATTGCCTTTAAGAAATAAATGCAACGTTTGTAAAATGTATCATATAGAGGTCAAGTACCTCGCGATGTTATCAACTATTGTAATTCGTTTTTAATCTATATGGACGATGTCCGGATGATTAGTTTCGGATCCTTTCAGAAAACATACGATTTCTAAATGAAAAGTTATTAATTTTTTGCCAGCTTTCTAACGACATGCATATCATATACCTTATCTTAGTAGTATATGTATTAAATTCAGGATTCATCATAAACAATCTAACAAAAATATTAAGCGTATAAGCATGCATAATCCTATGTACTCGAGCACTAGTCAGGGATACACTAATAATATATAAAAGTTAAGTTATGAGTGCTAACGTATCAATATTGTGATTAAATATTGTAGGAATGTACGTAGACGCAACGGAGATAATAAACACTAGGTTTGACTCACGAGCATACCCCCGAACAATACCCATAACCTCCATAGCTATAACCCATAATTTCCTTAGCTCTATCCCTCTCGAAAACACATTCTAAAATAACTCGTGTGTACCCTTGTCGTAGTATTTTATGTATAATACTAATAATAATATTAATCTTAATAATAATAATAATAATAATAATAATAATAATAATAATAATAATAATAATAATAATAATAATAATATAAATATATATATGTGTAGAGAGATGCGAGAGATATGCATTGTGTGGGAAAACTGAACCAGAATTCGTTGAGCTTTATAGAAAGTTTTGGCCAGCCACACCCATGCGATCGCATGGGTTCGAAGCCCTTTGGCCATGCGATCGCATGGCTTCTTCCTCCAGCTCATATATGCAATAATTGGGGCGGCTATCGATTGATTATTATTATATATATAATATATTTAATTTATATAATTAATTATATATTATATTATATTTACGTGTATAGTTAACTTATAATTTTCATTCCGATGTCTCGTACGTTGTCACTCGACTTACGTTCTGGTTCCAATTTCCCGAACGCTATCTCATACGCTCAGAAAACTAGCATTTTACGTTTCGTGATGTTTACCTTTAACAAAAATATAGACTCAAATTATCAATAACTAAATCATTCGAAGTTTAACATGAATGTTAGAGTGTTTTGGTCATTAGCTTTTATATATCAACGTCTCGTTATATATATATATATATATATATATATATATATATATATATATATATATATATATATATATATATATATATATATATATATACATACATATATAATTATCACACCCCAAATAGGGCCTGGAGTATTTGTGACTAATTATATCAAATAACAGTTGTATAAACGAGAACAACTCTATATGAGACGTTTTATTGAGTTTTTCAGCGGAAGATAAATAGATTACATTATATTTAGAGCATTAAATGTTTTTAAATGAATTGGTAAGTAATGCATGAAGACTCCAAGCATGCCAAGAAATTATCATCAAAGCAGCAGATATACAGCGGAAGCAATATTTAAGTACCTGGGAATAAACATGCTTAACAAGTCGACACGAGGTTGAGTGAGTTCATAGGTTTATCATAAATAATGATTTCAGTAATAGATATAGACCACAAGATTTTTATTTATAAAAGTAGATCTCGCAGGGATATAAAAGTAGTGCCAAGTTTGTGATATTTAGACTAAACAGTTTCAAAGTTTACCCCGTGACAAGTTGTACTGTCCTTGTCGGTTTGAATCATTATTAAGTAATACAGTGACTTGGTCAAATGTATCGGGGACGTTACTCCCGATAGGCCTACCCCCAATAATTAAGAATGCGTTATGTAAAAGCAATTAAAAATATCACAGTGGGGACTTGCAGGACATAGCCAGGTATAGCACAGTTTAATAGTTGGTACTTGTGTCTAACGTGTAAAATAGTTATAAAAGTTGCGCATATATTCTCAGCCCAAAAATATATATAAAAAAGGAGCTATGAAAACTCACGATATGATACGATAGTTTGTTAGTAAATATGTGTATGATGGCACTGAACAAGTGTAGGGTTGTCCTCGGATTCACGAACCTATATCAAGTATATATATTAACACATATACTCGTAATCGAATAAGTTTATATATATATATATATATTATTTCACTTGTTATATATATATATATATATATATATATATATATATATATATATATATATACTTATATATATATTCTATATATAAATATTTGTTTGATAAAATGTGACGATCGCTCCAAATCCATATGGACGAACACGTCATTCATCGATTTCATTGCGAGGTATTTGACCTCTATATGATACGTTTTGTAAACATTGCATTCTTTTGAAAAGGTACACCATAAATGAATATTTAAATCAAAGGTTTTCGACATCTGATGATTTCTACATATAGAAAATCACCGTAAATAATAGTTTACAATAGTACTTCCGTTAACAATGCAGTCAAAATAAGATACATGGTGATGATTTGGTGAATGCAACGTTTCCTTGAAAAAATATGCCATGTAAGACTCCATGCACATAGCTTGTCTAACATATAATCAAACAGCGGAAGACTTCTAGGGAACCTGAGAATAAACATGCTAACAAGTGTCAACACAAAGGTTGGTGAGTTCATAGTTTTAATGTTTCGTATAATCTGTATATAAAGGTGGATCACAAGATTTCAGTTGTTTCATCCAGAAACGTTTATCAAAATATTCTATGAAATTGAGGACCCTGGTAACTAAACTTTAACGTATATATAATTTGTACCCTTTGTATAATCATCTTAATAATACACGCAAACCAACGTGTACGCTTCTCAAATAGCATACATCCGTTAAAAGGCTAGTGCTCTAGCTCGGACGGGGATATCAAGCCCTATGGATCCATATACTACTACTCGCGCCCACCTGTTCTTATAACTGGCAGTTACTAGTTACCAAAGCTAAGGGATTTTCGGTTCAAACTCGGTGTAGAATTTAGTATGTACTTGTATCCATTGTGTTTAAAATAAAGTGCATGTATTCTCCGCCCAAAAATATATATTGCAAAAGCAATTAAAAAGGGAGCAAATGAAACTCACCTTAGCAGCATATAAAGTCTTTCACCAAAATGTGATCGAAACTCGGATTACCAAATAATCGTAGATCTCAACCTAGAGAACATATGTTGGTCAATAAATGTCTATCAAGCTAGGTCAGGTCATAGTGTATCACAATCCTAATGCTCGAGATCGACATACAAAAGTTATCCAAAGTCATTTCAAAAAGTCAATTTTGACATTAGTTCAATAAAACGAGACATACCTTATATAAGGAGTCATTTACTCGGTTGTTAATATTCAAAAATCCATTTTATCAATCTCGTAAACAAGTTGTTTAAATCTTAATTGCATATTCAAAAGCAATTTCAATTAACGTCAATCATAATTCAGTTGATCATATCTCTTAATCCGTTCATCAAAACTATTCGATATCTAAATGAAAAGTCATTAATTTTTCGCCAGCTTTCCAAAAATATGCATATCATATACCTTTTACCAATAACATATGTATTTAATTCGTGATTCATCATAAACTGTTTAACGACGTAATTTAGCATACAAGCATGTATAAATATATATACTCGAGCACTAGACATGGATACACAATTAATATATAAAAGATAAAATATGAGTGCATACGTATCAATATTGAGATTCAATATTGTAGGAAAGTACGTAGATGTAACGGAGATGATAAACACTAGATTTGATTCACAAATATACCCTCGAACATTACCCATAACCTCCTTGGAAATAACCCATAATTTCCTTAGCTCTATCCCGCTCAAAAACCCATTTTGAAGGTGATACGCTCATAACCTCGTCGTAGTATTTTATGTATATATACTACTAATAATAATATTATAAAAAGATTAATAATGATAATATTAATCTTAATAATAATAATAATAATAATAATAATAATAATAATAATAATAATATTAATAATAATTAATAATAATATTAATAATAATATTAATAATAATAATAATAATAATAATCATATAATAAATAATAATAGTATGTGGACACCAGATCGAGCTTTTATAGTATGTGGTCTGCTACAGTACCTCATGCAATCGCATGAGTTTTCAGTGTTTTTTCCATGCGATCGCATGGCCGTCTTATCCGTTTTTGTTTGCTAGTTCGTCGACATCAAATAGTGTTTACTGTAGCAAATAGTGTACTGTAGCAAATAGTGTTTTACTGTCGTTTTCTCTGTAGCACTGTAGCAAAGTACGGTTTCATTGTAGCAAATAGTTTTACTGTAGCAAGTCACTGTAGCACTGTAGTAAAGTACGGTTTCACTGTAGAAAATAGTGTTTTACTGTAGCAAAGTCATTTTTACTGTAGCAAATAATGTTTTACAGTAGGAAAGTCATTTTTACTTGTACATATATATATATACATACATATAATTGTTCATGAATTGTCGAGAGTAGTCAAAGGTAATTGTATATATGAAACAGTTCTAAAATTTTGAGACTCAATCTAACAGACTTTGCTTATCGTGTCAAAAACATTAAATCATTTAAAGATAAAGTTTAAATTTGGTCAGAAATTTTCGGGTCATCATAGTACCTACCCGTTAAAGAAATTTCGTCCCAAAATTTAAGCGAGGTCGTCATGGCTAACAATAAAAATGTTTTCATGACGGATATGAGTTGATAAATAGAATTTTATCACCGTTGAATTATATGGATAAAACAATCCAATTTCTCGAAGCGTATGAGAGAAGTTATCGTAAAAGAGTGAAATGAAAGAATAGAGATTCGTCTTAACTTTTGACGTAGTTACGATTGATTTCCGGAATTTAAGGAATAGAAAATCTTCATAATCTAAATAAGATTTGATTCTTCGGAATTTGCGGAAATTAGGATTTTCTTTGATTAAATGCGTAATCTGCCTCGATTGCTATGTCTGATATTTCGCTATAAATTGACCTCTTCCGTTTCATTTATTTTCACCACTCCTATAATCTTCTTTCTTATTTCATACATCCCAATAGATTGTGAAAATGCTTAATCCAGTTCTGATTCTTGATATTTTCCTGGCTATCGTATCCTTCATTCTTCTTTTTCATCTGCCACCAGAGGAAGTTATTTTCTTCTACTATTACCTTGGGGTTATAGTGTTCTTCATTCTCCCGTGTCTTTATATTGCTATACGCATTGATATACACGGTTTGTAATTTACAGGTTGTTATCGGGCTTTATATTCTCCATTATATTTCGGAGGTTCATGCTTTCGTTTTCTCTTTCCGACCTTAAGTCAAGCAGATAATGGTCCAGAATTCGTAGGTATGAAGTTTCAGATGAACATAACTAATGTTCTAAGAAAGAAATGGTAATAGTACAATTTGACTTGTCAAATTACCAGAATACCTCAAAAAAGACCGAATCATTAAGAAAATATTTTCTTGATATTTTTAGAGATTATATAGAATGAAAGAGTTATGTAACATGGTTCATGATGAGGGTATGATCTGTGAACCTTTAGCACGTTCCATTAGAAACTCAGCATGACTTACTGTAATATAATCACGTTGATCAAATGTCATTATATTATACTAACTCATGCTTCAGTTCCCAACACTACTTCAAAGACATCTATTTTTTGAAATTTTCAGAATTTAGAAACTGAAATAGTTTCTTTTATGATATAACACAGATAGCGCGAAGAGATGAATGATTTCAGATAAGAATAGTTATGAAAATATCTTCAGAAATATGGAGGATATTTATAACGGAAGATACGATGATATCTTATAATATTTAAGATAAGATGATGATAAAGAATATTATACGTAAAGGTTTTAGAGTAAGGAGCAAGGTATTCGCTAATGATTTCAGCAGACACTGAATCATTTGGATTCTTTGAAGGTAGATTTAGTCTTTGTGATTTGTCCACAGCCTCCTTCATGGTCTGCTCAATCCGTTTTTCAGTTCCAAACCTTCTCTTTTTCTAAGCTTTACCACCATACTATTCTTTATCATCAAACTTTTGACTGTTAAGGTCGTTTACAGTTTTTGCTGCTTCATCAGCATTGTTCCAATTTCAGAGAACTATTTCATAGTTTGGGATGTTTTTCAGAAACTTCACATTCGAAGTATGTAAGTCTAGAAGATAGATGTTATCTATATATAACTGTTGTCGTAGAAAATGCTGCGAGATTCAAAATACTGATTGCTAATTCCCGGTAGTTGGTATGACAATTACCGTTACAAGATGTGGATGAGTACATGATAGGGTTTCAATGAGTATAATGACTTTTCGGAAGGTCAAGGATTAATGAAGTTGTTGGTAAATTTATTGATAATGTGGTGGAACATAAAAGGCTCTCCAGTAACAAAAATGTATATGTCAAGGTTATAATAAGACTAATCTGAAAAGTTGAAATTGACTGGTTGAAAGTGGGGTAAAACTGGATACTTTGAAAAAGAAATTGCAAGGTTATTTTCGGTAAAAATAACGCTAAAGGATCTTGCACAGTTTTGAAGTCAAAGTATAGATTTGAAAGATGTAGAGATCTAAGAATGATGTCACCGGTTCAGAGTTATATGACTTGGATTCTGATCCGTCAATATCAGAATATGTAGTTGAATTTGTATGGAAACGATTGTATATCGGTGTGAGCATAGTTAATAATTTTTGAATCAAAGTTGAAGAATGTACAATATAACATATTAATTGTGAACTTATATATTTCCCGGGAATTACCTACCCGTTAAAGATTTCACAAGTAATATTTTGTACAAAAGAATTTTCATTACAGTCTTTATGAAAATATATGTATGTATATTTCTTCAGATGTAATACGGATTTAATGAGTTAATATCATATTAAGCTCATTTGATTTTCGACTTGACTTAAAAATGATTAATCTCTAAAACATTAAAGATTACATAGTCTTTGCGGAGTATTTCACTAATGAAATCAACACTTCATTATTTATTCTTATTGATATTCCTCAGTGAAGAATGTTGGTGCACATGGAATTTTTGTGAACCTTACAAGGCATAGATGATGTTTTCTGGAAAGTTTCGAGTACATCAAAAATGAAAATGTAAAATCAATTATGTAATTGAATAATACACTTGGTTTATTATGAAATGGAATTCATTAAGTTGAAACAGAGATTGTAGTTAACAATGATTAAGTTGTTAAGGAAGGATGTACATCATTGCATATTAGTAATATGAACTAACCGAGTAGTACCTACCAGTTAAGATTCACACGTAATAGCTTAGTACGAAAAGATTTATTTTGATTTTAAAATTCATATATATTAAATATACATAAAATTTCTTCAGGTAAAATGAGTTAATACTTCATCGGTTATTGTTGCTGGTATTTTTGGTAAATACGGTGCGTATGACATTGATGCTCGTGGAATAGATTGTGAAGTTGAGGTTTGCGACGCGGTTGTTGTTGGTGGTGGTAATGGTACTATTGGTGTTGTTGTCGGTGGTACTATTGATGCCAGTGATGTTGCTGGTGCTTGTAACCTTTGCACCATATTCTCCAAAGCCACTACCCGAGCGAGAAGCTCGTTGACTTCTTCTACTACACCGGGATGATTGGCGGTTCGGAAGAGCAGATGAATAAGATCCAGAATTTGAGATAGTATATTATCGTGACGAGATACTCTAGAAATGAGAGAGAAAATGGTGTCTCGAACAGGTTCGCCGGTAAGTGCTTCAGGTTCTTCGCCAAGAGGGCAATGTGGTAGATGGAAGGGATCGCCTTCTTCTTGTCTCCAATAATTAATTAGGCTATGAACTCATCCCCAATTCATCCAGAATAGGTGATGGCTGATTGGTTGATCCATTCTGGTTACACTGTCTTCGGAATTCAGGTGAATATCCATATCGGAATAGCTGTCAGAGTTTAAGGAATTTGAACTAGATACGAGATCCATCTTGTATAATTAGGAAGATGATTTTTGATATGAATTAGATTATAGAATTTAGTTTGGTATTCTTCAATACATAATTTACATATGTATATATAATACCAAAATTCCATAACTCACAGAGAAATTTTCGGAAGATGTCAGGAAAAGTTTACAGTAACAGATACGCTAAGATATGAATTTTTGTCTATACACTATTTATGCAATAAATGCAGGAAAACATGTCCAGACTTAAGAATGATAAGCAGGCAATTTTCGACAAAAAAAATGATAAACAAAGCTTTTGACATGCAGCTACGGTCGAAGTCCAGACTTACGAATGCATCCTAACAACTATCAGTTAGATACACTAATGCAAGACCTGGTTCACTAGGACCAACGCTTTGATACCAACTGTGACAATCGCTCCAAATCCATATGGACGAACACGTCATTCATCGATTTCATTGCGAGGTATTTGACCTCTATATGATACGTTTTGTAAACATTGCATTCTTTTGAAAAGGCACACCATAAATGAATATTTAAATCAAAGGTTTTCGACATCTGATGATTTCTACATATAGACAATCACCGTAAATAATAGTTTACAATAGTACTTCCGTTGACAATGCAGTCAAAATAAGATACATGGTGATGATTTGGTGAATGCAACGTTTCCTTGAAAAAATATGCCATGTAAGACTCCATGCACATAGCTTGTCTAACATATAATCAAACAGCGAAAGACTTCTAGGGAACCTGAGAATAAACATGCTAACAAGTGTCAACACAAAGGTTGGTGAGTTCATAGTTTTAATGTTTCGTATAATCTGTATATAAAGGTGGATCACAAGATTTTAGTTGTTTCATCCAGAAACGTTTATCAAAATATTCTACGAAATTGAGCACCCTGGTAACTAAACTTTAACGTATATATAATTTGTACCCTTTGTATAATCATCTTAATAATACACGCAAACCAATGTATACACTTCTCAAATAGCATACATCCGTTAAAAGGCTAGTGCTCTAGCTCGGACGGGGATATCAATCCCTATGGATCCATATACTACTACTCGCGCCCACCAGTTCTTATAACCGGCAGTTACTAGTTACCAAAGCTAAGGGATTTTCGGTTCAAACTCAGTGTAGAATTTAGTATGTACTTGTATCCATTGTGTTTAAAATAAAGTGCATGTATTCTCAGCCTAAAAATATATATTGCAAAAGCAATTAAAAATGGAACAAATGAAACTCACCTTAGCAGCATATAAAGTCGTTCACCAAAATGTGATCGAAACTCGGATTACCAAATAATCGTAGATCTCAACCTAGAGAATATATGTTGGTCAATAAATGTCTATCAAGCTAGGTCAGGTCATAGTGTATCACAATCCTAATGCTCGAGATCGACATACAAAAGTTATCCAAAGTCATTTCAAAAAGTCAATTTTGACATTAGTTCAATAAAACGAGACATACCTTATATAAGGAGTCATTTACTCGGTTGGTAATATTCAAAAATCTATTTTATCAATCTCGTAAACAAGTTGTTTAAATCTTAATTGCAGATTCAAAAGCAATTTCAATTAACGTCAATCATAATTCAGTTGATCATATCTCTTAATCCGTTCATCGAAACTATTCGATATCTAAATGAAAAGTCATTGATTTTTTTCGCCAGCTTTCCAAAAATATGCATATCATATACCTTTTACCAGTAACATATGTATTTAATTCGTGATTCATCATAAAATGTTTAACGACGAAATTTAGCATACAAGCATGTATAAATATATATACTCGAGCACTAGACATGGATACACAATTAATATATAAAAGATAAAATATGAGTGCATACGTATCAATATTGAGATTCAATATTGTAGGAAAGTACGTAGACGTAACGGAGATGATAAACACTAGATTTGATTCACAAATATACCCTCGAACATTACCCATAACCTCCTTGGCAATAACCCATAATTTCCTTAGCTCTATCCCGCTCAAAAATCCATTTTGAAGGTGACACGCTCATAACCTCGTCGTAGTATTTTATGTATATATACTACTAATAATAATATTATAATAAGATTAATAATAATAATATTAATCTTAATAATAATAATAATAATAATAATAATAATAATAATAATAATAATAATAATAATAATAATAATAATCATATAATAAATAATAATAGTATGTGGAGACCAGATCGAGCTTTTATAGTATGTGGCCTGCTACAGTACCTCATGCGATCGCATGAGTTTTCAGTGTTTTTACCATGCGATCGCATGGCCGCCTTATCCGTTTTTGTTTGCTAGTTCGTCGACATCAAATAGTGTTTACTGTAGCAAACAGTGTTTACTGTAGCAAATAATGTGTTACTATCGTTTTCACTGTAGCACTGTAGCAAAGTACGGTTTTACTGTAGTAAATAGTGTTTTAGTGTCGTAAATAGTGTTTTACTGTAGCAAAGTCATTTTTACTGTAGCAAATAATGTTTTACTGTAGGAAAGTTGTTTTTACGTGTATATATATATATATACATACATATAATTTTTCATGAATCGTCGAGAGTAGTCAAAGGTAATTGTATAAATGAAACAGTTCTAAAATTTTGAGACTCAATCTAACAGGCTTTGCTTATCGTGTCGAAAACATTAAATCATTTAAAGATAAAGTTTAAATTTGGTCAGAAATTTCCGGGTCATCACATAAAATGATTTTAATAATGATAATGAATAAAGAGTTGTATTATTTGGTAATAACAATAATAATACTAGTAGTAAAAATGATAATAATCGTAATAAGGTTTTAAAAATAATAATAATAATAATAATAATATAGTTTTGATGATAGCAAAAATGATAATTTTTTGTAAAAATGATAATAATGATAATAATTTTTAATAATAACAATAGTAACAATCATAATTCATAATCATACTATTAATAATAGTGATAATATTAATAATAGTATTTATGATAAAAATAATCTTAATATTTAGGAAATGATACTAATACTAATATTTATGAAAATAATAATAAGTTGTTTTGTTTTTATAATAATAATAATAATAATAATAATAATAATAATAATAATAATAATAATAATAATAATAATAATAATAATGATAATAATAATAATAATAATAATAATAATAATAATAATAATAATAATAATAATAATAATAATAATAATAATAATAATAATAATAATAATACTAAAGTGGTAACTAATACTTTTATTAGTAATAATACCTGTAATAACTATAATACTAGTAATAATAACAAAAATTAATTGTAACAATAATAACAATAACAATAATAATAATGATAATAATAATAATAATAATGATAATTATGAGAAAAGAACTACCTTATATAGCTTTTCTAAAAAAATGCCCAACACGGGACTCGAACCCGTGACCTCTCGCTAACCCATCAACACCTCAAACCACCACGCTGCTTATGCTTTTTCTGATTTAATTCCCATCTTAATTCTATTAACCCATATTTCTGTTTCTTCTTCTTCTTCTAAATTTCAAAGTCGACCAGGGATCGAACCTTCACTAACCCTTAATTAAGTGTTTAATTTAGGACGCATTATTGAAATAGAAACGTTTATTGAGTGATTAGATTAATTAAAATAAAAAGGATTCAAAGAAAAAGAAGCTGTTGAAGAATACGTATGAACTTGAACATTGATTTTGAATTTTGAACGGTTTTTGATTCGGATTATTACATGAAAGAGGTAGTAAATCACTCATAGAAACTTTATATATCATCAATTGAACCAGAAACATTGAAACGATTTCAAATTTCATGAAGAACACAGCTGTTGACTTTTTGTTTTGAAACTTTGACTTCAAAATTCATGAGCAATTGGAGAAATTAAAGATTGAAAACTTACAGATAGTTCAAGTATATGATTCCTAACAAGACTGCGTTATTAGATTTTGAAAGTTAATTCGAATTCAAGTGTTTGATAAAAATGATACTAACAGAGTGTCGAGCTTTTTTCCTTTTTAAAAAAAAAAAATTCTATTAGTTTGCAATGCCAGGCAATTTAAATTGATAATTGATATTGTGGGATCAACTGGTACTCCGTAATACTGAATTAGATTCATTTATAGCAATGTGATCGATTCAATCAAGAACATAAAATAATAAAAATATAAAAAGTATATCACGATGAAAAAAATATAAAAAGTAGATATCACGATCAGTTTTTAAAAGCAAAAGCAGATTATGGAAATCACGATTTAATATAAAAATATAAAAAGCATATTTAATAAAAATATATAAGATTGGTACATTATTTTTGACTTTTTAATTTATTGATATTATTATTAAATATATTTATGAAGGTATTTCGTATGCCCGAGAGACATATTAAATTAACGTGGCTAATATGTTTTGATCCAAGTCGGGTCATACCCAATAACAAGCTCACCGACACCTTAATCGTATTTGATTTTAGCGGTTGGATCGTTGATTAAATACGCGACACTTGAACTTTAAGAAAAATGGTTTCTTAAATAACACTTGATATGTATATATATATATATATATATATATATATATATATATATATATATATATATATATATATATATATATATATATATATATATATATAAATCATGGAATGATTTATATAATAAGGATTTAATTATTTATAGGTTAAATAATTAATTATGTTATGTTGCATTTTATAAAATTGGTTTTATAAAATAAAGTATACATAACATATGGTATGGAATTTTATTAGTTTTATAAATAATGTTAACATAATTTATAAAATGTAAGTTTATAAAATTTGTTTTATAAAATTTAATTTTACAAAACAAGTTTATAAAAGATGCAAGTTTATAAATAATGTCAAGTATTATTTTATAAAAGGAGGGAGTGGCCTTGGAATTGGATGAAGCATGCTAGAGATTCCATCTTGGTCAAAGAGAATTCTCATTCCATATACATGCAAGACTAGACTCTTTGTAAAAAAACACACTTGCATTAAAAAGATATCAAGTTAACTTGAAAAATTCTGCTGTTTTTTTGGCTTGCTGGCCGTGACCTTCTAAGCCAAGAAGTGGGTTCATTTTCTTTTTTTGCAAGCTTATTCTCAAGTGTAAATTAAATCCTAATCAAAGTACAAGGTGTTGGTGCAAGGTTTGGGGTATTATCTCTTGAGGTTTCATTATTTTGGAGCTTCACTCATCATCATCATCTTCATCACTCACTACCTAGCTTAGAGAAGGTATAAACTCCTTTCTTACTTGTAGTTTGTAAGTATGTTTCACAACTTGATCCTAATTGGGATTTAACTTTAAAAGGTTAAAGATTAACAAGTTCAATCGGTAATATTTTCATGCTTCCGCTTTAATTTGATTCATAAAATGTTTTATACATTATGGAACTTGTTAAATCCCAACAATGGTATCTAGAGCCGAAGTTGATGGAATATGCTTCGAGATGATTTATTATACTCAATATATATTTTGCATTTTATGTACATGCATGAAAGGAAAATGCAAAAATTATAGTTTTGGGTGGGTTCCTAATTATGGCCGAATTTAAGGGGTTCCAAATTAGTTTTGGAACTTGCCATTTGGTCATATTTTGTTGTATGTAGATATTCACAATCAAGCCTTGACCTTTTGTTTGAATGGTTGCATGTTTGGATGATTATTAATAATTCATTTGGTATGTAATATTAATTCATTCATATGGTTGTAATATTTATTCAATTGGTTTGTAATAATATTATTTTGGTTATGTAATTTATTTTATATTTGGTATGTAAAATAGATTAGGTTGTAATTTCTTTTTTTAGACAAAATGTATTAGGCTATATTTTTTAAAATGATGAAGATGATGAAGACTTGAAGAACACATGAAGAAGCATTTGGATGCAAGATTAAGTGGGAGATTTAAAATCTCCTACTTTGTGTTATAACCCCTTTACCGGTGGCATTTGTTTTTGGCTAAACAAATGTCCACCAAAATGGCTTGATTGTGAACATATGATTTTGCATGCGTGGCTGTTTTGTATGATTATGTGGATTGTATGTTTGTATGCTACAAGTTAATCACACAAGTTGACAACAAGCTAAAATGGAAATTTAATTGGTTAAATTAGACATTATTAACGACATGCAAAACGACAATTTAAATGGTTAAATTAAAAATGGCTAAAAGGACATTAATAAACGGTTATTAACAGCATGATAAGGATCATATATATATAAAATGGTTTATATCATGTAATTGGCTAAAAAATTACAAGGCATGAAAAATGGATTTTCAAATAAACCATACACTAAATGCATGTTGGTGTATGGTGTAATAGTTTTCTCAAACTAGAATTAAATGAAAACTTAAAATCCCTTTAACACATTAGGTTAACAAGTTTAAACGCCATCCTATTGTATGACACTTAGACGTATTAAGGAACTTATAATGGGATAAAGGTCACCTAACCGTTATGAGAAAACTAATATGATTAAGGTAAATTTCGCACACTTGTGGGATAAAGGTCACCTAACCACTTGTATGTTTAGTTTACATGTCTAAACAAGTAGGACGACTTGATTTGGAAATCATGAACTTAGGGTCACCGAAGCATAATGAACAAATAGGCGTTGATGGGATAATTTGTCATGTAAAAGGATTGCATGATCCCATAACTTAGAAGTTGCAAAAGGATTGCAATTGTCATATAATGACTACCTAGCAAAATCAAATGACGGGATAAAGGTCACCTAACTGAAATTTGATTTACCGTTGGATTCTAAAATTTAATAAATATCAATTGGATTTAAAGGGTATTGATTGTTAAATTAAAATTGATACTTAAATAACTTTGTTAAATTTTGTAGATGGCCGCCAATAACAACAACATGCAAAACGCACCTATTAACTTGAACAACCTATCGTTAAGGTCTCTCCTCGAGAAGGACAAACTCAACCATACGAACTTTATGGATTGGTTCCGCAATCTTAGGATTATCCTCAAACTTGAGGATAAGGCGTATTCCCGATCAACCCGACGAGGATGATACGGAAGGCATGGCTTATTGGGATAAGTATTGCGCCGATTCGGTGCAAGTCGCTTGCCTAATGCTTGGGACTATGATACCCGAACTCCAAAAGGATTTCGAGCATCATACTGCATACGACATGATCACGCAATTGAAGGAGATGTTCCTTCAACAAGCACGTGTCGAGCGCTTTGAGACCGTTCGAGCGCTTCATACATGTCGTATGGACGACTCCCAATCCGTTTCATCTTATGTCCTTAAGATGAAAAGCCTCATTGATCGCGCAAACCGTCTTAATCTCAACATATCTAATGAGCTAGCCACGGATCTTATCCTAAACTCCTTGTCAAAGAGGTTTGATCAATTTGTAATTAATTACAATATGAATGGGATAGATAAGACTATTGGCGAACTTCATGGCATGCTTAGGACGGCGGAAACTAGCATGGGTAAGAGGGCTTCACCCGTGCTAATGATCAATGATGGTGGGTCCAAAGGTAACAACACCTCTAAGCCAAAGGCGACTAAGAGGAAAGGACCCGCCCATCAAGGCAAGGGAAAAGGGAGGATGGTTACCCCAACCAAAAACAAGAACAAGAAGCAAAAGGTTGCCGGACAAGCAAACTCCAAGGAAGACCCGTGCTTCGATTGCGGTGAAATGGGTCACTGGAAACGCAACTTCCCGGTCTACCTTAAGGAGTTGAAGGAAAAGAGGGATGCGGGGCAAACCTCAGGTAATATATATATGGTATATATAGAGCTTAGTATTACTTCTTCTAATACATGGGTATTAGATACTGGATGTGGAACTCACATTTGCAATTCTTTGCAGGGGTTCAAAAGAAGTAGCAAGCAAACGGGGACATCAAGTCTCTTTATGGGTAATGGAGCCAAAGTGCAAGTGAAGGCTCAAGGAGACTTTGTATTAAAGCTTCCAAGTGGTTTGGAACTTATTTTGAACAATGTTTTGTATGCACCGGATTTATGTCGAAACATTATTTCAGTTTCCCGTTTAAAACAATGTGGTTTTTATCTTAATTTTGTTGATGATGATATCCACGTTTATTTAGATAATGTATTCTATTTTAAGGCTTCGCCTTCAAATGGAATTTATGAATTGGTTCATGATGACACATCATCTAGTAGCTCAATATACCATACTAGCACCAAGAAACTCAAAAGGGATTTGAGTGATTCCTACTTATGGCATTGTCGCCTTGGTCAAATAAATAAGAATCGAATGCATACACTCCAAAAGAATGGCCTTTTGAAATCAAATGAACTAGACTCGTTTGATGTATGTGAATCTTGTTTACAAGGCAAAATGACTAAAGCACCTTTCAAAGGGACCTACGAAAGGGCTAAGGACTTATTGGGATTAATACATTCGGATGTATGTGGACCCTTTAAGCCCATAACTAGGAATGGTGAAAGATACTTCGTTACTTTCATTGATGACTTCAGTCGTTTCGGATATGTCTACTTGTTAAGACATAAGGATGAAACTTTTGAAGCATTCAAAGAGTATCAAAACGAAGTACAAAATCAACTCAATAAGACAATCAAGGTACTTCGTACCGATAGAGGAGGTGAATACCTAAGCTATGCCTTCCAAGATCATCTTAGAAGTTGTGGGATTATCTCGCAACTTACTCCACCCGGGACACCACAGCTTAATGGTGTGTCCGAAAGGAGGAACCGAACCCTAATGGATATGGTTCGATCTATGATGGCTAGAAGCTCGTTACCTCTATCATTTTGGGGTTATTGTCTATGCTCCGCGGCTCGTATTTTAAATATGGCCCCAACCAAGAAACTGGAACGAACACCTCATGAGATGTGGTTTGGAAAACTTCCATCTCTATCATACTTAAAGGTATGGGGATGTGAAGCTTACCCTAAGTGTTACGTCCCCAATAAGTTGAATGCGCGATCCACGAAGTGTATCTTCATAGGATATCCCAAGGATGATATGGGATACTATTTCTATGATCCATCCGAGCAAAATGTATTTGTTGCTCGGAAGGCTAAATTCCTTGAAACTAAGTTCCTAATGGAAGGTAATAGTGAAAGGAAGATAGATCTTGAGGAGGTTCAAGATCAAGTAGATGATACACAATTGGTTGACACTAGCACTCAACATGAAAATGTTGAGAATGATCAAATGGATGATCAAAATACACAAGACGTTCGCAGATCTGGTAGGATTAGTAATCCTCCTAAGAGATATGAGTTTCTCATGGATGGTTGCTATGTGGTTGATTTGGATGAACCCACAAACTACCAAGATGCTTTGTCAAGGATTGATAAAGATAAATGGCAGGAAGCCATGAACGCTGAGATGCAATCCATGTATGACAACCAAGTTTGGGAACTTGTTGTGCAACCTCCTGGCTCTAGGCTGGTTGATTGTAAATGGCTTTTCAAAATGAAAACCGACATACATGAAAACTTGGATACATATAAAGCTAGACTTGTAGCAAAAGGTTTCACTCAAACTCAAGGGGTTGACTATGATGAAACTTTTTCGCCTGTGGCAATGCTAAAGTCTATTAGGATATTACTTGCCATTGCTACTCATTATGATTATGAAATATGGCAAATGGATGTCAAGACTGCTTTCCTAAATGGATATCTTGTGGAAGATGTCTATATGGTTCAGCCTGAAGGTTTTGTTGATCTGAAATATCCTAAAAAGGTATGCAAGTTAAAGAAGTCAATCTACGGATTGAAGCAAGCATCTAGAATGTGGAATCATCGTTTTAATGAGGAAGCCGAGAAATTTGGCTTCATTAAAAATGGTGATGAAGCTTGTGTATATAAGAAAGCTAGTGGGAGCACTATCATGTTCCTTGTATTATATGTGGATGATATATTATTATTTGGAAATGATATTCCGGCAATGCAAGGAGTTAAAACTTGGCTAAGTAAATGCTTCTCCATTAAGGATCTTGGAGAAGCACACTACGTTTTGGGGATTGGGATCTATAGGAATAGATCCAAGAAACTGATAGGTTTGAATGAAAGTGCATACATTGAAAAGATCTTGAAAAGGTTTAAGATGGAGAACTCTAAGAAAGGTTTGGTACCTATTCAAAGAGGTACGCTCCTTAGTTCATCTCAGTGTCCCACCACAAAAGATGAACAAGAAAGAATGAAGAAAGTCCCATATGCGTCTGCTATTGGGTCAATCATGTATGCAATGATATGCACTAGACCGGATGTGTCATGCGCTCTTAGCCTGACAAGTAGATACCAGAATAACCCAGGAAACAGTCATTGGATTGCTGTTAAAAGTATATTGAAATACCTTAGGAGGACTAAGGATATGTTTCTAATATATGGGTCTGGTGAGGAGGAGCTCGCTGTAAAAGGTTACGTGGACGCGAGCTTCCAAACTGATCGTGATGATTCTCGATCACAATCCGGTTATGTCTTCACATTAAATGGAGGTGCGGTCTCTTGGAAGAGTTCAAAACAGGATGTTGTTGCCTTATCCACTACAGTGTCGGAGTACATCGCCGCATCATTGGCAGCTCAGGAAGCTGCATGGATGAAGAAATTCATTGACGACTTAGGAGTAGTCCCTTCCATTCCGGACCCTCTTGAGATCTTTTGTGACAACGAGGGTGCGATTTCTCAAATCAAGGAACCTCGTGCTCACCAAAAGACCCGTCACATTGAGCGGAGATTCAACTACATAAGGGGTGAAGTTGAAAAGGGAAAGATATGTATTCGCAAAGTTCACATAGATCTTAATATAGCGGATCCTCTCACGAAGCTCTTACATGGATCTAAACATGCAGGGCATGTTTGTGCATTAGGGCTTCGATATTCTAGTGATTGGTCATGATCTGTTTTAAGTATTGTAATGGAACGAAATTGATCAAACTCATTAATATAATTATGGTGTTAATTTATTTTGAGTTATGTTCCTATTTTGCATATTTTATCCATGAATAAGTAATTATTCTAAATTCCGTAGTAGATCACATTTGTGGGAGCAAATGTGAGGTTTAGACTATTATGAACTCGGATTGGTATACATTCATGGGATGAATGTGGTGCAAGGTTGCAACCAAGGTTCATAGATATTTGTGGGATACAAATATTGGAAGACCCGCCCTCAAGACTTACTAAATGGAGCCTTTGTGGTTGATCACAAGTAATCTTGAGTAAAGGTGAATATCATTGTATCCTCTGACCTGAGATACATATTGGGTTCGGATATTTACCAATTATTGTGCCTTGATTCTTTCCTTCGCTATTCTAAAACATGGTAGTTCACAAGGAAGAGCTCAGGCATAATGCAAGGTACATATTTAGGACGTATGTAGTCAAGATGGAATTTGTCCCTTTTATTCGTTGAGAGTCAGATGTCTAAGGCCTGATAAAGTTAAATCTAAAAGAGAGTGATCGCTCTGTGTCTCTTGGATTTAACATGACATCTAGGACGAAAGGATGTAATGAAAAGATTCACCTATTCATATTCGAGATGGGAACTCGAAAGGGATGATGTTATTGAATGGAAAAAGTCATAACATATAGGGGGTGATGGACGGTCATTAGGTGGTATCCATCAC
Organism: Rutidosis leptorrhynchoides; assembly: GCF_046630445.1. Classification (NCBI taxonomy): domain Eukaryota; kingdom Viridiplantae; phylum Streptophyta; class Magnoliopsida; order Asterales; family Asteraceae; genus Rutidosis; species Rutidosis leptorrhynchoides. Next base: position 352,655,030 of record NC_092343.1, read on the forward strand.
TTGCATTAATTTCTTATGTTTCTCGTGCAAGTGGGAGATTGAAGGTATTTCGTATGCCCGAGAGACATATTAAATTAACGTGGCTAATATGTTTTGATCCAAGTCGGGTCATACGCAATAACAAGCTCACCGACACCTTAATCGTATTTGATTTTAGTAGTTGGATCGTTGATTAAATACGCGACACTTGAACTATAAGAAAAATGGTTTCTTAAATAACACTTGATATGTATATGTATATATATATATATATATATATATATATATATATATATATATATATATATATATATATATATATATATATATATATATATATAAATCATGGAATGATTTATATAATAAGGATTTAATTATTTATAGGTTAAATAATTAATTATGTTATGTTGCATTTTATAAAATTGGTTTTATAAAATAAAGTATACATAACATATGGTATGGAATTTTATTAGTTTTATAAATAATGTTAACATAATTTATAAAATGTAAGTTTATAAAATTTGTTTTATAAAATTTAATTTTACAAAACAAGTTTATAAAAGATGCAAGTTTATAAATAATGTCAAGTATTATTTTATAAAATGAGGGAGTGGCCTTGGAATTGGATGAAGCATGCTAGAGATTCCATCTTGGTCAAAGAGAATTCCCATTCCATATACATGCAAGACTAGACTCTTTGTAAAAAAACACACTTGCATTAAAAAGATATCAAGTTAACTTGCAAAATTCTGCTATTTTTTTGGCTTGCTGGCCGTGACCTTCTAAGCCAAGAAGTGGGTTCATTTTCTTTTTTTGCAAGCTTATTCTCAAGTGTAAATTAAATCCTAACCAAAGTACAAGGTGTTGGTGCAAGGTTTGGGGTATTATCTCTTGAGGTTTCATTGTTTTGAAGCTCCACTCATCATCATCATCTTCATCACTCACTACCTAGCTTGGAGAAGGTATAAACTCCTTTCTTACTTGTAGTTTATAAGTATGTTTCACAACTTGATCCTAATTGGGATTTAACTTTAAAAGGTTAAAGATTAACAAGTTCAATCGGTAATATTTGCATGCTTCCGCTTTAATTTGATTCATAAAATGTTTTATACATTATGGAACTTGTTAAATCCCAACAATTTATAAATAAATATATTAATAATAATAATAATAATAATAATACTATTAATATTATTAATAATAAAAATACTAATAATAATAATAATAATAATAGAATTAATAATAATAATAATAATAATAATAATAATGATAATAATAATAATATCAAAATAATTCTTAATATTATTAAGTATAAGGATAAGAAAAAATATATTGATGATATTAAAAATAATAATACTTTTAATATAATTAATAATAATAATAATAATAATAATAATAATAATAATAATAATAATAATAATTATTAATAATAATATTAATAATAATAATATTATTATTATAAATAAGTTGTATTAATGTAACAACAATAATAATACTAATAAAAATAATATTAGTAATGATAGTACTCTTAATAATAATAATAATAATATTAATGATATAATATAAATTATGTTAATGATATTAATAATCATAGTAATCATAATGATAATAAATGATGAATAGTAAAAATAATTTTGATAATAATAATAATAATATTGTTTTTAATAATAACAATACTAATAATAATGATATTAATTATTCATATAAAAAGGATATTAATAATAATAATAATATTAATATATCAAATAATTACGTAATTATTCACAAATAATTGTTCGTGAATCGTCGGAATCATAAAAAAATTAGGTTTAAATTTAGTCAGAAATATCTGGGTTGTCATAGTACCTACCCGTTAAAAGAAATTTTGTCCCGAAATTTAGTTGTTGCCATCAATCGGCGTTGTTCGTAAATAGATGAGGATATTTTTGTTTTATTTGGTCTTCACGTTCCCAGGTATGCTCGGGGCCTTGCGTGAATTCCAACGGATAGAATATTGTTTTGTTTCAAGACTTTAAATCATATGAAATAAATTCTATAGGTTCTTCTATGAAGTGCATTTTATCATTAATGCGGAGGTTATCTAAAGGATTTAACAAGAGTGTCATTAATTAGGTTTTCTCAGAAAGAGATGATGACGCTATACAAGCATTTCAATACACAATGAAATGTGTTATGAATAATAGTGAGCTTATTTAAACCTTGAGCGTTTATGCCGCAATATTAGGGTAGACAAAAAGAGAGGAGTTCGTGAAAATCACAATCATGAAATATGATAGAGATCGTCATTGTTGACAACAAGAATATTTTAACGATGAATTTGAGTTGAAAAATAAAGTTTTATCACCATTGAATAATATGGATAAAACGATTCGATTACAGAAAGAGTATAAATGAAGCTATCGTAAAAGATTGAAATGAGAAAATATATGTTTGCCTTAACTTTTGACTTAGTCACGATTGATTTCCAGAATTCAAAGGATTAAAGGAAATCTTCGTAATCTATAAGATTTGATTCTCCGGTAATTATGGAAATTAGAATTTCTTTGATTAAATACGGTGAATTGTCTCGATTACTGTGTCTGGAATTTCGTTATAAATTAGCTTCTTCCGTTCCATTATCTTTACCACTTCTATACTTTCTTCCTCAATTCAAACTTCCAAAAGATTAAGGAAATGCTTAATCTAGTTCTGATCCTTGTTATTATATTGATCATATATATAGACATTCTTCTTTTTCATTTACCACCAGAGGAATTTGTTTTCTTCTACTATTCCCTTGGGGTTATAATGTTTTTAATTCTCCCATGTCTTTACGTTGCAATACATATTGATATACACGGTTTGTAATTTCTGTGTTATTATCGGGCTTTATATTTTCCCTTATATGTCGAAGTTCATGCTCTTGTTTTCTCTTTTCGACTTTAAGTAAAGCGAGTAATGGTCCAGAATTCGTAGGTATGAACTTTCGAATGAACATAATTAATGTCCTAAGAAAGCAATAGCACGATCTTGATTTGTCAAATTACCAGATAGAACTATCAAGAATATATCTTCTTGATATGTTTAGAGATTAGGTAGAATGTAAGAGTCGTGTAACATGAAAAATGATGATTATAAAGTCTATGAATCATCATCTTCCATTAAAAATTTAGCATGACTTACTGTAATATAATCACATTGGCCTGACGTCATTATATTATACTAACTCATGCTTCAATTCCCAATACTACTTTAAAAATCATTCATAATTTAAACTTGAATTTTACAGAATATAGAAACTAAAACAGTTTCCTTTATGATGTGATAAAGATATCGCAAAGGGATAATTAATTGTGGACAAGAATAGTTATGAAGATATATTCAGAAATATCAAAGATATTTATAATGAAAGATACGATGATATCTTAGAATTTCTAAAATATTTAAAGTCGAAGGATAATGATGAAAATTCTTCTGTAAGAATTTAAGGTAAGTAAGGAGCAAGGTATTCGCTAAGGATTTCAGTAGATACTGAATCATCTGGATTCTTTGAATACAGATTTAGTCCTTGTGATTTGTCCACAGTCTCCTTAATGGTTTGCTCAATCTGCTTTCCAGTACCAAATTTTCCATCGAGCGTTTCTAACACTCCATTCTTTTATCATCAACTTTTGGCCATTTAGACCATCTACAATTTTGCTGTTTCCTCTGCATTTATTGCTACCATATCTAAATCATTGGTTATCAATCCGAGATGGTTTCAAGAAATTTTATTTTTAGATGATTAAATGCTGATTGTAATCATCAACGGATCTAATAGTTGACGAATAGACGTTGTTGATTTCAAAAGTAATGAATTATAATTTAGGTGGTTTGATGTGATAATTCATCATAGAATACGAATGAATATAATTAATGAATGTAGTGATCTTTAGGAAGATAACACGTGCTAAGCTTTTACTTGGATTCTGACATGTCAAAATCAGAATATGTAATTGAATTTTGAGTGAAAACGGTTGTTCTTCGGTGAACAGATACATATATCTGTGGATGTAAGTAGAATAGTTCATGACTGCCGAATCTGAATTGAAGAATGTACAATGTAACATATTAATGTGAGATATAAATATTTCTCGGGTATTACCTACCCGTTAAAATATTATCACAATTAACAGTTTGTACAAAAGAATTTTTAATTACAATCTTTTAGAAGATATACGTTCATAAATATATTCTTTAGATATAATATAGATTTAATGAGTAATATAATATTAAACTCATTTGATTTGCGGTTGAAATGAGAATAATCTCCAAAACCTTAGAGATTTCATAATTGTCGCGGAATATTTCGCTAATGAAGTTATGAATCAATACTTCATCGTTCATTGTTATTGATATACCTCGGTATATGATGTTGGTGCTCGTGGAATTCTTGTGAAATTCGCAAGGCATGAATTATGTTTTCTAGAAAGTTTCGAGTACATCGAAAATGAAAGTATACAATCAATCATGTATTTGAGTAATAAAATTGGTTTATTATGAAATGGAGTTTATTGTGTTGAAGCAGTGATTAACGACTGTTAAGTCATTAACGAAGGATACATTATAGCATATTAGTGATATGAATTAAACAAGTAGTACATACTAGTAAAGATTCACACGTAATAGCTTAGTACGAAAAGATTTATTATTGTTCCAACCCATATATATATATATATAAAGTATACGTATATAATTCTTCAGAAAGAATGAGTCAATACATCTTAACTCATTATTACTAATATTCCTTGGTATCTATAGGGCGTATGATGTTGATGTTTGAGGTACTGAGTGTGATGTTGAGGCATGGGATGCGGATGTTGTTGTTGGTGGTGATGCTGATGGTGCTTACAGTGCTTATGGTGTTGGTGATGTTGGTGCTGGTTATACTGCTGATGCTCTCAGATTTTGCACCATATTCTCCAGAGCCACTACTCGAGCGCGAAGCTCGTTGACTTCTTCTATTATTCTAGGATGATTGGCGGTTTGGATGAGTGGATGAATAAGATCTAGAATTCTAGATGTTATATACTCGTGGTGGGATATCCTGGAAATGAGGGTGAAAATAGTGTTCCGGATTGGTTCGCCGGTAAGTGCTTCAGGTTCTTCACCAATAGGACAATGAGGTGGGTGAAAAGGATCACCTTCTTCACTTCTCCATTGATTAAGATGACTACGAACCCATCCCCAATCCATCCAAAATAAATGATGGCTGATTGGTTCGTTCGTTCCGGTTACGCTGCCGTTGGAGCTCGAGGAGTTCGAGGAATCCATATTATGTGTTTAGAATAAGGTTTGATATGAAATGATTATTGAATACTGAATGATATATTCATCTCCTCGAACACGTATATATAGCAAAAAGATTTCCGTAATTTACGGAGGAAATTTAGGAAAAGTGTTAGACAAAGTCAATTAGGACAGATATGATAAGATATGATTTGTCTATACTCCATTTATGCAATAATTGCAGTATGACGTGTCGAGATACAAAAATGATAAGTATATAATCAGATAAACTTTCGATTAAAGTCTTTCAATTCGTAATGGCCTATTCAGGTCTAGGGGCTTGAGCTATAGGATCCTTTAAATCGGTAATCCAAACCCTTCCATTCTAGAGTTTCGTAGACGCCATCCATCAAGAAAATTCAATAATAAAAAATAATGAGAAAGCAAAGATTTTGAAAATAATGAATATGAATAGTGATGACATTATAATGTCTTTGAGATTCTCGATAACTCAATGACATTTTCCGATTCGCAAGCTGATGCATAAAGGCATAAGGCATATAGGTACGTGATATAACAGGGAGGTTATATACGTTTAAGTATGAGTAGTAACAATTATAGGAGTTTCAAAAATCATGGATAATATTTCATGTAATACATATGTAATACACAAAACCATGATATGTAGTGCCTCGTCCTAATCCACCTGGACGAAATCTTCAACAGATGGTCCCATTGCGAGGTTTTGACCTCTATATGCCATGGACGACTCCAAGTAGTATCTTTAAATTAAGCAAATGCAAAGTGGAAGATTTCTTTCGTACCTGAGAATAAACATGCTTTAAAGTGTCAACCAAAAGGTTGGTGAGTTCATAGGATTATCGTAAATAATAAAATTCATCATTCTGATAGACCACGAGATTTAAATACAGTACAACTATCTCGTGTACGAAACCATTTTTCATAATGCTTGGCAGAGTAGGTTCGTATCCTTTTCTCCCACGTAGGTTGCCTCGCGATTTTTAAATAACCGTACACATATCTCGTGCACAAAATAACATACACATAACCTGTGTATAAAATCATTCTCTCGATACATAACATTCACTTTGCTTTCATAGCTTAGCTTGGTAACCGACCTTAACATATAATGCGCATCAATAATATTCCCAAAAACAGAACATCTCGTCTGTATAATATATAAACTTCGAAGTACTAAACACTACGCCCACTAGCTCTTCCGTCTAGTGAACATTCTGGGTGGAGGTGTTAAACCCGGTAGCTACCTTTAGGATTCGCGTGAATTAGGGCCATACCCGATTCTAATTCTTAGGTTACCAAGCAATAATAATCAGGGAAAAAATATTCACATCAATTGTGGCAATTATCATGTCCACATAATTCAATAATAATCAACAGAACTTCTGTCTGCATAATAATTCATTCGAGGAATGTTTTGCTTGTGTCTATCTCGTCAAACATTTATAAAAGCATTTCATGTATTCGCAGTTCAAAAATATAATTCAAAAGCATTTAATAAAGCAGTTGTATAAAAATAAAAATAATAATCTTGATAATCCTATTAATAATAATAATAATCAAAATTTTAATATTTTGTGTTAGTTAAATAATAATAATAATAATAATAATATAATAATAATAATAATAATAATAATAATAATAATAATAATAATAGTAATAATAATAATAATAATAATAATAATAATAATAATAATAATAATAATAATAATAATAATAATAATAATAATAATAATAATAATAATAATAATAATGCCCAAATCCGGGTTTGAACTCGCGACGTCCCGCTAACCCAATAATATTCTTAACCATTCCTCTATTTATTTATTTCCTAACATAAATCGCCCATTAAACCTTCTAAGCCATAAAACCCTGTTTCCTTCTTCTTCTACTTCTTTTTCTAAAAAAATGCCCCAGTCCGGGCTCGAACCTTCAACCTCTAGTTCAAACCCGCACCCGTCTAACCATTCCTCTGCTTTCTCATTTTCTGTTGTAGTTTATACCTTAAATTCATTTAACTTGTAACTTCTGTCATTTAATTAAGTTCATCATCATCTGATCGTTATCATACATACGTATATCATTAATATCATTGCTACAAGTCACTCGTCATCATTCATCATCGTTATCATTTGAAATAACATGATCTTAGTTTAAACCCCAACAACTGTAGCCCAATATAATCTTGGCCCAACTGTAAACAAACACAGCCCTACTGAAGTTAATGGCCTACGGCCCAAATAGAAAATCCACATAAAAAAATACGGCCTGCATAAACTAACGTTGTGTGCTTGTTGCGGCTATAAACCAATCGACTTTAGCAATCCAGGATTTATAGGATTCGATTTTTAAAGTAGCAATAAAAATATATTGCATTAGTCATCGGATCACCCTCAACATAACCATAATTATTTATTATCATCATACCGTCACTATCCACTCATCATTATCATCATATCTAAACCTTTATCTTAATTTGTTGGCCATAAACAAAAGAAAAAGTATCAATAGTGACAGCAACTTGGCGGCAGTAGGAGCAAGAAGAAAACACGTATGCTATCCTTTATTGTTGTTAACATACTTATTCATGTCACCGAATCCTCATCTTCACATACATCATATCACGATCAACATTATTTTATCCTCATCTCTTTTCATCATACTGTATCATCTTCTTCTTGTTAAATCAGGAACATAAATAAAACACGCGAGTAGCAGCATTCGTTGTGTGGGGAAAGTACTGGGCTACTTAATGGGTTGTCTTCAATGGATTGGTATTTCACAAACAAAGTTGGGCTTAGTTGCTTGATGGGTTGGTCATACAGCACGATTGGAGGAAAAAATACAGTTTAATCTAATAACAATTGCCAATACTAGTGGTATGTGTGGGGTTGCTTTGTCGGCCAAAAGGAATTGAAAAGGGACGTGCCAACCTATAATCTATCATCATCCTTAATCACATCATCATCTTTATTAATTTATTTTGGTTTCATATCTTCAACTATAACTGCAAGTAGTAGCAGTAGGAATAATCACTTACAGCAGCAGTAGCGAACTGTAGTAGTTGCAGATAAAGGTGTTTGGCTTCAGTTTAACTAGGAAACAGGAACAATTAAAAACATAGCAGGTACAGTAGCAGTGACGTTATTTGCAGCAGTTGTAAATCAAAACATTTAAGTTTAGTCGATGGTGATTACAAGGGTGGCTCGATGGTTCCCGGTGGTGGTTTGAGTGTGTGATGGTTCATGGCCCAAAACAAAAAGAGAAGAAAGAGATAGTGGTAAGGGTGGTGATTCGATGGTGCTACAACGAAACAGAAAAAGAATCAAAAGGTTCGATATGGGTTTACGAAGAAAATAGGAGAGAGAGGAGAGATAGATAGGTGGTGGTGGTGTACGGTGGTCATGAGTGGTGACGGTTGGTGATCAAACGAAGGGAGGAGGGTGGCGATTTATGAGGTTTTTCTAACGGAAATAGTAGCAACAACAATACTGGTCGATGGTGTTGCAAACCAAAGAGTGATGATGGTTAATGGTGTTTGAAATAATTAAGGAAGGTGTTGGTATGGTTGTGGCAGGAACCGAAACATAAAAGAAAAGTGTTGTTGGTGGATGAAGGTGATGTATAGTGGACAGAACCCGAAGTAAAACCATGGTGTTTTGATGTTGTTGTCCTTCGAAACTTATAGCAAAAGTATTGTGATATTCATGTTGGTTGATAAAAGAAAGAAACAAAATAAAATAAGTTTGGTGATTGTTATATGTTTTGAAGGAAAAAGAAATCAAATGGTGCATGGGTGTGTGAAGTTTCAGTTGGCAGTGGTGCCCAAGTATAGTGACGAAAGGTGATTGAGAGATTGATGAGGGTGGTTCGTGATGGTGTTGGTGGTTTGGTTGAACAAGACGATAAACAATGGTTGGGTTTAGGTTCAAGAAGAATGAACAAGGTTGATATAGAGATGTAAATATCTCTATGTAGTATACTGCCTATATAGATGGATGGATAGATAAAGATATGTAAAATAGATAGTGATAGATAACAGAAAAAGTAGGTTAATAATCTCAATTAAGTAATAAAGTAACACAGTTGTTTCCAATTATAACCCAAATATTACGGATGATACCATAAAGTCAAATAGTATTATTGATGATAAACTTAATAGTATTATTACAACCAATGTTAGTGCAATTTGTTGAAAATAATGGTGATTGTTTGGGATAGGAAATAGATAGGAACAAGTGAGATATTATAATCATACATATGTGTATATTTATAATATTAGCAAGTCAATGGTTAAGATTTTTAATTGCAATTTTAACATGTGAAAGTAAAAGAGAAAATTTAATTAACAGGTGTTGCCTTCTGTACATATAATACTATATCATATAATATATAATACTGATAATAATTGGGAAAATGTTTCTAATGAAGAAGTGGCAGTTATTTGTGTAAAAGTTTGGATTGTTGCGGCTGAGTGGTTTCACGGATATGATACGAAACTGAGAGAGTAATACTGTGAAGAAGAAAAGTAATATATCGCAAACTGACTCATTCCATGTTTAAGATATCATACATTCAATTCAACACCATCATTATAATACTAGTTAATAACTAAAATTAATTGTTAATCTTCTAGTTAAATTCGATGATATTTAACAATATATCATTGTACCAATTATTAATATAAATTTTCTTAATCACATAATTAATATATTTACAGTTAAATTGTATATTATTGTTTCAAGTTATAATATAAATATGCTTATATATATATATATATATATATATATATATATATATATATATATATATATATATATATTTATATGTATACATATTTATTTATAAACAATTGTTCGTGAATCGTCGGGAATAGTCAAAGGTTAAATGATTTCATGAAATGGTTCAAAAATTTTGAGACTCTATATTACAGACTTTACTTTTCGTGTCGAATTCATATAAAGATTAAGTTTAAATTTGATCGGAAATTTTCGGGTCGTCACATGATAGATGACATAGGAATATCAAGAATTTCAGAAATCATGGTGTCGTATTTAAACGTGGTGGCGGAATTGGATAGTACTTAGGAGAGTGAGCAGAATTCTTAGGTTGGCTCGGCATTTTAAGAAAGATTAAAGAATTTAATAAGTAAAGTTTCTAAGGTATAATGCAGCATTTAATAATTAAAGGTAACAATTAAAGGCGCTATAGTCAAGGAAAGTTGTAGTCCTACATTGCTAAGGCACCTAATTGTATAAGGCATACTTAAAATGCAATCCTGGTTCTCTACAACAATACTGCTCTGATACCAATCTGTAATACAGATTGGGGTTAAAACCCAAACAGTTCCTTTCCTACGAATAGGGTGACCACTGAGCGTACCTCAGACTCCGATTTTACAGCCCGCGTCACCGCTGTTATTTGGCCAACCCTTATGGGACCGCGAGGGGCAAGAGCCAATGCTTCGTCACAGGTAACACTGTGAGAACCCCCTCTACGATTAACCTGCTAATAAACGGCATTAAATCAGCTCTGATACCAATCTATCACACCCCCAAATAGGGCATGGGGTATTTGTGACAAATTATATCAAATCACAGTTGTATAAACGAGAACGACTCTATATGAGGCATTTTATTGAGTTTTGCAGTGCAAGATAAATAGATTACATTGTATTTACAGCATTAAATGTTTTTAAATGAATTGGTAAGTAATGCATGAAGACTCCAAGCATGGCAAGAAATCATCATTAAAGCAGCAGATATACAGCAGAAGCAATATTTAAGTACCTGAGAATAAACATGCTTAACAAGTCAACACGAGGTTGAGTGAGTTCATAGGTTTATCATAAATAATGATTTCAGTAACAGATATAGACCACAAGATTTTTATTTATAAAAGTAGATCTCGTAGGGATCTAAAAGTAGTGCCAAGTTTGTGATATTTAGACTAAACAGTTTCAAAGTTTGCCCCGTGACAAGTTGTACTGTCCTTGTCGGTTTGAATCATTATTAAGTAATACAATGACTTGGTCAAATGTATCGGGGACGTTACTCCCGATAGGCCTACCCCTAATAATTAAGAATGCGTTATGTAAAAGCAATTAAAAATATCACAGTGGGGACTTGCAGGACATAGCCAGGTATATCACAATTTAATAGTTGGTACTTGTGTCTAACGTGTAAAACAGTTATAAAAGTTGCGCATATATTCTCAGCCCAAAAATATATATAAAAAGGGAGCTATGAAAACTCACGATACGATACGATAGTTTGTTAGTAAATATGTGTTTGATGGCACTGAACAAGTGTAGGGTTGTCCTCGGATTCACGAACCTATATCAAATATATATATTAACACATATACTCGTAATCGAATAAGTTTATATATATATATATATATATATATATATATATATATATATATATATATATATATATATATATATATATATATATATATATATATATATATATATATTATTTCACTTGTTATATATTTTTATATATATATATACTTATATATATATTCTATATATAAATATTTGTTTGATAAATTGATTTTAATAATTATAATGAATAAAGAGTTGTATTATTTTGTAATAATAATAATAATACTAGTAGTAAAAATGATAATAATCATAATAAGGTTTTAATAATAATAATAATAATAATAATAATAATAATAATAATAATAATAATAATAATAATAATAATAATAATAATAATAATAATAATAATAATATAGTTTTGATGATAGCAAAAATGATAATTTTTGTAAAAATGATAATTTTTATAAAAATGATAATTTTTGTAAAAATGATAATAATTTTTAATAATAAAAATAGTAACAATCAAAATTCATAATCATACTAATAATAATAGTGATAATATTAATAATAGTATTTATGTTAAAAATAATTTTAATATTTAGGAAATGATACTAATACTAATATTTATGAAAATAATAATAAGTAGTTTTGTTTTTATAATAATAATAATAATAATAATAATAATAATAATAATAATAATAATAATAATAATAATAATAATAATAATACTAAAGTGGTAACTAATACTTTTATTAGTAATAATACTAGTAATAACTATAATACTAGTAATAATAACAAAAATTAATTGTAACAATAATAACAATAACAATAATAATAACGATAATAATAATGATAATAATAATAATAATAATAATAATAATAATAATAATAATAATAATAATAATAATAATAATAATAATAATAATAATAATAATATAGTTTTGATGAAAGCAAAAATGATAATTTTTGTAAAAATGATAATTTTTGTAAAAATGATAATTTTTGTAAAAATGATAATAATTTTTAATAATAACAATAATAACAATCAAAATTCATAATCATACTAATAATAATAGTGATAATATTAATAATAGTATTTATGATAAAAATAATCTTAATATTTAGGAAATGATACTAATACTAATATTTATGAAAATAATAATAAGTAGTTTTGTTTTTATAATAATAATAATAATAATAATAATAATAATAATAATAATAATAATAATAATAATAATAATAATAATAATAATAATAATAATATTAATATTAATAATAATAATACTAAATTGGTAACTAATACTTTTATTAGTAATAATACTAGTAATAACTATAATACTAGTAATAATAACAAAAATTAATTGTAACAATAATAACAATAACAATAATAATAACGATAATAATAATGATAATAATAATAATAATAATAATAATAATAATAATAATAATAATAATAATAATAATAATAATAATCATAATAATCATAATAATAATCATAATCATAATCATAATAATAATCATAATCATAATAATAATAATAATAATAATAATAATAATAATAATAATAATAATAATAATAATAATAATAATAATAATAATAATAATAATAATAATAATTATAAGAAAAGAACTACATTATATAGCTTTTCTAAAAAAAATGCCCAAGACGGGACTCGAACCCGTGACCTCTCGCTAACCCGTCAACACCTCAAACCACCACGCTGCTTATGATTTTTTTGATTTAATTCCCATCTTAATTCTATTAACCCATATTTCTGTTTCTTCTTCTTCTTTTAAATTTCAAAGTCGACTAGGGATCGAACCTTCACTAACCCTTAATTAAGTGTTTAATTTAGGATGCATTATTGAAACAGAAACATTTATTGAGTGATTAGATTAATTAAAATAAAAAGGATTAAAAGAAAAAGAAGCTGTTGAAGAATACATATGAACTTGAACATTGATTTTGAATTTCGAACGGTTTTTGATTAGGATTATTACATGAAAGAGGTAGTAAATCACTCATAGAAACTTTATAAATCATCAATTGAACCAGAAACATCGAAACGATTTCAAATTTCATGAAGAACACAGTTGTTGACTTTTTGTTTTGAAACTTTGACTTCAAAATTCATGAGCAATTGGAGAAATTAAAGAATGAAAACTTACAGATAGTTCAATTATATGATTCCTAACAAGACTGCGTTATTAGATTTTGAAAGTTAATTCGAATTCGAGTGTTTGATAAAAATGATACGAACAGAGTGTCGAGCTTTTTTCCATTTTTTCAAAAAAAAAATTTGATTAATTTGCAATGCCAGGCAATTGAAATTGATAATTGATATTGTGGGATCGACTGGTACTCCGTAATACTAAATTAGATTCATTTATAGCAATATTCAATCAAGAATAGAAAATAATAAAAATATAAAAAGTATATCACGATGAAAAAAAAATATAAAAAGTAGATATCACGATCAGTTTTTAAAATCAAAAGCAGATTATGGAAATCACGATTTAATATAAAAATATAAAAAGCAGATTTAATAAAAATATATAAGAATGGTACATTGTTTTTGACTTTTTAATTTATTGATATTATTATTAGATATATTTATAAATAAATATATTAATAATAATAATACTATTAATATTATTAACAATAAAAATACTAATAATAATAATAATAATAATAGAATTAATAATAATATTAATAATAATAATAATATTAATAATAATAATATCAAAATAATTCTTAATATTATTAAGTATAAGGATAAGAAAAAATATATTGATGATATTAATAATAATAATACTTTTAGTATCATTAATAATGATAATAATATTAATAATGATAATTATTAATAATAATAATAATATTAATAATAATAATAATAATATTATTATAAATAAGTTGTATTAATGTAACAAAAATAATAATAATACTAATAATAATAATAATAGTAATGATAGTACTCTTAATAATAATAATAATAATAATAATAATGATAATAATATAAATTATGTTAATGATATTAATAATCATAGTAATCATAATGATAATAAATGATGAACAGTAAAAATAATTTTGATAATAATAATAATAATATTGTTTTTAATAATAACAATACTGATAATAATGATATTAATTATTCATATAAAAAGGATATTAATAATAATAATAATAATATATCAAATAATTGCGTAATTATTTACGAATAATTGTTCGTGAATCGTCGGAATCATATAAAAGTTAGGTTTAAATTTAGTCGGAAATTTCTGGGTTGTCATAGTACCTACCCGTTAAAAGAAATTTCGTCCCTAAATTTAGTTGTTGCCATCAATCGGCGTTGTTCGTAAATAGATGAGGATATTTTTGTTTTATTTAGTCTTCAAGTTCTCAGGTATGCTCGGGGCCTTGCGTGAATTTCAACGGATAGAATATTGTTTTGTTTCAAGAGTTTAAATTATATGAAATAAATTCTATAGGTTCTTCTATGAAGTGCATTTTATCATTAATGCGAAGGTTATCTAAAGGATTTAGCAAGAGTATCATTGATTAGGTTTTCTCAGAAAGAGATGATGATGCTATACAAGTATTTCAATACACAATGAAATGTGTTATGAATAATAGTGAGCTTATTTAAACCTTGAGCGTTTATGCCGCAATATTAGGGTAGACAAAAAGAGAGGAGTTCGTGAAAATCACAATCATGAAATTTGATAGAGATCGTCATTGTTGACAACAAGAATATTTTAATGATGAATATGAGTTGAAAAATAAAGTTTTATCACCATTGAATAATATGAATATGAGTGTTAATGTTTTCAATTGATATATATATATATATATATATATATATATATATATATATATATATATATATATATATATATATATATATATATATATATAATCATATATGCACATCCAGTTTTATATATATATATATATATATATATATATATATATATATATATATATATATATATATATATATATATATATATATATATATATATATATATATTGTTCGTGAATCGTCGAGCACGGTCAAAGGGTGATTGATTACATGAATGTAGTTCCAAAATTTTGAGATTCAACATTACAGACTTTGCTTATCGTGTCGGAAACATATAAAGATCAAGTTTAAATTTGGTCAGAAATTTCCGGGTTGTCACATCACTACTCTGGTGTCTCCAACACCGAATTCAAGTCAACATGGCACTGTTCATGGCAAAGAGGATGAATGGATTGGTGTACAATGAATCACTCTCCATTCCTTATGGGGCATACCTAACGAAGCTCTTCACACAACTGTGTATTCGAGATGTACATCCTGTTGGTCTAACCACTCTCCCAATCAATTATGATTCGGTTCGACCTTTTAACGAAGAAATAGAATGTAACATCCCGTTTTCCTCGAAAATGACTTAAGGTGCGTAATTAACCTCGTGTACGTTTGTTATTGCATCTATGATCGTTTATTTTAGTTTAAGGTGTGAAAATATTGGAAAAATGGTTTGACCAGGTCATCTGTCGCGTTTGAGTAGGTTTCATCGCGTCCGGGTGCGTCGCGAAACGCGACAGAGTGGGCTGGAACGCGACAGCTCAAGAACCCCCGTTCTGTCAAGGTTATCACGTTTGAAACTTGTTTATCGCGTTTGAGTGTCGCGAAACGCGACACGGTGTCGCGAAACGCGACTGAGGTCGCTGTTTTACTTTTTTGACCATTTTAAATGGAATCTTTTGAGGGTATTGATGTCTTTTCACATAGGGCCAATTTTGGGGGAGTAAATGCTGATCCAACCTTATCTCTTTCTCATTTAATTCATTTCCAATTAAATAAAAACAAAGTTAGAGAGAGAGTGATACTTTAAGAGTGAGAAAGCTTGTTTTAGTGAAGAGGAAGGTTGAATCTTGCCCGAACCCGAGTTGTAAAGTTGTTCCTTGTGTCTCTAGCTACATTTTGGTGGTCTTGGTAAGTCTTAACCTTATGTTTTGGGTTTTAATTGGTTTATGGCTAGCGTTTTGGGTTACTAGAGACTTGTATGACCCATTTGGGGTTGAAATGGGTGGACTTGGGTTATGTGATGAAAGGAAACCCTAAATAGATGTAATCTAGGGTTTGATCTTGCAAAATGAGAATTTTAAGTGTCAATGGGTGTTGTTGGTCACTAATGCACTTTAAAATTTATGAAAGAAGTGTTAATGGGTAGGTTTGACTTGATTGTGAGTTTAAGTAAAATAAAATGGGTCAAAATGTACTAGTTGACCTAATTAGATGAAATGGGTATGGATTACCCTAAGTTTTGCGTTAATTGAAGTTAATAGACTTTAATTCACTAGTCTTAGTGATTAAAGTCGAGTCTTGACCATTTATGGGCGGTTGTGAGTAGTGGAGTCATTTAATGCAAATTGTGACATTAAATGCTCAAGTGGGAGTATTGTGGTTAATCCCACTAGTTGTGAAATTGAATGTGCACTTAATAATTTAGGTACATTGCGTTGAAGCTCGGAAGTGCTAAATCATCATCCTTGTGACAAGGTGAGTGGAATAATTATGCGTTCATGTATATGGCGTGTTTATTTGTGAATGTTATGGTATGAACCACGTGCCGGTAGTGCCATAACATGTGTGGGATAAGATGTGAACCACGAGCCGGTAGCATCGAGTGTGAACCACGAGCCGGTAGCACTATAAACTAAGATGTGAACCACGAGCCGGTAGCATCGAGTGTGAACCACGAGCCGGTAGCACTATAAACTAAGATGTGAACCACTAGCCGGTAGCATCGAGTGTGAACCACGAGCCGGTAGCACTATAAACGAGTATGACTCAAATGCGTATGGTGTGAACCACGAGCCGGTAGCACATACCGTTATTGGTTAACCATATTGAGATTGTCGTTTGTTTAGCATATAAAATATATTGAGTTGAGTATATGCTAATGAAGTGGTGTGATAATGTACGACTTGTTAGTGTTACGGGTATGTTGACATGCTATTTGAGTTACAAGTTCGTATGAGGTATTTGGTATTGTGATTGCAAATGGATAGGTTATATATATGTATGTATAACTATTGCATTCACTAAGCATTGCTTACCCTCTCGTTGTTTACCAGTTTTATAGGTTCCGGCTTAGACAAGGGTAAGGGCATACGTTTAGACTAGTGGTCTCCCGCTTATGTTGTCGGGGGTGCTCTTGGTGTTGGCTTTTGAAGTGACTGAACATTTTGGGTAGTTTCGCCCCAAACCATGCTCGAGTGTCGTTTGGATTATAAACTATCATTTGTTGTTGGTCAAACTTGTATCACATTCGTTAATGGCCTTTGTGCCTTTTTGTAAACATTAAACTCGTAGTATGTTTTGACGAATCGTGTGGAATGGGTTACATATTTAATTGGCGCGTAAATGTGTATTATATAAAAAGCAAAAAAATTATCGTACGGAGTACGGGTTGGGTTGTTACAAGCGGTATAAGAGCATGGTCTAAGGGATTTAGGCGACTTGAGATAGGTGCCTAGACTTGGACTTTATTGTGTGAGCGCTTTATGCGGGACTTGTAGGACTTTGGGTCTAATCGGGAATTGTTAGTGCTTTGGTTTATGTGAGCTAACCTTGTGCTAATTGTTTTGTGTTGTGTTTAACAGTCATCAAGCAAGACGGACATTGTACTAGCAAGTTAATGCGACGTGCTCGCGTAACAATGATTAGCTACCGTTGTTACGGGTGCAAATCGTGTCAAACAAGTAATGTACGACGATTGTCGAGCGAGATGGAGTAGTGTGGTGTACATGTATATACTTACATGTTAAGTCTTTTCGTTCTTTATTTAATCCTTTCCATTTTATAGAATGAAGACGAGAAACGGACACGATAATGATAACGGTGGTACGAGTGAGGATGTTGAACTCACGGCCAAGGTTGAGGCCATCTTTAAAAAGTTAAAGAAGGATTTTCTTGACGATGTCCGGAAGGTCTTCCAAGAGTCGGTCGATGGACAAGTGACCAAAATGATCAACGATCGAATGAAAGCCGCAATAGAGTAGGCTTTAGAAGCTAGAAACATTTATCCTCGAGGCGAAAGGGGGTGAAGGTAATGGTGGGGGTGGAAGGCGGGACTTCCACTACAAGAATTTCAAGGATACTCAACCTCCGATGTTTAATGGGGTGAGGGATCCATTGAAAAGCACTTGTTGGATTTCCGATATCGAGGGAGCTTTCCGTACCGCCGAATGTCCTCCCGAGAAGAAGACGAGATATGGGTCTAGCATGTTACGTGAAGAAGGCAAGTTGTGGTGGGACGATAAAATCAATTTATATGGTGAAGAGCAATGCATGAGCTTGACATGGGAGGAGTTTAAGAAGAAATTCTTCCAAGAATACCGAACTTCTTCCGACCTTGATAGAATCTGGGACGAGTTGCATCATTTGCAACAAGGTTCGATGGACTTCGTTACTCTCAAGTATACCTTTTTGGCAAAGACTCGTTTTTGCCCGGAATATGTTGGTGACGACCACAAGCTAATGAAAGATTTCTACCGTACTTTAAATGATGAGTTGAAGGGTAAGATTAGTCGGGGTATGGCTAAGACTTTTAAAGAGCTATTCGAGTTGGCTCGAGGTTTTGAGCCGGAGGTTCCAAGGAAGAGTGATTTCACTTTTTCTAAAATAAAGTTTGAAGGTTCGAGTCATTCGAACTTTTCCAATAAAAAGAACAAGAAAGGATTCGAAAACGTTAATAGTGTGAAGAAGGGTGCTTCCGGGGGTTTCGGGCCCACGTGTTATAATTGTAATCAAAGAGGACACATGGCCCGTGATTGCACCAAGGCATCAACCAAAGTCACTTGCTTTAATTATGGTAAAGAGGGGCACAAGAGGCAGGAATGCCCTGATTTGAATAATGATAACGTTAAGCGGTTGGAGAAAGCGGCGGGTACGGCTAGGGGTTGAAACTATTTGATGACTAACGACAAAGCCAAGCAATCCAACGAAGTTGTCTTAGGTACTTTTATGGTTAACTCTAATCCGGCAAGGATTTTATTTGATAGCGGTGCAAATTTGTCGTTTGTGTCTCCAAAATTTATGCTTAAACTTAATAGACCGTTAGCTAAGTTAAGTCATCCGGTAGAAGTCGAAATAGCGGACGGCAAGACGGTGATAGTGGTCGATGTGTGCAAACATTGTGATGTTGTGTTTGGTGCTGAAAACTTTAAGATAGATCTCATTCCAATGACCTTGGGTGACTTTGATATCGTTGTTGGTATGGATTGGCTCGATCGAAATAGAGCCGATATTGCATGCCATGAAAAGTTTATCCGCGTGAAGACCCCAAGTGGGGGAGAGCTAGTTATTCACGGCGATAAGCGAAGAAGACTTGTGCCGATATGTTCTTTCGCATGGGCACGTCATTTTCTTGTTAGTGGTGGCATGGCTTTTCTTGCCCATGTTGTTTATACTCGTGACGAGCCACCACCTATTCGTGAAATTCCGGTGGTTAGTGATTTCGAAGATGTTTTTCCGGATGAGTTACCGGGTGTTCCGGCGGAAAGACAAGTTGAATTTCGCATTGAGTTGGTTCCGGGAGCTACTCCCATTGCTAAAACTCCTTATCGTTTAGCACCAACAGAAATGCAAGAGTTGTTAAATCAAACCCAAGAGTTGCTTAAGAAGGGTTTTATTCGACCGAGTGCTTCGCCGTGGGGCGCTCCGGTTTTATTCGTGAAAAAGAAGGATGGTAGTATGCGGATGTGCATCGATTACAGGGAGTTGAATAAAGTGACGATCAAGAATCGTTATCCATTGCCTCGGATTGACGATTTGTTCGACCAACTCCAAGGTGTGACGTATTTCTCTAAGATCGACCTACGGTCCGGCTATCACCAAATGCGGGTCCGTGAGGAAGATATCGAGAAAACGGCTTTTCGAACGCGTTATGGGCATTTTGAGTTCGTAGTTATGCCTTTTGGTCTTACGAATGCACCGGCGGCATTCATGGATCTTATGAACCGGGTGTGCCAACCCATGTTGGACACGTCGGTGATTGTGTTCATTGACGACATACTAGTCTACTCGAAAAGTATGGACGAGCATGAACGTCATTTGCGTGAAGTATTGAAGACGTTACGAAAGGAGAAGTTGTATGCTAAGTTCTCCAAATGTGAATTTTGGCTAAGGGAGGTTCAATTCCTTGGCCACATTGTGAGCAAGGACGGTATCCAAGTGGATCCGAGGAAGATAGAGACGGTGAAGAGTTGGAGACAACCAACTACGGCTACGGAAGTCCGAAGTTTTCTCGGATTGGCCGGTTATTATCGTCGGTTTATCCAAGACTTTTCTAAGATCGCTTCTTCATTGACGAAATTGACGAGGAAGAACGTGAGGTTTGTTTGGGAGAACGAGCAAGAAATTGCTTTTCAAGTGTTAAAGGAGAAGTTGTGTCAAGCACCGGTGTTAGTTTTGCCGGAAGGGGTGGAAGACATGACTGTTTATTGTAATGCTTCGTTAAATGGACTTAGGTGTGTTCTAATGCAAGGAGGTAAAGGCATAGCTTATGCCTCTTGACAATTAAAGGAACACGAGACGAGATATCCGACTCATGATCTTGAGTTGGCAGCGGTTGTGCATGTGTTGAAAATTTGGCGCCATTACTTGTATGGTGTCAAGTGTACGATTTATTCGGATCATAAGAGTTTGAAACATCACTTTAATCAACGAGATTTGAATTACCGTCAACGTAGGTGGATGGATGTGGTAAAAGACTATGATTTTGAGATACTTTATCATCCGGGCAAAGCGAATGTGGTCGCGGATGCGTTAAGTCGAAAGAGTCATCACCCGGCGTTACGGTTGGGATTGTTACGTATGATTATTACTAACGATTTTCTTGAAAAACTCGGAGTGATTCAAATAGAGGCTTACGTTCACAACAAGCATGCGGAGCGAATCGTGGGGCAATCGGAGTTCATCACTATGGGCTCGCGGGGTTTGTTGTCTTTTCAAGGAAGAATGTGGGTGCCTAAGATGTGTGATTATCAACAAGTGCTACTTGATGAAGCACATAAGTCAAAGTATTCCATTCACCCGGGCGCAACGAAAATGTATCTTGATTTAAGGAAAGATTATTAGTGGCCGGGCATGAAACGTGATGTTGTGAAGTATGTTGAGCAATGCGTCACGTGTTTGCAAGTTAAGGCCGAGCACCAAAATCCGTATGGTAAGTTACAACCGTTAGAAATCCCGAAATGGAAATGGGAGCACATTACCATGGATTTCATCACAAAGTTACCTAAAACGGTGAGAACCCAGTTTGATTCGATTTGGGTTATAGTTGATCGACTGACGAAGAGTGCTTTGTTTCTTCCCATTAAGGAAGCGATATCGTCGGAGACCTTGGCTAAGTTGTTTATCAAGGAAGTCATCTCTCGACACGGTGTTCCTATATCTATTGTTTCGGATCGAGATACTCGTTTTACATCTCGTTTTTGGGAAAAGTTTCACGAAGATATGGGTACGCAATTAAAATTAAGCACGGCGTATCATCCTGAAACGGACGGTCAAAACGAACGTACGAATCAAACTTTGGAAGATATGTTACGAGCGTGTATTATCGATTTCGGTGGTCGTTGGGACGAGCACTTACCTTTGGTGGAATTTTCGTACAATAATAGTTATCATACTAGTATCGGGATGCCACCTTATGAGATGCTTTATGGGCGTATATGTTGAACCCCGATTTGTTGGGGTGAAGTGGGACAAAAGGAAATCGGGAGTACCGATTTGGTGTGAGAGACGAATAGCAAGATTTATGTGATTCGAGAGCATTTGAAAAAGGCTCAAGATAGGCAAAAGTCGTATGCTGATAAGCGTAGACGAACGATCGAATTTCAAGAAGGTGACATGGTGATGCTTAAGGTTTCGCCATGGAAAGGTATTATTCGATTCCGGAAACGAGGAAAGTTAGCTCCTCGGTTTATTGGACCATTTAAGGTTTTAGCTCGTGTTGGTGAAGTCGCGTATCATGTGGAATTACCCGAAGAGCTTGCGGGGATCCATAATACATTTCACGTTTCCCATCTCCGTAAGTGTCTTGTGGATGATTCATCTTGGGTGCCTTTAGACGAGATTGAGCTAAACGATAAGTTAGAGTATATCGAGGAAACGATTGCCATACTTGATGAGAAGGTCAAAAGGTTGAGACATAAAGAGGTTAGGAATTTTAAAGTTCAATGGCGTCGAAGTAAGGGTTCCGAGTTTACTTGGGAGCCCGAAGAGTTTGTGTTGGTTTATCTTCCTTCTTGTCATGCGGCTTGGATCGCGAGGACGCGCTCCAATTCAAGTGGGGGAGAGTTGTAACATCCCGTTTTCCTCGAAAATGACTTAAGGTGCGTAATTAACCTCGTGTACATTTGTTATTGCATCTATGATCGTTTATTTTAGTTTAAGGTGTGAAAATATTGGAAAAATGGTTTGACCAGGTCATCTGTCGCGTTTGAGTAGGTTTCATCGCGTCCTGGTGCGTCGCGAAACCCGACAGAGTGGGCTGGAACGCGACAGCTCCAGAACCCCCGTTCTGACAAGGTTATCGCGTTTAAAACTTGTTTATCGAGTTTGAGTGTCGCGAAACGCGACACGGTGTCGCGAAATGCGACTGAGGTCGCTGTTTTACTTTTTTGACCATTTTAAATGGAATCTTTTGAGGGTATTGATGTCTTTTCACATAGGGCCAGTTTTGGGGGAGTAAATGCTGATCCAACCTTATCTCTTTCTCATTTAATTCATTTCCAATTAAATAAAAACAAAGTTAGAGAGAGAGTGATACTTTAAGAGTGAGAAAGCTTGTTTTAGTGAAGAGGAAGGTTGAATCTTGCCCGAACCCGAGTTGAAAAGTTGTTCCTTGTGTCTCTAGCTACATTTTGGTGGTCTTGGTAAGTCTTAACCTTATGTTTTGGGTTTTAATTGGTTTATGGCTAGGGTTTTGGGTTACTAGAGACTTGTATGACCCATTTGGGATTGAAATGGGTGGACTTGGGTTATGTGATGAAAGGAAACCCTAAATAGATGTAATCTAGGGTTTGGTCTTGCAAAATGAGAATTTTAAGTGTCAATGGGTGTTGTTAGTCACTAATGCACTTTAAAATTTATGAAAGAAGTGTTAATGGGTAGGTTTGACTTGATTGTGAGTTTAAGTAAAATAAAATGGGTCAAAATGTACTAGTTGACCTAATTAGATGAAATGGGTATGGATTACCCTAAGTTTTGCGTTAATTGGAGTTAATAGACTTTAATTCACTAGTCTTAGTGATTAAAGTCGAGTCTTGGCCATTTATGGGCGGTTGTGAGTAGTGGAGTCATTTAATGCAAATTGGGACATTAAATGCTCAAGTGGGAGTATTGTGGTTAATCCCACTAGTTGTGAAATTGAATGTGCACTTAATGATTTAGGTACATTGCGTTTAAGCTCGGAAGTGCTAAATCATCATCCTTGTGACAAGGTGAGTGGAATAATTATGCGTTCATGTATATGGCTTGTTTATTTGTGAATGTTATGGTATGAACCACGTGCCGGTAGTGCCATAACATGTGTGGGATAAGATGTGAACCACGAGCCGGTAACATCGAGTGTGAACCACGAGCCGGTAGCACTATAAACTAAGATGTGAACCACGAGCCGGTAGCATCGAGTGTGAACCATGAGCCGGTAGCACTATAAACTAAGATGTGAACCACGAGCCGGTAGCATCGAGTGTGAACCACGAGCCGGTAGCACTATAAACGAGTATGACTCAAATGCGTATGGTGTGAACCACGAGCCGGTAGCACATAGCGTTATTGGTTAACCATATTGAGATTGTCGTTTGTTTAGCATATAAAATATATTGAGTTGAGTATATGCTAATGAAGTGGTGTGATAATGTACGACTTGTTAGTGTTACGGGTATGTTGACATGCTATTTGAGTTACAAGTTCGTATGAGGTATTTGGTATTGTGATTGCAAATGGATAGATTATATATATGTATGTATAACTATTGCATTCACTAAGCATTGCTTACCCTCTCGTTGTTTACCATTTTTATAGGTTCCGGCTTGGACAAGGGTAAGGGCATACGTTTGGACTAGTGGTCTCCCGCTTATGTTGTCGGGGGTGCTCTTGGTGTTGGCTTTTGAAGTGACAGAACGTTTTGGGTAGTTTAGCCCCAAAGCATGCTCGAGTGTCGTTTGGATTATAAACTATCATTTGTTGTTGGTCAAACTTGTATCACATTCGTTAATGGCCTTTGTGCCTTTTTGTAAACATTAAACTCGTAGTATGTTTTGACGAATCGTGTGGAATGGGTTACATATTTAATTGGCGCGTAAATGTGTATTATATAAAAAGAAAAAAATTATCGTACGGAGTACAAGTTGGGTTGTTACATAAAAGGTGAGAACACACCTACCTGGAGTGTTACGGGATCTGATGATAGTGTTGAAGATGACCAGTTCATTGCACTATTATCTTCCACTCAAATGTCTATCCTTCATCGTCAGAATTGTCGAACTCACAAGATTCTACGACGCTTTCTAAACAATCTTGTCTGTGGAAAATGCTCATCTCATCCAAGCGCATCTCGCCCTATGTAGAACAAACCTAGGATTGATCTACTGTACTTTCCATGCATATTTTCATATATGCATCACTATGTTTCATGCTTGCTTTGAATAAAATGTGTGCTTGTTATGTTTTAAATGTTTTTTCAACATGCACAATTTAAGGGAGAGCTTTGCTCTAAGGGCGAGCTTAGTTCTAGGGGGAGCTAACCTTTTTGCTTCGAAAAAAGGGGGGAGAAAGATGGATACAAGTGATTGTTAACACTTATGTATTTATAGCAAAATGTCCCTCATCACTTGTATGTTTGTCATCATCAAAAAGGGGGAGAATGTTGGTTGAATGTTGGTTAATGAACTAAACGACAAAATTAAGTATGAGGATTAACCAAGGAATAAGTTTTGATGATGACACATACATATGCATAAGTGATGACTAACATCTTAACATAAAACATGCAAGGTCACTAATGCATACTTTATCTTACAAATGGCCAAGTCAAACATAGCTTAAGAATGAAATTAAAGATCAGCTAAATACACGGTCAAGGTACGGTCGACCGCATATCCAGCCGTGGAACCCCAAACTGAATTGCAATGCAGTTTTGTGAAAACAAGTTGCACGGTCGACACCACGGTCAATCGCAGTGTGACCGCAGTTTTCTCTATTACCAATTTTGACCAAATAAAGTTTGACTAGTTCTCAACATCTATAATTCATGAAACCTTTCTCAACACGCTTAGAATAGATGCCTTCTCCATACTCAATTGAGTTTTGGTCATAAAAACACTAATCGTGGTTAATTATGCCTAATGACATCTTAATGACAAATTAACCAAGATTAGGCATAACACATAAGTGTTAAACAACAACTTGTGATCTTAAATCTTATCTAGACATCCTTAGTATGATCATCAGGTACCAACACACTTAAGCCAATATCAATTGAACAATAATTGTTATTAAAGATGACTTAGTGATTAATTAAGGGAAATGCTTTCAAGTGTAACTAGTAAAGACTTGTAATCCTAAAATACACTTAGATACATTTAGGATGGTCACCAAGTCCCAACTAGAGATTGCTCTTCCCTAGTGCATGTGTTGGACATTAATGTGTGCTTACACATTAATAATGCAATATGTCATATTGCAAGTAAGCTTGCTAAAAGCTTAAATTACAAGTTGTGCAAATATCTATATGATTGATCTTAGATTAACTATCTCTTGCTATGTGTGAGTATTACTTGCTACTTGCTAATATATTTAATACTCATAAATTTGTCAACTTGATTAACATGCTTGTAATGTGCTTACTAGTTAGGATTCAAGTAACTAGTATACTCCAACAAATTAAGTGTAAATTGGTTCACAATGAAATTATGATCAATTGTTTACTTGGTCTTGTCTAGGTAACAAATTATGATTGCTTGTTCAAGTATGACTTAACTTTGATGTCTCTACATACTTAATGATTATCTTAGAAAGACATCATTCAATTAATCTACCTAAGCTTAAAATAAACATGACTTGTGATTAATTGAAACTAGGAAGTTGATGACATATTGACTAGTCTTTAGAATTGAACCAAATACATTAATGTAACTAATTAAGTCTTGACCTATCTGAGATTTCCCAAAATATCAATCAAAAAACATCTCCAAGAATGTTGGGTTTACCACTAATGGAGTGTTATGTCACTTTTACACAATAAGACCAAATCTCACACACTTAATGTATATAGTACTTGTATAGGATGTTTGGTTTCTTTTGCAGGTGCTAGAAGGAGTAAAGGTGCCAAAATGTGGTGTTCAAATTTGAGTTAAACGGCTATACAACGGATACCAATTTTGGACTGGAGTACGCACGATCGAACCACGGTCGACGGTGGTCGCACCCGTGTGTCAACGGCTATTTTTTGAATCCTACTATAATAGGCAAGCATTGAAGAGCATTTAAAGTTGACCCTCTTGCATATTTCAAAAGCTTATTTCTAGAGATCACGAGCGCTCTAATTACTACTCAAATGTGATTAAGCAAGAGAAGATTCTATAATCTTATAGATATAGAATTTGGTTGTTGTAAACTTACTAATCAAAATCATTAATCTTGTGAGTTTACTTAGTGCAATGAATGTCCTAGTATTGTCTTAGGATCATCATTGCAAAGTGTATAAGTCTTGTAACTTCAATTAGTGGAAGCGTAGGCTAGCTTAGTGATCTACTTCCTTAAAGGGACTTAGGGAGTTGATTAATCTTATTTGAAGATTAATAATTCTCCAAGGTGAAGAAAAGTTGATCTAGGTTGGAGTTGATCTTTCAAAGGAATAGAAATATTACATTTTTTGTCTACCAAAAAAGTTAAAGACTTGCAAATCGGATCTCCAACGGGTTTGGAGAAAAGTGCTTAGTGAAGCAACAAATCCCGATTAGTGTAATCGGGGAGTGAATTAAGGTGGATTAGTTAACATCCACCTGAACCACTATAAATCTTTGTGTCTATGTTCTTTACATTACTTTATTCATCATTTTGAACATATACACTACACACATCAAGTTTGAGTTGAATCGGTTGATCATAATTAATCAAATTTGGTGATCAATTGAAAAAGTGGTAAAAACGTATTAAGTAACTATTCACCCCCCCCCCCCCCCCCCCCCAGTTACTTACAGGCCATATTAGGGTGATCTTGAGAATTTCAGCACAATCTGAAACCGAAGGTTATGCGCCGCCAAATGGTACTCCATCAGGCGGCGCATATTAATGATTTAAAAAAACGTGTTTAATGAAGTGACATTAGATTCAAATTTATATTCGTTATGCATAATTACATTGTGATTGAAATAATAGGCCTTAAAACGATATATACCATGCTAAGTCATGCATACACAAAACTAATAATACGATATAAATTGAAAACGTTCAAAGAGAACATTAAAAATGAGTAAAATGTCTTTTTTCAGCATCCTGACGACCTCGAATGTCAAGACACTATCCAGGAGTCTTGATTTTAGGGTCATCACATTCTAAAACCTAAGGTTATGCGTCGCCAAATGGTACTCCATCTGGCGGCGAATATTAATGATTTAAAAAAGCTTGTATAATGAAGTGACATTAGATTTAAGTTTATATGCGTTACACATAATTACATTGCAAGTGAAATAATAGGCCTTAAAATAATATGTACCATGCTAAGTCTTGCATACATAAAAGGAATAATTTGAATGAAATTCAAAACTGTCAAATCGAAAAGAGGCAAAATTGAAGGCTTTCGAGGGCTCGTTTCGAAAAATATTTGGGACAAACCGCCTACGGCGGTTTGCCAACGGATAGATCCAGAAAAAATACACGATTTAAAAATAAAAACCGTGACTAAATTAGAGCTACGAGTAAACAGATACGATAGATCTAACATTTTGGCCAAAGACACAAAACACCAAGCACCACGAACCGTCGGTGGTGTTTGGTGCGTGGTGCGATTTTACGAGGAAAGATGTCTTTTTCGGAATTTAGACGACCTCGAATGGCAATCACGTTCAGAGAGCCTTGCTCATTCAGCCGTTTTAGGGTGATCTTGAGAATTTCAGCACAATCTTAAACCGAAGGTTATGCGCCGCCAAATGGTACTCCATCTAGCGGCACATATTAATGATTTAAAAAACGTGTTTAATGAAGTGACATTAGATTCAAATTTATATATGTATACATAATTACATTGCGAGTGAAATAATAGGCCTTAAAACGATATATACCATGCTAAATCATGCATACACAAAACAAATAATACGATATAAATTGATAACGTTCAAAGAGAATATTAAAAATGAGTAAAATATCATTTTTCGGCATCATGATGACCTCGAATGTCAAGACACTATCCAGGAGTCTTGATGTTAGTGTCGTTTTAGGGTAATCTCGAGAATTTCAGCACAATCTGAAACCGAAGTTTATGCGCTTCCAAATGGTACTCCATCTGGCGGCGTATATTAATGATTTAAAAAAGCGTGTTTAATGAAGTGACATTATACTCAAATTTATATACGTTATACATAATTACATTGCGAGTGAAATAATAAGCCTTAAAACAATATGTACCATGCTAATTCATGCATACACAAAAAGAATAATATGAATGAAATTCAAAATGGTCAAAATAGAAAAAAGGAAAATTTGAAGGCTTTCAAGGTCTCGTTTTGAAAATTATTTGGGAAAAACCGCCTACAGAAGTTTGCCAATGGATAGATCCCGAAAAAATACACAATTTAAAAGAAATGGTGACTAAATATGAGCTACGAGTCAAAAGTTACGATAGATCTAACATTTTGGGCAAAGACACAAAAGACCAAGCACCACGAACCGTCGGTGGTGTTTGGTGCGTAGTGCGATTTTGCGAGGAAAGATGTCTTTTTCGGAATCTTGACGACCTCGATTGACAAGCAAGTTTAGAGAGTTTTGACCGTTCGGCTGTTTTAGGGTGATCTTGAGAATTTCAGCACAATCTGAAACCGAAGGTTATGCGCCACCAAACGGTACTCCATCTGGCGGCGCATACTAATGATTTAAAAAACTTGTTTAATGAAGTGACATTAGATTCAAATTTATATCCGTTATACATAATTACATTGCGAGTGAAATAATATGCCTTAAAATGATATATACCATGCTAAGTCATGCGTACACAAAATTAATAATACGATATAAATTTAAATACGTTCAAAGAGAACATTTTATAAATGAGTAAAATGTCTTTTTTCGGCATCCTGACGACCTCGAATGTCAAGACACTAAGCAGGAGTCTTGATGTTAGGCTCGTTTTAGGGTGATCTCGAGAATTTCAGCACAATCTGAAACCGAAGGTTATGCGCCAGCAAATGGTACTCCATCTGGCGGCACATATTAATGATTTAAAAAAGCGTGTTTAATGAAGTGACATTAGATTCAAATTTATATGTGTTATACATAATTACATTGCGAGTGAAATAATATGCCTTAAAACAATATGTACCATGCTAAGTCATGCATACACAAAGGAATAATATGAATGAAATTCAAAACGGTCAAAATCGAAAAAAGGCAAAATTGAAGGTTTTCGAGGTACGGCAGTTTGCCAACGGATAGATCCCAAAAAAATACACGATTTAAAAAAAAACTGTGACTAAATCAGAGCTATGAGTCAAAAGACACGATAGATCTAATATTTTGGCCAACCACACAAAACACCAAGCACCACGAACCGTCGGTGGTGTTTGGTGCGTGGTGAGATTTTGCGAGGAAAGATGTCTTTTTCAGAATCTACACGACCTTGAATGGTAAGCACGTTCAGAGAGTCTTGCTTGTTCTGCCATTTTAGGGTGATCTTGAGAATTTCAGCACAATCTGAAACCGAAGGTTATGCGCCGCCAAATAGTACTCCATCTGGCGGCCCATACTAATGATTTAAAAAAACGTGTTTAATGAAGTGACATTAGATTCAAATTTATATCCGTTATACATAATTACATTGCGAGTGAAATAATAGGCCTTTAAACGATATATACCATGCTAAGTCATGCATACACAACACTAATAATATGATATAAATTGAAAACGTTCAAAGAGAACATTAAAAATGAGTAAAGTGTCTTTTTTCGGCATCCTGGCGACCTGGAATGTCAAAACACTATGCAGGAGTCTTGATGTTAGGATCGTTTTAAGGTGATCTCGAGAATTTCAGCACAATCTGAAATCGAAGGTTATGCGCCGCCAAATGGTACTCCGTCTGGCGGCGCATATTAATGCTTTAAAAAAGCGTGTTTAATGAAGTGACATTAGATTCAAATTTATATGCGTTATACATATTTACATTGCGAATGAAATATTAGACCTTAAAACAATATGTACAATGCTAAGTCATGCATACACAAAAGGAATAATATGAATGAAATTCAAAAAGGTTAAAATCAAAAAACGGCATAATTGAAGGCTTTCAAGGTCTCGTTTCAAAAAAAATTCTGGGATAAACCGCCTACGGCAGTTTGCCAATGGATAGAACCCGAAAACATACAATATTTAAAAAAAACGGTGACTAAATCGGAGCTACGAGTCAAAAGATACGATAGATCTAACATTTTGGCCAAAGACACAAAATACTAAGCACCACGAACCGTCGGTGGTGTTTGGTGCGTTGTGCGATTTTGTGAGGAAAGATGTCTTTTTCGGAATCTAGACGACCTCAGATGGCAAGCATGTTCAGAGAGTCTTTCTCGTTCGGTGGTTTTAGGGTGATATTGAGAATTTCAGCTCAATATGAAACCAAAGGTATTGCGCCGCCAAATGGTACTCCATCTGGCAGCGCATACTAATGATTTAAAAATACGTGTTTAATGAAGTGACATTAGATTCAAATTATATTCGTTATACATAATTATATTACGAGTGAAATAATAGGCCTTTAAACGATATATACCATGCTAAGTCATGCATACACAACACTAATAATACGATATAAATTGAAAACGTTCATAGAGAACATTAAAAATGAGTAAAATGTCTTTTTTCGGCATTGATATCGGCCAAAAAGTCACATTTTTACCCCCAATATTGAGCCCTAGAACAATAAAGATTTAAAGCTTGTCGAAAAAATTATCGCTTTTTCACTTGATTTTGTAGATTAAGTAATTATGAAGGCGATGCAAAAAGAATAAGTAAAACAGAGCTAAAACGAAGATTCTAGAGCGAAAACGGTGAAAGACAAGAAATCAAGTTACGATCCAGCAAATCAGTAAGCCAAACGGCTTGCCAAACGGGATGCCAAACGGCCTTCTAGTATGGCAAATGGCCTGCCAAACGCCCATATCAAATGGCCTCACCAAACGGCTTGCCTTAGCAAACGAGCCCTGCAAACGGCTTGCCAAACAGCTTGCCAAACGGCCTGCCAGCCGTTTGCAGGCAAATTTCAAGCCTATTTAAAGGGCTTTCTCCATCCATTTCAACACACACTCAATTTGTAATTCATTTCATATTTTTAAACTTTTAGTTAGTTTTTAGTAGTAGTTAGCTTAGCTTTTATTTTCCAGAGGATATCCCGGCGAGTCCCTGCGATCTCGGACAGATTTCTTCGGCCTTTTCAGGTTTTTATCCGAAATGCTTGTCTTTTGTTTTAAACATGTGTTCTTAGTTTTTATGTTTAATAATGCTTTCCGATATTACCATGATAGCTTAATTAATCTATATGTTGCCATGATAGAAGTTTGGGTTAGCGTAATTATGTTAATTTAGTACGATTACTGTTATAATACTGAACTAGGAAGTCTGGTAGATTTGTATGCTAGCATCTTAAGGATTGACCAACCTAGGTTGTGATCAGGACTTGTCCACATGTATGAAATTAGCTACTTTATAAGATTATGACCCCTGATTATACTGTATCTGAAGATTCTATGAACTCGGTATGGCCGGAGTTCCCGAGAGGCATTTAATGCGCTTTTAGGACACGGAACTTAGGAATTGAGACATGAATGACCTAGTATGCCTATTGACTATTCCGAAGAGACTTCTTAGGAGCTGTTAAGATCTAGTTAGTGCCTTCACTGTGTGACCCAATCCTATTGCATGTTCTTGTTTGATTGTTGCCTTAGGTCTTAGTCATATCAACTGTTTAGGTATTCATTAGGTTTCTGTCTGATTTACTATCAAGATATCAACTGTAATGCTGTATAATGTTTGAATTAATATGGTCTCATTAGTATGATGGAATGGTTGTTAGTTTTCATTTAAAGTTTTGCCAACTTAAACCGATGGATTTCTTCCGTTTGTGATCAGTGTTCAATCAACACGGCACGTTGTTATTCAGTTAACTAAACTGATAACGAGGTTTGGGATTAGAGCTTAAATCACTAATAAACCTAGTACTTTACTGAGGATAACCTCTGAGGTATTGTTACCTTTCAATTATACGACCAAGTGACATACTTCTCACTGCTCAAAGAGAACTCCGAGAGTTCAGAGATAAGTATGTCTGTGTAATTGGCTAATCCAACCAGATCTACATCATTCCAAGCATAGTCTTAATATAAGCATAATTACCTTTCCCTACCTAACACTGATATCTTGGTCAACATTTTCCTGATCTGCATACTCCGGATATCCTTTCACTTATTTACTTTTCTGCACTTAGGACTTTTAGCTTAAGCTAACTACTATCTTTTATCCAGGTAATTTAACTAAAAGACATTATCCACTTGATCTTCAATTCGTTAATCCATAAAAAAAACATGACACTAGGTTAAATTACACCTTCTACACCTTAGAAAGTAAAAGTAAATTTAGGCCCCGCACAATATAAATAAACGAAGACACTGTGTGCTACCGAACCGGACATCCTGCGGCCTAACGACACCGCACAAATAAAACTATCCGTTTGTAGCATATCAGTAGCTTTTCTTGGCGTCGCTGCCGGGAATCGAATATTTTGATTGAGAAAGATTTTAAATAGACAAAAGTGTTGTTTGGATTTTCTGAACTGTCTCCAATTATATTGGAACCAAAAGGATCCTGCCTCTCCGTAGTCGGCCTGGCTACCTCGATACAAGTAATCTGTAAGAAATCCTATCAGTTAAGATATCTGATCTGGTTAGCGACCGAATTTCAAGAATAATTGTTTTTATTAAATTATCGATCCTTTTAGTAAATTAATATTTTCTAAAAGTTACTTTCAAGTCTTTTTAACAGAAAATCTAAAAATCTAAAAAAAAAAATGGAACAACAAGACACCCTTACTTCTATGCATAAGTCATGCATAGAGGAAAGAGGAGGACCAATCACCTTAAGAACCGAAGGGATTCCTAAAATCAGTTCATACATTATTAAACTAGTCAGTATGATCTGTAAATTTCAAGGATTACCGACTGACGATCCAAACTTTCACTTAAACAAATTTATCAGTCTGGTTCACTCTTTTAAGAGGGAAGAAAACGAGAAAAATCTTTTAAAACTTCACCTTTTCCAATATTCTCTGTCTTCACACGCTTTAGCATGGTTTGATGAGCTTAACCCGAATTCAATCCATTCATGGGAGGATTTAGCCACTAAATTTCCAAACAAATTTTATCCACCCTCCCTGCAAACCTGTTTAAGAAATGACATCACAAACTTTTCTCAAAAAGAAAACGAGTCATTGTGTCTAGCATGGAATAGAATAAAGATGATGCTTAAAAGATGTCCGAATCATTCGTTAAGTCGGGCAGACATAATCTGTACACTTTACAATGGTTTGACCAAGGATGATAAGTCTCTCCTAGACATGGCCTAGCAAGGCAATTTCATGTCCCGAACAGCAGACGAAGCATGAAATCTCTTGGACACGATAGCTGCACAATAGGAAGATTGGAGCAATGAAGCTACTGAGAAGGATGACGTCTTCGCGCATACAGTAAAAATACTGGAAACCAGGTTACAAGATCTCACCCTCACTAAATTTACCAATTCCTAGAAACTTCGATGCTACTAGAACCAATCTAAGGTATCCTTACCCTAGATTGGCATACAAACAGCAAAATGGCTCGGATCATAATATAATCTTCCCATTGCACAAACCTACTCTCCACTCTAAGGAAATTTTAGTTGAATTTATGAGAAATCAATACACGATAAACCTTCAAGTCATAGAATGTCAGAATAAGATCGACACTTTAATAAAGACTTTTGAAGAATTAATCACAAATTTTTAGATTACGCTTAAACGTTTAACCACTAAAGTTGATATAGAGTGTAGTGAGTTTGATGCCCTAGTAATTACTAGAGGATGGAAGGAAACAACTGTTAATATACCCATACAAGATTTTCCGATAAGGAACTTGTGCCAATTGACCCAGTTGTCAATCCAACAGAACCTATCTCTCCTAAGGCCCCGAAAATTATTCCGCGCTCCCGCATACCTTTCCCAGGTAGGCTTAGGAAGGAAAAACAAGAAGCGCAATTCGCTAAGTATGGGGATATTATTAAGAATTTGCATTTGAATGTACGACTAGTAGATGCTTTAGTAGAAATGCCAAACTGTGCTAAATTTTTCAAAGAAGTGCTTTCAAACAAAGAGAGATTAAGAGAGATAGTTAGCTTGCCTTTAAGTGAAGAATGCTCGTTAGTGTTACAACATGGAATTCCCCCTAAGTTAAGAGATACAGGAAGATTTACGGTACCTTGATACCTGTAAGATGTCCAAATTAGCAATGCATTAGCAGGCTTAGGAGCCAGTGTAAACCTAATGACCTATTCATTATTCAAAAAGCGAGGATTAAATGACTTAAGGCCTACCAGAATGACTATCCAACTCGTGAACAGATCAGTTAAGATTCCTCGAGGAATAGCTGAAGATGTCCTAGTTAGAGTGGATAAGTTCGCATTTCCCGTTGATTTCGTCATTATCGATTTTGAGGAAGACACGAAGGTCCCACTCATTCTTGGCAGACCATTCCTGAATACTGCCAAGGCCGTAATTGATGTGCACGAGAAATCATTGAAATTAAGGGTTGGAGGAGAAGAAATCACATTCAATGTTGATCGTCTCATGAACCATCCTAGAGAAGAGGATGTGAATCTCTCTGATTCTTTTCAAGAACTCGTCAACGAATACCTGGAAGAAACCATGGCTATATGCAGTCAAGATCAAATTTCTAAGGATCTGTTCTTTACACCTCCTGAAGGAAATCTTGACAACCATTTAGCCATAAACCTTAGTCAACCCAAATCTCCCCTATCTGAAGGTAATTTTCTTGGAAAGACTATCAAAATAGCACCGCTAGGACAAGGCATTCCTTTACCTCTATTAAGGAGAAGACCGAATGAAGAAACAGATTTGATTTCGGTATATCAGGAATCCCAGTCAAAAGAGGGCTGTGAGAGTTTCCCGAACCTACCTTCGAAACTAAATAATACGTTTCTGAAGAGGAAGCATTAAGAAGGACAATTTCCAGAAATGAAGAACAGATAACATCAGTGACCGCTATTGAAGAATCAGAATTCCAGGAGAAGTACGACTCGTTAGACCGAAAGGAGATAGCTAGGATGAAGCCATCTATCGAGGAACCTCCAGAATTGGAAATAAGGAAGTTACCCAACAATCTGGAGTATGCATTCTTAGAGGGAGAATCACAACTCCTTGTAATCATCTCGAAACACCTCACGCCACAAGAGAAAGCGAAATTGATTCAAGTTTTGAAATCACATAAGAAGGCAATTGCTTGGAAGATCTCTAACATAAAAGTGATCAGCCCCAACTATTGTACCCACAAGATTTTCATGGAAGACGATTTCAAACCTTCAGTTCAGAGGCAAAGAAGGGTCAACCCTATGATTCAAGAAGTCATCAAGAAAGAAGTAATCAAACTTCTAGAAGCTGGTCTGATCTATCCCATCTCTGATTCGCCATGGGTTTGTCCTGTTCAAGTGGTACCCAAAAAGGGAGGGACAACCGTAATTCAAAATGAGAATAATGAGCTTATTCCAACTCGGGAAGTGTGAGAACTCATCCCACATCGGTGGGG